>NC_059326.1:214553125-215208750 GCF_018350155.1 Leopardus geoffroyi | reverse complement strand
TTATTCATCTACCTGTATGTGATCTCCACCTTGTTTTGACTGCTGGAGCTATACAGTTAGCTTTGAAATCAGATTAGTGCAAGTTCCCCCCCCCCCCCCCCCGCCGCCCCTTTTTCTTTTCAGATTGTTTTGGCTGCCAAATCACTTATTTCTGTTAGCGACTTTTCTGCAGATTCTTAGTATTATTGTCTTTTGTTTATAAAAACAACTTTACTTTCTTTTTCCTAACTTTTATGACTTTATGTTTTTTTGCTAGCCTTAGGTTGTTGGTTAGGATGTCTACTACAAGACTGACTAAAAGTCAAGACATTAGACATCTCTGCCTGGTTTTGGATCTTTGGAGAATAATGTTCAATATTTCACTCTTAAATGTAATGTTAGCTGTAGGTTTTTCATAGATGGCCTTTATCGGATCAACTAAGATCCTTTCATTATTAATGTAATGAGACCTTGTATCATGAATTAGTGTAAACTTTGTTAAACACATTTTTCTATGCCCACTGAGATTATATCATTTTTTCCTGTTAACATATTCAATTACATCGATTTTTGAATAGGAAATAAGTCCTGTCTTGCTGAGATAAACCGCTTTGGTCATTTTAATAAATATTTTTATGTGATACATATACTTTCTCTATATATTTCTCTATATAACCTATATACTTCTCTCTGTGTGATTTCTCTCTATATGTTTTTAATACATATAATTTCTGGATTCAAGTCACTAAAATTTTGCAACTTTTTACATCAAGATTGATAAGAAAGTTTAGTCTGTGCTAGAAAAATTCATCTGTAATTAGCTGTGTTCTTTTTTTGTAATAGCCTTGTCAAGTTTTAGTATCAAAGATATGCTAGCCTCATAAATAATTTAAAAAGTGTTTTTTTTCTTTTCTATTCTGAAAAAAAATTATGTTAGACTGGCATTTTTTTCGCCATTAAAATTTGATAGAGTCAACTAGCAAACTTAACTTTGCATGGGATATTTTAGTGGGAAGATTTTTGATAATACATTCAGTTTTTCTAATAAGTATATGGCTATTCAAATATTCTAATTATCCCATATAAGGTTTGGCAAGTTGCACCTTTTAAGAAAGTAGTCTATTTTATATAAATTGTTGAGATTATTGTCACTAGCTATACATAATATTTCCTTATTATGTTGCCAATATCTAAATACTTTCTCATGGTGTCCTTTCTATAATCCCTGATTTTGATAATATGTGTTAATCTATTTTATTGGTTAACATGGCTACAGATGTTTCATTTTTCTTAATCATTTTAAAGACCCACTTTTTACTTGTTTACATTATTATTTTTTTTCAAATGACTTGATTTCTTCTTTTTTTAAATAAAGACTTTCATTTACTTCTGTTGGGCTTGTCATCCTTTTTTAACTTCTTTAGGTGTAACCTCAAAACATTAACTTCTAAATAGTTCCTCTTTTCTAATATTATCATTTTATTTTATTTTTTATTTTTTAATGTATTTATTTTTAAGAGAGAGAGAGAGCATGAATGGGGGAAGGGCAGAGAGAGAGGGAGACACAGAATCGGAAGCAGGCTCCAGGCTCTGAGCTGTCAGCACAGAGACCGACGCGGGGCTCGAACTCACGGACCGTGAGATCATGACCTGAGCTAAAGTCGGACGCTTAACCAACGGAGCCACCCAGGCGGCCCTAATATAATTATTTAAAGACATACTCTGTTTTAGATACCTTCCACAAATTCGGGTATGTTGTGTGTTCATTGTCATGTGATTAAAACATTTTCATTTTATCTTTGCAGTTTCTACTCACACCCACAGTTTATTTAGAAATGTTTTTCTTAAAGTCAAATATTTGGTTATTTTGACATAACTTTTGTTTCTATTTTAATTCCACTGTAGACAGAAAATGTATTCTGTATGGCTTAAATCCTTTTAAATTATTGACATTGTTTTATGGCCTAGCACATAGTAAATACTTACAGTTAAGGTTTGCCATATTTCTCTAACTCAATGGGACTTGAATTCCACAATGCATTGAAGTGAGCAGGAGCTGAGATGTCTGGTCTACTCTCTCAGCTTTGTAGTGGTTCTTTCCCTCTCTGATTCTTTGAGAACTTGCTCACCCACACACAATTCTTGGATCAGCCACAAATTTGGGAGTTTTTGTTTAAGGTTATGGAGATTGCCTTTCTGTGGTTCCCTCATTGCTGGATTATCTCTATTCAATTCTCTCCAAATCAGTGCTCCTAAACGCCATTCTCTGACTCATTACACCAAAAAAGACTCCAAATTTCTGCTTTATTTCTAGCCACTTTGTACACACAGAAACTTGGGGTGCTGTCAGAGCAAAGGTTTTGTAATCATAAATCACCCCATGTGATACTCTCCTTTCAAGGAACTAATTACATTCTGCCTGCTTGTAATCTGTTGTTCATTCTACTTAAAGCCTCTGAAAGGCTTTCAGTTTATTGTTTATAATTTGTTTGGAGTTCACAATGATTATTTGAGGTAAGATTAGTGTGGTAAATACCACTTAGCCTTTATGGAAGCCAAAACTTCCAAACTGAAAGTATTTTCTACTTGTCTAAATAATAAGGATTACAAGTTTTGAGCAATGATAACCTTCATTTTCATTCGCTACAAAATGTTTTTAGGGGTGCCTGGGTGACTCAGTAGGTTAAGCATCCAACTCTTGACCTCAGCTCAGGTCTTGATCTCAGGGTCCTGAGTTCAAGCCCTATGTTGGGCTCCATGCTGGGCATGGAGCCAACTTTAAAAAAAAAAAATGTTGGGGCGCCTGGGTGGCGCTGTCGGGTAAGCGTCCGACTTCAGCCAGGTCACGATCTCGCGGTCCGGGAGTTCGAGCCCCGCGTCAGGCTCTGGGCTGATGGTTCAGAGCCTGGAGACTGTTTCCGATTCTGTGTCTCCCTCTCTCTCTGCCCCTCCCCCGTTCATGCTCTGTCTCTCTCTGTCCCAAAAATAAATAAACGTTGAAAAAAAAAAAATTAAAAAAAAATGTTTTTAAACCTACTTGAAGATTATTTGGCCTTTACAATTCTTATAGGTTTTTCCTTTATATCATTTCTCAAATGTCCTAGGTGAAACAGAAAGTCCTCTGAAATGTGTATGCGTGTGTGTGTGTGTGTGTGTGTGTGTGTGTTAATCTTTGTGATTCTCTTATTTGGTAAGTGCATTAAACCCATGTAGAAATATTAGTGTAACTGGGGAAAATCTTATCAAACAAATACTATGAGTTAGATATCCCATGGATACGTAAGGAGTGGAAATCTGTTTGAAATCTCTATGCAGTTCTTGTGGTAGATGACAGAAAATGACAGTGTTTTGAGAAACCAACTTGCAGGTCAGGAATAATATTTTGCATTGGAAAATAACAAAATCTCACTCCTGGAACGTTAATAACACTTTCTTAGGTAAGAGATATCCAAAACAATGTCCTTAAATCAACAGTTAAAGTTTTTTTTTTAAAGCATAGCAAGACTACTTTCAAAATTGAAAGACTACATATATGGCAGATACTTTACTAAGTTACAACATCCAGTTAGAGATTTAGCAAACTTGATTTATTTTTTCAAGGTGGGGCCATCTTGTAGAATAATAAAATAATTTATTCATGACATCCACAGAAATAAGTCTAGATTTTAGGGTTTAATTAATAAATTTAAGCTTACATGATTTCAGTTTCTGTAGGTTTACCTTTTGCTGTTTTGATTATGAGGATGAACTGTTTTCTGCATGATGCAATAAAATATAGAATTCAGATGAATACTCTTTCAAAAGTATAATAAGATGTCTAACTAATAACTAGAACATAGCAATAAAGGGTCAAACATTTACTATCAAAAATGAAACTTTTACTCAAAATCTCTGTTCTTGATAACTCCTAGTCCAGGTGGGAGGTCTTTGTTAATTAAAATTTTGATGTTTCATATCTCTGAATGATCACTACAATTAAAAATGCAGGTAGGAAATAAAGATAGGAATAAAAATTTGAAAATGAGATGTCATCTAGACCACTAAGCAATCACAAAGACAGTTAATAATCAGTTTTCTGGAGATCAGAAACCAGTATGGTTCATGGGAAATTAAGAAACTTTTTGTTTTACATTGTCAATATGCTTGAATTTATATCCGGAAATCTAGAGCACAAACCATCCACTACTTTGTTCTAAAAGAACAATCTGACAAATTTATATTTAAAAAGTGAGACAAAAATAACTTTCGTTTTTCATTGCAACATTTAGCAATTCGGCCATAGTTCAGATCCTTACTAACACAGTATTAACTAAAAGTGGATTTACTATGAAACTAATATAGTATAAGCTTCAGTTTTTACAGGATGGGCTCTCACAATGTGTTCACATGTTCATCTAATTTGCAAAACTTTCAAATGTAAGTTAATTAATTTGCAATAGATTAACACTATCGTCTTTTTCTACTTCGACCTCTCTCTTTATCAGTCATCCTCTTAGATTGGTGTTAGGCTACAGGACACTTCAGGCATCAGGCTTAAAGTGATGTTGAGTAGGGGATAAATTTGATTTTAGATTAGGGTGAGTATTTCCTCATACAAATGTGAAGATAATAATGCTTTTCATTGCTACATTATCACTCATTGGAAGAAATAATTTATATATAAATACATATATAGTATATATATATTATAATTATAATAGTATATATTTTATATTATATATTTACTATATATATAATATATATTAACATTGCATGATTGATGATTGCTATATATTCCTTTACAAACAACCAGTGAAATAAGATTATAAAATTACAAGTATTACTACAAAAAATTATATTTCTAAAGCAATAATATACTATTTATTGACATGTATTCATGTATTAATTATAAAATGATGGCATCGATTTGCCTCAGCTTCAGAATGGTTTAAGGAACCAAAATGGCCAAGAAAAATCAAACCATGGACCACCTAATATTCCTTAATATAAAGCATCATCATCCTTGATATTACTGTGGTCTTCTTACCCCTCCAAATTAGCAACATGATTTATGCACTCTTTTAGATTATATTAGTTGCTACTTCCAAACTCAAAATGGAGGCTGAAGTAGTTGAAAAATAATACCGAGTGCTAAAAATACTGTTTGAAAACCTGAGATTTTTTTTTTCAAAATGGGTCAGCAAACACAATTCACCTTTTAGTACAAATGAGTGTTGGAACTGTTCCCACTTGAGTGACATTAGCATTATCTTTGACTGTGATGATAATTAGATCTGTGTTCTATCCTGAGGTCCTACATCTGGTAAATTATTTTCTTGACTGAGTTAGATTCCAGTGTCAGCAAGGACAACAGAAGGCATTCCATGCCTCAGGGTATCTCATCTGGCCACTTCTCTTTGACCTGTGAACTCCTACACAGTAGTGTCTTGTACTTGCACCAAGCTGCCCAACTGTGTTTTAGATCCATTTGTGACCTTTACTAAGTCATTGAATATGAATAAGAAGTTAACAGGGGCTCTCATATTTATAGATATGTAACCGGTTCATTGCATAAGTGACTGAGATCATTTATACAAGCGTTCATTAAACTATATTTGAGAATATCTCACTGCTTGAGATTGAGAAGGGATAAATTTAAATATGATTATTAAGAGTAAATAAAATGACAGAAAGATTTATGTAACTCTATATTCATATAATAGACTATTTACAGAAAATATAAGGTTTTCTATGGCTCCTCTATACCTCCAGAAGTTTTGCCAATATTATAGTGAGATCCAGGGGAATTGATTATTTATCCATGATCTTGGCAACATCCTGGGGAAGGACAAATAATCAGCTCCTCTGGATCTTATTGTAATATTGACAAATGTTTGTTTTATTTTTTAATTGAAAATGAGTGGAGGATATCTTTCTATTATCTATCTATCTATCTATCCTCTATCTATTGAATATAATACAAACTATGGTTTCCAGAATTCCTCAATAGGCTTTCAACACAATAATTTGTTCATAGATATGCCACGACCAGTAATATCTGAACAAAGGATTCACTTAATACAAGAGGCTGCCACTGAATGCTCCCATGATAGAGTATGAAATGGAAAATCCAACTGCTAAGTATAATGGACATTGGATTGGTTCTCTTAAAAATATTATTCAGGGGCACCTGGGTGGCTCGGTCGATTAACCATGGGATTCTGGCTCAGGTCACCATCTCACAGCTCATCGATTCAAGCCCTGTATTGGGCTCTGTGCTGACAGCTCAGAGCCTAGAGCCTGCTTTGGATTCTGTATCTCCCTCTCTCTCTGCCCCTTCCCTGCTCACACTCTCTCTCTGTCTCTCTCTGTCAAAAATAAACAATTTTTTTAAATTTTTGCAAAATTTTTTTAAATTTTGCAAATCCTTTGCAAAAACAGACACTTTATTTGGATAGCCAACATTTCTTTCTCATGTTCAGTACCTCCTCCAGAATTAATCCACATTTTGGAGTCAGAAACAAGTTGTAGTATTTATAACACATAAAAGTCATGTCTAACTAATAGATTTCTTGAGTCATGAAGCATTTGGGGCCATTTCTATGATGAAAAGCCCGAATGAAATGTTAATTAGAAAGAGATAAAATACTTCTTTTGCTAAGACCCCCAAATACAAAGTTAGGTAAACAATATATGACTAAAACAAAAAGAATATATTAGAAAATATAAAAATAAAACATATTGTTTTAAAAAGATGCCTGTCTATGTGATTCTTCCTGCTACATTATAGAAAGCCCTCACTAGCAATGCTGTGATTAATTCAATTCACAAAATATTTTTGAACATTTTCTATCAGCAGGTAGTCTGCTAAGTAAATTTGAAGTATGATTATAAAGTAATTACTATAAATTATATCAAAAAAATCTTTAGTCAGACCCTTAACCATTCGAAGCATGGGGGCAAGTTCAGGTTAGTCATCTTGGAGACAAGGATTTTTTAAAAAATGGGGCTAGGCGCCTGGGTGGCTCAGTCAGTTAAGCGTACGACTTCAGCTCAGGTCACGATCTCGCGGTCCATGGGTTCGAGGCCCGTGTCGGGCTCTGGGCTGATGGCTCAGAGCCTGGAGCCTGCTTCAGATTCTGTGTCTCCCTCTCTCTCTGCCCCTCCCCCATTCATGCTCTGTCTCTCTCTGTCTCAAAAATAAATAAACGTTAAAAAAAAATTTAAAAATGGGGCTAACAAAGGATAAAAAAAAAGATAACAGACATCAGAATAGAAGTATAGGCTACAATTTTGTATGTATTTTTTTCTAGTTGATAATTTTGAAACCAAATAAAGTGCAGATTGGCTGCTGGAAAACTTGTTTATTATTGGCCAAGCAATGCTGAAAACACGTTTCAAATATTGCACATGTGGTTCCATAATAAAGGAACTAACCCAATTTCTGACAATTAAGAAAATCCAAATTGTATTATTCCTCCACAGAAATAATCAGGTATGATGGGAAAACAAAAATGAAAGGATGAAATAGTCTAATACAATTTAAAATGGTTTCTGTACTTTGTGGTCCATGGACAATGGATTGAAGGTTTCCTGGAGGTGTTACCTTTTGTCTGCATGAACTTTGGGAATTAAGGGTGGGGGGGGCTGATGAACAAAATCTTACAGATATTATTTAATGAATAATAATTTATGCTTTCTTGCATCATTTTTTTAGCAATTGAAAAATTACTTTTACCATAACAGTAGCATTAACATTAGGTAACATCCAGAAAGGATCTCATAACCATTGAAGTTCTTATTCCTCTAGGTTAAATCAACAAGCAGAGTCTAAATAGTTTTGTTTCTTAGAACATTAGAAGATAAAATAATAAATATGGATGAAACATTTTGGAAACATGACAAAACAAAGGGTTTGGTTGATTCATGTTTTAGTTGTAATCAGCAGTTGATTGGGGCAGGTTGCAAACTAGCTAAGTGGACAGATGGATTCTATCTACCTTCTACTAAGTCCTTTGTTGTCCTTGTACTTTTCATGGGCAATCACAAGCAATTTCTCCTTGAATGGTATTGTTCAAACCAGAAAATAATCTCTCTAGTCTACTCCATCTGGATATCATCTTTTATTCTCTTAGAAATAGACAACACCATTTTTATTAAAATCTTCACTAAGTTTCACCAGAACAAGTTTGTCATGATATAATGCCTATGATATAGTAGAATCTAAGTTTGTCCTAATAGTACAGAAGAAATATGGGCCTTATATGCCAACTGGATGGAGACCAAGGCACCTGACAACCACTAAACATGTGTATTAAATTGACCTAAAAAAAGAGTCCAGGTCATGAGTAACTTTTGATTGGTCAATAATAGCCCTATGCAACAGTGGTATCTCCACAGTTTATATAATTATACTAATTTTGTCTTTGGGGCCCAAAGCATGACCCAAGATTGGAGCAAACTTGGAATAACAAGCTGTTTAACCAAGATGTATGATGGGACCTACAAAAGAAAACACTATATTGGGCACATAACCTATACGGTTCCTCTAGTCCACCACTACAGTATGCAATGATCAACTTCTCTGGATTAATCTTTCTTTTATAGACATATAATAAGATCCTGCTCTATATACAGAAATTTATAAAATGTCTTCTGACTTAAGGCCATAAGTTTCCAGTGAATATAGATCTACAACAACTAGGATTCTCATATAATTGCATTACTCTCTTCTCCAAGCCAATATCACAAATTCATGGAGCCTGAGGCCCCCTCATATCTGCTAGGAATAAAATATAGCCCTACCAGCTACTTATATCACATAATTATTGCTGTCCTTTTTTAACACCCAGTGCTCATCCCAAGCAGTGCCCTCCTCAATGCCCATCACCCACTTTCCCCTCTCCACCACCTGATTGCTGTCCTTTTATAACATAAGCAAGATAGGAAAAAATCTCATAAAAGTCAATAACCCTGGCAAAACTATTGACAAAGGGACAGGATATATCCTGCCCGATGACTCTCCATATAATCTCCCTACATTGAAGATCTCCCATATGTTCGAATATCCATTAGTTGATTTACTTTAATTTAGTGTACTTGTCATTTACATTATAAAGCAGTATCTAATTTTCTCCTAAAAAACAGATAATTCAAGTAGACATTCTGAAAGATAAATGAAATTTGCATTATGAGATGCTGAAAATCTAAAGCTATGTGAGAGGTAAATTACAAGCCTTAAACCTCCTTGCTATAGAAGAAAATTCTCTCAGTACAGTTAACCATAGCTTGTCATATATTTGCCCTGGAATGACCATGCTACCCTGCAGCAGAGAATGAGAACCATTATATCAAAAGAGAGGGATTATAGCAGCTGTTCTGTGACCTCTGGGATAATCAGATAAGCTGCTCCCATTTAACTCTAGGGGACAAAGGGATGAAGTGTCCTAGAATTAAACAGAAAAGAAGCTTAATATCAGGCCTATCATCTAGGACGGAAGACCCACTTTGTCATATATGATCTTCTTCTGGGGGGGGGGGGGGGCCCAAGGGACAAGTAACATAAAGTCACATTATTGAAATTTGTATTAAAATAAAAACAAAGGAGAAAAAGTTCAAGATGCATAGTTTAGTTTTGAATCCAAGATGCTGTTGATTATAAGAGCATTACAATTGTTGATTATAAGAGATTACAATGAGATTACCAAGATAACAAAGCAAAACCTTAAAGGTGCCTCTTAAAGGCAATGAACTATGGAAGCCAGAATGGCTGTGGCTTGCTAGAAATCTGTGGTCAGTTAGAACATTCAATTAAAACTTGTGTTCATCAGGTCCCTTCTGCATTCATGAAAACAGAAGAGTGAACTGATGTTTTTTTCCTACATTAGACAAGAGAGTCCTGAATATAATGAAAATAGGGACTCACTCACCTGACATCATAGGTCTGACTTTTCTGAAGGAATCTGTTACCGTAATCCAGTTTGGACATCTTGCATAAATAGCAACTGACTCATGTAGAAAGCATGACACTTGAACTATTTAAGACACAATATACTATTCAATAAATGATACTTATTCAATCACAAATATTTGGAGAAAAAAGTAGCTCTTTATACGTACAAATTAGTTAGATATTTACTATTGACATAAACGGGAATGAACATTTTAAAACAAAAAATTATGACTTTTTATATTCTCTTATGGGATAAAGTATAGCACAAACTCATTTTACTGTGTTTTCTGTATTTTTCATTTTATGTTGGATAAAAACAAATGTTTCAAGAAAAGTAGCAAAATTAGTCACACTTCAGACGTCTATAGCCCCAATACAAAAGAATAATTTTTTCTTTAATCAAATAAAGAGAAGACTGTAGGAGTATATAAGAAGTCTTTTGACTTTCTACCTCTGTATAAAAAAAAGATGCTTCATAGTATTTATACATCTGCAGGGGTGGTGTCTCTGAGTGAATTCCTAAGCAAAAACTAATGAGTGTTGAATTATCTGTCAGATGGAGAGAATCATATTGATTATTTCATATAACCAAAACTATCAGACTGAAGTTTTTAAAGCTGAAAACAATATAATTATATAGTTCTCTACTGAAGACTATTCAAAACTTATTTTACATTTCAATCAATTATATAGTTTAGGGAAATCTTTCACTGCTGTTTTACAACATTTTTTAACTTAAAAAATTGTATTATGTAAAAAAATGTGAAGAATGACCCACATGAATGGGTCTCTGGATTACAGTCTGTTGCTTTCTAGAGTGGTCAGGATCTTGATACATTTGCTACTTATTTTGTCTAAAATATATGTTTCTAATTACATACTGTGGTCACTCCAATACTTAAACCATTTTCATTTTTATAATAAAAAAAGAATTTTTACAATTAAATACTTTCTAATAAAATTATAAAAGCAATTGTTTTATTGATTCATTTTTAATCTAAATAAAATATAAAATACCTAAAAGATGAAAAATATATTCAAAATGATATTTAATTTTTCATATTTTCTTCTCTTGTATATTTTTCCTGAGATGAGTTATTATTTTGACTCTAGAAAGGACAAGAGAAGTCTTCGTCACCAGGATATGTCTTCTCTAAACCTAGCAGCAACCTACCTGCATTGTTGCCAAAACCATTACATATCTCAATCAAGCGTACATCTTCTTAAAAATCATATCATTACCTGTTATTCTAGATATTAAAGTTTCTTGGAGATTTTTTTTTTTTTTTTTTGGAGAAACATCACTGTCTAGACTCTACACTACCAAAGTCTGGACCTCAGCACAAATTGTATCCTGAGTCTCTGGCCAGCCATTAAATTCCATGAAGTTTAAATAAAGTATATAATGTAAGCAAAGGCTTCAATAATTAAATGGAACTATGTTACAGTATGTTTTGAAAATGACAACGTATTTTACTGTTTGCCTATAGATTTAGAAATGCCTGACTTCCAGTTTTAGTAAAATATGAGCAAAATGGCTGTTGAGAGCTAATACTTCTGGGTGCTTGCTATGTAAATGATGGTCTTCAAAACTCCTTACCTGCCCTCCCCCCAAACACTAGAAGACGGATACCAGTATTATGCCTGTTTAATGTAACAGAAATGAAGAATGCCTCCAAGAGAGCATAGCTGATTAATTGCCAGAGCCAAGGCAGTATGGCTGCACTATAGACACCATGCTCTTAGGCAGGGTACTAGAGCTGATTTTTCAAGGAAGACAGCAAAATAATTTATGTGAAGTCCTGGAAAACTGGGCTTGTATATTCTTTTTTCTCCAATTGTAATGATATAAAATATACAACATTAACTAGTATTTGCTAATATAGTTGTGTCACTTATGTTACTTCCTTAGTGTCACGAAATCAGATATTTATTAAAATGTGTAATGAATCTAGCTAAATGCCTTTTCAATACAAGTGCTTACCAGAGAAACATTTTGGTTGTTCAGTTCACAGGTTCCCTTCAGAATTAGACAATGTGTATTTCCCCAGATAAGAAAAGCTTTGTAATTCTCCACTTCAGTAATTTTCTCCTGAGCTGCAACTATGTCCAGTCTAAGAATAGAGTGGTTAAGCCAAATTAGTCATTCTAAGTGTGACTTTTTGTTACTAGATTCTGAAAGGTGTGTAGAATCAACTGAAAAGAGAGTAATTAGGAGAATTACCAAATTCTTCATCTGCTATGTTCCTAATGGATTCATACATCTTCCTTCTCCAATTTTCCCTTCAACTCTTACTTTATTTTTCTATACATCAGTATATAAGAACTCCCTCTCTTTAAATTGCTTGGGATATTTGCACACAGGTAAATAATGTCCATACAGTGTTGTTTACTTTCTTGAAATTTCATCACATACTGCAGAAATGCTTCTGGCAAGGCATATTATTTCTGAAATTATTTAGAAGAAAATTGATGTGATGAATCAAATATAATAAGTGGCTTCACACTTTGTGTGATATAATTATTTCAAATTAGAAGAATTATAAGTTGGGTACATTGGTTTTCAGTTGAGCAAGAATATTCTTTTATTCTTCAATCAAGCAAGTAATATACTATAATTAAATAATGTAATAACATAAATGTTTCAATTTCCAAATAGAGAGGAAGAGAATGTAAAATTTGCCTGAAAGCTAAATGGGCATTCATATTCCAAGAAACTGTCACATACTACCCACTGTCTGAGTGGTAGGAAATAGTGTCTTGTCTCTTTCCCTCTGAGGAGTAGTCTGGATGCAAAGAACACCACCATTTTGCACATATTTCCCATCTTTCCATCTTGATTCTTTGGCTGTTTCCTGCAGGAAACCAGGGATTTTATCAGTGAGGTCATCCTATTAAATCACATTAAATAGAACAGTGGTTTTACCATTAATAATGATTACTGATATGTTTGATTCCATGGACTTCATGTTCAATAAAACAATGTGTCTCCAGTTAAACTAATTGTAACAAGTGGTCATTAGCATAATTTTTAAAAAACAAATAAAAATATATACTGTGTAATCAGATACCTGATATTGTCATACAGAATGCATAGGTCTGTTTCTTCTGACAAGACTGCTATCTCCTCATAAGCAGGGACCATGTTCTTAGCCACTATATGCTCAATAAACACTTGACAAATTAATGAATTGGTATTAATAACTTTGCTTTCCTATCATTGTGTATTCTTTCTCCCAAGTCCTTTTTTCTGGACAGAATATGTATTTTTTTTTCAACGTTTATTTATTTTTGGGACAGAGAGAGACAGAGCATGAACGGGGGAGGGGCAGAGAGAGAGATGGAGACACAGAATCGGAAACAGGCTCCAGGCTCTGAGCCATCAGCCCAGAGCCCGACGCGGGGCTCGAACTCACGGACCGCGAGATTGTGACCTGGCTGAAGTCGGACGCTTAACCGACTGCGCCACCCAGGCGCCCCCAGAATATGTATTTTTAAAGGAAGGCTCTTACTGAGTAAAAAGACAGTGCCCACAGCAGATAGAACAGTTCCTACCAATGTGCTAGTTAAACTGAACAAGTTACTAGACTAAGTCTCCCTTTTATACCTAAAAGATGGAGAAAAAAATACTTATTAAATAGGATTACAAATACCATTAAAATAAATAGCACTGGCAAATAGTGTGACATAATAGACATCCAGTGAAAGTTAACAGTCTTCTGAAGTGTTTCTTGTTTTTCCTTCATTTAAAAAAAAACTGCTTAAGAGATTATTTTTCATAATACCCTGGTCACTGATAACACTCCAGACATTCTAAAAGTAAGCTCAATGTTTATAAAGTACACATGGCCTTTGTCTAGTATTATGGACAGAGTATGTGTGCTCCCAAAATTCCCACGTGGAAATCCTAGCCCCAACTTGATGATATTTCGAGATGGGGCCTTGAAAGATGGTTATGTCCTGAGGAGGGTGCTCTCATGAATGGGGATGAGTGTGCATATAAGAGAACCCAGAAAGTTCCCTCCCCTCTGTCATTTGGAGAGACTGAGAATAAGGCCATTTATGAACTGGGAAATGAGCCCTCAGCAGACACAGAAACTGCCGGCACCTTGATCTTTGACTGCCCCGTCTCTAGAACTGTAAGAAATGTTTGTCATTAAGCCACCCAGGCCATAGCATTTTGAGTGTGTGTGTGTGTGTGTGTGTGTGTGTGTGTGTGTGTGTGTGTAGCAGCCCAAATATATTGATAATGTAGCTTCTGTCATGCCTTCCCAACAGCATTGTCTTTTGTTTTCAAGATAATAAGGACTTTATTTATTTTTTATTTAAATTTCAGTTAGTTAACATACTGTGTAATATCAGTTTCAGGTGTAGAATTCAGTGATTCATCACTTACATACAACATCTAGCCAACACCATTGTCTTCTTAGGAACTGTTCTTACTAAGAAACTCTAGATTGCTTTAATATTAAACACTTCCCCTTACTAGGCTTATTTATGTATACTAAATACTCCTATTACACATGCACCACGGATGTGCTGTATTCTGTAGTAAACAAACCCTATACATGTAACAATGTATAATTTCATACTGTTTTTAACCCATTTGGTTAGGAAAGCTCACTTATAACTAAATCCAACTTTGGGGAATCTGAAGTGAATGAATGGGAATGTTGGCATGATTAGAAACTCTGGAAAAATGCTAGAAGACTTCCCTCTATTACACTGTTTTCTACATTCACAACTACTGAAAAACAAGAGTAGCTCCTGTTGGATTTCTGGGAGCTTTTGATCCCATTTTTTTGCAAAGTGATGATGATATGAAACATTAGCAGTCCCTAAAGCTTAATCATATATTTGTGGACTTTTTTTTAAATTTGGAAATAATCTCTGAAATGTCAAACTAAACCTATATCCAAAGTTACCCTGATGAATAACTTCAATTAGCTTCTGAAATAAAAATTTGTGTGTTTTTATAGTGAAGCAAGTTGAGAAAACGTTATTTGGAGGGGCTTATGAGGCAATAATGTGCATCAAAATTAGCTAACAGTGTCAGCAAAAACAGTTATTTTACATTTACAGTAAAACTAGTTTTCTATATATAATATAGATGTTCTTATGTTGCTACTGGGTTGTTTTCCTTTATTTTTTTAAATATCAATGAAATGAATTATGAATTAGATATTCTTTCTATCTATCTATCTATCTATCTATCTATCTATCAACAGAATAGGAGAGGCCCTGTCTAATCAGAAGTTGATACAGTGACTAAAATGCTTCATTCAACTGACAAGTGGAGCATAAAGTTAATAGAGAGAAGCAGTAGAAAGAACTGCTTACTTTACTCCCTCAGTCTGCTGAAGATGTGAAAGATCTTTGTCCCCAACTTTGAATTAAGCCAATCAATCCTTTCCATAGCAACGCTGGCCAATATTGGGAGTGGCACATCTTCAACATATTCCATGTCTCTTCCAAGTAGTCTGTGCATTAACAGTCCTGTACCTACACTACAGTTCAAGGTCTTCCTCTTTTATTCCATACCCTTGCCCTCTGTATTTCCACTCACTTGGTTAGTGTTTCCTTAGCTATTTAAATAGTATACAGCTGTGAACCCACAAAGCCACAAGAGGAGCTAAAAATATACTTTAACTCAGAGAATGGAAATACATGGAAAAGGAAATAGCAATAATGGTATGTCACAAAATATTCGGATTTGATACTATTCACAGAGCAGAGAGAATTATTTGTCCAGTTTAAATGGAGCTATAGTTACTCTGGCTTTTTAATTGATGAATTCAAGTTTTAACTGATAAAGTAAAAAAAAAATACATATATATATATATGTATGTATATATATATATATATATACATATATATATATACACATATATATATGTATGTATATATATACATACATATATATATGTATATATATATACATATATATATGTATATATATATATACACATACATATATATATATGTATATATACATACATATATATAAATATGTATGTATATACAAATACATATATATAAATAAAGTAAAAAAAAATACATATATATATATATGTATGTATATATATATATATATACATATATATATATACACATATATATATGTATGTATATATATACATACATATATATATGTATATATATATACATATATATATGTATATATATATATATATACACATACATATATATATATGTATTTTTTTTTACTTTATTTATATATATGTATTTGTATATACATACATATATATATGTGTATATATATATATATATACATATATATATATATATATATATATATATATATATATAGGCTGAAAGTCAATTAATCCTCTCATTTCAATTAAAGATAGTTGTACACATTTTTAAATGAATAAAAGTTTAATGTAAAACATTTGGAGAATCCTCTGTTAAGCAAAAAGTTGTATTAACTTAGGGAAAATTCAAAATTCCTAAAAGAGTGCAAAACACTCTCAAGTTTTTCACCACAATGTGTATTACAATACTACTAACTTTATTCTCTATGCTGTACTTTTCATCCTGTGAAGACATTCTTAATGTAGCTTTTCTAGTATAGTCGAATACATCTTTATCAAAAACAATCTCACAGTTTAGAGTCCCAATCAAGAATCTCGTTATCATGAATGCCAGGGAGCTTTAAACAAGAATGTTTCTTTTTTCAGAGGGTAGAGGACACTCCAAGACATTGCCTCAATGGCAAACAATCCCACCACCCATGGAAAAAAAAATATGAAAATGAGAAGAAGTAGCTGACTTGGAAATATTTATCTATGTTTCTAAAAACAACATAAAGAATTTTCTCTGTGAAAGTTATGTCTTTATTTGAGTGAGGGTTTTTACATAGACCAACACTCAAATTCCCAAAGTGACATTTACTGCTTCCAAGACATTGAGTTGTATGACTTAATCACTATGAAATTCTTCACCATAAAATGGATAAAATAATGCCTTCCTTAAAAATCAGTTGTAGGATAAAATAAGACAGTGAGTTAAGTCCTTATCATAGGGTCTATCACATGCTACAGTCAATGAGAGGCAGTCCACTATAATGAAAGGTCTAAAAAGAGGGGATTTTTGTTGTTGTTGTTGTTGCTGTTGTTTTTTCCAGGAGAAGGGTTAAGGAAGAAATGATCTTCTACATAAATGTAGTTGTATTTCTTTTCCCATGATTTGAGTGGTATCTCATGTAGAAACCAGCTTAACAAACACTTTTCTTAATCAGAGAAAATACAGGAGAGAAAAAGAGAAAAAATGAGAGAGAGAAAGAACACAGAGACCAAAATAAAATTCAGTAAGCTATTAATGATAAATGGCCAACAAAAGATCTTGGCTTAAAAATAAGTTCGTGGATATTTTCCTGGAAAGACAATTTGTTTGCCAAATAATTATGAATTCATTCTCCCCTTGGATTATAAAATTTGTTAATTTTCTGCTTAAAAGAATCAGAATATTAATATGAAATGCATGCTTTGAGGATTAACTATCAAAGTCGCTACTAATTATTGAAATTAATCAATGGCTAAGGGACTATGAAGATTTCTGTTGCCAGAAAACATTAGCTTTAAAAGCATAAACTGCTAAGAAGTTTATGATGACAGTTATTTATTAAAGAGTATTTGTAGCATTGTGTAAGTTCATTTTTACTTTGATTCAAAGAGCAAAGCATTTTAACATAAAAGTTATTTCATTACCATGAATTATTGGGCCTCTGAACAATTTTTAAAACCTATTGACCTTCTGGTTATTATATATATGTTCTATGCTAATTCCATTAATATTCAAAGTAATACCTAGGCTGTCCAGTCTCTAATATTCATTGACTAGATGGTACTACTAGATATTAAGCTCATTTCTTGTCTTAGCTAAGAAAAAATTATTCCTTATTCCTGGAACGACACTTGGTTGATGATTCTTGTTTCTGTGCATAAGGAAGTTACCCATTAAAATTTGTTTCTTTATTGAAAATGTACTACAGTGGGGGCGCCTGGGTGGCGCAGTCGGTTAAGCGTCCGACTTCAGCCAGGTCACGATCTCACGGTCCGTGAGTTCCAGCCCCGCGTCGGGCTCTGGGCTGATGGCTCAGAGCCTGGAGCCTGTTTCCGATTCTGTGTCTCCCTCTCTCTCTGCCCCTCCCCCGTTCATGCTCTGTCTCTCTCTGTCCCAAAAATAAATAAACGTTGAAAAAAAAAAAAAAAAAGAAAAGAAAATGTACTACAGTGCTAAACGCACAGTAAAATTCTGACTATGTAACATAAAATTCATGATATAAATTTGAAACTATTAGAAGAAATTAGCTAATGTACACATGGTAATTACCTGTTTGGTTGAATTATGAGTAATAATCTTTTCTCTACTATCTAAATTATTATAGTTCTTTTTTTTTTTTTTAAGAGAGAGTGTGTATGTGACAGTGGGGGAGGGGGCGGAGGGAGAGAGAGAGACAGACAGACAGACGGAGAGAGAGAAAAACTCCCAACGTGGAACCTGATGCAGGGTTTGAGCCACCCAGGTGCCCCTAAATTATTATATTTCTAACTAAGTTCTGACATTATATTTTCTTTTGAGGATGTGATACATTAACAGCTTTGTGAAGGTGAACTTTGCAAATGAAACACCATGTCTTAAACAATGTGAGCCTATTCTCTAGATGTCAACTGTTTGGACTGGACAGGTCATCACTGGCCAATAATTTTAGTCCAGTTAACAAAGTCTCCTCAACGTCTACCTCTGAGTAGTGTCCATATTTTATCTTTTATGCTGCCAATCAAAGAAATAATACACTGTGCTGGGAAGAGCTGGTTAAGGTCAAGAACTAAATTTAGAATCATCCGTATATCTTTAGGAATACTACATTTGTGATTTATAGTATATTGATGTTTTTAAGCTTTGATTTTCTGATTCCAAAATGTTAATAACAGTGATATTAACCTCACAATGTTGCTATGGTAAGTAAATAAGACCATGTAAGTTGATATGTTTCATATGAAACTAGCATTCATTACATACCATACATTTTCTTAATAAATATAATAATGCTAAAAAAGGAAACAGACACTGAGGAACAACATTTTGAGGTAGCAGGAGCAATGAGTAAGCCAAGATTTGGGCTGGAGGAAGTTGTTTCTGGAACAGAAACAGTGGAAGAGATGTGACTTGGGTGAGCTTCCATAATGGTGAACTTAGAGAATCAAGAGCGACTTATCTTCTGGAAAAATGAAAAAAAATTCACCATTTTGTCTGATGTACACTATGGCCTGATCTACATTCTATAGCCAAAAGAATTTGCTGTGTGTCTTTTAAAATGTATCTATTTTTCCAGTACTTTCTATGTATCCATGCAATAAATGCCCATTATGGAAGTCAATCAGTCACATCGCCTTCAAAACATAGCCCTCTGTCTCTTTAATAGTCATTTAGATATCGCTTCCTTTCGAACATTCTTACCTACATTTTATTTCAATATTTTTCAAAGTCTTATTCTAGGTAATTCTGTACCAAGGCAATTGAAATATTAGTTTGAAATGAAGATTCCTGGGGTCATACCTCTGTATTAAAAAACAAACAAGGGGCACCTGGGCGGCTCAGTCGGTTAAGCTTCCAACTTTGGCTCAGGTCACCTCAGGTCATGATCTCACAGTTCGTGAGTTCGAGCCCCACATCGGGCTCTGTGCTAACAACTCATAGCCTGGAGCCTACTTCTGATCCTGTGTCTCCCTCTCTCTCGGCCCCTCCCCTGCTCATACTCCGTCGGTCTGTCTCAAAAATAAATAATAAACATTAAAAACATTCTAAAACAAAACAAAACAAAACACCACCACAACAAACCTCAGGGATTGAATCTCAAAATCTGAGGCTCTACTTTCCTATCCACAAAAAACTAAATACTAAATTATATTAGATTTATAGTTTTTTATTTCCTTCAACACTTAACCAGTAATTTTCAAATATCCATTTGGGGTTATTAGAACCAATTTATATGAAATCTGCATTTGACTAATCATCCTAGGTAAAACTGAGGGAGCTTTCTATAGATCGCAAATGGAAGTAATTCTTTAACATAAATTGTTTTGTATATTAACCATCTGATAATATCCTAGCTTGAACTAGGATGTAAAAGCTTACTATGATTACAATTTTCACATGTTTTTTCCAACTAAAATGTAATCTCCCGGAATGCTCGGTCTATGTCTTACGCCTTTTTTGTACAATCTGTAGAGACCAATAAGGTACTCTTCTATACTAAGAATTGTATGAAAGTAGCAATTGATAAAATTTCTAAGATTGCTAGCCCTCCTAGAGAGTAGGAAAATACTCTGTCCCTATGACAAATTCCTGAACACTCAGCAAGTAGAGTGAAACTTCTCTATGCTAAATATCCTATCTAAAATCTGCAGCAAGAATAAAAAAATTAAAAAATTAAAAATAAAACCTGCAGCAAGAGATATATAAGCATTTGTATATGTGCCCTACACATGTGGACATAATAACCAGCATGGAAAGAGACAGATATAAGACAAAAGTTATGTCAGTTGAAAGAGGAAAGGAGGAAAGGAGGAAGATGGTTTCTAGTAAGTAATCCATGGATGACCTTGATGATGTTATCGTGCATAATAAATAACATAGATATTTGCTATTCATAGACGGCGGTTTCAAGTACCCTCTCACCTGCTTCGGAGGCCTTATTCTGTTCCACTCATTTAGTGATTTATTAATGCACATCCACACATATAACAAATATCCAACCCACATATATAAAATGCAGTCTGAACATACTGAAAAGAATTTTTAGCAAATTGGAAAGTTTCCTATTTTATCACGAGTATTTAAGGTTTGTCAAGAAAAAAAATTACTCACTTGACCTTATTTCCCTGGTATTTACTTTGTTTCATTTATTTAAAACAAAATCCCTCAACCTGTTCATTCTGTTCATATGTAATACATTTTATATGTTTATTTGACTGAAATTAAAATACCACTTTTTATTGGAATGACAACTGAGTGACAAGTGTTAAGTGTCTTCAGGGGAAAACTGTTTAACAAAAACATATTTTGAAATTTCCTATTGAATCAATCATTATTTCTAACACTAAAATTTTCATAGAAATGAAAGATGGATGAGATGGTGATAAAGGCAAATAGTTTTTATGATATTACGGGGTTTTGCCTGGTTTTGTACCATGTTTGACAAACAGCGACATCTGTCTAAAATCTGTCAATATGATGGATGGGAAGCATAAATCACATTATCTTATGTCAACACTCCCCTCAGAACAATATTTTAACATAAATTCAGTGCTATGTCATGAATATGACCCTTGGGAATAAAGAGAGAACATATAACATTCATCTGGATCCTATTTACATAGTTATTTTCAACCTCCTTTGACTTAGGAAACTTAAACTTTCAAACAAAATCTCAAAGACATAAAATATATTCCATACAGTTTGAGAACTGTTAATATGCTCTCAAAGAGAAATTTTAAGCCTATATGCTAATATTAAGTGCTATATCGATAATGACATTTCTAGTAAAATTGTGTTCTGAAGGTAATGAAATTAAAGCATTCAATGGATAAATTTAGAGTTTTGGCTACAATTTATTTTGAATGCATTTATAAAAGTTCACGAAATTGTCATACCTCCTTGACCCCAATTTTAGAACTAATGATTTCTGGTAATTTATAAATTCTTCCAAAACATCACAAACCTCCTGACCCCTGAAGCATCACTTCACATGATCCAATATCTTCTCTTATTTTGAACTCTTAAAGAGAAATTTACCAAGGTTTGTAATTATATTAATTGTGCCCTAGATGTTTGGGAAAAACATTTTCTCATTCTTCACTAGAACAGTCTTTTCTAAATGGGCGAGACAACCAGATTTTTATTTGTTTATACAATGTTTTTAAAGATTTAAACATTGACAATTAAACCTTAATAAAGTTATCCAGAATTTTGATTGAATTTTTTGCTTTGTCATTCTGTGCTACGATGAGATGGTCCTCTCCTATCCATGTGCTTAAAAGAATCAGTCCTAGACTACTTTTGTGTTAGAGGTAACACAGCCGCTCCATGCTCCTACTGAACTCAAGTTTTTCACTACATTGAATAAATCAATTGAATTGTCTTTCCTCCCACAAGTAACCATCTTATCTAATGAAGTTTCTTTCTATTGCTTTTTAAGTCTCTTCCGGTTATCCTGAAGCAGAGATTAGCATGGCATGCGTCTCTAATTGTTGTTCTGTCTAAAGGAAATTACACTCAATTGTCATGACACAAAATTAAGGAATATTATGGTAGTTTCAACCACAATATGATGAGTGGAACTACCACAAATATATGTGCCAAAGCATTACTATTGTTATTTTTTGTCCTTTTATTTTGTTTGTTCATTACTGAATCTTCAGACTTAAATTGCATTTGCCAGAAAGAAAAAACAAAAGTCCACTTCATTTAGCACAGAAGAGTTTTAATGTCATTCTGCCTAATCATTCATGCAAAGAAGAAAACTTTGTTGTCAGTGGCTATGATCACAGCAAATAATTTAGACCCTCAAACTCTGTTTTACCTCATGATACTTGTCTATTTAACCTTGATAATCATTCAAAATTTATACTGAAATTGGCTCCTTCTGAAGAAAATAATAATTTGATTAAATTCAATAATATGGTAAGTTATCTACAACAAAAACGAAGTTTTGATTCAACTAATTTAACCTTTATTTTATTTTTTTGCTTCTCTAATAGATATTTAATATTCGTTGTCACAATTTTCATCTCTAAAATCACAACACAGGGAAGATCATAACGATTAGGTAAAAATTAATTGTATGCCTTATATATCATTATATAGATGATAAGTCTATCAGTCCTCACAGCTTTGCCTAAGAATGGTGAGTGACTCCGACAAACTACCAGACCAATCTGAAATTCCCAGTACAAGACATACATTAGGTCAGGCAGGACTAGCCTCTATGATGGATCGTCTATTACTCCAAGATGAATGCAACTATGGTTTCAAGTGAGTCTAGATGTTCCCTTGATGTCCTTATTGAAATTCCCAATAAGGCTGCAGTCACTTACTGAACCATAAAGGTGGCAATAACCTTGTATATAAAAAAATAAGATATTGGGAGACATAATAATATAAAAGGGACAATCTGTATATTTTTGTTGAAATGATTTCTTCTCATTTCTTCCCAAGATAAGTAAGAATCAATAAACAAATTTGGATATAATTTATAGAAATATAAAACCAACACGTTCTTTCAAAATAGTATCCTTGAGTCTTTTTTCTAATAAAACATTTATTGCTTTATAATTGACATACAATACTATATTAGTTTCAGATATACAAGATATTGCTTTGATATTTTTATACATTAAGAAATGATCAGCTCCATAGGTCTAGTTACCATCTGTCAGAAATGTGACAATATTATTGACTGTATTGCTTATGCTATCTATGTATTACATTCCCATGACTTTAGTTTGTAACTAGTATATAACTCTTAACCCTCTCATAAATATAGAGTATAGGAAATATAAGTGAACAGGGAAATACTATTTAGTAATAACTATGAATAGCATCAAATAGCCCATTTTTTACTATGTAGAAAGCAATTCAAAAGGAAAGGTAAATTATTTTTAAATGAAGGAAATGTAAATGCTATATATCCTTGACCTCTACCCCCCATTCCTCATTGTGCCTTACCCACTCCATGTCTGAAGAACATGCATTACAGGAAAGTTACAAGAGGAATTATATCATTATTTATGTGGAAATGAAGTCAGAAAAAATAGAAATCCAACAAAATGTTTACAAAGTAACTCATTTGTGTTAAGGGTGATATTAGAGGAAGCTATATTTTGAGCTACTTGATAGGGTGAATAGGTTTGTCCAATGTGTTCTTCCCCTCCCTGGGCATAATTTCTGGGTATCGTAAGTAACTACCTGTCTTAACAACCACTGAATAAGCAATGTAAGGAGCTCATTCAGTAGCTAGAAGGTTGAGCCAAGATAATGACATATTCTAAATGAATTCCAATACATCTTTTGATTTCAACTGTTAGTAAAGTACAACAGCAATATGTTTCTCAGCTATCTAGATGGTTTCAAACAATGTCTCTAGGTTGAGTTAATGCAGAATTAGAAAGGAAGTCATTCCTTTTCTTTTATTTCTTGGTGACCAAGGGGGGAAAAACAGTTAATATTTGACTTTATTGCCAATATTCTAATGTTCTAATCTGTTGGTAGTATTCATTGTATTTCATGGTGTGTTAGTGACAGTATGTCTAGCATAAACCCTCAGGTTGTAATATATAATTTGATTCATTGCCATCAGCTGCACTATCCCTGAGAGAATTTTCATTGTCCTAAAATTCAAAGAACAAAAATCTCAGGAGAATGTTTTATTTCCTTTATGCATTCAGGATTGCGGGAAGGATAAAAATTTTGAGAGAAAGTTATCAGTTCTTTCCTTTAAACATGGTGGGGAGGGGGCACTGCTTGGATAAAAGCTGATGATTCTATGAACACTATTTATCAAAATCAAGTAATTGTGGACAGCTCATTGCTGACTTCCACAGCATATCTGGATTTAGAGTAAAGATAAGCCCTATTAGGGAGAACAGCATTTAAAGAGATAACATTTCTTACAATTCTGCGTAACAGGAAAAACAGGATGTCAGGTGAAGTAAATGTAAAGTATTCCCTTCAGCATAAAAGCTGAAATAACAAATAAATCACTTTAGGACTATGATTCTTATGATCAGTATCACTAGAAGCCATTTTATCACCCTCTGAGTGGCAAGATCATTGTTACTCTTATCAACTGCTCACAGAGTTTACATGAACAATTTATGAAAACACAAGCAATTTGAAAGTCTTAAATTCTTGGCCAAAGGGTGAGGACATTGTCATGTTAGGGCACTGATGTAAACCAACTGCACCTCAAGGAAGGGATCAAGAAAAAAAGCATTGCATTTCTGTGGAGAGGGGAGGGGGGAACAGGCACATGTGCTCTACTCTGAGCTCTTCCAGGAAGGAGTGGGAGTACTGAACAGACTATACCACCACAGAGTAGCATCGCATTCATCTCCAAGATGAAGGCTTAATCAGAAGCACAGCACGGAGCCAAAAGCTAAGAAAGTAGGAATAAAAGAGAAAAGAAGGAAAAAAAAAAAACCAGAAAGAATAGAGGAAAAGAGTGGAGAGAAGATAAAAGAGAAGAGAAAAAAGAATCTTGGCAAACATCCTCACCCAAAATGCATTATCACTGATCAACTTGACTGTAGAGAACTTAGAGTAACTATATCAACCATAAATCTCAAACCCAGCCCAATTTTTAATTAGATTAACTTTCCTCTCCTCACATATTAAAAGCCTAGTCAGAAAGCATGTCCAGTCCTGGGCATAAAACTGTTTAATTGCATCATCAAAATTCCCTCATCTTGGTCCTATAAGGTGATATAATCACAGGAATGAAATCCCATAATATTCACAGACTCAACACTCAAAGAGAGAATCAAAGAGAGAGAATTATGCAAAGATGTGAGGCATTCCTGGACCATGCAGAATTCCACTGGTCACAGTATGCAAATCACCTGCATCAAAGTCCAATGTGCAATAGACACACTATTAACTGGTTTCCATTCCTGTTAATGACAGAACATAGTAAGGGTAACTGGACTCCTCCTTTACATACTAAAAATATTGTGGTCAGGCCAAATTTTGACCCAAAATAATAATCCTTGACTCTTGTGTAATTCCCTGGATCTAAAGATCTAAATCCAAAAAGAATTTCACGAAAGATAAGGAATCATAGTCATTTTTGTTTTACTAATTGAACGGCAATCAGGTGATTTCTATCATTCAAGAATGGAGTAGTTATTAAGCATTGCAAAATTAAAGATTAATCATCAGTCCAATTAACATCCAAACTCTTAGTCTTAGTTGAAATAATTTCATTGCACATTTTGAATTTGAAGCCACGGCTACTGCATATGGCATTTGCAAGCTATTACTTTGTCTATATAACTGCTAATATTTAAGATCTTTTTATGGTGAAAAGCAATTTAGAAGCACTCTTCCACAAGAATGTTCATTCACATTTTATTGATAAAGGTAGATAGTATGCTGAAGGGAAATTACTATATCAGATGATGAAGGTACATGATAGGCATAGAGTCAGGCTTTTAAATCTAATTTTATATATAAGTATTATATGAATTTTTAGATGTAAAATATCATAAACAAAAATAAAAAATATTCAATCTATGTTCAGAGAATAAAGGGGCATCTTTCAATAGGAAGGATCACAGAAGGCCTCACGGAAGAGGTGGTTTTAGTAGAAATTTTATATAGTGTGATTTGTATAATCAGACAAAGAAAAAGAAAATTCCATCTAAAGGGCACAATGTTGGGGCGCCTGGGTGGCGCAGTCGGTTAAGCGTCCGACTTCAGCCAGGTCACGATCTCGCCGTCCGTGAGTTCGAGCCCCGCGTCGGGCTCTGGGCTGATGGCTCAGAGCCTGGAGACTGTTTCCGATTCTGTGTCTCCCTCTCTCTCTCTGCCCCTCCCCCGTTCATGCTCTGTCTCTCTCTGTTCCAAAAATAAATAAACTTTGAAAAAAAAAATTAAAAAAAAAAAAAAAAAGGGCACAATGTGGACAATCCAATAAAGAAGGAGGGCATAAATTATAATTGGAAAATAGCAATTTGACTGGGAGTAGTAATAGGGGATTATTACTATGGTTTATGTGGAAGACAATTTAACCACTACTTTCCCAAGGAAAGATCTAATGGAAAAGACAATAAATGAAAGTTCTAGATATTGGTAAGGTACAGAAAGTATAGTTTGAGAATACTCATTATTCTTTGTAATAACAGGCTCATTTTTTTTGTAAAGCAAAATTCAGTAATTTTTACACAGAGTTAGGAAAGAGGATGGATTTTTGAGATAGAGGACAGGGTGAAATTTATGAAGTAACTATTTTTGGAATGTCAGCCATCATTTTGCAGTTAACAAAGGGATTTCTGAAAGGCAACAAGAGCCAAAATATGATGAGAGAATATATTTTTCATTGTATCTAATAGAGATGCTTTACTTTTGCTCCCTCCAAAGTCCAGTCATCTAAGATACAGTGAAATAAAGCAGTAGGGTTTTACCCAAAAGAAGTGATTAGCTCTTTCAAAAGTAAAAACCCTCTGAAAGGCATATTGAGTGGGAAATCATAATCAAGTTCATTAATAATTGAGTCTAATGGAAGGAGGTGGCTTGATAATATCAAAATAATTTTAAATAGTGCCATAAAAATTGTTGCTGTGAACTTCAAAAGAAAGGGTGTTTAAATACTAAGAGGGTTAATGGTAATTCCAAAGAATGAATGGGAGACATAGAATGTATCAACTCTTATATTTTATCTTAAGAAATGGTGGTGAAGCAGGAAAAAAACAGAATATTTAATCATGTGTGCTGCATGAACCGCAGAATCAGTATGATAGGAATTAAATGATGAAACAATTAGCAAAGCATGGTTCTTGCCCTTTAGTAGTTAAAGACAATGAGGATTCTCTAATCACAGTTTAGATGGGAAAGGTCATGGCTTGTATATGACAAATATTTAAAGGAAAGTTTAAGTGAAAAGATACAGAATAATATAACAAGGACTTCAGAAGAAGATGCTTCTTAAGCAAGATTAAAAAGTAATTTGAGAGAAAGCGAGCAAAGCCCACTTTCAAAATAATCAGCCTAGAGTTGCTGATAGCAGACTGGACATAGTATCTTATATACTTACCGTCAAAATGCTGAATTCATTGAAAAATCTCTATATGCAAATTTTATAGTATGTTTGCCGTTGAATATCACCTGGCCTTAGAAGATCCAACAAACTCTTTGAGAAGATTCAAATAATAGTACAATGAACTGCAGAGAGCAGATAAAATTTACTACTTTTTCTAAGCAAATTTCCTATTTCAAAATCATCCCTACAATCTGGAACTGGTGATATCTTAGATGGAATTACCAGGCAGAATGGGAAAGATGATATTGCACTATGTAAAGAAAGGATGACTGTTGGAAAAGGGATAAATAAAGGTAAAATATATTCCTTTATATTTCTTATTTAAAAAAATTTTTTTTTAACGTTTATTTATTTTTGAGACAGAGAGAGACAGAGCATGAACAGGGGAGGGGCAGAGAGAGAGGGAGACACAGAATCGGAAGCAGGCTCCGGGCTCTGAGCTGTCAGCACAGAGCCAGACGCGGGGCTCGAAGTCACGGACCGCGAGATCGTGACCTGAGCCGAAGTCCGACGCTTAACCGACTGAGCCACCCAGGCGCCCCTATATTTCTTATTTTTAATTGATGTAAAAGATATTTTTGTGTAAAGCAATAATAGTAACAATGTTTACTGTTTATAGTACATGTAAAAGTTAAACGATGTCACAAGGGGAAGGAGGAAGAAATTATGAATATTCTGTCATAAAACAAATCTGTACTACTGGAGTGATTCACTTTTTTAAAATTAATTTATTTATTTTTGAGAGACAGAGAGAGACTGAGCACAAGTAGGGGAGGGGCAGAGAGAGAAGGAGACACAGGATCCGAAGCAGGCTCCAGGCTCTGAGCTGTCAGCATAGAGCCTGACGCGGGGCTCAAACTCACAAACTGTGAGATCTACCTGAGCCAAAGTCAGAGGCTGAACCAACTGAGCCACCCAGGCACCCCAAGTGATTCACTTTTAAAGCCCTTGTAAACACACGTTTAAAGACTAGTCTGTATCAACTATAGAATGCCATGTAAAAATAGTTAAACCCATAAATTTCATCTTTACCATTGAAAGAGCAATACAATAGAAGAGCTCCTTTTTCAGGGTTCACATGGATCCAAATTCTAATATAAATTTGACTTTTAAAATATAATTTCTGTAGTTGCATTTTATATGACAAAAATGCTAATATATTTTATGTTATATAGTCGTTATGATCATTTCTTACACTGTATTTATAGAGGTTTACTTTTCTACTTCTCATAAAATTTTATGTACATGGAACCATGTCGATATAGAGAGAACAGTCTAAAAGCAGTTATTTGAGAGAATTTTGTCATCAAATTGCAACCTTTTAAACTATAAATATCTAATTTGAGAGCACATTTTGTAAGATACTACCAATAAAAGTCATCTATCTGTAGTATTAATAAGTGCTATACTTTATAATAAATTACACAGAAAGTATGAGTAAAGAGCTGTAGAACTAAATGCCAATGTGTTCTTAGATAAAATTCATGACATATGTAATTACAGAAAAGTAAACATCAAAGATAAAGTATCATCACTGTTTTAATTACCATAAATATGTTTGTAATTACTGGAATTTCTGAAATATTTTGTACAGAGAAAGGATTATTTTTAAAAGACATTTGAAGGAATATATAGAATGTCACAATTTCTTTAAATTACTTAAAATTCGGTGAAAATGTTTATCCCTTTAGAGATATATAAAATAAGTTATATTATGATGTAATATGCAGCAGTATAATATACTAGTACATAAAAAAATAATATAATTCATAGCCTTAAAATGAAAATTTTATCATTGATTCTCTCAAAATCGTTTTTAAAAACTGACTGCACCTGAGGTATTACTTAAGAAAAAACAATCAGTGTTCATATGTACATTGTATGTATGCATAACACATACATTTATTATAGATTATACAGCATTTTCTCTATTATGAAATGCAAATCCATTGGTTATATAGATTATACTGCACTATAGAATCTGTTGAGACAACACAAGTGAAGATGATAAAGATTTGACCTTAGGACTAATCTTTGAGGACAAAGAATTTCTTAGCTACTGGGGAAGATACAACCCTTTAGGATCACCAACAAATATTGTTTTCCACAATTCTTCAAGAAAACTGATAGTATTTCTAACTTCATAAAAATTTTGTTCTATTTAATTAATAGATAATTATATTTAGTGAGGAGACTTGAACACCATTCCTTCAATTATATCTGTGCAATCTCTGATAAATAACCGCCAGGCTTGTTTTTTTTTCAAATGAATGAACATCACTATTTTTGCTTTTTTAATGAAGAAAAATGAAACTTTACCCAGAGGGATTCAAACACAAATGTGTATCAGAATTTGTAGGTTTTCTTTTAAATTATACCATCCAGAAATATGAAATTATACTTTATGGAAAAATTATAAAAGATGATTATTCCTATTTTCCACAGCTAACTGAAAATGTAGAAAACAGAGTAGATAAAAAAATTGGTCTTTTAACCAGTGTGCATTATTCAAAGATAAAAGAACCAATAAAACTCAAGTAGGCAGTTTAGCATAATTTTTTTTGCAAAATTAATGCAGCAATAATATGAAGAAATAAAAACAAATCATGGGTTAAAAAATAAATATATAAATCAAGGGCAATAGTCATAATAAGGTAAATGGTAATTTTATATGTTCTTTGACACTGATATAGAAGAATGTAGAAATGTCAAATTAGAATCACAAGAAACAGATTTTACCCAGTACAAAGTTAACTAATAATTTCAGAAGCAGTTCATTGTGCTATTTGAGCCATCACCCAGTCATATTTAATATATTTAATTTTTTCATATATTTGAATATATGTATATATATGACTAGTACATAGAATGTATAATGCTAGTCATTTTCACTTGTTAAATAATTATTTTAATTAGTATATCATATAATTTAAAAATCAATACTTAAATCAATAATTAAATCAATACTTATATCAATAATTAAAAAATCAATAGCACATCACAATCATTAATTTTTTTAACATTTTGTTGAGTGAATTAGGTTAGCTTTTTGAACTCTTTACACAATGGGGCGTCTGCCTCAGTTGATTAAGTGTCCAGCTTTGGCTCAGGTTATGATATCACAGTTCATGAGTTGGAGCCCTGCATCAGGCTCTGTGCTGACAGCTCAGAGCCTGGAGACTGCTTCAGATTCTGTGTCTCCCTCACTCTCTGCCCCTCACTCTCTCTCTCTCTCTCTCTCTCTTTCAAAACTAAATAAACACTAAAAACTAAAAAAATAAAATAAAAAAGGACTCTAAGCAATCAATATACTTTATTTTGCTTATGTCTGCACACTTTTAAAAAATGTCATTTTGTTACAAATACAATATTCATTTTTCTGAATTTGAAATACAGACTTTAACAAACATCTATCAGTATAGTTCCATTGTACTGATTCTGATATTTTATATTTTCTAGAAATATATAATGAAATTTTTGTTGCTGGCTTCTTGTAAACCTTTAGATACACATCTAATTGTATTTTAGTTCCTATTGCTTAAACTTCTTTTTATTCTTCCTTTTCACTTATAAAAAGTCCCTTTTATATTTAAAAAAAAAAAAAACTTTTTTTTTAACCTGAGTTAAGTTGGCCTTATTTTACTAATTTGGGTCATTGCATCCATTTCTGTCAGTTCAAATAGACCTTTTCTTTCCCAGGTGAAGTGGCACTGAGCAGACATCAGCTAATATGGACATTTTTTCAGGTCAGTCTTTTCTCTGAGACCAACTCTATAAAATGTCCTCAAAATTCATCGATGCTTTAAAGAGTCCGTACATTGTCTGTGACAACATTCTATAAAAAATAGTCCACTTTTATATCCGTGTTATTTTATCCAAAATTAAATCAACATGTTAAGTTAATTCCTCAAAAAAATATCTAAAACAAAAAATATATTAGAGGTATTATTACCAAGTAAAATCACTTTTTCTTCCCTTCACTTGCTTATTCAACAAGTATGTACTTAATCTTTTCTGGACTTTGAGTTACATATATGCACAAAAAGATGAACATGTGAAGTGTGCTCTCTGGGATCTTGGTCTAACAGCTAGGATTAAATATATTCACAAGCATATATACAGCAGGTTATAAAACATAAGAGAACAATATATATTACCTGTGGGAACTGATCCACAAATGACAGGGATCAATACATTTTCTGTATCTTTCAGATTTTCAGTGTATTGCTCAAGTCCCTATATACACTTTCAGCAGGCAATCATGTATATCCCCATTACAGAACTCCTTTGACATAAATAAAGAGACTGAAGTCATGATTTGGTATGACAATACTTTGGGATTCCCAAAGTCAATTTATAAATTATAACCAAAGTATTATTTTGCAACAAATATTGGTCATAACTGAGTGGCAATACCATGGGGATTTTAAGGAATGTGCAGTAAAATGAGGCAAAAAGTCCTGGCAGTAACAGTGATTAATTAATAGCCTTAAGAGCATATGGCCAAAAGTTCTAGTCATACACATTTCTTATATTGTTCTCTCAGTGCATAATCTCTTTTGCAGATTGCTTTTTCCTATCAATCCTCCTTAAATGTTATTGTTCTCAGCCTTCTTCCCTAACTCCCTTCTTTCGGACTCTGCTCTCTGTCCCTTAGGGAACTTGCCCACACAGATACTGTGGTAAGTAGAACAAAAAATGGCCCCCAAGGTTCCTGCCTTCTGGTGTGGGCCAGACCCTTCCCCTTGAGTGTGGGCCAGACCTGTAAATAACAGGACATCACTCCTCTGAGTAGATTATATAGCCAAGGGGATTTTGAAGACATATTTAAGGTCTCTCATCAGTTGACTTCAAGATGAAAGAGATTCTCCTGCTGGCCTTGTAAAAAGAAACTAAGCTGCTAGAGACAGGACCATGTAGAAGGAAATGGAGGATGGCCTCCTGGAACAGACAGCAGACCCACTGACAGCTGGGGAGATAGTGGACACTTCAGTCCTGCAACCTTCAGAGACTAAATTATGCCAACAACCAGGGAGATTTGCAGAGATCCCTGACACTCAGGTGTGACTATAGCCTTGGTAACCAACAACTTCTTTCAGCCTGGATAGAGCCTTGATAGAAACCCTGAGAGAGAACTCAGCTGAGGGCTGCACAAATTCTCACATACAGAACTATGAGATAATAAATGTATAGTTTTTAAGCAGGTACATTTTTGAGAATGTGTTTTTCAACATAGGAAACTAATACATATAGCTTTAATTGTAGGCCCAAACCTAATGAATACCCAAACTAAGAGGCCAAAGATCTCTTCAGAGCTCCAGAATAAAATTCAATATTTTTATATCATCTCCACTTGGATGCACCAAAGGTGGTCAAAAACTAAATGTCAAGCAGAGGTCTGTCTCATCTCCAACTGAAGTCTGCACCTTGTTTCTCTACTCTGTAAATAGTTCCACCATCTACCATCAAGCCAGAAATATAACAAGGGAGACATTTATCATGACACTCTTCCTCATACCTTATGCCTGTTTAAACATGGACTCCTATGCATTGTCCTATTTTAACATTTTTTTTTTAAATCTAACCACATCTTTCTATCCTGCTGTTATATCTTGTTCAGGCTGATATCAGGGCTCACCTGGTAGTCTTGCTATATAGACTCCTATCTGGTGTTCCTGACGATTTCCTGTGCCTTGTCTTATGCTTTCTACAAACTGCCACTAGTGTGATATTTCTATGATGTAAACATGAATCCCTATTTAAAACATGACACTTCCCCAATATCTTCAGGAAAAAATACAAATACCTTAATATAGTTATAAGTTCCTTTTTTATTTTTATTAACTTGTTTTATTTTTGTTTAATTTACATCCAAATTAGTTAGCAGATAGTGCAACAATGATTTCAGGAGTTATAAGTTCCTTTGTGATCTTGCTGCTATATTTCTTAGTCTTCATATTTTGGCAATATGTTTCCCCATCCTCTTTATCCATACTTTTTAAAATGCTATGTCTCTTTTGCTTTCAGAAGTTAACCATGCCAATTCATTTTCTGTACTTCGAGGACTACATTCGAATGTATATATCTTACTTCGTAACAAAGCAGAGTATTTCTTAAATTACATTGTTATTAACTCATTCTATTTTATTATAAGAGTTTCTATAAAGTAGCACCGCACTGACAGTCTCTGAAAACACTGACCATGCTGATTCCAATTTGCAGGACTACCTTGGTAGTCTTTCCTTCTCTTTCAGAGTTCTTCTCTAATACTGGCTGACCCCTCCGTCCCTTTCCCTTGGGGTATAGTCTATTATCTGGTGGAGGTCTTCAATACAGGCGACTCTATGATCCAGCGCTATCCCACAGTAAACCACACTTGCCAACATCAAGCTCATCTAAAAGGCTTGCTCTCAGAATGCTATATTCTAGAAAACTACTTTCTAAATGTGTCATCATAGGGTATCAGTTTTATACTGCAATGCCCTAAAGCTCTCAGTGGCATTTGGTTGTAAATTGAAATGCTAATTTACAGTTGCTAAAACTAACAAAAAAAGCATAAAAAGAAATTGATCAACTGCTTTAACCCAAATATGAGAAGCTGTCAAAAAAAAATTAGTAGAAAGAGGCCTGGTCACAAACTGGATGAATTTGGTTAGCTCTTGTAATTACTGATTCCTATAATTATTCTTACTCTGTACAATTTATTAATGTGTAATGCTAGCATCAGAGTAAATAATCTCTATATAGCTTTAGATGTGCTATTTATCTTTACAACAATGGGCCTAACAAAAAGCCTAAGCCTGAGAGATGTTTTGATCATGGAGCCTTCCTGACAAACCACAATTCATCTCATTCCAGCCACCTACTGTGGTTACCCCAAGTTCATATATGATTTGTTATTTACTCCATGTTAAAAATGACATCTGCTGAAAATACCAAACTAGACAAAAGGAAAACACCTATTAAATCGACCACTTCAGTTATTTTATTCATTATACTAGATAGAAATATAAGTCTCATGTGATCTAGGACATATTTCCTTCCTTTTAGACTTAAAAAAAATTACGAAACCTTCTTCCACCACAGAAAAATTGCCCCTCAGAATAGAAAGTAGCACAAAGTGATATACTCTGGTGATCAGAAAAGGAGAATATATTTCATGCATTTTCTCACTGTATTAACTCCAGTCAGCTCTTCACAGTCACATTCAGTCAATAATCATTGGATGTTTACCATTTCTATAGCCAATTCTGTGAAAAGTGCTGAAGCCAGGAGGCACCTGTACATAGCAGTGAGTAATGGATAGCAATGAGAGACTGCTCAGGGGTAACATGGGAGAAAAGAAGTACGTATTTTTATACAAAAAAAAATTCTACCCAAAATGATTAATTCTCAAGCTTCCAAGAAATTTTATTTGGTACTAAGCTCTATAAATCATGAATTCCTCCCAAGAAAAGTTTTCATCATTCAGTTAAATCACAGTTGAGAGATTTGTTTCGAATTTATCATTTAGATCACAACTGAAAAAGTAAATAGATTTAAATCCTTTGAATCTGAGTGGAACTGCATATGCAAGAGTTCTTTTCTTGACACCCTGTTTGCATTGAGTGTGTAGAAATGATTTGCTATCATGTGTTCACAGTCAGATAGCTGCAAACACAGGTTCCTAACCAGAGGCCACAGTAAATACCACGTGGGGACTTATATAAAAAGTAATCACTAGGATGAACCTGACACCAATAGGTATTTTTAATGGTTGTTAACTGTATGTATACAATTTTGATTTGGTTTACCATTAACATCTTTATAAGAAGAATTTTCAGTTATATGAATTAAAACTTCCTGGGAATGTTTTCTGTTCTCTTATGCAATATTGAATTACTCTGTTTTGCACAGATTACGTCCTCATGACTCTAGTAGTCTCTTAACCAAAAGACATATACTAATGTAATCAGTTATATCTCCCTTATGCAAAAGCTCATCTACTCTCATGGAATCCATTCCAAGCACAGTTAGAAAACAAAAATCTGCAAGAGATATAAAGTGTTCTACATATATTCTGTTCTTAATCAACAAGAATGTCTTTAAAATGAAGAAAATATTTATACTTCATTAGTACTTTCATTACCAGGGTATGAATAAATTTTTAATACCGGTGGCAACAGATTCTCTGGCATCTCCATATACATTACTTTTGAATTATACAATTATAGAATTTGTTTAGTCGAAAAACATTTCAATATACATTTATAGCTATCTAAATAATTAATCTATGATTACAGAAATAATAAGTCTACTGTATGACTATTTTGGCATTAAAAGTATAGGAGAATATTTTTATAATCTTTAGTGGTAAAAGGATAAAGGTAAAAGATTGATGCATTTGACTCCATGTAAATAAGAAAGTAGTTTTTGAAAATAAAAGTGTTATAAACTTAAAAGACAGAATTTATTTTTTTGGCTCCTGGTAATCTATTATAAATTAACAATGCAAAATTATTAACAACATTATTTGTTCTGTATAAACTTCAACCCACTATAAATTTTCATAGAACAAATTTAAAGTTTTACTTCTCTTTCTACTTTTTTTTTTCCAATGAAGAGAAAATTATACACAAATGTTTTACAAATTGTTTTAATTTTGCAGTTCATGATGCCAGGCACATATAACTTTGGAACAGATGGGAACCTCGTTGCTTTTGACTTCTCCTTTAGGGGGTCTCTGGGGTCTGTAATGTCTGTGAATTTGCATATTTGTATACGCTGTGAAACTAACACTATGAGTTCTCAAGTCATAGGTATAGGATAAGAGATTCAAATAAGTATATATTAGACTTATAATATGACAAGTTTGAAAATATTTCAAGTTATTTTTAAAAATTTTTTTTTCAACGTTTATTTATTTTTGGGACAGAGAGAGACAGAGCATGAACGGGGGAGGGGCAGAGAGAGAGGGAGACACAGAATCGGAAACAGGCTCCAGGCTCTGAGCCATCAGCCCAGAGCCCGACGCGGGGCTCGAACTCACAGACCGCGAGATCGTGACCTGGCTGAAGTCGGACGCTTAACCGACTGCGCCACCCAGGCGCCCCTCAAGTTATTTTTATAAATGGACTTATTACATAGTAAATTTGTTTGTACACAGTGCTCATATTACTGAAGAAAAATGAAATTAAAGATCAAGATGCTCCGCAGTGGTTATTGGTTTCCACAAAACTAAAATTTACTGAACAATAATTTAATTCTCTATGTTGTGTCACCCATGGATCTACATACAGAATAACAAAAATAATAACGTCAGTGGGTTGATTATGTGGAAATTCGTGATCAAAGACGGTTTACAGATTCAAGTCACATTATTTTTTGCAATATTCTAATAAAATTATTAATTGCAAGGATTTTACTTCTGTGTTCTTTCTAGCCACATGATATATACCGTGTCCAAAGTTACTTAAGGTATTTAAATGTGTGTGTGTGTGCCAAAATTTTAAGAGTAAATATTTGTCTACAATAACATTTTGAAAATATTAACATATGTAAAAACCAACTGGTCATTCCATAAATGAGGGAATACAAAGCATGGGTCAACTCTTTTGCTGAGAACCACCAGAAGAGTTGGACTTCCACTTAAAAAGTATATTTATCTCAGCACATGAGAAGGCTGCCACATCCTGTAGAAGAATAATGCAGGAAAGTAAGTACAGCACGCGGAACTGCTGGACAATCACTGGGCACCTTCTCATTCTAAAGGCATGACCGAGAGGCTGAGAAGTGAGCAATCTTTTCAGTAAACTCACCATACCAACAAGACAAAATGCAGGGCCCAGGAAGGAAAATGGTACCTGGCAAACACCCAAGATCTAAATGATACTTGGAATAAGGAACTGCCTCCCATTTTCCCATGATCTAAATCCTAGATTAGTTTATCATGATGCAAAAGTGTTTATGCCTCTAGCCTAGCTACCTGTTAGAAACCAAGTAAATACTTTTTGGAATCAATATTATCAAAAGCCACAAATTATCAAAACAATTTCTCAGACAAAATGAGAAACACACAGAAAGACTAGAACAAAGAAAATGGCTAGATGCCAAGAAAACAGAAAAAAAAATATTTAAAAAATTATCTAAGCCTCTAGGTAATGATGATATTAGACACAGACTTTAAAGGATCATGCTTATAAAATTAAAAGCTTTATTTATTTTTTTAAAAAATCAATGGAATTCATACACTGAAAAAAATAGGTTAAACATGTAATACTTAGAATCAGCACCCTTGAAGAAAGAATTTAATCATCTTGAATATAGACCAGAAGAAAAAGAATAGATTTAAGCATGAAGAGAAAAAAGTAAAACCATAGTGAGTATCGTATGTAAACAATATGTGAAAGGAAACTGTTTCCAATAATTATAAGGAACTGGAATCTTAGAAAAAGAGGAGAAAGTAAGGATATACAATATCTTAAGAGAATGGATGATGGTTTTCCAAAAGGGATGAAAAACATCCATGTTTGACTTCAATGTGTATTCCTAGCCCAAAGCTTCATAAATATAAATAAAGCCACACTAAGGAACATCATTATAGAACTGCTGAACACACAAGCTAAACAGAGAAGGAAATATCTTTAAGCCGGCAAGAGGATATAATCCTGAAAATTATAGTAAAGGAATAAAATGATATTGAATACCTATGGCAATAGTGTAATAGCATATTCTATTCCATCCTTAGTGCGATTTATATCATATTTTACATACATATTCGTTGTAAGTCTCACATACAATTTATAATTTGGATGTAAACAGTAAATTGTCATTTAAAGAAATTAAACTTTAAAAATAGTTCTCTGTATTTTCTCACACATTTATATTTTCCAGGGATCTTTCTTACTTTCTAAATCTGGGTAAATCTGGGTTTAGACCAGGAATGATTTCAGCTTGAAGAACTACATTTTGTATTCCTTGTAATGCAATTCTGTTTGGCACCATACTGGTTTTCTATTGCTACCATACAAATGACCACAAACTCAGTTGCTTCAAACACTCATTTATTTTTTTTAATCTTTTATTTTTTTTTGTTTTTTAATGTTTATTTATTTATTTTTATATTAAATATAATTTATTGTCAAATTCGTTTGCATACAACACCCAGTGCTCATCCCAACAGGTGCCCTCCTCAATGCCCATCACCCACTTTCCCCTCTCCCCCACCCCCCATCCACCTTCAGTTTGTTCTCAGTATTTAAGAGTCTCTTATGGTTTGCCTCCCTTCCTCTCTGTAACCTTTTCCCCCCCTTCCCCTCCCCCATGGTCTTCTGTTAAGTTTCTCAGGATCCACATATGAGTGAAAACGTATGATATCTTTCTCTGCCTGACTTATTTCACTTAGCACAATATCCTCTAGTTCCATCCACGTTGCTACAAATGGTCAGATTTCATTCTTTCTCATTGCCAAGTAGTATTCCATAGTATATATAAACCATATCTTCTTTTTCCATTCGTCAGTTGATGGACATTTTGGCTCTTTCCATAATTTGGCTGTTGTTGAAAGTGCTGCTATAAACATTGGATTACAAGTGCCCCTATGTATCAGCACTCCTGTATCCCTTGGGTAAATTCCTACTATCAAACACTCATTTGTTATCTTACACTTCTGGCTTCAGAAGGCCAAGCTGGCTTCCCTGCAATCTCTGCTAGAGTTGCACAAGGCTAAAAGCCAGGTGTCAGGCAAGCTGTCTTGTTCTCTGGAGACTCAATGGAAGAATCTACTTCCAGACTCATGCAGAGTCCAGTTCCCTGAGGCTGATATCTTCGTTCACCCTCAGCTACTAGAGGTGTCTCTCTGGTTCTCGCTTGAGACCTTCATCATTAAAGAAGCAATCATATATTGAATCCTTCTCTTTTTTGAATCTCTCCAACTTCTCCTTCTGCTTCCTTCTGTTGCTTTTAAAAACACATATGGGTACACCCATAAAATCCGAGATAATATCCTGACTATAAAATCAGCAAAAATCCCTTTTTCCATGTAAGGTAATATAGTTAAACTTCATGACTAGGGCATGGAAACACAATTCTGCCAACCATAGAGTTGAAATCTGTCGTTAAAAAACAAGTTATCCGAACATGTGTTTATATCGCCTTCATTTTTTAATGAATTTTCACTGGATGTTGATAAAGTTTGTAAAATTGTTGTTGGTACTTTAAAGATATCATTCCACTCTTTTCTAGCCTTCATTATGATGCAAATTTAGACACCATGTGTATCAATGTTTCCCTAAATGGAAATTTTGTTTTCTCTGGATGTATTCAATATTCTCTGTTTCTTTGCCTTTTACCAATTTTACTATGATGCCCCTTGGCATCTTTGTATCTATGCTATTTTGAGTTTGGTGAGATTCATGCTTCTATATGTTTTCGTACTTTATTATATGTAGTAAATTGAGGTGATTATTTCTATAAAACCGTTTTCCACCTTCTTGTCTTTCTTCTCAATACTGTCCTTCACTGATGCTCTATTCCTTTTCTTTTTAATTATTTTTTATTCGGTGTTCTGCAGATTGAAGAATATCTATTGGTCTGCCTTCACGTTTACTGAAGCTTTTTTCCAATATCATCAATCTGCTATTAAGATCATTATAGGTACATCTCATTTCCCATATTATACTTTCCAGTTCTTAAGTTTATATTTTTACCTAATAATCCTCATATAATAATCTGTCCTTATTTTTCCTTGAAGTGTTCACATACATTTAACATAGCTGTTTTAAGGCTTTGTCTGCTACTCCAAAATCTGGCTCATCTCAGCATTTGTTGTTTTAAATCATGGCACATCTTAATCTGTATTTTTTTTTAAGTTTGGTAACTTTTAATTGTATGTTCAATATTAGGGATGGAATGTTCTGTGCAAATGGTGGTGGAAAAAACCCTGAATAAATGTGTAGAAAAACATGAACCTTTACACCTACTTTGGATGATTTATAAAAATGTGTAATAGATCAGAGACCTAAATGTAAATGTCAAACTGAAAAGCTTCAAAGAGCAAGCTTAAAGAAAACGTCTTCACAATCTTCATACAGGCAGATCAGTAAGAAGACAAATAATGGGCAAATACTTGAACAAGCACTTCATAAAAGAAGCTAGGCAAGGGCCTATGTTAAATGCTCCTTTCACATCATTAAATCAGAGAAATGTAATGGAAAATGCAGAGATAACATTAGAAGCAGGAGGATGCCTAAATTTCAAAAGCTGTGATACTACACGTTGGTAAGAAAGTGGACCAACTTGATTCTTACTTTGCTGGTGAAAATGTAAATGTGTTTATTTATAAAAACTGTTTGACATGTTATAAAAATGAATACATGCAAGGGCTCCTGAGTGGCTCAGTCGGTTAAGTGGTCTGACTTCAGCGCAGGCTTGTGGGTTCGAGCCTGGCGTCGGGCTCTGAGCTGACAATTCAGAGCCTGGAGCCTGCTTCAGATGCTGTGTCTCCCTCTCTCTCTGCCCCTCCCCCGCTTGACTCTATCTCTCTATCTCAAAGTAAATAAACATAATAAAAAAATTTTTAAACTGAACACATGCCTACTCTCTGACTCATGAATTCCACTTCTAGGCATATAATTTATTTTCTTACTTTAAGTCATAGATATGAGTGACACATCTAGTAACAAAACTCCATACTTCCTAAAGCTACTTTCTAGACTTTCTACTATATCATTTTATTTTTATTTAGTTTTTATTTATTTTAGAAAGAGAGAGAATATGTGAGTGGGGGAGAGGAAGAGAGTGGGTGGGGGTGAGGCGGGAAGGCGGGGTGGAGAAGGAAAGAAAGAATCCTAAGCAGGCTCCATATTCAGCATGGAGTCCAACACCAGGATTGATCACACAATCCTGGGATCATGACCTGAGGCAAAATTAAGAGTCAGATGTTCAATCAACTGAGCCACCCAGGTGCCCCTGCTATATCATTTTAATTTACAGACTCAGGAGTATAAATTTTAAGACTTGCCTTTGATCTGAAGTACACAACTTTTGTAGATGTAACATCTATCGATACTTATTTATTGTCTTTACTAATCAATACTATTTAAAAAAAAACTTAGGATGATAATCAAATTGAAGACATATTTTGTAGAGCTTCAATGAAACAAAATAACAGCTCAACAAAATTTTTACATAATTTTTAAGTCTCTAGGGCAATAAGGAAATATTTATTTTGACTATAAAACACAGCCAAATACAAATCATAGCCGATCTCCTTACAATATTCTTTCTAACCTATTTTCTTACTCTCCCACACCACAGCTGCCCATTATTTTTCTCCTTTTCTAAATCCTGAAAAGTATTTCAATCAATTAAGCCAAAATAGAATTCCAGTTCTTTCTCTTTGTCTGTGTCTCTGTCTGTCTCTCTTTCTCTCTCTTTCTTCCCAGCATTCTCCCTATGTATGATTTTAATCCTCCTGACTTTGGGCCTCTATGCATTTTCACTCACCTACTCTTTCACTTAATGATGGGCATAATGTGAACCATGGAAGTTTTCATGGTATCCATTTTTTCTCTAGTAATTAATGGAACCCAATAAGCATAATTGAAGATCTAATGACAAAGACTGAATTAGCAATGTACTTGTAAGCCAAGTCTTAACACAGATAGTAGGAGTTTCTGGGTGCTTCCAGGAAAAGTTTCCCATTTTCTCAAAAGAGATCCAAGAAAGAGAAGGGCATTCTATGTCTGCATACACTTGCAAATGCTGCAGCCATGTTTCCTCAATATGGGGGAAAAGAAAACAGGTGAGGATAGTAAGCAGAAGTCTGAGTAAATCAGTCCTAACATCTGCCTGCCAATGGACCACCAATTCCTATGTTAATTAAGAAACAAACAAACAAAACAAACAAAAAACAAACAAACAAAAACTATTGTTCAAGCTAAAATAATTGAAGGTTATTGTTTGTAATAAAATGCTTCTTAGTGGAAATAAGAGATCTTTACAACAGCTTAAGCATCATTGAGCAGCAGGATATATTTCTACTAGCCTTTGATTTGAAGTACACAACTTTTATTTATTTTATTTTAGAGAGTGTGTGTGTGTGTGTGTGTGTGTGTGTGTGTGAGTTGGGGGAAGGGAGAGAGAGTGTATATGGGGTAAGACCATCAGATTCAAGGAAAGACAAGGGGGAATGATAAATTCTTTCATGAAAGACTGGAGGAGTGGGGAGGGAGAGACAGTAAAAGGTCCTGCATGATTTTGTGTTTCAAATACAATAAAAGTGATTAGTTCATTTAATTAAATAAATGATAAAAGTTTGTTTTCTTAATCATCAAATGAATACCAGAATTATATATTAAATTAATATAAAAACTGTACTCTTCAAACATTTGACAGTTTTTAAACAAATTTTAGCTTCATTTTATATAATCTAAATATTCATTTGTAGTTTTACTCTTTTCTCCCCAAATTGATAGACATCTAAAAAGACTCAGTAACAAGTCTTTAATTTATCACAATTATGTATTAATGAAGAAAAATTAACCTATCTAAATTAACCCATCTTTATTATTCAGTGGCTAGTGTGCAGTTTAGATGTTTCAAAATGTGGTCTCCTAGAACAAGATAAAACTAATTATACTTGTGTGTTAATGGGCAAATTAATTTTATGTGGTCAATATTGTTTTAAACCTCACACTTAATTATTTTACAGGCACCAGAGTTTTCTAAAGGGTGTGACATGCTATATCTTATTTGACTTATGAAATTTTGGAATTATTGAATTCTCAAGTGAACCTTTTAAGAAAATACATTTTGTTCAATTTTGCTGCATTGTTGTTATAATTGGATTGTGTCTATACAGGAAGAAAATGGCAAGTTGGAGTATGTAGTTGCTATGGAAGAAATCAAACCTTTGGCTGCATGCACTTCACTATTTTCTAATTGCCTGAGACCGACTTACATATTTAGAATAACAGAGTCAACCATGCATTTCACAAGCATTGTTTACATTAGTATGTTTGTATTTATCTAGTAGGCGAAATATTCAGATGCATAGATATCCTAATTTTAAAATGGGTATTTGATCTCAAGAACATGTAACATCAATTTATTTCCTGGAATTTATCATGATCATGTATTATATTCATGGGTTTTATTATTTTGAAACTAAAAAAAGACTGAGATTATAAAATTATGATAGTAACTCAAAATGTTTGTTTACCTTTCCTCCCTCTCATCTTGGCAATGATGGAGTAAGATGGACTGAATTTGGCCTTCTGTCTTAAAATGTACTTAACTGTGTTCAGACAATAGACAACAGGGAGCACAGGGCTGTAGTACTGAGAAAAGGAAAAATGAGGTGAACCTAAGATTGTCCAGGCTTCATGCCAGGAGGCATATTCTGAATCACAGGGCAAGAAAGAAGATCAATAGAGTGTGGCAGTCTTACTAAATTGAGGAGACACAGATCAGGGTTCATAGATGTAGCCGCAGGTGGTGGGATAGAGATCTAAAGAGAGGGGAAATAGTCAAGAAAAGAACTTCAAAAGTCTGCATTCCCTTGAATCTTTATTGAATATTAAGATATTCATATATAGGATCTAACTCCACAGGGTGATGCAATAGAGTGACTAGCTGGGAGCTGACTTGTTCCCAGAAGTCGCCTAAGAGCTGGGAATTATTTCTGCCCCCATCAGATCACAAAGGCTTCAGTAATCAAATACAACATTTACTAGAAACTCCAGAGGGTCATGCCTAAGTAATGAAGATAAATTACTCAGAGAGTAAATGTTATTTTAGACAATCTTAATAAAACATTAAAATAAGCCTCAAAATGATCATACAGAACTAAAAGTACCTTAACAGCCAACCAGAAAAAAAGGACGAAATGTGTATTGAGGAAAGTCTAAGAAGTTCAAAAGATGTTCAACAATAATAATAAGTTACTAGACACGCTTGGAAATGGGAATATGTGAAAAATAACGAGAATAGAAAGAAGTCCAAACATGACAGAGATGGTAGAATAAGCTAACACAATAAAAAAGCTATTAAAAGTAAAATCAAGATAAAAAAAAATACATGAAGATAACGAGGAGGGAAATGTAACATAAAAGAGATCCAGAGGCGCCTAGGTGGCTAAGTTGGTTGAGTGCCCAACTCTTAATTTTGGCTCAGGTCATGATCTCATGATTCAGTTCATGAGTTTGAGCCCCGTGTGGAGTTCTGCACTGACAGCATGGAGCCTGCTTGGGATTCTCTGTCTGTCTGTCTGTTTCTCTCTCTCTCTCTCTCTCTCTCTCTCTCTCTCTCTCTCTCACACACACACACACACACACACACACACACCACATTAAAAAAAAAACTTTTAAAAAGTATCCAATTCACTATCTAAAATAAAAAATATTTTTTAATTTAATGTAGCCCCACTTGCTATATTTGCTTTTTTGCCCATGCTTATAGTGTCATATCCAAGAAACCATTGCTAAGAACAATGTCAACAAGTTCTCCCCTATGTTTTCTTCTAGGAAATTTACAGTTTCAGGTTGAAAGTTGAAGTCTTTATTTTATGTTTATTTTTGCATATAGTATAAGGATTCAATTTTACTTTTTTGCATATGCATATCTAGTTTTTCCAATGTCATTTGTTGAAAAGCCATCCTTTCCACATGTGTGTTCTTGGCAAATTTGTCAAAGATCAGTTGACCATATATACAGGGGTTTATTTCTGAGCTCTATATTTTTTCTAGTGGTCTATATGCCTGTCTTAATGCCAGTACCATATTATTTTCATCGTTGTTGCTTTACCAACCTAAGCATCCATTGACAGATGTATATATAAAGAAAATGTGTATATACATATATATACACACATATATATGTGTATATGTAATTATTATATACAAATGTGTGTATATATCTATCTATATCTATACCTATATCTATATCTATAGATAGATATATATTTCAGCTTTTTAAAAAAGATGGAAATTCTGTCATTTACAACAACATAGATGAACCTGGAGAACATCCTACTAAGTTAAATAAATTCCATCACAGAAGGACAAATACTGCAGGATTCCACTTATATGAGTTGTATAAAGTAGTCAAACTCAGAAGCACAGAATACATTAGTGGTTGTCAGAGCTGGAAGCTGACAAAATGGGGAATTGTTATTATGTGGCTATGAAGTTTCAGTTATGCTAAATGAATAAGTTCTACTGTTCTACTATTCAACATAGTATCTATAGTTAAGAATACTGCATTGTGCACTTCAGAATTTGTTAATAAGGTGGATAGATCTCTGGGATGCCTGGGTGGCTCAGATGGTTAAGTGTCTGGCTTCAGCTCAGGTCATGATTTCATGGCTTGACTCGTAAGTTTGAGTTCCACACTGGGCTCTGTGCTGACAGCTCAGAGCCTGGAACCTGCTTCAGTTTGTGTGTCTCCCTCTCTCTCTGCCCCTCTCTGCTGATGCTCACTCTCTCTCTATCTTCAAAAATAAATAAGCAACAAAAATAAAGAAGGTGGATAGATCTTATATTAAGTGTTTTTATACACATACGTATGCGTACACACACACACACACACACACACACACACACACACAAAATCCAAAATGAAAAGCAACAACTAATGGAAAGAAGGAATTTCTTAAAGTCAGATATACCTGTTATCTTAATTGTGGTGATGGTGTCATGGGTGTTTGCATGTCCGAATTCATCAAATTTCACACATTAAATATATGCAGTTCTTTTTATGTCAATTATAACTCAGTAAAGCTATTAAAATTAAATGAATAGACCAAAAAGTCCATTGAGTATGATTAATAGCATAGTAGACTCTGAAGAATACATTATTAATAAACTTGAAAGGTAATGGAAATTATTCACATGGAGCGTAAACAGAATGAAAAGAATGAAAAGTCTGAGTAATCTGTGGGGCAACAACATGTGGTTGTACATATGTGTAACTGAAGTCCAAGAAAACAAAGGTAGAAAGATAACTTTTCCCAAATTTGAATCATAATCAAAACCATAAAATCTATTCATCAAAGAAATTCAACAATATGAAAACAAAATAAACAAAATAACAAACATAAAAATTAACATAAGTTTCTGATGAGAAATAGAAACTACCCACTCCAGAAGGGATGGCAATATTATCTTTAGGGATAAAATTAAGAATTTGTCAATATAATGCATTTGTTATTCTTATAGATATCAATTTGTTTTATATCCAATTAAAATATATTTTTAAATGAAGAGAAAAAGGCTTGTTCTGGATGATCAGTGCTAAGGAAACTTGTTGCCAGCAGACTTCCACTATAAGAAATGTTAAAGGAACTTTGACAAGAAATGTTAAAGACAAAAAAAAATGATAGCAGAAAAAAAAAAAACCATGAAATTATGCAAAGAGAATACGATAAGTAGTAAATGTTTGGGTAAATACACGCAAAAGTATTATTTCACTTCTTAATGTTTAAAAGATAATTACATTTTAGCAAACTTTTAACAAATAATCCAATTTAAATGGGCAGAGGACCTGAATACACAGACATTTTTTCAAAGAAATGTACAGATGGCCAGCAGACACATGAGAGGATGTACAACATCAGTAATCATCAGGGAAATGCAAATCAAACCCACAGTGAGATATGACCTTGCACCTGTCAAAATGGCTAGAATCAAAAAGACAAGAAATAACAAGTGTTGGCAAACATGTGGAGAAAAAGGAACTGTTGTGCATTGTTGGTGGGAATGCAAACTGGTACAGCCACTAGGGAAAAAAATATGGAGTTCCTCAAAAAAAAATTTAAAATGGAATTACATATGGCCCAGTAATCCCATCTACTTGGGTAGATTCTATCTACCCAAGGAAAACAACAATGCTAATTTGAAGATATATGCACCTTTATGTTCATTATGACATCATTTACAATAGCCAAGATATGGAGCAACCTGAGTGTCCATTGATAGATAAATGGATAAATAAAATGGATAAAGAATACACACACACACACACACACACACACACACACACACTATATCACATTTTCTTATTTTCACATACACACACATACATACATATACACATACATACATACATATGGTGGAATAATAGTCATAAAAAGAATGAGACATTGCTATTTGCAACAACAAAGATGGACCTGGAGGGTGTGATGCTAAATGAAATAGGTTAGATACAAAAAGGCAAATACCATATGATTTCTTTCATATGTGGAATTTAAGAAACAAAACAAAAAAATGAAGAACAAAAAGCATACATAAAAAACAGACTCTTAAATACAGAGAACAAACTGGTAGCTTCCCGAGGAGATGTGGTATAGGGATGGATGATACAGATAAACGTTACAAAAAAAGAAGAAATAAATATAATTGTTTTCTTTTAATAAATTTTAAAATAGCAGTGTGTTATAGAAGATGTATCATATGCAGAACTAAAACTAATCTCTCTTAAACAAAGAGCACACGGAAAGGAGGAGGAAATATATTGATATAAATACTTTACATTCAACATAAAGTGGTATAATATTATTTGAAGGACTACTGTGATAAGTTAAAGATGCATAGTTTAAAGATTAGACTAACCACTAAAGAAATACAACTATGATAATCAATACACTATAGCTAACAAGCCTCTAGTGAAAACAAAATATTCAAAACACTCTATTAATTAAAAAAAAGCCCAGTTAATTCAAAATATTTAATTTAAAGTAAGGCAGAAAAAGGAGAAATAAAAAAAGGATAGAGCAAATGGAAAATAAATGGTTAGAATGATGGCATTCAGGCTAACCATATTGATAATCTCACTAAATAAAAATGGCCTAAAAATTCTCATTAAAAAGTACTCATTGTCTTACTGTATGAAAGTAAGAATTCATTATACCTTTTCTGTAAGAAAATAATATTTAATATAATAAATAAAATAGATTAAATGAATAATGGAAAAAAGTAACACACAAACACTAATTACAGGGAATTTAAAGTGGCTGCCCAATACCATTCAAAGTAGACTTCACGAGAAAAAATATTACCAAACTGTGGGGGTGGTCACTGAAAAAAATGTGACTAACAGTTGGGCTGGACCCAGGTGACTGGAGGCTCCTCACCAACTCCCCTGTCCTTGGAATGTGGGTTCCATTTGCCTTTCCTGTTCCTGGGTACTGCTGTAAGGACATAACCTTGAGATAGTGATGTGGTGTTGAGAACACCTGCACAGTTTAGGGGACTTAACCCAGATAAGGCCTCTTCAGAAACTTTTCAGATTTGGCAGGCAGATGCAGGGGTACATTCATCAAGCTGCTGCCCAAGACAACCCTCACATGTAGGTTCCCTTTGCTTATGCAAACTGCCAGCCACCAACCTGGAGTGGCCTTCCTCTGTCTTTGTTCTCTCCCTGCCCTTTGCATACGGAAGCCAGTTTCAGATTGCACCAGGGAAGCTCCTGAGAGGGTTTCAAACCAACACAGGCATAAAGTGGAATATTTCACAATGATTAAAGGGCCAATTCAATAAGAAACTATAACAATTCCAAATACATACATCCCTAACAACTGAACTTCTATATACATAAAAGCAAAAACTCAGAGAAGTAAAAGGAGAAATAGACAAATTTACAAGTATATTTGGAGATGCCAACACATATCTCTTAGCATCCTATTGATATGAAACTTACTCACAAAATCAATCTAAATATAAAAGATTTGAATAACAATATCAAACAGCTTAATGTATTAATATTTATAGAAAATTCCACCATACAACTAACATGAAGAGAATCCACATTCTTTTCAAGGGTACATGGAACGTTCAACAAGCTAGAACATATGATTGGTAATGAAACAAATCTCAATAAATTTTAAAAGATTAGTATAGAGTTAATATGTGACCGATGAGAAAAAATAAATTAAGAAAAGAAAAAACTGAGACTCAACAAATGCTTAATATCTAAACAAAACAGTTATAAAATAATGTGCAGAGAAGACATCTACATTTTAAACAGAGTAGTAGCCAAAAATGGACAAAAACAATGAAATGGAAATTAAATGTACTAACTACAGTAGCACCTAGCCAATGTATATTCTGTCATGTGTTATTAAATCTCTCAGGAAAAATTAACTAATATTTATTTCAATCTTTGTAGAGATAATTTACAGAAAAATTGAAAATCATTTAATTTATTTCTAAATCTACCATCTGTGTTGTAACAACCCAATTAGTTATGCATACACACAGGTAAAATTAAAAGCTTTTCCCATTTATAAATATTAATGAATAATTCCCAATAGAATAGTAACAGCTTTAATCTAACACTATATATTTTAAATGTACCATACAGGATTTATGCTAGAAATGTAAGTCTGGTCAAAGAAGGATAGATTCAAATGTCTCTTCAATGAATTATTTCTTAAGAGTAAAAAAGAACCGTCTGAAGCAAATACATCATCATAACTTGGAAATAATAAACATATTAAGACTTGATAAATTTATTTTATTTTATTTTTTAATATGAAATTTATTGCCAAATTGGTTTCCAAAAGACTTGATAAATTTAAATGAAGGTTGTATATGTGTAAGGTACATTACCACACATACTGTTCTGTATATTTGAAATAATATAAAATATGAATTTGACCAATCAGTACATTTAAAAATCTATTGACATTAGTGGTTCTCTTTCTGGCAACAACGTAGATGCTTCTAATGGATATTGGCAAAGCTATAAATTATGGGTAAAACCAAAACCAAAGAACTACCTGAAGCTACTAGAAAATTAACAAAAGTGGGCAGAATATTGAGATGGTTTCACACTTGGAAGAAAGGAATGACACTTCATGGATCACAGCACTTGGCCTGAAAGCAGGCTGTAGTTAGCAACACAGAGGGCAGAGAGAGTTTTACAGAAACCTGCAGTTTTACTGGCTTGAAGAACCAGAGGGCAGGGTTTGGAGTAAAAATCAAGGGTAGAAAACCCAGAAAGAATAAAACCTGTGAAAGTGTTGATTATCTACTGCCAAATTATAAATATAAAACTTAATATCTAAAATAACAATAATCAATAAAATTGTCCTTCACAGTTGTAGGGGTTGAATAGGCATGGTTAAACAACTCTCCCTGGATGTTTCTCATACAGTTGCAGTTAGATGGTGACTGGGGTTAATGTCATCTTAAAGACTGTCACTTACACAACTGTTGGTTGATGTTAACTACAAATGGAGATCTCAGGACTGCTGTCCAAAACAAACAAACAAAATTGTGAAGGGCTGTACTGACCTTTATTATCTGCTCTTAGAAGTTGCATAGCATTACTTCTGTATTAGGATTGCTCAGGAGAAAGAGAATAAAATACATATGTATGAGGAGATTTTAATATAAGAATTGGCTCACCCAACTGTGGAGGTCCAGAAGTTCCAAGATCTGCTGTCAGAAAGCTGGAGAACCAGGAAAGCCAATGGTGCAATTCAATTTGAGCCCAAAGCCGGGAGAATCAGGACCACTACTGTCTGAAGGCAGGATAAGATGGATGTTCCAGCTGATAGAGCATATTCACCCTGCCTCTACATTTTTGTTCTATCAGGTTCTCAGTAGATAGGGTGATGCCCACCTGCACTGGTGTGAGGGATTTTCTATACCCCACTGATTCAAATGTTAATCTCTTCCCAGAGACATACTCACAGCTACACCCAGAAATAATGTTTATCAGCTTTTTTTGGCATCCCTTAGTCCATCAAGTTAACACATAAAATTAACCATCATAGTTAGAGGCCTGTCCAAATTTAAGGAGACCCCCAAACTCCTGATAAGGGTGTTTCTACATCATCTTGTCATAAATGCATACGGGATATTGTGGTGTAGTGGGCAGAATAATGATCCCTTTACAAAATGTCTACATCCAAGTCCCTGGAACCTGTGAATATGTTACCTTATGTAGCAAAATGGACTTGTAGATATAATTAAGATTAAGAACTTTGAGATGGAAGATTATCCTGGATTAGCCAGAAGGGCCCAAACTAGTTACATGAGTCATTCAAAATGGACAGACTTACCTAGTGATGGTCAGAGATATATGACTACAGAGGAAGGGTCAGAAATATGTAACAACACTGACTTTCAAAATGGAGGAAGGGAGGGCATAGGTGACAGAGTGTGGACAAAACTCTAGAAAGTGGACCAAAAAAAAAAAAAAAAAAAGCGATTCTCCTCTTAGAGACTTTGGAAAGGAACTCAGTCATGCCAACATTTTTATTTTACCCAATGATACCTTTATTGGATTTCTGACCTAAGAACTGTAAGATAATAAATTTGTATTGTTTTAAGCAACTAAAATTTGTGGTGATTTGTTACAGCAGCAAGAGAAAACTAAACATATTTCAAAAGATCAATTTAGCACAGAGGAAAGTTAAATACCTTGAACTTACCTTCCTCCTTTCCTCAGGTCTCCTGCTGGTTCTTTGGTTGACCAAAAAAGTAAAGAAGGCTGTGGATATTATCCACGCACATCACACTTGCAGGCACAGATCTAAGAGAAAAGTGAGAAGCAGATCTATATTGTGAGAAAACACCATAGATAGAAAAACTCTTCCTCTCTCTTAAAACTTAAGTAGGCTTTCCATGGAAAAGAACAGAGAACCTATAAATGGACCCACAAGTGTATGACCAACTAATCTTCAACAAAGCAGGAAAAAGTATCCAATGGAAAAAAGACAATCTCTTTAGCAAATCGTCCTAGGAAAACTGAACAGCGACATGCAGAAGAATGAACCTGGACCACTTTCTTACACCATACACAAAAATAAATTTAAAATGGATGAAAGACCTAAATGTGAGATAGGAAACCAAAATCCTAGGGGAGAAAACAGGCATCAACCTCTTTGACCTCGGCTGCAGCAACTTCTTACTAGAGATGTCTCCAGCGGCAAGGAAAATAAAAGCAAAATAAAATAAAAAGCAAAAAATAAAAAGAACTATTTGGACCTCATCAAGATAAAAACCTTCTGCATAGTGAAGGAAACAATCAACCTAGGCAACCTACAGAATAGGAGAAGATATTTGCAAATGACACATCTGATAAAGGGTTAGTATCCAAAATCTAACCCAACACCCAACACCCAAAACTCAACACCCGAAAAACAAATAATCCAGTGAAGAAATGGGCAGAACACATGAATAGACACTTTTCCAAAAAAGACATTCAGATTGCTAACAGACACATGAAAAGATGCTCACCATCACTCATCATCAGAGAAAGACAAATCAAAACCACAATGAGGTACCACCTCACACCTGTCAGAATGGCTGGTCAGATTTAGTGAGGATGCAGAGAAAGGGGATCGCTTTTGCACTGTTGGTGGGAAGGCAAACTGGTACAATAACTGTGGAAAACAGTATGCAGATTCCTCAAAAATTAAAAATAGAACTAGCTTATGACCCAGCAAATGCACTACTAGCTATTTACCCAAAGGATACAAAAATGCTGACAAAGGGCCACATGCACCCCAATGTTTATACCAGTGCTATCAACAATAGCCAAAGTATGGAAAGAACCCAAATATCCATTGACTGATAAATGGATAAAGAAGATGTGGGGTGTGTGTGTGTGTGTGTGTGTGTGTGTGTGTGTGTGTGAATATTACTCAGCAATTAAAAAGAATGAAATCTTGCCATTTGCAACAACATGGATGGAACTAGAGTATATCATGCTAAGTGAAATAAATGATTCAGAGAAAGATAAACATAATGCGATTTCACTCATATGATTTCACCAGATGAACATAGGGGAAGGGAAGGAAAAATAATATAAAAACAGAGAGGCAAACCGTAAGAGACTTTTAAACACAGAGAACAAACTAAGGGTTGCGGGAGGAGAGATGGGTAGCAAAATGGGCTAAGTGGGTGATAGGCATTAAGGAGGGCACTTGTTGGGATGAGCACTGGGCGTTCTATGGAAGTGATGAATCACTGGGGTCTACTCTTGAAACCAATACCACACTGTATGCTAACTAACCTTAACTTAAATTAATTAATTAAAAAATACTTAAGCAGGAATAATCTTCTTAATATACTAGAAATAATATCTCTATAGAGAATCTTTCTTTTCATGCATTTTGACATCTTTCAAATAATATTAACTTGTCTATTGATAAAATGAATCTATTTATTTAGGAAAAATGTCGTGCGTACATAATTTTACATGCCATGCTTTATCTTTATATCACATAGCTATATGTCTATATGGTATTAAAAATGACAGTCTTCCATGATGATTTCTGAAATTTGTAATGTAAAAATCATTGAAACTTTATAACAGGTTTAAATGATTTATGTCACACATTTCATCACATATGTCAAAGACTTTTGACTGTAGATTTAATATTTATGGTATTATATGTTATAACATACTATATCATATCATGTTATATAAATTATATTAGAATTTTTCTTGTCTTTATAAATTTGTTTCCTGGGTTCTCATTTCTTCCCAAGTCTTTTTTATCCATTGATTTTTTTTTTCTAATTTGCATCCTCTGAACAGACCATATGTCTTTTGTAGTTGATGTTTTCATTTATGTTAAAACAATTTTTTTGGTGCATAATCCTTTCAAGTCTGTCATATGCCTTTGAAAGCTTCATTAATTCTGTTAGGCCACTAGCAAATTACTACTTCAGTGCACCAAATGCTCCTCTTGTCCCCTAAAATAGTTTATGCAGCTTCAAAAATAGTCCAACTTGCTCTCAAAAAAAATAGCTTACTGCGGAAAGGCTGATGGTAAGAAAGTAAAGCGCAATTGATAGAACGTTATTACTTGCCAGTGATTCAGTCTTCTCCCTCCTAGGTGGGAGCTGAGGAAACTCATGGTAGGATCCATGAAAGTCTCCGTGTAAACAGTGAATACACATATTTTCCAAAGAAAGCAGAATGCCATTTACTTTCATAAAAATAGATGTGCAGGTGTCTGTATAGAACTAAGGACAGAAATCATATGGAGGTTTCCCTAGGCTATGCAATGACTTGCATACTGTTACACACAGCAACAGATGCTTTTCAAAAAATGATAAAAATGAAAGGTATTTACATTCAATAGGGTTGAGGTAGCTCCAACGAGTCAATTTTGAAGGAGTCCCCTGTGATAAAGTGGAGCAATAAATAGAATAAATTATGTTTCAACAACATAAGCAACACAATTTATTTTAAACAGTTGAATAAATAAGTTTGTTGTGTTTTTACATTAGGGAAGAGATTCTAAAATATGAACTAATAGTTGATCACTCAGAGATATTTGTCCTTCAATTGCAAAGGGCATTATTTTTTTAAAATTTTTTAAGTTTTATTTATTTATTTTGAGAGAGAGAGAGAGAGAGAGAGCATGAGCAGGGAAAGGGCAAAAAGAAGACAGAGAATCCCAAGCAGGCTCCATGCTGTCAGTGTGGAGCCCGACACAGGGCTCAAACTCACAAACCATGAGATCATGACCTGGGCCGAAATCAAGAGTCAGACGCTTAAATAACAGCCACCCAGACATCCTAACAAAGGCCATTAGTTTTAATCATCAAAATATTCTTTCTCCAAATATTTATTGAGAGTCAATAGTATTCAAGTTGATATAACTGCAAACAAAACAAATGCATGTATCTGCCCTAAAGAATCATCCTGTCTAGGAGAGAACATAAACCTTTTATATTATAAATATAATTTGAGATAAAAATGCTAAATACTGTTATGCTATTCTCTAGATGTATGATATATCTGTTGGACCCACGTGGGTTATCCTATACTTTTAGTCTACTGTTTTCAAAATAACATTTATTTTGTTACAAAAAATTACTGACAACTTTGATTTGTAATAATAAGAAAAACTCTTTGGGTGAATAAGAAAAAAAAAGTTTCGTAGAAGTTTCCACCACTGATTAACAGAAATTATATGTGCTGAGTTGCAATAAGACAGGTACCATATATGAGTGTTTGACATAAAGACTAATTACACTTTCCAATTCCTACAACTATGTCTCTACAATCTAATGAAACAATTTGTAAATTATGCATAGCTCAAGGTTCTCCTCTTCAGTTATCTTTCATTGTATGTTTGTCAGTCTGTCTGCCCATCTATCTATCTATCTTGTACATATTTATGGATAAAATGGATTAAACTTAGCATACTATATTATAATTTTTGGCAAGATATAAGAAAAAGTTGAAACATATGATGAAAACTCAGATTTGAATATTATCATGTCATCCTTGAAGAGGTGCCACATAATTACATAAAAGTGACCAAATGCTTCATACTAAATTGTGTCTTTTGTTTTTTCACTGAATGATATATACATATACATATACATATATATATATATATATATATATATATATATATATATATATGCTTTTATTTATTCTTGAGAGAGAAAGCACACGAGTGCATGAGCAACGGAAGGGCAGAGAAAGAGGGGGAGAGAAAATCCCAGGCAGACTCTGCACTATCAGCTCAGAGCCCAATGTGGGGCTCAATCCTTTGAACCATGAGATAATAATGTGAGCTGAAATCAAGGGTCAGATGCTTAACTGACTGTGCTACCCAGGCGCCCCTGAATAATATATTTTACATATTTTTCCTAACAGCTCTTACTGACCTACCTCATTTATACTGAAAGTAGCAGAATAAGGATGTACCATAATTTACTTAACTAATTACACTAGATAGGTGGTTTTGTTATATCAAATTTTTACTATTGTTTTGCATTTAAGCAATATTAGTAATAAGTATGCTTGCACATGTATTCAGCAAATGTTTATGGGTATATTTTATAAGTAAATTTAATGTGGCTGTTTTATTAAAAGGTAGAGGTAGGTAAATTTTTCAATTTGAGTAAATAATGATAAATTACTCTCAATAAACTTTACATCATTTCACACATATTTTAGCATTATATAAAAATCTCTGCTTCCCCAAGACCTTGGTAATTTGACAATCACCAAAATTAATTTAGTTTGATTATGAAAATTCCTGAGCCCATGGTTATTTTCTTCTTCCCCAAGAAACTTCTGATATTATGTCAGAAATATGCTACCAGATAAACTTTATGTTTAAATCTTTTATCTTATTAAAAAGTGGTAACAAAAAAATTGAAGGAAAAAGGAACCCAATTAAGAGCCACACGAGCAATGAAATGCACAAATATCAAAAGCCACCTGTAATCCCAGCCAGATTACTTTATCGTGAGTTGGAGTTTGTAGAGTAGGTACTGGTGATCCAGTCAGCATGAAGCTCAAAGTAAGCTCTAGTGTGGAGAGTACACATATTGGGGGACCAGACGTTGGAATGGCTGTGACTTATATGTCAGCGCTGACAAGAAAAGGATAAGGTGTCTTCCTCTCAATGACCACTCTTCCTTTCTTCCTTCTTTCATTTTTTTAAATATATTTTCTGGCTTCACACCAAATACATATTTTTTATACATCATCTGTCTTTCATCTCCTTTTCATTTCAAGCTTATTTCATTCTACTTTGATAGTATTATCCACACAACCACCCCCTCTATACTCTTGCAGAAAAGTAGATTATTGAAAGATTAGTCCCATGACACTTCAACTGATTCCACGAATCATTTCTTTAAAAGAAAATAATGACAACAAATAATAGTTGTCTTTTGCTCACTACTGCCTCAGAATAGCTCTTTTTGGTGAGGGTGAGTTATATATTCAATACACACTTAATTTGACAAGATCAGAACTAAATTGCTTTTCTGAGTAGTCCTGATTACAGCATATTGTGCTAAACTATTATGTCTAACTGTGTAATCAAATACACTATAAACTGTCTTTTCTCTGAAGCATGCCAATGCCATACAAAAAGGAAGTGGATAAGAAATACGCAGGTACAAATGCAAGCAGTTTACTTGGGAAACACACACGTGATGTTATACAAGGCATTTCTTCCAGAATCTGATCAAATAAAGCTTTAAACACAGAGCTGGGCAGACAAAGCAGTGCATTACATTAGCACGGTATAACGAAACACCACAAAGACAAATAGAGAAGTCATCTCAAAACCTAGCAATTTATGCAATGTGTGTGCAGCTAGATAATGTAAAGTACAATTTTTTGACAACAGATCTAATGGAGTAATATTACAGGCATCCACAGCATATTCTACTGTGTCAATTCTCCAGAACTAAATCAGGACCTCTTTTGAATGAGAATAGTAGGTACTTCTGTATTCACTGAGAAACAGTCTAAGACTTCAATATTTTGGTTTAAGTACATTCTGAGTGCCTTTATCTCATCAAATGCCCCCATGAATTAATTTGGTTTAAGCAATCTGTACAGAATAATGACAGCCCTCCAAGCCAAGCTTAATATATGGCAGTGTCCTCATGAATTGTTTTCATACATGTTAAGAAGAGCAACCATTTGTGATCTCCAAAGACACTAAAATAAAAAGTGTATAATTACAGCGTCTACTTATTACTTCTTCTTGATTAAATGAATATACCTTTGTTTTTAAACTATATATGCAAATGTAAATCATGGCCTTTCTGGGACAAGGTCACTGGGGGGTAAAAATTGTACCCAGAAATCATGTATAAAGTATAACGATTATTTTACAGAGACTTTCCAGTGGCCTACAATGATGCTACATCATCTCCAAGCATAGGGACAAGAAAGTATGAAAAGTTTGAGAGTACCACTGCATTGTTGAAAGAGAATGGTATAGAGGTAAATAAAACTGATATCTATTCTATTCTATTTTATGGTACAAAAATCACTCCACATTTCTAGATCTCAGTTGTAGTCTTCTAAATACCAATCATTTCTTAAGGTTTTTTTTCCCCCTATATCTATGATAATTTAATTTTATACCTAACTCCAAGAATGTGGACATTTGGATAAGCATCCTTTTTATTTTTTTTTTAATGTTTTATTTATTTTTGAGACAGAGAGAGACAGAGCATGAGCAGGGGAGGGGCAGAGAGAGAGGGAGACACAGAATCTGAAGCAGGCTCCAGGCTCCGAGCTGTCAGCACAGAGCCCGACGCGGGGCTCGAACTCACAAACCATGAGATCAGGACCTGAGCCGAAGACGGACACAACTGACTGAGCCACCCAGGTGCCCCAGCATCCCTTTTTATTATCTCAAATAATGACAAAGACCACACTAGGAGTAAATTTTATAAAAATCCTTTAAAGTATTTAATGTTCGAGACTTCACTATCATGCATTAATTTATTAAATAACCTATTTTTAATAGCCTACGCTGTCACAAGACAAAACTGAAGTGGACCTTTTCACTGTACATTAAGTAGATTTAACTTTTCACAAAAAAAATTGTAAATACAAAGATTTGAACAGATGCAGGATTGATAAAAGTGTGGGTTCAAGACATAAAAGAAAACTGCCAGTCTAAATTATTTAGACCTAGTAAACAGGCATGCCTTTCTTAATCTTCAGGCTGTTAAGACTAAATCAATGCATATCTTATAAAGATGAAAGGCCTAATTAAAAATAGGTATATTTCATTTGTAAACAAAAGAAAACAAAATAACTACTTAGATATAAATCTAACAAAACATGTACAAGATTTACATGAGGAAAACTACAAACCCTGATTTAAAAAAAAAAAAAAAAAACAAAGATCTAAATAGAGAGATATCTCATGTTCATGGATAGGAAGATTCAATATTACTTGAGATGACAGTTCTTCCCAAGTTGATGTATATGTTCAACACAATCCAAATCAAAATCTCAACAAGATGTTTGTTGATATTGGCAAACTGATTCCTAAGATATATGGAAATTCAAAAGATGTAGAGTAGCCAGTCATATCAAAGAAATGAAAAAAAAATCTGAGGACTGTCACTACTCAACCTCCAAACTTACTATAAAGCTACAATAAGCAAGACAAAGTGGCATTGGTAAAAGAATGGACAAATAAATTAATGGGACAGAATAGAGAGCCCAGAGAAAAAGACTTACACACATTTAGTCAACTGATCTTTGGTAAAGGAGAGGAGACAATTCAATGAAGAAAGGATGGGCTTTTCAACACATTGTGCTGGAGCAAGTAGACATCCACATGCCAACCATCACCACCACCATCATCATCATCTAGACACAGACTTTACTTTTTTTTTTTTTTTTTACAAAATTTAACCCAAAATGGGTTGTAGACCCATTACTGTAAATGCAAAACTCTACAAATTCTACAAAAAAAGGAAAACTAGGTGGCCTTGAGTTTGGTGATGATTTTTTTTTTTAGATATACGGTGGTGATTCATAAAAGAAAAAATTGTTAAGTGGGACTGTATTAAAATAAAAACTTGTCCTGCAAATGACAAAATGACACTATTAAGTAAATGAAAGGACAAATCACAGATTAGAAGAAAAAAATTGCAAAATACATTTGAAATAGGGGCGCCTGGTGGCTTAGTAAGTTAAGTGTCCAACTTCGGCTCAGGTCATGATCTCACAGTTAGTGAGTTTATTTTTTTTTTCAACGTTTATTTATTTTTTTGGGGGGACAGAGAGAGACAGAGCATGAATGGGGGAGGGCAGAGAGAGAGGGAGACACAGAATTGGAAACAGGCTCCAGGCTCTGAGCCATCAGCCCAGAGCCCGACGCGGGGCTCGATCTCACGGACCACGAGATCGTGACCTGGCTGAAGTCGGACACTTAACCGACTGTGCCACCCAGGCACCCCACAGTTAGTGAGTTTAAACCCCACATCAGGCTCTATGCTGACAGCATGGAGCCTGGAGCCTGCTTCAGATTTTGTGTCTCCCTCTCTCTCTGCCCCTCCCCCACTCATGGTGTGTCTGTCTGTCTCTCTCAAAAATAAATAAAAACATTAAAAAATTAAAATATATATAAATTTGAAATAAAATCCAAAACAGTGAGAACACCAAATGTTGGCCAGGGTATAGAGAAATAAAAACCCTCATTCATTTTGTTGGGAGTACAAAATGGCATAGCCACTTTTAGAAGACAGTTTGACAATTTATTAGATAGCCAAACATATAGTCTTATCAAACAATTCACCAACAGTGGTCCAAGGTATTTACCCAAGTGAGTTGTAAACTTATGTCTACACAAACACCTACATGCAGATTGTGTATAGCAGGTTAATTTATAATTGCTACCAAGAGGTAGGTGACTAATTAAACAAACATATATATGGTACATCCATACAATGGAATATTATTCAGAGATATAATGAGCTATCAAGCTATGAAAAGACATGGAGGCACCTTAGATAAATATTGTTAAATGAAAGAAGCCAGTGTGAAATGGCTATACACTGTGATTCCAACTATGTGACTTTTTAGAAAAAGGCAAAACTACAGATACAGTGAAAAGACCAGCAGTTGTCAAGTTTTGGGGCAAGGGACGGAGGCATGAATAAGTAAGAGAACAAAGGAGTATTAGGGCAGTGAAACTACTCTATATAATAATGTAATGGTGGATACATGACACTATGCATTTGGCAAAATTCACAGAACTGTACAATACAAAGAGCAAATCCTCATACAAACTATAGACTTTTGTTCATAATAATGTATCAATATTGGTTCATCAGTTGCCAAAAAAAAAAAAAAAAAGTATCACACTAATACAAAATGCCAAGAAGCAAAGGAAACTTTCTATGTGGGGAAAGAGGGATTATGGGAACTCTCTGAACTTTCTGCTCAATTGTTCTGTAAACCTGAAACTTATGTAAAAAAGAAAATCTTTTTTTAAAAATATGTGTGTCCTATTAAGAATTTTAGTAGGAAAATTAGCTCAAAGCACAACATATAAGAATGAGCAACTATCTAAGGAGTATGTATCTAGTTTTTAAAAATCTAAAACAGGAAAATCAGAGAAACTCTAGGAACATTTACCAGACTATAGGCTTTTGGAATACAAGTGATGTATAACTCAGGCTTTTCCACTTAGAGTATTTTCTGTGTGAATATACAGAAGAATATCGCAAAGGGAAAGAAGGGATTTATACTCAGAGAACAAAGCCTTGAGAGTTCATCACCTTCGTGTATATCTTCTAACAGTCGAAGAAACTAAATATGTCATGGATTATTCAGATCAACACTTTGAAAATCAATGTACTCCCAAAGCTTATGTCCCTCTTCTGAGTTTCCCTAGGGTCTGTACCAAAGTAACATTTGATCTCTTGAATAAACAGATAGTCTTTGTTTGTGACTCCAGATCAAAGCTAGTACACAGATGGGGAATCTCATGGGAAAGGAAGTAGAAAGAATCTGTGGCTCATACTAAGCTGGCTATATTTTCTGACTTCCTAAGTGTCTATAAAAAGCTACTAAATCACCTGGTTATCGACATGACTGTGAGAAAAATAGACATTTTTCACTGCATTTTGCTCTTGGAAAAAAAACTTAAAAATGTTTATGTTTTATGTTTTCATAAAAAATCTTCTTTCTTGCTGTCCTCAATAAGCATAATCCTTGTTTTTTTTTTTTCATGTTACCTTGCCTACAGGGAGGTTACACTGGTGTATGTTACACTGATTGAGAGCACATCCTAATGTCCCTAAAAGTGTGCCATTGACTTATCGATGACAATTCTGAGTCTGCCTTTATCCAAAATTGGTAAAAGACAACCCATTCTCTGCGTGTGTGTGCATGCATGCATGTCAATGGGTGTATATTGCTCAGTTGATTGCATTCTAGCTAGCTCCATGCTTGCTTGTCATCACCAAGCATAACACAAAACAAAAGGCACTTCCTAAACAGCACAAAATACAATCAGGTGGCTACAAGAAGAAAACCACATAAATAAGACACCGTGGGCTTCCTTGAGAAGAGTGTTGCTATGGGAAAATGTGTTTTGTGCTCTTGAAAGCACACGGACAAAATGAACTTTTAGAATACAAGTCATTCAGGGGAAGGGACCGCCTGGAGGTAAAATTCTTCTAGCATGGTGAGAGGAAAAGATTACTCTTAAATCCCAAAGCTAGTTACTGGTTATGTCTGGTGTCTAGGTCACCTGCCCTCTAGTTCACTGCTCTTTCTACTACATTTTACTGCTTTTGTTCTTGGCTTCTCAACTACCAAATCAAATTTGACAAGTCCCACTTAAGGTTACCATCGCAGATCACTAGCGTTCATTTCCCTAGCACCTTGAAACCAAAGGAAAATAGAATAAGGAAAGTAGAGAAAAAAATAAATCCTTGGGTTCAAAAGAAAGTGCAGAAGGCCATGCCTTTCCCAGGGCTACAGATATCATTAATGTATACATACAGTTCTGGAAAAAATAAGAAAAAATAACTCTGTGCTACTGATGTTACTAGTTTTCTGCTCAAATTGTGTGTGTTGATGTAACACTGCTGGTCATGCCTTTGTCTTCCGATGTGCTGTTTCATTTTTAGATTACCAAGGTTCTAAAGTACTTTGGTGGCAAATTAAGAAACAATTTTGTGGGGCGCCTGGGTGGCGCAGTCAGTTAAGCGTCCGATTTCAGCCAGGTCACGATCTCGCGGTCCGTGAGTTCGAGCCCCGCGTCGGGCTCTGGGCTGATGGCTCAGAGCCTGGAGCCTGTTTCCGATTCTGTGTCTCCCTCTCTCTCTGCCCCTCCCCCGTTCATGCTCTGTCTCTCTCTGTCCCCAAAAAAATAAATAAACGTTGAAAAAAAAATTTTTAATAAAAAAAAAAAAAGAAAGAAACAATTTTGAGTACGTGCTCTTTTTTTCCATATAGAAAAGAGCCTTGAGTCAGTAAGAAGACTTACTGTGACTCACCTTGCTGTCTCTAAGCAGTTTTTACTTTCTTTTCCATTCAATTTGGTACTATTTCTGCCCCCAGCATTTGATTTATGGAGCCTTAAATCCCAATAAAGGGTCTATCAATTCTGTCTCATTTTTGCATCATCCTTAATTCACACAAAGGAGAGAAATTATTTTAAAATAAAGAACTTCTATATTGTTTGGCGTAAGTGCTTATGGAGGTTGATATTGTTGCTTAAATCCTTATACAAGGCAATCTACATCTACCCTGTACGTGAAATGGGGGTATGATCAACTCATTTTAATTAAATTGTTACCTTTTGTAAATCAGGAATAATAAATTTTATTAAGGAGCAGATAATGTTGAACAGTGTCGGCTACATAATAAGTGCAAAGTAAGTACAACCATTGCTGTTTTGTTGTTCTTATCAATCTGGCCATTCACCATCTGCCCCTCCAGATTCATCGTATATCCTTCTCTGCTCTGTTTCATGCTCTGGGAGGTTGCTCTTGTGGAATGCCTCCTCTGGGCACCCACTTTCTGGCTTTCTGTTGGTTGTTGCCCATGGAGGCACTGCAGGATGTTAGAGGACAGAAGGAGAGAGCTATTGAGGAATTTATTGCCTCCACTTCTGAGCTGCCCTATGAAGTGGCTGATGACAGTTATCTTGAGTTGTGGCCCCTCTAGGTGGCTCATCATCTATGGTTACAACTCTTACTCAGTTCTCTTACCTCCTTGGCTCCAGGTCAAGGATGCTTCCAGTGTTACTAGCCTCTTCATTATCCCTTGCTGGTTCCATTTCTTCTTTCAATGACTCTATAAATAGTCCTTCATTAGACTTTCTTCAGTCACGTCTTCTAAGTGTGTTATGTGTTCTCAGCTAGGAAAGTGGATCCTAAAATAATAATACCAATTACCACCTCTGCCATCACATCACCAACATCACTACGAGAACACTACTAGGGATATGAATAAAACTAGTAGTACTGTTCCTATTCCAATTACTATTATTACTATTATTACTCCTGCTGCTGCTGCTGCTGCTGCTGCTGCTGTTACTATTACAGGAAGTAGAATAATACCAGCAATGATATTAATGTCACCATGCTGCGGATGAGGTGATAGCACAAATTATACTTATTTACTTCTCTGAAGTAAAGAATTCCAGCACAACACCTTTCAAATTTAGGGCATTCTTCTCTTAGTTCCTTTTATTCTTCTATACTGCCCAAAGACAATTTCCATTTACTTTCTTCTTTAATAACTGCCTAACTTTGACTGACCTTTTAAATCTCGATCCCCAGAACCATAGCTCATTCCACAGAAGAAAGAAATCATCTGACACATTAGTTTCATACTCTTATTTACATGACAAACCGATCAAACAAGTTAGGTGGTAATATAACTGTAGACAGAAAATCATCATAGGCAAGAGAATAACAAAGGTATCAGGCATTCTCAATGGCAATAAAGTGCGACAGGTGTAACAGACATCACACCCATCACATATTCTTTCTGATCAATTTACTGTGGTTTCATCAGGACCTGTCTTATTTCATAAAAATAAGGCCAATTTAAGAACCGAATCAAACACTTCTATAATTGAAGTCATGAAATAAAAAAAAAAAAATTAAAAAAGCAGAATCAGACCTATAAGTACAGAGAACAAACTGATGGTTGCCAGAGAGGAGGGGGTGGAATTATGGGCAAAATGTGTGAAGGGGAGTGGGAGATACAGGCTTCCAGTTATGAAATAAGTCAGCAATAAAAGGCACAGCACAGGGAATATAGTCAATGATATTGCAATGTGTTATATGGTGACATATGGTAGTAGTTACACTTGCGTTGAACAGAACATAATGTATAGAGAAGTTGACTCACTATGTTGTACACCTGAAACTAATGCAACATTGTGTGTCAACTATACTCAAATAATTTTTTTGAAAAAAGATATTAGCTTTACAGATAGCAAAAAAGAAAGAAAGAAGAAAACAGTCATGAGAAGACTACATTGTGTAAGTTATCACTGCCACAGGCCCTACCTCTGTGTATTTGCCAAGAATCTTGTAGACGGCTGAGTGCTGGTAAATATCACTAGCTGGGCTAATGCTGTGGGAATTTTGATCTCTTGAGACACTGGCTGACATTTTATCATACCGTGAACATTCTCTTTATTTAAAAATAAAACACATTGTGTTCTTCAATGGCGTGAATTCTTCATACTATTTTCATATTTTCTTTATTTTAAAATTGTTTCAAAATAGATCCCATCCAAAAACATCCAATTTAGAAGCAAAATGCCTTATTTACACATATCTCTTGAGCTAGTGATATTGAATTATCTTATAACTCCGTTGTCATTTCCACTAACTTTTACAATTCCTATATTGTGTTAGTTCTAAGAGGCATTGACACATATCCCTTAGCAACAAACTGACTCATGTTCAAAACTCATTACCTCCTAATGCCTAATAAAAATGAGCACTATACGCACACACAAAAAAGAAATTTTTAATATTAAAAATCCTCAGTCCCACAGACTCCGCAGTTTGACCTTCAAAACCAAGGTAGTCATTGATACAGAAAAAAAAAAAAATCACAGGAAGCAGTGTTTCCATTGTCATGCCTGCCTCATTCTATTTGGCAAGTTTAAGTATTTTATTATGCTATACATGCTTCTTTTTATATGGTCGTAATTGTGCGAGGCATGTAAATGACAGTCTCAAAATGAGTCTTATTTTGGAGTCTTGTTAGTTTGAAGCAGCTGTCAAAATCTCCCTTCTCCAAAATTATGAATTCCATCTTAAAACCTCGCCTGCACATTTTTTGGCAAATTGTGTTTCCCCTCACTTTTATTTATGGGCCCTCGTGTTATACTTCCTCATTAATTAATTTGTCTGGCCCTATCCCAATATTCTCACAGAAATGCTGTCAAAAGGAAAAGACAAGCCCTCTTATCTCAAAGTAGGTGATCCTATTGTCGTGCAAACAGACATTTACATAGACCAGCCCCTTTTTTTATTTTACTCTACATCCTTTCTAGTATCACCCCCCTCTCTCCAGCACCTCGAAACGTACTTTTCTGAACCAATAATAGACTGATCATCAAAACTAGACATAGCCCCTTCATTGAAGGAATTCAGAGTTTAAGGTAGGTAAATCATCAATCACATAATCTCCCAAATACATACAATATCATAACTAGAGCAAATGTAATAAAAAATAAGTATCATATAACAGAATGCAACAGGGTAAACTGAGCTTATCCCAAAGTTCACGCTAGACAAATGCAGACAACATAGAAAGCTCTGTAAGCCACAAAGACAACGTGACTCTCTTTTGCCAAGAGCATTGGCAATGCAATAAAATGTGTTAAACAAGGTAGCAATGTGATCAGACTTGTCATTTTACAATTTGACTCTGGTTTCCATTCAGAGAAATGCCCTAGAACGGCAAACGTGGAAGTAGAACACTTAAGTGACCATTCTTAGAAGCTAGGTGTTTTGTGTGTCTGCTGCTTAATTACAAACCACCTCAAAATTCAGAGCAACCATTTTGTTAAGCCCACAAACTCTGTGGGTCAGGAATTTGGATGGAGCACAGGGAGTAAATACAGCTAAGGGTGACTCCTGAGTTGAAAACTGAACTCATTGGAGGCTTCTTCACCAACATCTGGCATGGGATTACTTGAAGGCTGGGCACACCTTGGATGTTGGCCAGAGCAAGTACACACGGCCTTTCTATCTGGGTTTGACTTCCTTCTAGGACGGCAGACTCTTATCAGTTGGACATCTTACATGGGGGCTCAGAACTCCAAGTGTGACTGTTCTCAACAAACAAGAAGGAAGCTGCAAGGCCTTTTATGACCTGCCCTTGGAAGTAACATGGCATCACTTCTGCCCTAATCCCTCAAAGTGTTCACAAACTCAGCGAAATTGAAAGCAAAAGGACAAAAATCTGCATATCTTAATGAAATGAGTGTCAAAGAATTTGCAGCCCTGTTCTAAAACTTGTGCAAAAGTAATAGTGTGATGCTGAGATTCAAGAAGTTAATATGATGAGAGGCAGCTGGGTGGCTCCATAGGTTAAGCATCTGACTTCAGCTCAGGTCATGATCTTGCAGTTTGTGAGTTGGGGCTCCATGTAGGGCTCTGTGCTGATAGCTCAAAGCCCGGAGCCTGCTTCACATTCAGTGTCCCCCTCTGTCTCTCTTTCTGCCCCTTCCCCACTCATGCTTGCGCGCGCGCTCTCTTTCTCTCTCTCTCTCAAAAATAAATAAGCATTAAAAATGTAAGAAGTTAATATGATGAGAATAGGGTATATTTGAAAATATTAGAATGCTTCTATGATGTAGTGATGTTCCTGAGTCAATCCTGGCATAGATGTTTTATCTCTTTTTCTTATGCAGCCATCTTAAAAGTTTAGAATTGAATCACTCCTTTCAAAGAATCAACTTCATATTTGTTAGTTTTTTCGATTTTACGTTTGTTTTCTCTTACAGTTATTGTTATCCTCATTATTTATTCTTCTTATAATTTTCAGTTTGTTTTCTAACTCATTTAAAGTAGGTGCATAGAAATCTGACTTTAAGCATTTCTTCATAATTAAAATATGTTTTGAGCTCTGTATTTCTCCTTAAGCCCTGTTGCAATGACATCCTTTAAGTTATGATATCTAGTATGCCATTTTCCATTCATTTAAAATATTGTATCATTTCCACTGATCTTCTTTGAGCCATAATTTTTAAGTCTATTAATTTCCAAATATATGGGGATTTGTGCTTATTTTTCTATATTAACTTCTAGCTCATCTTTACTGTGATCAGAGAAATACTCCATATTTTATCAGTGTTTTGAAATGTGTTGAGACTTGCTTGATAGCCCACCATATGGATAATTTCTGTCAGTGTTTCATGGGCACTTAAAAAGAATGTGTGCTCTGCAATTGTTGAGTTTAATTGCTATATATGGCAATTAAACAATTTTGTTTATTATGCTCTTCAAATCCTCTGTATCCTTACAGATTTTTTACGCTGTTCTATTGATTACTGAACCCTACTGGTTTATTTCTCTTCTTAGTATTAGAGACTTCTGCTGTACACATTTAAAACCATGACATTATGTAAAATTCTTATATGTTCCTATTGACTGACACTTTCATTATCTTAAAATCGCTCTTTTTTTAAAGTAATGCTTTTTGCCTTCAGTTTACTTTGTCTAATATTTAGTATAAATCAATTTTGTGTTAAGGTTGGCATTTTTTCCTCATTTTTATTGTCAAATTTATATATTCATCTATTTTCATGTGATTATAATAATTAGCATATAATTTTATTTTTATCCCATATTAAAAACTTCCTATTTTAGCTATATTTTTATTCTGTTATATACTGATGAATCGGAATTTAGGCCAAGTCTTACCACTTGCTTTGTTTTATTTTGCATCTCTTCTTTGTTCTTTTTCCTATCATTAAAAAGAAAAAAAAATTCTTTATGGGGTGCCTGGGTTGCTCACTGGATTGAGCAACCAACTCTGGATTTCAGCTCAGGTCAGGATTTCACGGTTCATGAGACTGAGCCCTGCACTGGGCTCTGTGCTGTCAGTGTGGAGCCTGCTTGGGATTCTCTCTCTCTCTCTCTCTCTCCCTCTTCCTCTGATCCTACCTTGCTTGCATGCACTCTCTCTTTCAAAATAATTAAGAGTAAAAATTTTAAATTACAAAAATTCTTTAGGATTCATTTAATTCATTTTTTTTCTCATTCCTTTAATGTATATTACTCACCTCTTAAATAATGTAGGATCTTAGGACACATGACTCTAATTAATATTCTCTTGCATTCTGTTCACCTATTTCAATTCTATACATCTAACGTGATAAAATGTTATTGTTTTGTTTTATGCAAGTAAAAAATCATTTCAATTTACACATATCTTATCATTTTACAATTCTTCATTTCTACTTACATCTGGGATATGGAATCTTAGATGTTCCACCTTCCCCAAAGAAATATATTTCCTATGGGGTAGCATTCCAACTTGACAGTTATTTTCTATTGAGTACTTTAAATAGCATTCCTGGCTTTCTGGTTTACATGTGTTTCTCTTACTAAATGAGCTATATGCCTTACTTTTAATCTTTTTATGATAATATGTCTTTCTTCTTTGGCTACTGTCATAACTTTCTTTGCCCTTTGGTTTCAGGAGACTTGCTGTAATGTACCTAGATTTTTTTGCATTTCTGCTGGTGTTTTTCCCCTTTTTCCCTGGGGTTCTAAACAATTCAGGAAAACTCTCAGCTATTATTTCTTCATGTGTTGCTTTAAACCCATTCTCACTCTCCTTTCCTTATGCACTCAGATTGTATACGTGTTAAAATTTTCTTGGATCCAGATTTTCTTGGATCCAGATTGTATACATGTTAAAATTGTCTTGGTCTCCTATGCTCTTTTATGTGTTTCCCTCATTTCATCTTTCTGCACTTCAGTGTATACATTCTCTACTGACTTATCTTCTAGTTGGCTAATTCTTTATCATTCAGATAGGCTTTAATATCAATTATTGTTTCTTTCATTGCTGGATATTCCATTAGATTTTGTTACACTTCTGAATTATTTCCTGAAATTCCCAACCCTGTCATTTAATTTCTTGACAATTATATATATTTAAAGTCCTGCCATATCTGGATATACTATGGATTTGTCTCTATTGTCTGTTATTGCACGTGCTCTTTGATCAATTATTATCTTTTTTTGTATATGTGGGGTTTGTCTTTTAGATAACATCGATGAAAGAATCCCAAGATATCCTCTCCAAAGAGGACATATTTTTTTTCTTCTATAAAGCAACTGGCTATAGACAAGCTTACCCATATACAGTTTGCAATAAATTGAACTTGGCCTTGGTGTCTTTTAGGACTGACCAATTCTTCAGTTACCTTCATCTTTTTTTGTGCCCCTTTATGGCCCAATTGAAAGCTTGGGGTGGTTATCAGGGTCCATCATGTTAATGGGTCATCAACACCATGATTTTGCTGAAGGCTCTATTCACTCTTTAGATTTCTAGTCTCTGATTTGGATCAAATGCCTCAATGAGAAAAGCCATACTGAATGCTGGGATTATTTGCTGGACTTTCATTCTTGCTGAGATCTTGGTGTCACAATCTTTACTTCCTTGGAACTTTACATAGATATTTAAAAACAATTTTTTTTTCTGCTTTCCTAGTTAATCTCAGCAAGGGAGTTGGTTAAAAAGATGTTTTTTACCATTTCTGGAAGCAGAATTTTCTCCCTGCTTCATTTTTCTTCCCTGCTTCAAAACTTCATAGGTTTGCCCCTGGCAGAATATTAGAGATTTATGCATTTACCGGCTGGCTCCTTTCACAATAACTCACAGAGAATTAATCGGCTTGTTGCTTGTTTTCTTCTTACTCCATGCGATATCCATAGGTATGAGAACAGTGGCAGTCACCTATGAAGCAGGCAATACACATTCATGAAAGCAGAATGCAGATAAGAGGTCAGAATAAGAGATGCTAATTTTGGAAAGCACTGAAGTTTCCTTCTCTTAAAGAGGCTTTATCACGCATATGCACATTTTGTAGAACTCTGCTTGATCAAGTGGACCAACAAGATATCTGTGCTTGAAGAAGCAAAAATAACACAAATTATGTGTGTGTTATTGAAATTTGTGATATTAGTGTGAAATCATGTTGTGTACATATAAATATAGATCATACTAACACTGCTGATACATGCAGTGAGTTCTTATATTTCAAAATTTAGAATCAGAGATACCAGTTCTTATAGAGTAAAAAGGCTAGCACATACATAATATTTTTAAGTGAGTATCATTTTACATGACATTGCATTTCTCAAATTTTTAATTACAAATACAAATAACAATTAAATTTCTTTTTGAAATTATGCTTAGATAATTTACTAATGTAGGCTTAATCTTAGCTATGTGTTCTCCTGTAACAATCAAAGTGTTTATTTTTTTTAATATTTACCACTTTCATTTTTTACTTTTTAGAAGTAATTTAAATGAGGGAAAATTATAGCAATTTGAAATCATGCTAATTTTGACAGAAACAGCATTGCCCCTAAGGCTCTCCATGATGAAATGACAGTAAGATCAAAGCACTATCCAAACTGTGCCCAATGAATCTGTCTTAAGCAGCATCAATCAAATAATAAAGTACAGATTTAAAAAATGTCTCAAAATGCATCATGTCTTTTATTATCATGGAGAGATACATGGCGTAAACCTTACTATTTATTCTTCCAGAAAAACTGAGCAATAATTCAGTTAAAATATTATTCAGGAATACTTAAAATTCTTTTACATAATGCCAAATAAAGCACTAGAATAAAATGAAAGCAGTTACATTATAGTAAAAGTAAATAAACAAATAATAAATAAATAAATAAATAAATAAATAAATAAATAAGAATCCAGAATTTAGGACACTAGGAAAAAACAAAAAGTAAATCAGCATACATAGGAAAAGGGAATTTATAGAGTTGAAAACTGAAATAATTTAAATAGCTCTTATACTAGATTTGGGAAATCAAATAATTATTTTCAAAAAAAATAAATATAGGGGTCCCTGACTGGCTCAGTCAGTTAAACATTCAACTCTTGGTTTTGGCTCAGGTCATGAACTCAGGGTTTGTGGGGTCGAGCCCTGAGGAGTTGGGCTTTGTGCTGACAGCTCCAAGCCTGCTTTGGATTCTCTCTCCTTCTCCTATTCCTCCCCTGATCATGCTCTCTTTCTCAACAAATAAATGAATGAATAAATAAATAAATATAATTCTTTTATGGGTACCTAAGAAATAATTTTAAAATACACAGTAAAGGGGCACCTGGGTGCCTCAGTCAGTTGAGCATTGACTTTGGCTCAGGTCACGATCTCACAGTTTGTGAGTTTGAGCCCCATGTAGGGCTCTGTGCTGACAGCTTGGAGCCTGGAGCCTGCTTTGGATTCTGTGTCTCCTCTCTCTGCCCCTCCCCCACTTGTGCTCTGTTTCTATCAAAAATAAATAAATGCAAAAAAAATTTTTAATAAAATAAAATACAGTAAAAATGAAGATAAATAGACAAAAGAGTACAAATGTTATATGTTTAAATTTATATTTTAAAATCTATGTGAAATCATACTTTTGTATGGACTTTTGAAAGTGTCTCAAGAAAAGATAAAAAATCTGGGCCCCCCCAAAAATCCGGGATTTGTGTCTTAATAACTTCAAAAAAACTACTAGAGCTAGACGAATTCATGAATTCATGAAGTAGAACATTAGTCCTGTGACCATGATGTAGGCAGAGTCCAGAAAGTTATCAAGAAGGTTAGTGTAAAAAGGAGGGACACAGAAAATTCTTATAAGAAACTGGAATAAAGATGACATGTGTAACAAAAAGTTTAACAGAACCATAGCCGGCAGTAACGTGAAAAATAGAAAATTTCCTTTAGATCTGGTGGATCTGTCTAAGGAGATTTCCAAGCAGAATTTTAGCTGTGTATGGTAGCAAGAAGTATAGAGAGATAAGGTAATGTTTGAAATGTTTGACTTTAAGTAGAATTTAGTCAAAATATAAAGAAGCCAAGCCTTGTTGAGCTAGAAAATAATGTTTTTCACTGCATGTCTTTCCATACAGGAAGAAAAAAAAAATAGTTTTCATAAAAGGAAATAACATCAGAACAAAGGTAAATTCCAGGATGCTGCTACCAAAACATAATCCCAAGATAACATTGACATCACTGAGGCGGGGTGGGGGGGGGGGGATGATTGTAAACGTTTTGTTAAGACATCAGAAAGATAGAAGGCAGTGCCTTGTAGACCATCTTGTAGACCATATCATCTAGGCCAGGGGTCAGAAAACTTTTTTTTTTTCTTTTTGAAATCACCAGATGGTAAAATATTTTAGACTGTTGGCCATATGATCGCTGCAACAACATTTAATTGTCATTGTCTAGAAAGCAGACACAGACAATATGAAAATGAATGAGTGTGGCTGTGCTCTAATAAAACTATATACAAAAAACAGGTGGCAGGCCAAATTTAGTCCACAGGCCAAGTTTGCTAACCCTGAGCTAGACAAAAAGGTATCTAAATTTCATAAGGGAATTCCTTCTAGACTTCATCTAATAAACCAAAAGACCTTTAAGAATCCTAGGTTCCCAGTATCACCTCTCATTCCACATCAGAGAAAGGCCTGTGTCACAGAAATGTCAGGGTGTTCCTAGTGTCCAAGTCCCAGTATTATTCACATACACATAAAAACCACATTGTTTAAAAGAGAACTATATTAGGAGATGTGCCGTTATGTTGTGACAAAGGTGACAAAGGTGGCTCAAAATGAAAGTAGTTGTCTTTTCTTCAACCTTTTATACTTAGGAAGCATATTGGGAAATCTCAGCAACAAACAGAAGTTATTTCTAATGAAAAAGGAAAGTGACTCAGAGTCAGAACCAAGCATCAGAAGGTAAAACCAAAACCATAGAAAACCACCCTGAGGGGAAAGGACTGGGACCTAATCAAGGGACTGGTTCATATAACTGGCTGTCAGGAACCAATGACTTCTACTGTACATCCCATTCTTCCTATTTCCTAGTGGGAATATCCAAATGAATGCCTGCCTCCACATTATATGTTGAATGTAGGAGGTACAGGTAATTTGTCTCTTTAGCTCAAAGATTTTCAGATAAAAGGACTTGTATGCTTGAAGCTTTGATCTCAAGGAGCCTCCTCTATACCTTGACATAACTGAGATGATGAGATTCTAGACTTTTAGCTGAGGCTTGAACTTAAACTGATGATGTACTAGTATGATCTATTGGGGTACAGAGACATTCACTCTAAAATATATTTTAAAATACAATAAATAAAATACATTTATTTTACATGTAGAAAAGATGTGAATTGTTATTATCAGAGGAAAGACTGTTTCAGATTGCATTTTGCAAAGAGGACTTCAGTAAGATATCTTATTATACATAGTCTTCTGCAAAATGATCCTGTGAGTCTCTAAACAAGAGTCTAACTCTCCGTGCCACTGAATCTGAGTAGGTCCTGAGACTGCTACTAGCAATATAATGCAGCAAATTATGTTGTTTTACTTTCAAGGCTGTGCTTCTGCATGGGCCTTTTGGAATATTGATTTGAGGATGCTCTTTCACAACTCAGAAACCATATGTTGAGAAACTCAAGCCAAATGGAAATACCATTAGTAGGTACCACATTTGCAAACCTAACTCAAGTCTGAGTCAACATTCAGCATCAACCACCAGCCATGCTAGTTTGCCATCTTGGACATTCAAGACCAATGGAAAGTTTAGGTCTAAAGCCACTATCTGATGGAAATTTTATAAAAATCTTAAATAAGAATTGCTTAGCCAAGCCTAGTCAAACTATAGAACTATGAGACACAATAGTAAATTTTTATTGAAAGTTATCAAATATTGGGCCAGTTTGTTATGCTGAAATTGGTAATCAGAACATATAATTAATTCATAGACTGCATATTATTATATGGCTCAAAATCTCAACCAGATTATTTTAAGTATAAAACACTAGTTATCAACATTTTTAATGCTTTTACTATATAGGTCATCATCAAAGTCATTAAAATGAAGATTATGAGTTGGCAGAAAAAAAGAGATCATAGATAGTAGGTAGTCATTTGAGACAGTATGTTCAATTACATGTGATGAAAGCTACAGCATTGGTGGTTAAATAGAAACCATTATCAGTCATCTTTTTGCAATTAAATATTACTTGACAAATATTTCCCTAAAGGAGTCAGAGAGACTAATGGTCAGAGATTCCATCATTCTGCCATATAAAAAGTGTTTAGACCTTAAATCAGGAAGTTTCATTTTTTGAGATTCCTACTCTCAGTTGCGTGATTAATTTTCATGATACCATATCTCTGACAGGTTACCGAAATTTGTGTACTTATGATAATTTGCATCAGCTTGTTACTGAAAAATAACATAAAAATAAATAATCAAAGATTTAAATGAATTATGCTTCTCAAAATATTGTAACAAAACAGAGAATGTAAAAAAGTGGTATTCTGTACCAATAGTCAACTTTTTAATAGCCTTATTTTCAAAAGTTGATAGATCTAGAAAAACATCTCTCACATTATCCATTCAGAAATGTTGATTTTTTTTTCCTTCTTCCTGATACCAAGAAATATAAGTTCTTACTTTAAAAAATGGTTATATATATATATGGTTTTATACATATAAAACCATAATGTAAACAACATAATCTTCTAAAATTTCTCATTCTCTTCAGGACAATAAGTATATGTACTTGCTTAATTCTGTCATTTGTGGGACTTTGAAAAAAAGTTTTAGAAATACTGATATATGGTAAGGTTGGAGAATAACAAAATACCTGTTTCATTAAAATACAGTAAATATGGGGCACCTGGGTGGCTCAGTCAGTTAAGTAAGTGTCCAACTTCGGCCTAGGTCATGATCTCATGGTTTGTGAGTTTGAGCCCCATATTGGGCTCTGTGCTGACAGCTCAGAGCCTGGAGCCTGCTTCAGATTCAGTGTTTCCCTCTCTCTCTGCCCCACCCCTGCTTGTGCTCTGTCTCTCTCTGTCTCTCTGTCTCTCTCTCTCAAAAACGAAGAAATGTTAAAAAAAATTTTTAATAAAATAAAATACAGTAAATACAAGACAGTATTCCTAAATGGTGATAATCTGAAAAACAAATTGAGGGTAAATTACTAAGGCTCTTGCAAGTCCAAAAAAATTAGAAATTTTTCCAACAGGTAATAAAAAGCTATTTTATAATGTATTTTGGGAAATGAATTTAGGAGGCCAGAATATTGTCCTAGTAAATTTAACCTGAGGAGATTACACGAGACACAATGTTAAAGCACATTGGAGAGGAACATACTAACAGCAGGGAACTAGTACCTAAATCAGTATAGACACACTATTGAAAGGAAAGACACCCTCTTGATGACCTTCTCCAGCAATGCCTCTGTCATCATTCTCTCAGGGGGAGCCAAGATGGTGGAACAGCATGGAAGTTTTTTTTGCATCTTGCATCCATTAAATATAGCCAGATCAACACTAAGCCATCCTGCACACCTAGAAAACTGATCTGAGGATTAACACAACCATCTGCACAACCTGAACCACAGAACTCAGCAGGTACACGGCGTGGAGAGGTGAAGTGGGGTAGAGAGAAGTCGCAGAGGACAGGGAGCTGTTTTTGCTTGCGGAGAGAGGACAGAGATGGTGGGGGTAGAATGCGGGAAAAGCACCCCCCCCCAAAAGCAGGTGGAGAGAAAGTGGAAAAGTGGAAACAGCTACAGGGACTGAACTAAAAAGGGAGAAAGGAGAAAGGAGAGGGTTTAAATTCCATTAAGACTTTATAAACCGGGGGAGTGCAGAGTCTGAAATTCCGCAGCTCAATACCTGGTGGTGTTCTGGTGGGAAGGGTGAATCCCAGGAATAGAGTGAAGTCCAGGGTTCCTCAGGCAACACAGGGAGAGGCAGTTTCCCTGCTCAGAGGACATTTGGTAGAGGCTTGCAGCCCCCCACAGGCAAAGGCCCCAGTGGACCCCAGAAAACAATCACATTCACAGGTGCTGGAACAAGGTCTTTAAGAGTGAAGCCTGGAGCCAGATATGTGTTGTGATTTTCCATAATCCCTGAAACGCTGCTGCTACACGACGTCGTGAATTTTTTCTGGGACAGACTGGCACCCAGCCATAGTCTCTGGTCATTGGCAGCCACACGGTCCCGCAAATGTTCCTGGGTGCGACCAGCACTGGGCCATTGCTCGGTGAGACATTCTCCCAGAGGATCTGAGCGGATCAAAGCTGCAGTCCCTCAGAAGTAGGGGGTCGGGAAAAACAGCCACATCTGAGATAAAAACTCAGGAGGGAGGTGCCTCCTGGCAACCTGCAGGCATGGTCATGGACAGTGCAAAAGTGGGTAGCCAATGGAAGCCAAAGACAAAGGACAGGTGTGCAATCACTGGTCTAGGAGAGCACAGAGTTCTGATACTAGACTGGGTAGCTGGGTGATGCCACTTTCACCCCTCCTACACATGTACATACACACAAGTACCACAACAATCCACCGCAGAAAACTAAGCAGCGCCATCTAGTGGAGAATGGAGCTGTTACACTAAGACCCGCCCAACTGGGCCAGCCTCACTCTTCAGGAACACAATGCCTCCGCCTGCTGAATTGATGGATCATAAAGTGCTTCATGGTTTGACTTCTAGGGGAAAACGATGTAATTTCAATCATATTTCAGTCTGTTTGCTGGTCCATCTATTCAATTTTATTTTTTTTTCTTTTTCATTTCTTTTCTTTTTCTTGAATACAGAAAGAGAAAATATTTATTTTTATTTTCAACTTTTATTAAAAATATTTTTCTTTAATGTTTTTCTACTATATTTTTACTTTTTTGTAAATTTTTCAAATTCTATTTTACTTCCATCATTTCATTTTATTTTATTTCATTGTATTCATTTTTTCAAATTTTCAAAAGTTTTCTTTCTTTTTTTCCCCCTTTTTTCTCTAATCTGTCAAGCCCCTTTCAACACCCAACCAAAACACACCTAGGATCTAGCATCGTTTAATTGATTTCTGTGTGTGTGTGTGTGTGTGTGTGTTTAATTTTTTAATTTTAATTTTTTTCATTTTAATTTTTTTACCTCATTAATTCCTTTTCTTCCTTCAAAATGATGAAATGTAGGAATTCACCCCAAAAGAAAGAGCAGGAAGAAACGTCAGCCAGGGACTTAACCAACACAGATACAAGCAAGATGCCTGAACCAGTATTTAGAATCACAATAAGAATAATACTAGCTGGGGTCAAAAATAGATTAGAATCCCTTTCTGTGGAGATAAAAGAAGTAAAAGCTAGTCAGGATGAAATAAAAAATGCTATAATTGAGCTGTAATCTTGAATGGATGCCATGGTGGCAAAGACTGAAGAGGCAGAGCAGCAAATTAGTGATACAGAGGACAAACTTATGGAGAATAATGAAGCAGAAAAAAAGAGGGAAACTAAGGCAAAAGAGCATTATTTAAGAATTAGAGAAATCAGTGACTCATTAAAAAGGAACAACATCAGAATCATAGGGGTCCCAGAAAAGGAAGAGAGAGAAAAGGGGGTAGAAGGGCTATGTGAGCAAATCATAGTGGAAAACTTTCCTAACCTGGGGAAAGACACGGGCATCAAAATCCCAGAAGCACAGAGGACTCCCACTAGATTCAACAAAAACTGACCATCACCAAGGCATATCACAGTCAAATTCACAAAATACTCAGGCAAGGAAAGAATAATGAAAGCAGCAAGGGAAAAAAAGTCCTTAACCTACAAGGGAAGATAGATCAGGTTTGCACCAGACCTATCCACAGAAACTTGGCAGGCCAGAAAAGGAGTGGCAGGATATATCCAATGTGCTGAATCAGAAAAATATGCAGCCAAGAATTCTTTATCCTGCAAGGCTGCCATTCAAAATAGAAGGAGAGATAAAAAGTTTCCCAAACAAAAATTAAAGGAGATTGTGACCACTAAACCATTCCTGAAAGAAATTTTAAGGGAGACTCTCTGAGGGGAGAAAAGATGAAGAAAGAAAGAAAGAAAGAAAGAAAGAAAGAAAGAAAGAAAGAAAGACCAAAAGCAACAAAGACTAGAAAGGACCAGAGAATACCACCAGACACTCCAATGCTACAAAACATAATGGCAATAAATTCATATCTTTCAGTACTCACTCTAAATGTCAATGGACTAAATGCTCCAATAAAAAGACATAGGGTAACAATGGATAAGAAAACAAGATCCATCTATATGCTGTTTACAAGAGACTCACTTTACACCTAAAGACACCTTCAGACTAAAAGTAGGGGATGGAGAACCATCTATCATGCTAATGGTCGACAAAAGAAAGCAAGAGAAGCCATACTTATATCAGACAATCTAGATTTTAAAGTAAAGACAGTAACAACAGATAAATAAGGGCATTATATCATAATTAAGGGGTCTACCCACCAAGAAGACCTAATTGTAAACATTTATGTTCCAAACGTGACAGCACCCAAATATATAAATCAATTAATCACAAACATAAAGAAACTCATTGATAATAATACCATAATAGTAGGGGACTTCAACACCCCACTTACAACAATGGACAGATCACCTCATCAGAAAATGAACAAGGAAACAATGGCTTGAATGACACACTGGACCAGATGGATTTAACATATATATGCAGAACATTTCATCCTAAAGCATCGGAATATAAATTCTTCTCCAGTGCACACAGAATGTTCTCCAGAATAGATCACATACTGGGATACAAAAAGCCCTCAACAACTACAAAAAGATCGAGATCATACCATGCAGATCTTCAGACCATGACACTATGAAACTCAAAATCAACCACAAGAAAAAATTTGGAAATATAACAAATACTTGGAAACTAAAGAACATCCTACTAAAGAATGAATGAGCTAACTAAGAGGTTAAAGAGGAAATGAAAAAGTACATGGAAGCCAATGAAAATGATAACATCATAGCCCAAAACCTCTGGGATGCAATGAAGGTGGTCATAAAAGTATATAGCAATCTAGGCCTTCCTAAAGAAGGAAGAAAGATCTCAGATACACAACCTAATCTTACACCTTAAAGATCTGGAAAAAGAACAGCAAATAAAACCCAAAACCAGCAGAAGATGGGAAACAATAAATATTAGAGCAGAATCAACTAGAGCAGAAACCAAAAAAACAGTAGAACAGATCAATGAAACCAGAAGCTGGTTCTTTGAAAGAATTAACAAAATTGATAAACCACTAGCCAGTTTGATCAAAAAGAAAAAGGAAAGGACCCAAATAAATAAAATCAAGAATGAGAGGAGAGAGATCACAACCAACACAGCATAAATAAAAACAATAACAAGAGACTACTATGAGCCATTATACACCAATAAAATGGGCAATCTGGAAGAAATGGACAAATTCCTAGAAACATATAAACTACCAAAACTGAAACAGGAAGAAATAGAAAATTTGAACAGACCCATAACCATTAAGGAAATCAAATTAGTAATCAAAAATCTCCCAAAAAACAAGAGTCCAGGGCCAGACAGCTTCCCAGGGGAATTCTACCAAACATTTAAGGAAGAGTTAACACCTATTCTCTTGAAGGTGTTCCAAAAAGTAGAAATGTAAGGAAAACTTCCAAACTCTTTCTATGAAGCCAGCATTACTTTGATTCCAAAACCAGCCAGAGACCCCACTAAAAAGGAGAACTATAGACCAAATTCCCTGATGAGCATGGATGCAAAAATCCTCAACAAGATATTAGCCAACCGGATCCAACAATACATTAAAAAAATTATTCACCACGACCAAGTGAGATTTATACCTCAGATGCAGGGCTGGTTCAATATCTGCGAAACAATCAATGTGATCAATCAGCATCAATAAAAGAAAGGACAAGAATCACATGATCCTCCGGGCACCTGGGTGGCTTAGTCAGTTGAGCGTCCGACTTGGGATCAGGTCATGATCTCGTGGTTTGTGAGTTCGAGCCCCGTGTCAGGCTCTGTGCTGACAGCTCAGGGCCTGGAGCCTGCTTCAGATTCTGTGTCTCTCCATCTCTCAACCCCTCCCTTGCTCATGCTCTGTGTCTCTCTGTCTCTCAATAATAAATAAGTGTTTAAAAAATTTTTTAAATAAAAAATGTTTTAAAAAGAATCACATGATCCTCTCAATAGATGCAGAGAAAGCATTTGACAAAATACAGCATGCTTTATTGATAAAAACCCTCAAGAAAGGAGGGATAGAAAGATCATACCTCGAGATCATAAAAGCCATATATGAAAGACCCAACGCTAATATCATCCTCAAGGCGGAAAAACTGAGAGCTTTTCCCCTAAGGTCCGGAACAAGACAGGATGTCCACTCTCACCACCGTTACTCAACATAGTATTGGAAGTCTTAGCCTCAGCAATCAGACAACACAAAGATGTGAAAGGCATCCAAATCATCCCAGAAGAGGTCAAACTTTCACTCTTCACAGATGACATGGTTCTCTATATGGAAAACCCAAATGATTCCACCAAAAAACTGCTAAAACTTTTCATGAATTCAGCAAAGCGGCAGGATATAAAATCAATGCACAGAAATCAGTTGCATTCCTATACACCAAGAATGAAGCAACAAAAAGAGAAATCAAGGAGTTGGTCCCTTTTATAATTGCCCAAAAACCATAAAATACCCAGGAATAAATCTAACCAAAGAGGTGACAAATCTACACACTGAAAACTATACAGAGCTTATGAAAGAAATTGAAGAAGACACACAAAAAAATGGGAAAGGATTTCATGCTCCTGGATAAGAAGAACAAATATTCTTAAAATGTCAATATTACCCAAAGCAATCTACATATTCAATGCAATCCCTATCAATATAACACCAGCATTCTTCACAGGGCTACAACAAACAATCCTAAAATTTGTATGGAATCAGAAAAGACCCTGAATAGCCAAAGCAGTCTTGAAAAAGAAAACCAAAGCAGGAGGCATTATAATCCCCTACTTAAAGCTGTATTACAAAGCTGTAATCATCAAGACAGTGTGGTAATGGCACAAAAACAGACACTCAGATAAATGGAACAGAATAGAGAACCCAGAATGGACCCACAAGTGTATGGCCAACTAATCTTTGACAAAGCAGGAAAGAATATCCAGTGGAATAAAGACAGTCTCTTCAGCAAGTGGTGCTGGGAAAACAGGACAGCGACATGCAGAAAAATGAACCTGGACCACTTTCTTACGCCATACACAAAAAAATTTTCTTACACCAAACTCAAAATGGATGAAAGACCAATACATAAGACAGGAAGCCATCAAAATCCTTGAGGAGAAAGCAGGCAAAACCTCTTTGACCTTGGCCACAGCAACTTCTTACTCAACACATCTCCGGAGCCAAGAGAAACAAAAGCAAAAATGAACTATTGGGACCTCATCAAAATTAAAACCTTCTGCACAGAGAAGGAAACGATCAGCAAAACTAAAAGGCAACTGATGGAATCAGAGAAGATATTTGCGAACAACATATCAGATAAAGGGTTAGTATCCAAAATCTATAAAGAACTTCTCAAACTCAATACCCAAAAAACAAATAATCCAGTGAATAAATGGGCAAAGGCAAAAGACATGAATAGACACTTCTCCAAAGAAGACATCCAGGTGGCCAACCAACACATGAAAAAATGCTCCACATCACTCAGCATCAGGGAAATGCAAATCAAAACCACAATGAGTTACCACCTCACACCCATCAGAAAGGCTAACAACAACTCAGGCAACAACTGATGTTGGCGAGGATGCAGGGAAAGAGGATTTCTTTTTCACTGCTGGTGGGAATGCAAACTGGTGCGGCCACTCTGGAAAACAGTATGGAGGTTCCTCAAAAAATTAAAAATAGAACTACCCTACAACCCAGCAATTGCACTACTAGGTACTTGTCCAAAGGATACAGGTATGCTGTTTTGAAGGGACACATGCACCCCAATGTTTATAGCAGCACTATCAACAATAGCAAAGTATGGAAAGAGCCCAAATGTCCAGCAATGGATACATAAAGAACACACACACACACACACACATACACACACACACACACACACACACACACACACACACACACACACTGGAGTATTACTAGGCAATCAAAACAAATGAAATTTTGCTATTCACATGTACGTGGATGGAACTAGAGGGTATTATATTAAGTGAAATTAGTCAGAGAAAGACAAATGTCATATGACTTCACTCATATGAGGACTTTGAGACACAGAACAGATGAACAGAAGGGAAGGGAAGCAAAAATAATATAAAAACAGGGAGAGGGGCAAAACATAAGAGACTCTTAAATATGGAGAACAGAGGGCTGCTGGAGGGATTGAGGGAGGGGGGTGCTAAATGGGTAAGCGGCATTAAGGAATCTACTCCTGAAATCATTGTTGCACTATATGCTAACTTGGATATAAATTTAAAATAATTTTTTTAATTTAAAAAAAAGAAAGGAAGGAGAGACGGAAGGAAGTAAAAGAAAAGAAAGCAAGAGAAGGAAAAGTGAGAAGGGAGGAGATATGAGAGGTCAAGAGATAAAGAAGTGAGAAAAGGTAGGAGGAGGGACCAAAACAAAATACAAGTTATTTATTTATTGGCATGCTATGGTTTCAAAAGTTATTAGAACATACATTGTTCTTTGGGCAGCTGTGGCAAGCTTATTTGCAAAGCAGAGAGATTAGGACTGAAATTAATAACAGAGTTAAAGGGGCACCTGGGTGGCTCAGTCAGTTAAGTGGCCAACTTCACCTTGGGTCATGATCTCGCGATCCGATCCGTGGGCTCCAGCCCTCCATTGGACTCTGCTGACAGCTCAGAGCCTGGAGCCTGCTTCGGATTCTGTGTCTCCCTCTCTCTCTGCCCCTCACCACTCACGCTGTCTCTCTCTGTCTTTCAAAAATGAATAAACATTAAAAAAATTGTTTTAAATGAAAAAAAATAGTAGAGTTTAGAAATCCAAACTCCATCTTCATGTTGCCTTTTAGTTTGCAGCACCTGGAAAATACGTATGAAAAGACTTAGGCTGAGTTACTAGAGTCTTCTGGAATTCCCCTCCAGATCATTAGCTTCTGCATTGGTCTTTAGCCTGCTTTAGCCTCAGTTTAACTTCCTTGTCCACTGTAGATATGCTCTCTCCCCTTCAGTCCCAGTTGTTAGTATACTAGCTTATCTTGCTGAACACTGCAGCTCTTTCATCAAGTGTTTTCCAGGATCAGAGACTTTGTCACCTGAATAGCTTCTTCCTCTGCCCACATTTTACCCCAGGTATTTTCACTATTTGCATACCCTGGACTTCCATCCCCATACCTGGGAAAACGTGCTTTGCTTCTCTCTCAATGTGCCACCAATGCCATCAGTTTCTCCCATATTAGAACTTTAAATCCCACTAAAGTTCTATGGGACTATGATTTGGTTATTTTCCCTACTGAGTATCTGTAGTGGGCACTACAAGAAAATCAGGATAAATTATGAAAGATATATTGTATTCCATTGGTTTTTAGAAGCTCAAAGATTTTTTTTAATCCCATTAGTGGAAACAATGTAATTTGTTAAAACTAAACCTAGAAAAATAAATCTATTCTCAAGTACTACTGTAGTAATCTATTAAAGTACAGCATGGCTGAAACTTCTGCAGTTTTTAGTAAAGTATTTTATTGGGGATAATGAAGCACTTGATGACAGTCTGCTATTTCTTATGACTATAAACCAAAATATGTACATTTTTGGAAGCATGAACTGCACAGTATCCCAAACAATGCAGAACTCCTAGCAATACAAACATAGCATAATGTAGAATCTCCCAAACTTTATTTCAATGAAATCTAAAATAGTAATGTCTATCAGATAGATAGAAGTATTTCAACATTTCAATTTCTGATGTTTTATTTTCTCAAGCAATAATTGGTTTAAAGAGATATTGCTAAATACCTGATACTACATAGCTGAACCATAAAATCTCACAAAAAAACCTAGGTTTTTCATTCCAATTATTGCAAAGATATAGATTGGATTAACACCTATCATGATTATATTTTTGATGAAATATATTCAATATTAATAAATGCTCAAGAAAATATGGTGAGTGAGGATACTTTATGTTTCTGTAATGAAATTTAATTGATACCCAACTCACTCAAAATGGGATTTCTTATCAAAATAGTTAGCATAAACATAATAACACAAAATTTATTCAACATATCAAACTACAGGCCAGGATGATGAGTTGGAATCATAAAACTTGTGACATTTATGTCTATATAGACTTAATTAAAAATAAGAATGTACTATGGATATTGATATGTCTGAAATTTCTTCTCTTGTTTTCATTTCACAAGAGACTGCAGTAGGGCTGAAGTTGATTTCTGCCACTATAATGGGGGTTACAGTTTCTGTGTCACTGGTTCACAGAAAAAGAGCAGAAATGCTTTGTCACTTGCTATGTTTATTTCCTGTAAATATTTTTCTCTCAGGAACTATTGAAAAACCCTACCTTTTTAAATCACTTTTGAAGACTCAACATTTGCTGATTATAAAGTTACAAATTGCAAAACTGCTCAAAATGCAGAGTATCAGTTTTTCCCTCCAAGAGTAAATCTCATCAACACAGAGGAAGAGTTACTGTTTACCAGATGAGGGCAGCAGAGGGACATAATACAGGTAAAAGAAAGGCCATGTTGGGTTGTCAATAATCCTAATTTAAGAATCTCAAATGCAGAAGTCCAGGCACTGCGAACGTATGTAAATGAGAGTTTGAATCAACAGGATAGTGTCTAGAAATAGCTTGGGAAGGAAAGACTTTAGCCTTCCTTCTACCTTAATCTTTATTGCTCTATCCTCATTTTTGGATATGAGCAATTTTATTAAAATTAACTTTATATAAGGTTCTATACAAATACTTCTTTAGATTACTTATTACAAAAAGATTGCTTTCCCTGCACAGCAATTATAAAGCTGCCACCACTATTGCCCATTTTAGGAATTGCCATATATTATTTTACAGGTGCTGTGGGAGCAATACCCAGGCAAAAAATTAACTCAAAGATCAGAAGAGATTAGAACAAACTCCATATAACTGATCTACAAATGAATTTCTATTATTTGGAGGGCTACAGTTGCATTTAAAATGTCTTCACTTTTGGAAAAAGGACATGGTAAAATTAAAATACGTATTTCAATTAAAATCAAGATGTATCATTTGCAAATATCTTCTTCTATTGCGTAGGTTGCCTTTTAGCTTTGTTGTTTCCTTCACTACACAGTTTTTATTTTGATGAAGTCTCAATAGTCCCAATAGTTCATTTTTCCTTTTGTTTCCTACATCTGGAGATGTGTCTAGTAAGAAGTAGCTACAACCAAACGGGTTGCTGCCTGTTTTCTCCTCTAGAATTTTGATGGTTTCCTGTCTCACATTTAAGTCTTTCATCCATTTTTAATTTATTTTTGTGTATGGTGTAAGACAATAGTCCAATTTCATTCGTTTGCATGTTCCTGTCCAGTTTTCCCAACACCATTTGTGGACGACATTGTCTTTTTCCATTGGATATTCTTTCCTGCTTTGTCGAAGATTAGTTGACCATATAAGTGTGGGTTCATTTCTGGGTTTTCAACTCTGTTTCATTGATCTATGGGGTCTCTTTTTGTGCCAGTACCATACTGTCTTGATTACAGTCTTGTAGATAGCTTAAAGTCTGGAATTGTGATGCCTCCAGCTTTGCTTTTCTTTTTCAAGATTACTATGGCTATTCGGGTCTTTTGTGATTTCCTACAAAATTTAGAAGTGCTTGTTCTAGCTCTGTGAAAAATGGTATTTTGATAGGGACCATATTAAATCTACAGATTTAAATCTAAGATTACTTTGGTAGTATGGATATTTTAACAATATTTCTTCTTCCAATCCATGAGCATGGGATGTTTTTCCATTTCCTTGTGTCATCTTCCATTTCTTTTCATAAGTTTTCTATGGTTTTCAGAGTACAGATCTTTTACCTTTTTTGGTTAGGTTTATTCCTAGGTATCTTAGGGTTTTGGTGCAGTTGTAAATGGGATTAATTCCTTGATTTCTCTTTCTACTGCTTCATTATTAGTGTATAGAAATGCAACAGGTTCTGTACATTGATTTTATATCCTGCAATTGCTGAATTTGTGTATCAGTTCTAGCAATTTTTTGGTGGAGTTTTTTTGGGTTTTCTACATAGTGTATCATGTCATCTGCGAATAGTGGAAGTTTGACTTCTTTCTTGCCTATTTTAATGACTTTTATTTCTTTTTGTTGTCTGATTTCTGAGGCTAGGACTTCCAGTACTATGTTGAGAAATGGGCAGAAGACATGAATAGACATTTTTCCAAAGAAGACATCCGATGGCTAATAGACACACGAAAATATGCTTTACATCACTCATTATCAGGGAAATATAAATCAAATCCATGAAGAGATACCACCTCACACCTGTCAGAATGGCTAAAATTAACACACAGGAAAATAAAAACACAGGAAGCAGAAAATGTTGGCAAGGATGCAGAGGAACCCTCTTACACTGTCAGTGGGAATGCAAACTGGGTGCAGCCACTCTGGAAAACAGTATGGAGGTTCTTCAAAAAGTTAAAAATAGAACTACTCTATGGTCCAGCAATTGTACTACCAGGTATTTATCCAAACCAAAATGCTGATTGGAAGGGGCACAGCACCTCAATTTTCATAGCAGTGCTATCAACAATAGCGAAATGATGGAAAGAGCCCAAATCTCCATCGACTTGTGAATGCATAAAGAAGCTGTGGTATATATACCAATGGAATATTACTCAACTATCAAAAAAATGAAATCTTGTATTTGTAATAACATGGATGGAGCTAGATTTTATTATGCTACGCGATGTAAGTCAGTCAGAGAAGGACAAATACCATATGAATTCACTCATATGTGGAATTTAATAAACAATACAGATGAACATAGGGAAAGGGAAAAATGAGAGAGAGAGAGAGAGAGAGAGAGAGAGAGGAAAATCATGAGAGACTCTTAACTGTAGAGAAGAAACTGAGGGTTGCTGGAGGGGAGGGATGGGCTAAACGGGTGATGGATATTAAGGAGTACATTTGTTGTGATGTGCACTGGGGTGTTATATGTAAGTGATGAATCACTAAATTCTACTCTTGAAACCAATATTACAGCATATGTTAAGTAACCAGAATTCAAATAAAAGTTGAAACAACAAACAATAATAAAAATCATTCATCAAACCATATTTACTTGATAAATATTAGTAAATTCTTCCTTCCATTTTCTCACATTATGTTACATAGATCTATCTCATCGCCTACTATATTTCATAATACATTATAAGACCTGCTTATATAGCTGCTTACTGTTACTAATGTATTTTGGCATTTTATTTTCTATTTTTTTTATGTTTTTCTCAAGATTACTTTAGAAAGATTTTTGTTTTGACATTTTTCTTGGAGATCCTGGGTGGCTCAGCTGCTTGAGTTGACTGACTCTTGGTTTTGGCTCAGGTCATGATCTCATAATTTGTGTGTTCAAGCCACACATCGGGATCCATGTTGACAGTGAGAAGCCTGCTTAGGATTCTATCTCTCTCCCTCTCTCTGCCCCTCCTCCCCTGCTCATTCTCTTGCTCTCTCAAAATAAATAAACTTTAGGGGTGCCTGAATGGCTCAGTCAGTTAAGTGTCCCACTTTGGCTTAGGTCATGATCTAGGGGCTCATAGGTTTGAGTCTGCCCCCCCTTCCATCAGGCTCTGTACTGACAGCTCAGAGCTTGGAGCCTGCTTCACATTCAGTGTCTCCCTCTCTCTCTGCCCTTCCACCACTCATGCTCTGTCTCTCTCTCTAAGATAAATAAACATTTCAAAAAGAAGCCTTAAAAAATAAATAAAATAAAACTTTTCTTCTTCCTTCCCCCACAACAATAACAAGATACTGGAATTTTTATCTCATTTGTATTTTACTAGAAGTTAATAGATTCTAAATTTATTCAAGTTCATCTTAGAAATCTCTATGAAGAATGCTCATTTTTCTATATAAGTTACACTTTCATCATTAAATTACCCTATTCTTATTATGGAGAATTAAATTTTTATTATCTTTCAAATTCAAACAAAGATTTACTAATATATAAAAACATTTATTGGTATTCAAATTATTAGTACATACCTAATCACTTTAAAATATTTTAAATAGTTATAATGAGTTGTTTATTTTTGTATGCTTTCATTTTGGCAAAATAATGTCTCATTTTGTGACTGATGCTGTAATAATCATGGTTCATACAGTGTTGCACAACTAGTTCATAAATGTCCTGGAAGTGATTACATTAACACTGCTGGTTGCCGCCTAACTTTTATTCTCCCTTTTCTTCACAACAACAATAATCAGCACCACCAAAAACTTGATTTTTTTATTTGCAGTGATGTTAAAAATAATCAATTTCATGAATTTCCTTGCAGCTGGAATTGGCTATGTAACTCAGTTTGAATCCATAACATATATATTGAAAGACGCTGTTGGGGACTTCTGAACAAAGGCCTTTAAAAGTAGGTAAATTTAGTTTAGACATACTCTGCTGTTTTTTGCCCTTCCCTCTTTCCTCCTGTCTAGATTATGGAAGTAGCATCCAGAGGGAAAATTGTTATATGAGGGGATTTTATGTTCTTATAGCTAAACACATTCTTGATTAACACAGATATTATTCAATCATCTGGGCTCAATCATTTGTCTCTAGAATTTGATGGGTAGTAAGATAGTCGACTAAAAATATGGATTTGAGAGCCATTTACATTTATTTTTATGTATTGCCATGGTTTTTATTTTTTTTAATGTTTATTTATTTTGAGAGAGAGAGATAAAGAGAGCGTGCACGCAAGCAGGGTAAGGGCTGAGTGAGAGAGGGAGAGAGAGAATCTCAAGCAGACTCAGCATTATTAGCACAGAACCCAATATGCGGCTCGAACTCATAAACTGTGAAATCATACCCTGAGCCAAGATCAAAAGTCAAGCACTTAACTGACTGAGCCACCCAATTCCTCCCTCTGCTATGGTTTTTAAATTATTGAAGTTGATGAAAAGAGCAAGATGAGAATAAAGAAGAATCTAGAACATTGACGGCTATGGTTCAGATCATGAAAGTGTGTTGTACTGTTCATAACTCATAGATATATTGCTCATAAACTCATTGCTATTGATATCCATAGGACTTACTCCTATTTATTTTCTTAAATCTTATTTTAGATGTTTGTTTAAGAGAAAAATGGAAAACATAAGTTGGAAACATTAGATACCATCAACAGTTTGAGAGGTAGTGGAACAAGAAGCAAATAAAGAAATAAGTAAAAGAAATGGGATAAGAAAAATAATTTCTAAGACAAAAGAAGTCACAGAATGTATGAGTGTTAACAGCAGTGGTCAAGTACAGGAGTAAACATTAATAATATAAGGAGTAACAGGAGAGCATTGTTGGAAATATGTCCTGAGGATGGAATCTACTACACATATGTTGGGAATATCTTCAGATAGGAATATGGATAGTTATTCTGTAGTGACAAGATGAATCCAGAGTATGTGAGTATGCATGCCGGTACAGGCCGGTGGTAACCTATGTGTCCTGGATTAAGTTCCCTAGAAGCAGAAACTAAGGTGCAATTCTTGTACAAGTAGTTGATCCAGTAAGTACTCATGGGAGGAAAACCTATGAGGAAGAAAGGCAACTGAGGCTGATCCTCTTCTGTTGGTGCATCATTGGCTGAGGGTCATTTGCCAGTGATGTCAGGGGGCTGACCTCCTGAGCACTTGTGTAACCTCCTGAGCACTTGTGGCAAAGATAACTCCTGGGGCCAAGGGCAACTGTATGGAGAACTGTACGGTAATAAGTCATTAGCAGCAATACTCACAGCAGCTCGAGATTGGATGCATCTGGACAAGTACAACTCTATGGGAATAAGTTTCTGATTATTTCAGTTCTCTGAAGTAGAAGGCAAGGTTATTAAATAAAAGAAAATGTAAAATGAGGTGGTAGATATTTGAGGCAAAGAGATAGGATATAAATTAGTCATCTAGAACATTGAGAATGTGATTGGACAAGATATAGTAAGAGCCCACATGAGCTTTTTAGTCATGAATTTAATGTAAGACAAATCAGTATGTCTTTATAGTGCTTTTCTCCAGCTAGTCTCACTTGAAGAGTGGCTGTAGCTGTGTGTTCAGAGTTTGTGTTGAGTCAGGTTTAACCAAGGTTGTGCATTTTCTGAATTAATATGAGTAAGAAAACAGGGCACAAGGCAATTGACAATATATATTCAAAGGAGTAATTACATTCATTTAATATAAAACTTAAACTGGATAGGAGAGGATGAGAGAACTTCAAAGGCATAGAAATAAGTGAAAGAAAAGACCATCAGTACATTAGCAATCTTACTGGAGTCAAATGAATGTTAGGAACAGCTCCAAGAGAGGGATGTGTTGTACCAGTCAAGGTTGCCCAGTAAAGCAGCAGCAGAACCAATCAGGTGTGTGTGTGTGTGTGTGTGTGTGTGTGTGTGTGTGTGTGTACTGGGGTAGTATTCATATAAATCTAAATCTATAAATAAATGACCTTGAACAACATGGGTTTGAACTGCATGGGTCCATTTCTATGTGGCTTTTTAAAGATAAATACAGTACTATAAATGTATTTTCTCTTCTTTTGATTTTTTTTCATCACATATTCTTTTCCGTAGCTCACTCCATTGTAAGAAAACACTATATAATACATATAACATATAAAGTGTGTTAATTGACTATTTATGTAGTAGGTAAGGCTACTGGTCACCTGTAGGCTTAATTTTTGGGGAGTCAAAAGTTATTATTGAATTTTTGACTGTGGGAGAGTGTCATTCTCTCTAAACCCTCCATTGTTCAAAGGTCAATTGTATATCTAGATCTATCTAGATCTACCCATACATATCTATGGATACCATAGATTGATCTGTCTATATCTATCTATATATTTAAGTATGTTATAGATAAACAAACAAATATACACTTGATAAAAGAGAGAGAGGGATTAATTTTGAAGAATTGATTTATGTTATTAATTTCCAGGCTGACAAGTCTGAAATTCATGGGGCATGCTTGCAGAATGAAAACTTTCTTGGGCAAGAGCTAATACTGAAACTTTGAAGCAGAGTTTCTTCTTCCTTAGGAAAATCTCAGTTTTTCCTTTAAGATCTTTCAACTGATCGGATGAGGTCCACCTACATTATCAAGGTTATCCTTTACTTAAAGTCAACTGATGGTACATGTTAACCACACCTACAAAGTATTTGCACAGCAATACCTAGATTAGTGTTTGGAATAACAGAATACCATAGTCTAGCCAACCTGATACATAAAGCTATCACATGCATGAACTTGGAACCATTCCAAGGTTACAATTATTACTGGTAACTTTAGAGTATGATGGTAGGTAGTGGTGAAGCTAGGATTGGGAACAAGATCATTGATCACCAAAGAAGATCAGTTTAAGAAACCAGGTTTTGAGGGGCGCCTGGGTGGCGCAGTCGGTTAAGCGTCCGACTTCAGCCAGGTCGATCTCGCAGTCCGTGAGTTCGAGCCCCGCATCAGGCTCTGGGCTGATGGCTCAGACCCTGGAGCCTGTTTCCGATTCTGTGTCTCCCTCTCTCTCTGCCCCTCCCCCGTTCATGCTCTGTCTCTCTCTGTCCCAAAAATAAATAAACGTTGAAAAAAAAATTAAAAAAAAAAAGAAACCAGGTTTTGAAAGGATAAGTGAATACTGAAATTTTCAACAACTCATACAGAAGTAGTATTGGAGAGTCTGATACTGAGCCAGAAGTCCCAAATCATCTACACGTGGGAGGAGTAACCCAGGGGTATAGAATGCCCCAATTTGAGGAAGTTTTTCAACATGTAATTATCTGATGTTCCAAGCTGGGGATCAAATAAAGTAACAACTCAGATCTGCAATAATTAGAAAATGTGATTTGCACTCAGTCACCTATTCTGACTTCATACTTCCTGTTCAATTACTGAACTCCCTGTTTGACCCAATTCCCAGGCTGCAAGTCAGGGACAGGACTCTAGTCCCTTCTGAAAGTGGTCAAAGATAATAAATTAAGGTCTTATTCCTGATGTAATCTTAGGAGCTAAGTTCTAGTACAAAGCAGTGATCTTACCCTCCCCCCCCCCCCCACATACACACACACAGACACCAAGATTGTTTCTAAAACTAGGAACAACATTCAGAAATGGACTGGTGCTCCTGCTCCTCCAAAATTTCCCTACTTAGTTTTGGCAATACAGTAACATGCCAGATGTTCACGCCAGACATACGGACTTTACATAAAGAGTAACATTCACTTTCACACCCTACGTGGGTACAGGTTGATTGATTGCCAAACACTGAATATTTCTCAGGTTTGTTCACCTGTCTCTATCTCTGTAACTGCTGTTCTGATACAAACCACAACTATTTTTGGATATACAGCAATCCTCTCATGTGTCTTCAGACCTACTTTACACTAATTTATTTGAAAAGTACAAAGGGTACTGTGTTAGTCCCCTGCTTAAAGTCCATCACTATTATTTTTGCTTTTAGCATTAAATCCAATATTAAAAATTTTATGACTTCTGCCTCTAAACAAAATTCTGCTGAACAAAATTGTGGAAGCAAAGATGATATTATCTGAGTAGTTTACAGAAAAGGAAAATGACATTTAAATCAGAAAGTCATTGCTGAGATACATTTGGGACCATGTGTATTTGGAGATGAAGGAAATAAGTTAGAAATTAGAGAGATCTAAGAGACAGTATGAATCATGTTTGAAATGGCCTCCTAGTGTAAGCAGGGCATGAGTAACATTTGCAATCCTGGATGTATTTCAAAAACTGATACAGTTGATTACTGATAGAATTTTATTTTTATTCATACATTCTTGAATCTCCTACTTGTAATTATTTGTCATGTTAAAATTAAACATAAACAATGGAAACTATAATGTATAGTATTAATGAGGGGATTTTACATTGAGTAGAAAGTTATAATACATAATTTTTAATTTCTACTTCAAATCATAAATATGATACAGTCTCTCAGAAGTGTGACACAATTCTTTAAATGCATCACTCAGTAGACAAACCATCTCCTTACCTTGTCTTGAGATCTGTATTCATATTGAATTGACTTCCTACAAATTATCAAACACTGGTCAACATTGTCCTTGGAAAATTCAGTTATGATATTACAGCTTTTACAAATTTAATTTAGGAGAGATAATCCTTAGCAAAGAATTGTCCAAAAATATATTATTTATAATGGACTTTATGGCCAAATCAGTCTTCTACAAATTAAAAGTAAAAACACATTTTTTGTTCAAGGATAATTTTTTTCCAACCAAACATCTGTCTCTTCAGGTGTAAAGTTCAATTCAGTAAGTTACCATTTCAAGATTTTTGCATAAGTATTTTCTTTTTTTTTTTAAATTTTTTTCAACGTTTATTTATTTTGGGGACAGAGAGAGACAGAGCATGAATGGGGGAGGGGCAGAGAGAGAGGGAGACACAGAATCGGAAACAGGCTCCAGGCTCTGAGCCATCAGCCCAGAGCCTGACACGGGGCTCGAACTCACGGACCGCGAGATCGTGACCTGGCTGAAGTCGGACGCTCAACCGACTGCGCCACCCAGGCGCCCCTGCATAAGTATTTTCTACTGAGAAAATGAAGCATTGAGTTCAAGGATATTAGTGGTTGTCTCTTCAGCTAATCTTCCCATGGGTTTAGTTACTCCACCAAGTCCTAGTAACCCATCCAGTAAGATGGGATTGTAATTCCATTACATCCTTTGATTTTCAGACCTGAGGGAAGTGATAGAAGAAACAAAACAAAGAAAAAAAAAGAAAAAAAAAGAGATAAATCCAGAAGGATGCTAAAATAAGTTCATCGTGTGTTACCTAACAGAAAGGATGTGGGTGAAACAGTCTTTGGCATGAAATGTGTACACATACTTCCATATTTTAGATAAATTTTGAAGTAAATAGTAGTGACAAGATTAATAACTGAAAATGTAGTATCATTCTGGCCATGTCAAAAGCAAGAGGATGAATTTAAAATTCTAAGTATTACCCAGTTTCTCAATTTTTCTTAATTGGGTAATTAAATGGAAATACAATCAAGGAAAACGGAGTCACATTTAGAATTTTAAATTCATCATTTTACTTTTTGCAAGGCTGGAGTTGATACCTCTCTTTCTCACCCGCCCCCCCCCCCCCACACACACACATACAGACACACACACACGTAATCATATTCTTGATTACTGATATATGCACAAGTAAATCTAGAAAATATTTACAAGACTAACTAACCTACTTACTTTTTGTAAAAGTTCCTTTATGTTTTCTAAGTCTTAGAAAATCCATTAAAAGCAGCCAAAATTAATCTGGAATCACTAAGGGGGAAAATTTTAAAAACATCAGAAAACTTTTATTACCGTAAATTTTCCTGTATTGGCTCAAAATATTTTGTTACTAATTATATCTATAATTTACGTAACAAAACATTTTGATTTCAAAAGTCAACGTCGGGTCCAAGACTTTTATCCCTGCCAACGGTATCACAATCTAATATTAATGTGCTTCACATAGAGATGTTTATCTAACCCCTGGAGTCAGCTCAATTAAGTCTTGGTGTGAGTTAATTTCTGTTTATTGTCATTTTCTCCCCTATAGTTATGATTGATTTAGGCCAGTTATATTTTGAATAGATAATTTGATTACTTTTATAATTCAATAAACACATAGGAAAAATAATTGAACGAAAATTTTCCATTGCAAATAATACTTATCATAAGCATTTAATGTATTAACCCTAGCAACAAGACCCTAAATCTAGTCTATCAATCATCTGAGTTTTTCTTTTTTATTTTTTTTTTAATTTTTTTTTCAACGTTTATTTAATTTTGGGACAGAGGGAGACAGAGCATGAACGGGGGAGGGGCAAAGAGAGAGGGAGACACAGAATCGGAAACAGGCTCCAGGCTCTGAGCCATCAGCCCAGAGCCCGACGCGGGGCTCGAACTCACGGACCGTGAGATCGTGACCTGGCTGAAGTCGGACGCTCAACCGACTGCGCCACCCAGGCGCCCCTCTTTTTTAAAGAAGTTATGCTTTAGATATCAATTATATTTCAACAAGAATAAATTAAAAATAAAAAATATAAAAAAGTTATGCTTCCACTTGTTTCACAAATGACTTTCTGTTTTACCAATGTAGCTTCTATACTAGAATTGATGCATTTCACTGAAAATCATATTAAGCTTACCTACATCCCATTATGTTTCTCAATATTTCTAAACTTTTTTTTTCCCTTTGGAACAATGTATCCTTTTTAATGCTCATATCTATATATTATAAAAATATTAATATACGGTTAAGAAAATATCATTCCAGGTTTTAAACACTAACATTATTTTTGCTATATCAGACATAACAGATTTAAAACATAAAGACTTAGAAAATATTTTCTCTACCTTACTTCTTTTTTTAAATTTATTTATTTGAGGGGAGGGGCAGAGACAGGAGAGAGAGAATCTCAAACAGGCTCCACACTGTCAGCACAGAGTGTGATGCCAGGCTAACTCATAAAGCATGAGCTGAAATCAAGAGTCAGACATTTGGGGGCTTCTGGGTGGCTCGGTCAGTTAAGCATCCAACTTTGGCTCAGGTCATGATCTCATGGCTCCTGAGTGAGCTCCAGCCCCACATTGGGCTCTGTGCTGACAGCTCGGAGCCTGGAGCCTGCTTCAGATTCTGTCTCCCTCTTTCTTTGCCCCTCCTCCACGCATGCTCTGTCTCTCTGTCTCTCTGTTTCTCTCAGACGTTTAACCAACCGAGCCATCCGGGTACCCCTCTCTACATTGCTCATTATGTAGGCAATATTTGCAAGGACTTTATGTTTTTGGTCCCAATTTAGTTTTTATATATATCTCCCCACCAAATAGTAAAATCTACCAACTGAGATAATTATGTGTCAATTACCATAATGTAAATACATCGGATCTTAAAATACATTTAAGTGTTTCCATTTTCAAAACCACAGCTGAATAAAACTTCTTTGGATTTTGAGGGCTTTTTTTTTTTTTTTTTGGTAAATTTTTAAGGGTAATTACCTAGAACAATGTATCAGGTGATTTGCCCATGATTACTTCTCTATACTTTGTGACTAATGTTACAGGTAGTATACATAGTAGAATACAGATGCCCACAGTATATTTTCAGCTACTTTCATTTGCAAATGGTTGCTTTCTTATCAAGGTATCACCATATGTTAATATTTTTATTTCATTTTAAGGTACTAGTAGCCTGAAACGTTAGGCCTGTATTTGTACATTTTTAATTCCTTCAAAAACCTGAATTAAACTGTAAAATGATGAGGGGCGCCTGGGTGGCTTGGTCGGTTGAGCGTCCAACTTCGGCTCAGGTCATGATCTCATGGTCCGTGGGTTCGAGCCCCGCGTCGGGTTCTGTGCTGACGGCTCAGAGCCTGGAGCCTGTTTCGGATTCTGTGTCTCCCTCTCTCTCTGCCCCTCCCCTGTTCATGCTCTGTCTCTCTCTGTCTCAAAAATAAATAAATGTTAAAAAAAAAATAAACTGTAAAATGATGCTGTGCTAATCCATATTTGATATTTATCCAGGATCCCACCAAACTAAATGAGACAAACTCATATGTTACCTATATGATACTTTAAGAAACAGTATAGGCTATGTGCTGCCCTTTTCAGTCCTCCACAGTTAATTATAATCCTTACTACAATGGTGTACAAGGGCCACTCAGAGGACTAAAGACACACATGTATTATAAGTGTATTAACAGAGTATAAGGCAAGCACCACACAAAATGTGAATCATGAAATGCCAAGTCTGGAAACTTGTCTTCTATCAGTATTTAAAGATTTCAGTTCCATCAAATATAATTCTCATTTAAAGTTATGCAATATTCTACTTTTATATCCATGATCCCTCTCAATAACTTAATTTTTATTAATTTAATATTTACAAGAGCTCTTGGGTTTCCTAATAGTCTGTCTTCTTTTTTACTGATGGGGTAGAATATAAGTACATTAGTTTGACCCCAAATAAACCAAAGATTGAATCCCTACGTCTTTTAAAAATTATTTTTTATAAGCCTGATCTTGAAAATGCTAAGCTAAACTACTAAAGATTTCAAGAAAGGATTTGTGTTAGTAATTTTTCGATTTTTGTGATTTATACACATGGCAACATAATGATTAAAAATGAAAAGAAATAAGCATTAAATAAGCAAATATACACAAACCTAGAATTAGCATTTGTCAGGAAATTCAGCCCAACAAAACCTAGGAACAATCAACAGAATCAATTTTTCTCAAAAGACTGGAGTCAATATTCCCTATTTTAATTTTATTTTTTATTTTTTTTAAATTTACATCCAAATTAGCATATAATACAACAATGATTTCAGGAGTAGATTCCTTAGTACCCCTTACCCATTTAGCCCATCCCCCCTTCCACAATTCCTCCAGCAGCCCTCTGTTTGGTTCTCCATATTTATGAGTCTCTTCTGTTTTGTCCCCCGCCCTGTTTTTATATTATTTTTGTTTCCCTTCCCTTATGTTCATCTGTTTTGTCTCTTAAAGTCTTCATATGGGTGAAGTCATATGATTTTTGTCTTTCTCTGACTAATTTCACTTAGCATAATATTCCCTATTTTAAATCACTGCCTAGGAATCAAAGGCTGAAAGAAGGTGAATTGGGAAATTGTCATGATGCAATTGTGAGATTCACAAATGCAAAACAGGAGGCCTAAATCAGAAAGAAAGAAGTACAAGTAACAAAAATTAACATGATATGAAAGTAATTTTTGGAAAACTATGTAACTATGTATCAAGAAACTATGTAAGAACTTTGAAAAGAAATATTGAAATAAAGCATACGTGGATGGAAGGGGAAATGACAATTTACATTAGAGGCAATTATTACCAAAGCAATTGCATAGAGAAATCAGAAAATGAAATAAAAAATTGTTTTAAAAGGTAATTTGAACTCCCAGTTTTGTTTTGTTTTGTTTTGTTTTTTTACTTTCCTATCTCAAACACTTGAGGCTCTTTTGGTTTTTATTTATTGTTTTTAATTTTAATTCCTGTATAGTTAACATACAGTGCTATATTAGTTTCAGGTGTATAATGTAAGGGACCCAACAATTCTGTACATTGTTGAGTGCTCATCATGGTAAGTATACTCTTTGATCCCCATCACCTAGTTCACCCATCCCCCATTCACACACGCCCCCCCACCTCGCCCCGTAACCATCAATTTGTTCTCTATAATTAAGAATCTGGTTTTTGGTGTGTCTTTTTATTATTTCCTTTGTTCATTTATTTTGTTTCCTAAGTTCCACATATTAGATCATATGGTATTTGTCTTTCTCTGACTGACATTTTGCTTAGCATTAAACGCTCTAGCTTCACCCATATTGTTGCAAATGACAAGATTTCACTTTTTTATGGCTGAACAATATTCCACTTTCCTGTGTGTGTGTGTGTGTGTGTGTGTGTGTGTGTGTATGTGCACACACACTCATGTATACCACCTCTTCTTTTTTTTTATGATGAAGACACGAGTCTTCTGGCTTTTTTAATGTTTTATTTATTTTTGAGAGAGACAGAGCATGAGCAGGGGCGGAGCAGAGAGAGACACACACAGAGAATCTGCAGCAGGCTCCAGGCTCCGAGCTGTCAGCACAGAGCCTGAGGCAGGACTCAAAACTCACAAACTGTGAGATCATGACCTGAGACAAAGTCAGACACTTAACCAACTGAGGCCACCCATGCACCCCCCACCTCTTATTTATCCATTTATCTATCAATGGACACTTGCGTTGCTTCCATAATTTGGCTATTGTCAATAATACTGCAATAAACATAGGGGTGCATATATCTTTTTGAATTAATGTTTTCATATGTTTTGGGTAAATACCCAGTAATGGAATTGCTGAATAATAGGGTAATTTTATTTTTACCTTTTTGAGGAAACTTCATACTGTTTTCCACAGTGGCTGTACCAGTTTACATTCCCAACAGTGCACGAGGGCTCCTTTTTCTCCACATCCTCACCCAAACACGTCTCTTGGGTTTTTGATTTCAGCCGTTCGACAGGTGTGAGGTGATACCTTACTGTGGTTTTGATTTGCATTTCCCCCATGTTGAGAGATGATGAGCATCTCTTCATGTGTCTGTAGGAGATATGGATGTCTTCTTTGGAGAACTGTCTGTTCATGTTGTCTCCCCATTTTGTAATTGGATTATTTGTTTTTTGGGCATTCAGTTATATAAATGTTTTATGTGTTTTGGATACTAACCACTTACCACATATGTCATTTGCAAATATTTTCCCCAGTAGGTTGCCTTTGAGTTTTGTTGATTGCAGCAGCTGCTTACTTTGATATTGTCTTGTTTATTATTGTTCTTGTTTCCCTTACACGAGAAGAAATATCTAGAAAAATGTTACAGTCGATGTCCAAGCGTTTACTGCCTGTGCTCTCTTCAAGGATTTTTATGGTTTTAGGTCTCACATTTAGGTCTTTCATCCATTTTGAGTTTAGTTTTGTGTATGGTGAAAGAAAGTGGTCCAGTTTCATTTTTTCATACGTTTCTGTCCAGTTTTCCCAACACCATTTGTTGAAGAGGCTGTCTTTTTCCTATTGCATATTCTTGCCTCTTTTGTCAGATTAATAGACCATATAATTGTGGGTTTGTTTCTGGGCTTTCTATCCTGTTCTATTGATATATGTGTCTATTTTTGTGCCAGTACCATACTGTTTTAATTGCTACAGCTTTGTATTATAACTTGAAATCTGGAATTGTGATAATTCCAACTTTGTTTTCGAGCTTGTTTGGGCTATTTGAGGTCTTTTGTCATTCTATACATATTTTAGGACTATTTGTACCAGTTCTGTGAGGAAAAAAATGCTATTGGTATTTTGAAAGGGATTGCATTAAATCTGTATATTGTTTTGGATAGCATGGACATTTTTAACAATATTTTTTCTCCCAATCCATGAGCATGGAATATCTTCCCATTTGTTTGTGTCGTCTTCAATTTCTTTCATCAATGTTTTATATTTTACAGAGTGCAGGTCTTTAGCCTTGTTGGTTATGCTTATTTCTAGGTATTTTATTATTTTTGGTGCAATTGTTAATGGAATTGCTTTCTTAATTTCTTTCTGTTTCTTCATTATTCGTGTATAGATATGCAATGGATTTCTGTACATTGATTTTGTATCCAGCAACCTTACTGAATTCATTTATGAGTTCTAGTTGTTTTTTGGTAGAGTCTTTAGGGTTTTCTATGTAAAGAATCATGTAGTCTGCAAATAACAAAAGTTTTACTTCTTACTAATTTGGATGCCTTTTATTCCTTTTTCTCATGTGATTACAGGGGCTAGGGCTACAAGTACTGTGTTGAATGTGGTGAGAGTGGACATCCCTGTTTTGTTCCTGATTTTAGGGGGAAAGTTCTTTCTTTCCCCATTGAGGATGATGTTCTATGAGTTTTTCATATATGGCCTTTATGATGTTGAGGTATGCTCCCTCTAAACCTACTTTGTTGAGGGTTTTATCATGAATGGTTGTTGTACTTTGTCAGATGATTTTTCTGCATCTACTGAAATGATCATATGATGTTAACCCATTCTCTTATTGATGTTATGTATCCCAAAGATCGATTTGCAAATATTGAACCACTTGACCGTGGTCAATAATTTTTTTTTAATTTACTTTCTATTTTTACTTTCAACATGTAAATAGGTTAAAAGTTTTCACTCTTGTTATTGCAACATGAATAAAAACAGAACAACTAAAAACTATTTTTTTCTTGGACATATCAGAGAAATGATTCTGTGGGGCAAACTGCCACCCTGAAATCTGATGAGATAGGTAAACTGAGAAACCCACAGTCAAAATATTCTTACCTGGAGCAGATGCTGCTAGAGCCATAGAGTGATAGGAACATTTAAATGGTAATTGTGACAAACTTCTGGACACCAGTGTGTAAATGAGAAATATTCAGGCCTGAAGTGTGGCAAGAGCCTCTACACTTTCATGGTGATATCAAGAAATACATTAGGCTTTCATGGGGAAGACACAAAAAAGAGTCCCTTGCATCTATGATGGAGCAAACAAAGAGTAATCCTTGTGAAATTCACCCAAAGCTTTCTCCATTAAAAAAGCCTTCTCTCCAGGGGAAGAGGGTTTACTACTGATTCATCCCAGTACTATGACAGAAGGGCATTTCTCTCATGCCAGCCCCCTCTAATCTTTCTACCCCATCAAAAGGAGAGGGAAAGGAAGCTATACAAGAAGAAACACAGGTAAATGTAACAGACAATAAACACAGGACCACTTTAAGACTGATATTTAATTGGAAAATTACAGAAAACTTGCTCTCCACTACATTTCACCATAATATCAACAGGGCTTCAGTATAATAAAAGTGGATTATAAATGAAAGAGTCTATAATCTCCAGAAAAAAACAACTTAATTTTGGAGGGAAGCGAGAAAAAACAAGGACAGTACAGGTAATTGAACCCGCCATCTTCTACACCTACAGCAAACATTAAACAAAGCCCAAATCATAGCCATGTTAACATAAATCCTCCACTAAATGTGTTAGTTCCAATTTCTTAATACATCTCTGGATATTAACAACTTACAGGGCATGCTAAAAGGCAAGATAAAACAATCTGAAGAGACAAAGCAAGCATCAGAACCAAACTCAGAGATGACTTACATTTTGGAATTATCAAATAGGAATTTAAAATAATTATGATTAATATATTAAGGATTCTAGTGGAAAAAGTGGGCAACAGGCAAAAAGGGATGGGAATAAAAGCAAAAAGATGAAAACTCTAAGAAAAAATCAAAGGGAAATCCTAGATCAAAACATTATAAGAGAAAAAAAAAACATAAGAGAAATGAAGAATGACTTTGATCACCATTAGATTGGACATTGCTGAGGAAAGAGTCAGTGGTCTTCAAGATATTTTGACAGAAACTTGATATTGTTTTAAAAAAAAGAAAAAAGTAAACAAGAAAAAAATTATCCAAGATCCAAGAAGAAATAAAAAAGAATACAGCAAAAGACATATATAAGGTAAAAATGGCAGAGAAGTTACAAAAATTAATGGCTGACACCCAACCACAGACACAGGCAGCTCAGAAAATACCAAGTAGGATAAATACGAAAAACAAATGCAACATGTAGAAATATTTATAGCATTGCATATACACATGGGTTACTATACATATGTGTATCCCTTTGAGAGAGCCTAGAGAACAGTGTAGAAGCAACAAAAAAATCCAGTGCCCAAATCTTGGTTTCCAATACCATTCTACAAAAAATAAACCAGAACTTCTTGGAGAAGTGACAGATCCTTCCACTGGTGCAGGAAATATGTGTCTCATGTCTGGAACAATGTCTTATTTCAAAAAAAAATTTTTTAATTCTCCTCCTCCCAACACAAAGCCCACAATGATACACTAATTTGAATAACTGAAAAAAGAAATCAATGGGGCAGAATAGAAAAGGCTCATGTTCATATGAATTCTAATTTACATAGATACTCCTTTCTTAAGATGATGAAGCATAAATCCCGACTCCTCAAGTGTATGCTACATACAGTGACTTTTTCTCGAGTAGAGTATGGAAAAGGAAAATTTTAAAATAGTAACTTTACAGTGACAAACACTGTGTCAAGCTATGTGATCAAGGTTAACATCAAAAGTGATAAATCATATTAATATACGGTATCATTGACATGATGTGATAGGAATGGCACCTTACCATTGTGGTGTTCCTTCCAACTTAATTAGGAGAAAAACATCAGACAAATCCCAATTGGAGGCCATTCTACAAAATACCTAAGCAGTGTTCTTCAAAACTGTCAAGGTCAGCATAAATAAGAAAAGCTTGAGAAAATGTCACAGCCAAGAAGAGCCTAAAGGCACATGGCAAATAAATGTAATGTGATATTTTGGAATGGATCAGGGAACAAAAAATGGTCAGTGGGAGAAAACTGAGGAAATCTGTAGAACATAAGGACTTTTGTTAATTATAATGCATCGATATCCATTCATTAATTGTGACAAGCATACCATACTAATGTAAGCTGTTAATAAAGAAAATGGGGTATGCTGTATATAGGACTCTTAGTACTATCTTCGCAATAATTCTCTAAATCTAAACTTTTCTAAAATAAAAGATTATTTTTTTAATTATACAAAAGAAATTAAAGACCTGGTTTAACTCTTTTCCAATTCTTACATGATTAAATCCTAGTTTTGAAGGGAAAAAGATCACTTTTGTATTCTTAAAACCCCCCTTGCTTTCATCACTGTTTTTTACTTTGTTCATCCGGTCCTTCCTTTACTCTTAGGTATTCTTTTCCACAGGTCTGTGATACAATTCTATTACAGGTGACCTGATTTTCAATGTGCTTTCAAAACAGCCAGTGCAGACAGATTAGTATTGGACTCTCATTCTGAAAGAGCTGCAGTGTGGTATCCTGGGATTGAATTGGAGGCAATCACCAAAGCCTTTGGGTGAAGAAGAGAAAAAAGGAAAGAAAAGAAAAAAAAATCTGTTTTCTGAGTTTATAAGAAAGGCAGGCTGAATCCTATGACTTCAGAAACTAGAGAAAAATAATTTTAGCAATCTAGAGAAAATCTTAACACTAGAGAAAACATGAGTTAATTAGAAAACACTAATTTTAATGCTAGAAAAAAAAATTAATAATCAGAGTTTACTTGCTTTGAGAAAATGAGCAATGTTACTTATTTTGAATATTGCCAATCATAAGAAGTTTAAAAATGGTAGTTTCACATTTGTCCTCTGAAATTAAAAACACTATTCAATAGTTGCAAACAGAAAAACACTTTATAATGTTTCAATATTATTTCTATGTATCCACTTCTATAAAATAACAACCCAAGTACACTGAGCCAATAGGCCAAAGTTAATCTTTGAGTACCAGGAGAAAATTAGATATGAGGAATTTAGATGTTTAGGACAGCAAAGGGAATTGCCCTGGGGAAGGAGCCAATCATATCAACTCTAATGTCTATGGCTGTCCAATAGGGGGTAAAGAGGATTTGGCGGTCACACAGCAGAAAGACACAAACCGGGTCACAGAAAAGCTTCCAGATGCACTGGTGACTTCCTTCTGGCTACTCTGTGCAAAAGATTTATCAGTTTTAAAACTGTATTTCTCAGTAATTTTTTTAAAGTTTATTTATTGTTCTTGAGAGAGAGCTGGGAGAGCACTAGTGGGGTAGGAACAGAGAGAGAGGGAGACAAAGGGAATCCCAAGCAGGCTCTGCACTTGTCAGCACAGAGCCTGAAGTGGGGTTCAAACTCATGATAAGATGGTGACCTGAGCCAAAATCAAGAGTTACACTGAGCCTTCCAGGTGCCCCTATTTCTCAGTATTTTGAATTGGCAGCTAAATGAAATATCTATTCTTCATTTCTTTTGTGACACCATGAACACTAAAATTTCCACTGTGGTGTATTTTTTAATTAAAAACAAATAAAGGAAAAAAGTTTTAAAAAATTATATAAGGCTTATTACAATTATATCCTTTTTTTTCTTTTTACATATTTTGGATTGAAAAGAGATGTGTATAAAAACAAGCTTAGCCTCTTATGTAGTGTACTTACATAATCAGTTTTTAATGTGTGACAATGCATCTCTAGCAATTGTCACTTATAAATCAATTACCATTTCCTGGTAGAAAGTGGACACCTTTCTAAGTAATAGTTTTTACTTAAATCAAAATTAGTTAAGCAAAATTTCAAAGCTTAATTTGAAACATAAACTTAAAAATCCTGCCAGTGTATGAAATTCCCAAATGGTTTTATTGCATGAAAGAAATTCAAGTTTTAAAAAGAGATACATTATACTTCAAATTTGCAGTATTTACTTTTATAAAATTCCCAGAAAAAAATGTATATTTTGTTATAATCTTAGTTATGGATGATGCTCATTGGCCAACAATTAGGAGTTGTTTTGCTCTTTTATTTTCTCTGCATACTTACCCCAAGTCCTCCTCCCAAAAGAACAATGGCCTAACCTTTTCCTTTGTTGCTTTTAGTATGGGGCTACTAGAATATTTCTATATATTAAATGAATGTTTGCCATTATGTGTGCATCAATCCTCCATTTTTCTTCTTTTCTCTCATGCTATCTTCTATTTTTCCCCTATCATTCACTACTTCAATTATTTTGAAAATGATCTATTTAATTATCATTCTAACCCAATTTGCAAATTCTATGAAATTTTCAGTGTTCAGTTAGCTTGCATATTGTTGATAATATTCTCCATGGACACAGCAATCTCTCTCTTTTAAAATTTCTAAGTCTATTTTTGTATTCTTTCCTTTCTGTTTGTCATATTTGTTGCTTTTAAGTTTTGTTTCTCTAAGTGGAGATGTAGTAAACTAATGGTAACAGAAGACAAGTCTCTATCAACCTTTCCCTTTTTTTCTCTTCCATTAAGACTCTATTTTGTGTTGCCTCTCTATCCACTAAGTGACCAAGAAAGTTGCAGCTACTTTTCAAAGGAAAAGAACCTGTGTTTACAAGATTGCTCAAAGAGTGCAAGGAATGTGGGGGAAAAAAAGTATTTGATTAATTCTAATTGAAGCTTATTGTTATTTAACCCATTAGGAAATGTTTAACATTTAAAAACAAGCAATGAAGCAATGTCAGGTGACACTTTACTTGAATGGTTCAGTTAATTTTTCCTAAGTTGTTCAATTAATACAACAGTACTTTTGGAAGCTTTATATAGACACTAACAGAGAAAATTTCTCCATTGTTCATAATATTACTGTTATTCTCTCACTTTAGTTATAACTGAATCTTGCTCACAGAAATTTATGTGGGCTGTGTATTTTTTAAACATATGTAACTGTAATCGTGGCCAACTCTTGCTGTGAAAACCACTAGAATTGAAAATTTTAATGATCTCATGGTAAATTCTTCCAACTGTTAAACACCCAGTGATGGTAATAAAAATGAAACCTTATTCATAAGGAAAGTCTAATAAGCTCTACTTTCCACACCCAATACATAGATCCATTACAATGTGTCAACTTATTCACAAATCATCGTTTTCAAAAATTTACAGAAGCTCCTATTTAGATTTCAAGATGTTAAAGGTATTTATCTGTTAGCCATTCTACAGTAACTATACTATTCTTCCCATGAAAGACCTTGAATGAAATATTTCCTTTTGACGCATATTTTACTGTTTTAAAGTAATATAAACCATTTTTCCCCATCTTTTGGTCACATAAACTCTAAACACTCCACATTGCTTATCTAAATTAATCCTTACGGCCCTCATGAGGAAGGTAGCCATATAATTTATCATTTATTTCAAGATCTAAAAGTAATTTAAAATATGTAATAATTTATATATTTTACACAGAGTTTATTTTGCCTTTAAAATATTTAAAATGATTTTAAATACTTTAAATAATTATTTCAACAAATATTCTTGTAACAAAAAACTCATCAAAGACATTATATCCACTCAGGATTCTTTTGAATATTTCCCTAAAACTTAAGTAGGGCAAAATTGAAAATCTTCTTGATTTAATTCCAGCCTGATACAAAGAATGAGTTTAACTTATCAAAACTAGTATCTTTCAAGTGCAATCATACGAATCCAGAATTAATTCTCATTCTTCATTTAGTTCATATATTGTTTTCATAGAAATACATTTCAAAGTCTTTTTGATTTTAAGGTTTATTTCCAGAACAATTGCAATTCTCAAAATTCATCAAGGCCTAAAGCTTGGGAGGTATATACTTTGACTACCATAATTAAAAATTCCCTAGTGACTTGGAAAAAATATATATATTATATATAGGTATATAAGTATATATTTATTGATATAAAATATTGATATATTGATATATATATTTATTGATATAAAAATATATTTATATATTTTATATATTTATATGCTTATTGATATAAATTATATACATACATTGTATATATTATATATAACATATATATGCAAAAATCTCAAGAACCCATAATGTAAGATTCTTAGGTTGATTTAAGAAGCAGTTGGGCGCCTGGGTGGCGCAGTCGGTTAAGCGTCCGACTTCAGCCAGGTCACGATCTCGCGGTCCGTGAGTTCGAGCCCCGCATCAGGCTCTGGGCTGATGGCTCAGAGCCTGGAGCCTGTTTCCGATTCTGTGTCTCCCTCTCTCTCTGCCCCTCCCCCGTTCATGCTCTGTCTCTCTCTGTCCCAAAAATAAATAAACGTTGAAAAAAAAAAATTAAAAAAAAAAAAAAAAAAAAAAGAAGCAGTTTATCTAGGGGCACCTGGGTGGCTCAGTCGGTTAAGTGTCTGACTTTGGCTCTGGTCATGACACCTCAGTTTGCGGGTTTGAGCCCACATTAGGGTCTGTGCTGACAGCTCAGAGCCTGGAGCCTGCTTCAGATTCTGTGTCTTCTTCTCTCTCTCTGCCCCTCCCCGGCTCATACTCTGTCTCTCTCTCAAAAATAAATAAACATCTTTTTAAAAAAAGTAGTTTATCTAAGTTTCAAACTTTAAAAATCTGATTAATGATGAGAAGAAAACACACAAACTGCTTTCAAAATATTGTTTATTTTCCACATCAGTATTGTTATAAATGTTGTAGGTCATTAATATGTAGGTCAAAATATTTATAAATCTCATAAAGCTTCTATATTTTTATAGTTTTTTAAAACTTATCAGTATTTTAGGACAGTTTTAGATTAAGAATAATTGTAAGAATAGTGCAGAGAGGTGCAAATATGCCTTATCTAGTTTCCCTTATTATAACACATCATATATTACCAAAGTATATTTGTTAGGGTTAGTAAATAAATGTTCATACATTATAGTTAACCAAAATCCATATTTTCTTCAAAGTTCCTCAGGTTTTCTTTGGTCTTCTTTTTCTGTTCCAGGATCCCATTCAAAATGCCACATAACATTTAGTTTTCATGTCTCTTAAAGCTTTTATTTTACATTTTCTCAGACTTTCCTTGTTTGGATGACCTTGACAGTTTTGTAGAGTACTAGTCAGGTATTTTGTAGGATATATTTCCATTGGGATTTGTCTGATGTTTTCTCATGACAAACCTATGGCTATATGTTTGTGGAAGGAAGTTCATCACCAAATCTAAGTTCACTTAATTTTTCTTATATGCTTTCTTCAACAGGTTTTATAGTTTGGGGTCTTATATTTAGGTGTATGATCCATTTTGAGTTAATATTTTTAAGTCTATTTACTTATTTTGAGAGAGAGGGCACACACGTGCATGTGTGAGAGGGGTAGCAGTGAGGGGGAGAGAATTTCAAGCAGGCTTCACACAGACCCCAACGCAGGGCGCAATCTTACCATGAGATCATGACCTGAGGTGAAATCAAGAGTCAGATGTTCAACCAACTTAGCCACTCAGGTGCCCCTTGAGTTAATTTTTTCAGAAAAAATGTAAGATCTATATCTATGAATTTATGTATTTATGTGTAAAATATGAATATAAATGTCCAATTATTCTAGCACAATTCATTTACAAATCTATCCTTTCTCCACTGACTTTCCTTTGCTCTTTTGTCAAAGATCATTTGACTACCCTTATGGTTGTCTACTTCTGGGTTCTCTACTCTGTTAATTCTGAGCTACGTCTATTCTTTTGCCAATCTCTTGCTGCGTTGATTACTGCAGCTTCATAATAAGTCTGGAAAATTGAGCCCTCCATGTTCTTCTTTACTATTTTTTTCGGATAGTCCAGGTTACTTGTCCTTTCATATAAAACTTAGAATCAGATTGGCAGCACCTAAAAAATAACTTCCTGGGATTCTGATTGGGATTGCATCGAATCTATAAATTCAGTTGTGAAAAACTGACATCTTAACAATGTTGAGCCTTTCAATTTATTATGTCCATTTATTAACATCATCTTTGATGTCTTTCATCAGATTTTTATTGCTCTTTACATATGGTCTCTGTATACTTTGATACATTTATATCAAAGAATTTTATTGGGTGGTATGAAAAATTATTTATTTTTTTAACTTTCACATTCTAATTGTACACTGCTGGCATATAAAAAAGCAATTGACTTTGGTGTATCACCTCATTTGAATGTAATGAAGAATTGGTTCAATGCTAAATAAGTGAGGTATTGAGGTAACAGGCACAAGCTGAAACTGTCCTAGATAAAACAAGAAATATATATTTACTTTATCTGTGTTTATTTTTTTTCTAAGCAAAACTACCTTTAGTTCTGGGCATTTTTTACACAAAATAGTTCCTCATATCATCCTATTATTCTTTCTCTCTTGTGATGAAGTCCAATTGTGAGTAAATGTATTATTTATTTGTTTGTTTGTTTATTAGAGAAAGAGTGAGAGCATGAGCAGGGCAAAAGGGGAGATCATGACCTGAGCCAAAATCAAGAACCAGATACTCAACTGACTGAGCCACCCAGGTGCCCCAACTGTGAGTAAACTTCTTAGAGTACAACCCTCAAAATGAACTACTTTACTCTAAGAGCTATAGGACCAAAATAATTAAAACAGAACACTACCCATTCCTCCCCATCTCTACCCCTGTGCCATCCTTGTTATAAGAATATAATTATATCAATGTAGTCTAAGTCCAAATCAAGTTTTGGGTGACTCCAGTTATCTCTTGCTGTTGTAGAAACCATGCTCAAATTGATTGTCTAAATATAATAATTTATTACTATTTGTCACGGGGACTGTTACTGCTTGGGATTTCACATACGGTTGGAGTCAGATGGTAGCTAAGACTGAAGTCAACTGGAGGCTTTCCACTAATATATCTGGTGCCTAGCCCAGCTGGTCATCCCTTTCTCAAAGTAGCTAGCTTGGATATCTCATTGCATATTCATCCCAGGGTAGTCAGATTCATGTGGAAGTTTGCTTCGTCCGGGGTGAGCATTCCAAGAGACCAAGGCAGAACCTGCAAGGCTATTTCTGACCAGCCTCAGAAGTCATCTCAATGTCATATCTGATGCCCCCTATTAATTTATAAAGAATCATAGAGCCAGCCCAAATTCAAGTTGAGACACCTGTTCTAGTTGAGAGATCCCAAGAGTACTGAGAAGCATGGTTTGTTGGGTAGCCATATCCAGGTGAATTTGTTTAAAAAAGTTTGTTTCAGGTGGTATGTCTTGATTGTAGTTTTAGTTTATACTCATCCAACTTCTAACTAAACTTGCTATTTTTGTATCATTATGCCATTAAAACCTGCTTCTACCTTGATCATTTATGTTGTGCTTCTCTCCTCCTCCTCCTCCTTTTACTTTTGTTGTTTTTGTCTGCCCATCACTATCCATTTTTAACTGTAAATGCTTACATTTAACTCATCTTCCTAGCCTACAGATATATTTTTAAAAGCTGAGTTTGCATCCAGAATATTGGTTATTGTTTTCAAGTCCATGTCTGAACAAATTTAGTGTGGATGTTACCAAAGTTTGCCTCTAATTCATAAAGATATGGTAAATAAAACATTTAGGAGAAACTCATACAACATGTCAAAATGACCTGAACTTAAGCTTTGTTGATTGCCCTTTGGTTATACTCATTCACCCAATTTGCCATGCTGTGTACATTTCTCCATTCTACACAACAGGATATCATGTGAGTATCTGTCAGTTTGCTGAAAATCATTTTCACTCTGTCTGCAGAACTTCTCTGAGCTTATAGTCTCATAACCATATCGAAAAAGACAATTGAACTAGCCTAGTGTGACTTATTTAATGAGCTTATATTAGTTCCTCATCATCACCACTCTCTTTTATAGGTGTTCCAACACTGTTCTTTTATTAATAGACTCTGGAAATTATTCAAAACTGGCATCAAGATCTCTAGTTTGCAGAATATGCCTTCTATTTGGCCTCAAAGCTTGTAAATGCCTTTGACTGTTTCATTTTCCCTACACTTCTCTACTAATTTTTAATGGTGATGACTCTGCATTTTAACTGCTATATCTTTTAGTGACTCAGAATTTAATTCAGACTGTGAAGAATATAAAAAATAATGTAATTGCTCCATTACAATTCCCCCCTCTTTGTTTGGATTTCAATTTCATTCCTCCCAATAGCAAGTGCTAAATTTTCTATTCCAGCGTTACTCTTTTCTTTAACAAGAAAAAAAAAAAGAGAGACAACAGGAGTGGAGGAAATTGTTTTTTCCTCAGTGTCATCATTAGCATTATAACATATTTCTCAAGGAGTGAGTTGACAGCTTTCTGGCTCTTCTTCCTCTGAGCATAACTGAAATCACTTTTCTTATCCTTTGTTAGTTTTCTTTTTTCCCCATAAATGCTGGTTCATTATTTGGGATGTGACTGATTCCTTAATTATATTCTTTTCAGGTTTTATACAAAAAATTCAATCTGAGCTTAACATAGAGTTCTTTGTAAAATCACATCAAACTCTTTGGGTAGTTGTTTATTGTTTAAACCTTGCTTTTTTTTCCATCAAGCAGTTAAGGTGACTATATTTCAATACCTTCCAAAATTCTTTTCAATGGATTCATTTGTGATTGTGCTGTCAGAATTACTTTCTTCAAAAACTTCTAGTGCTGTTCCAGCACTTTCTCATTTAGACACTTAGCAGGTTGATATGCTTTCCTAAAATTTGGAGCTATAATTTTGTGTGACTCCTGCTTGCTGACCATTCTCTGACAAGATGGCCAAATTCCTCTAAGGTCAGCATCAATTTAATGTGACCAAGTATATCTCCTCTCAATCCATACCTAGAATCTCATGGAGAGGTGTTTTGTTTGTTTGTTTGTTTGTTTTTGTTTTTAGTTTATTTATTTATTTTGAGGGTGGGGGGAGACAGAGCGGGCTGGGGAGGGGCAGAAAGAGAGGGAGAGAGAATCCCAAGCAGGCTCCACACTGTCAATGCAGAACCCAATGCAGGGCTTGAACCCGTGAACTGTGAGATGATGACCTGAGCCAAGATCAAGAGTCAGATGCTTAAATGACTGAGCCACCCAGGTGCCCCTCATGGAGAGTTTTTTATGACTAGTTGACAATAGAAAAAAATCATGTTTTACAGATATTTTTCCATCATATTATGTATGGAAATGGACAAGTGCAGCATTTCAGTGTGATTTAGGCCAGAAAGATGGTAAAGACGTTAAATTCCCTGTGGACAGAACTTCACACAGGACACCTTTTTGTTCACTTCCTGGAAGAATAGATGGCCATAAGTATGGATCTACACAGTTAATCGTATGGCTGGCTCATCAGGAACACAGAACAAGATTGGAGCCAAGAGATTCTGCAAGAAGTATGTGACTGGACATTGAAAATGTGCCCTCAGGGTAAGGATATGTTTCCTGTTTGAATGTTCCCAAAGGACACCCACTGTAAAGGATGTGATTTCTCTGCCATTAGTGCTTGCTCATAAAATTCATGACAAAAAAAAAAAAAAAAAGAGACCATGGTAAAAGTGATGTAAGTTAGGCATTTGCCCTAATATGGACTTTTTTTCACCAAGGCTGCCACCTGTCAACAGAGCCCCAAACTGAGTTTCTAATATGATATTTTTCCCTGAGGAAACAAGCCAGTGATCTGATATTAGGCACATTTTATTGAACTTCCATTATGGAGGGACAGAGATGTATCTTTTTTAAGTTTATTTATTTATTTTGAGAGAGAGAGAGAGCGAGAACACAAGCATGAGCATGGAGAGAGACAGCTCAACGCTGTCAGCATGGAACCCGATGCGGGGCTCAATCTCACAAACCATGAGATCATGACTTGAGCTGAAATCAAGAGTGGGCCACTTAACTGACTGAGCCACCCAGGAGCCCTGAGAATTATCTTAATCAGAAAAATATGAATTTACCTCACCTACTTTTGACACTTTTGTCAACACCACTACGCATGAATCTTTTGAATGCCTTGTTTATTATTATGGTATTCATTTATTGGCCATTGGCTCAGTAATACTGTGTAAAAACACAGTGGCTTGAAACAATTTTTCATTCTCTCATCAGTTGGGGGTCAGCTAAGGTAGACTGAGCTTAGATGGACTTGGATTCAACCTATATGTTGGTTCCAGGTCTGCACTGCATGTCTTTCATTGTATTTAGATCAAACCTCCTAATGTTAACAAAACTGCAAATTTTGCATATACAACGATATCTAACTTAATTCACAGTAAAAGATATGAGGCAATGGGTGCATATTCACAAGTCTTATCATGTATATTCACATTCTCGACCAGCTGAAATCTAGAATAAATAATAGATACATGTAATGATCATTAATAATACTAAAATCATCAGAAGAAAAAGTGATATACAATTTATAGTAAAATTATCAGGCTAACCCACTGGTCTCCTTCTAAATGTAATGTAATAGGGAATACTTAGCCATCATTAGTGAAGTAGTATTTTTGCCTAAATTTTGAATCTAAGTGTAATAAAATCTCTATATCTTTCTACCAGTTTATGAGAAAGAAAAGGAAAAGGACCAAGTCAAATGATGCCATTAGAAAAACATTGAAATCAGAATGTGAAAAATGCAATAAGAAAAATGATGTGGTTTCCTCATGAAATGAAAGGTACTTGGAGGGGGTGTGGTAGGGGAGAGGCAGAGGGATAATCCCTGATATAAATGTTATCAAAGACCCCTGTATATATTTAATCAATAGGGATATGTGTACCTACAGGAATATTATCTTCCCTGTGTTGATTTGAAATTTCACTTTTATCATATGCAACATGGTCTGTACACTTGTATTTATTCAGTTTTCCCAAGTATTCTTGTTTATTTTTATATCCTACATTTTTTTAGTTTTGTTTTTTATTTGTCTGTTTGTTCTTTAATCAACTTGTTGAGGTCCAGGAAAAAAAAAAAACAAAACTCTTCACTCCTTTATGGGAATTGTATTAAATTTGCCTAGTAATTCAGAGATAAGTAACATTTTTTATGAGGATCATTCTTGTTCAAGAACATTGGATGTATATCCATTTGATAAAATTTATTCCGTTTTTTGAGAGCATTTAAAATGTTTCATGAGACATTTTTTATACTTAAATTATTTATTTTTAGACATTTTGTATTTCATTTACTGTAGTAAATGTCTCATTTCCATTATATCATCTAACTGTTAGTATATATCAAAATTTCTTGACCTTGGCATAAATACTGCCATTTTGGCCTGGACACTTCTTTGTTGGGGAGGTGGGAGCTGTCTGTCCTATGCATTGTAGGATGTTGAGCCACAGCATCCCTGGATGCCATTCACCAGATGTCAGTAGCACCCTCAACCTCACTCCTACCCTGTGATACTCAAAAATGTGTCCAAATGTTCCCCTGAGAGAGAGCAGCAAAGTTGCCCCCCACCATAAACCACTGGTAGATATTAAGATGATGGATTTTTATGTGTTAATTTTATATCCTGCTATCTTACTAAATCACCTCATAACTTATCCCTTTGTATCATTGACACTGTTGGGTTTTTCAATGGCAAATAAAGTTAATTCTTATCTCTCTAATTTTTCTATCCTGTTTCAATGGGTTGTGGAACGTTAGAGTGCTTGCTTCAGCAGCACATATACTAAAATTGGAATGTTAAATAGGAATGAGGATGGAAAGAGTTTGCTTTCCTCCTGACTTCATCTAGAATTCTTTTCTTCTTCCTTCATCAAGAAAGATGCTGTTTTTCATATATATGATATAGAAGCAACAAGTAATCATCTACTGACTTATAAATTATTTTTTCTCATCATAAATAGTATGTAGTTTCTCAGTTTAAGGGTAAACTGTCCTATTCCTGCAGTAAAGAACCATTTCCCTATAATCTACAGTGCTTTTCTTTGTCTCTCACCTTCTGTTTTTTTTCTATCTTGTTTTATTATGCTCCTTCAACATTCACTTGCTTATTCTATCATGAGGACAAGGGACATCTCCCCTTCAAAAATATCTTCTCCATGAAATAGCATCATTCAAAGACTGCCATCTCTTTTACAAGTTTCTTTGTTAAATCACCAACAGCCAATACTTTCATCATTAGATCACAGACATGCTTTTAGTATTTCCACTCATGGAAGAGGCTCCTTATTCTGAAAATAAACTCTCATTGATGATATTTTTATTTTCACTTTTAGGGTTCTAGAGTACTACCCTCTCTTCTCTGTTTTAGTGTGACATATATGTCTAATGTGGGCCCTGTACACAATCTTATAAGTCTCAGATGTGTTTCTTCATTTACATGTGAACAGAAGCTGATTGTCACTGTCTCCTAGAAACATGGAATCATAGTCTATGGATGATTTTATATTATCTCCTTTTTTTAAAATTTTTTTTTTCAACGTTTATTTATTTTTGGGACAGAGAGAGACAGAGCACGAACGGGGGAGGGGCAGAGAGAGAGGGAGACACAGAATCGGAAACAGGCTCCAGGCTCTGAGCCATCAGCCCAGAGCCCGACGCGGGGCTCGAACTCACGGACCGCGAGATCGTGACCTGGCTGAAGCCGGACGCTTAACCGACTGCGCCACCCAGGCGCCCCAATATTATCTCCTTTTTGACCTGTATGCATGTTAGAAAGATTAATAGATTAAAATTCAGGCCAACACTATTATCTTAGGGAAATCTAGAAAATATTTTTTTGCTTTGAAAGGTAATAAATTTTAAAAAATGTTAATAAACACATAAAGAAACTAAATACATAAGTACTCCACTAAAATCATAGTATACATCTTCCAAATGACCACAAGGGGAAGACATCAAACACAGATTATACCACACAATCTAGTCAACAGTTTACCACACTCAAATATCAGTTCTGAAATATTTATAAAATGAGAACAAAGTCATTAACCAAATCAATGTTAACTTTTGATCACAATGTGACTTCCAGACAAATACGAATTCACGATTAACATTTAAAATGATAATAAGAGGGGCGCCTGGGTGGCGCAGTCGGTTAAGCGTCCGACTTCAGCCAGGTCACGATCTCACGGTCCGTGAGTTCGAGCCCCGCGTCAGGCTCTGGGCTGATGGCTCAGAGCCTGGAGGCTGTTTCCGATTCTGTGTCTCCCTCTCTCTCTGCCCCTCCCCCATTCATGCTCTGTCTCTCTCTGTCCCAAAAATAAATAAACGTTGAAAAAAAAAAAAAATTTTAAAATGATAATAAGAGATAACATCACAAAGAACACAAGCACTGCAAATCTTTCTTCACCAACTAAAAAAGCATCAAAATTATAAAGCAAAAATAGAAGGAAATACAAAGGAAATTCAGCATAAAATCTGTAATAGCAAATCTTTACTGACTACCATAAATTCAAGTAAGAAACACTGCTTCCAAATGACATAATGCATTATTCTAGTAAAAAATATAAATCAATCTTTAAACCATGATGACAGAGATTAGTTTCAATGACATAAAATATTTATAAAAATTAGAAGCAAACCTCAATAAATCTGTTAATATAGAAATATTAGAATCAGTGGTAGTTATCATTATGCTGCTCTAACAAAAACTGCTAGTATCTTCCCCAAGACCAACCCCAAAGAAAGTAAAGACTGAAACACCAATTGAGAAGAAATCTTTGGGGAGAATTATTTGTCTTTTAAACAGTTCAGCCTTAGCGAGAGTGGCTTTAGCTCATGGCAGAGGTGGGAAGGAACCACTCTAACAAGATAAAAAAAAGGATCCTATGATATCGCTTCTCGTACCTAATGTTACATTATCTTGGAACTCTCAGTGCCTGATGCCACACATATGGCAAATCAGACTTCTGGGGTAGGTAGGTATACCTGGGGATAAAATAAAAACTGGTTTGTTTAGTTGTTAGAAAAAAAAAAATGTGTGACACTGACCAGTCTGTGAAACTTGCTTGCCAAACACAAGTTTTCTGAACAGTTACGGCTGATAAAGTACAATCCAAGGAGTCCTTCCCCTCAAGTCTGCTTCTCTCTGGGGGTAGAAGGTAATGCCTTAAAGTGACAAATTGTTTTCTTGGTTTAGAAATGGATTAACTGTACTGTCCTCAAGTCTGTACATTTCCATGGAGGGTTCATTCTCAGTTTGAGTTAACTGGAGCTGACTCAGATAGAGGTCTGATGTTAGCACCTTTCTTCGTATATAACTGGACACAGTTGCCAATATCTTCAATGGAAATAGGCCAAATAAAATGACCAAAATAAAGTGAGTCTAAGAGGTTCACTATTTCAAATAACAAAATTAATAAAACAAATAAGTCATTCCATCAGAGGCAGAAATGTTAGAATAGGTGGATCAAGGATGTAAAACAATATACTAAAAGTTATGAGACAATATTAGCAAAATGAAAGTAAAACAAAATTAAGGAAATAAAAAGAAGAAAAAAATCAGTTGCAAGGAATATAGTAGTTGAAACTAAGAATATAACACATGACGATGAAAGGCAAGACATTTTATCCCTGAATGGTATTTGTAACTCAGCCACAAGAGGTGTTGACTCAGCAGTAAGCTAAAACCAATGGTTTTATGCAATCTTCTAAGCTACTGGTGTCTCAGAAAAGAATGTTTTGTACAATAGCAAGTTCGCAACAGAAATTGTAAATTTAAATAAAAACTTGAAGCTAACAAAGATAGAAGTGTAATAAACATATATGAAGAAGCCTATGGGGAGACAAAAAGAAACAAAAGGGAGAAACAAAAACTTTCAAGAACAAAAGTTTATAAATGTTCCCCTGGAACATAAAGGCTAATACAAAAATGACAGGTCCAAACAGTGCTTTCTGTGTGATGGCAGGATGTTGGAGGACCACATGCAGGTTATTGATCATTGCTCCAATACACCAGCTTTACATGTGCTGCTTGCATAGGTCTTAGTGCTTGAGTTATTAACTTGCTGGATTAGCAAGTGGAGTAAATTATAGAATGAATACATCTGAGAAATAAATTGGTCCACTGGCAAAGGAGATGGAGAAACTCAAAGAAAGAAGAAAAGGACAATTGCAATAGCAATGAGAATGTAGCAGAAATAGTAAGCATAAGGAAAAATACAAATAAAAAGGAGAAATATTTGAAATAAAAATAGATGTAAACTCATCATATTATCAAATAAAACTAAGAGTATCCATAGAAAACAAAGGGAAATAAGAAGAAAGAGCCCACAATTTATACTAAAATTTAAGCATCAAAGACAAAGAATTTCAAAAGACTTCAGAGAGAAGGAAGAGATTGTAAGCAGAATGATAATGTATTTTCATAGTAGCACTGGTTGCCAGAAGAAAAAAAAATAGTATTTTCAAAATATGAAAGGAAAAGGTCTTTGAATAACAATTTTATAACCAGCTAAACTATAATTCAAATATGAGATCATGATGAAAATATTTTCAGAAATAAAGGAATAGAAGCTTCAGAAGTTTGTATACAAATACTACAATTTTGAACAAGGTACTTAAAGCTAATTCAGGAAAAATACACTAAAAAATAATCATAAGCTTTAGGAAACGAGTTTTGTCTTCAAGAAAAAAAAATAATAATAACTAAGACAACCCAAAAAGTAAAAGTGAAAATAAAATATATCCATAATAACCAAGGGTTTGCATTTCAGATATCCATCTGGGGTACCTGGGTCAGATAAGTGCCCCACTCTTGATTTAGGTTCAGGTCATGCATGATCTCATGGTTGTGGGAACAAGTCCCGCATCTGGTTCCACACTGGGTGTGGAACCTGCTGAAGATGCTTTCTCTCCTTCTCCCTCTGCCCCTCACCCACTCATGCACACTTGCCTGTGATCTCTCTCTCTCAAAACTAAATAAATAAATAAATAAATAAATAAATAAATAAATAAATAAATAAAATTCAGATAACTATCAAAATGATGTCAAAGGGAATAATGAAGGATGGATATTAAAGAAATAGAAGCCACACACACACGCGTGCATTTATGTACATAAATAAATGTATAAGTATACATTTATATCTTTAAATTTGTTACCTTCTAAACAGAAACCCAATGTTTTTCCAAGTACATTCTATCAAACTTTCAAGAAATAATCTCAATTTTTTTACAAAGTCTCCCAGAAAATAGAAAAGAGAAAATATGTCCCAATTCATTATTTGAAATCAGCCTCGCCCTGAAAATAAAACCAGAAAAATAAGTTAACACCTGTGTGAAAGGTTGCCTATTATAGAATGAAACACTGAGGAAAGCCACAGAAAGAAATGAGATTTCAGGAAATTAGCGGAGCCCTATATCACCACTGGCAGGAGGCACGGGATGAGGACTGCTGTGCTCCAGAGGTGAGTGTGACTACGAACAAGTACAATCCATGAAAGAACTAATAGTTGTGCGATTGTCATCCACTCCCATGAGCTAAAAATGGAGTCTCGATAGAAAAAGCATAGAAAATAAAGTTTGTCTCTTATCCTCTAGTCCAAATCCTCCCAGAAGAAGACATAAAAGATCCTGAATAGAAACAAAATGAAAGGCCACACAGCCAAGAAACACAACCCCATTCGCTGTCCCAAGATGAATTTTTGAGCTAAGGCCAGAACTGAAATCACAGGGGGGACAAATCTATGTAGAGGTGTATATAAAATATATATCTTCAACTGAATAGGATTAGGTTTTTAATGACTAAATTTTAGGCAAAAATAGATTTCCTCTTATTGACAAAATTAACTAAAATATAAGAGAAGCTGGTCAAAATATTACATGGCAAGGGAAAGAGGTTTAGCCTTAGAACATTAGAAAACTGATGAGAGAAAAGTTTTCTTCAGTTATTTACGCATGGCATTATGACTTCTATGGTAGAGAAAAGCTATGAATTCCCATTAACAATTCAAGATAAGGTTTTTCCTGTATTCATACCAAAATTTACCGATAAATTTCTTTATTTTAGTCTTTTTTTAACCAAAATGTAATAGTAATATGAAACGTGGTAAAGTGTATCTATATTTTTATATTACTTTAATCTAAGTGGTTACTGGTCAAATAAAATGAACAAATAAGTTAATGAAACTCATAGCATACTAACATAGAAGCAGCTTATTTTATCCCTAGGAAATATTTATAATAACCTCATTTGGGTAAATTATTGAAGCTTTTATTTAAATGAACTTAATAGTGGGGAAAAATTCCATATCACTTAAACTTATCTAATCTTTTTAATTTCTATAAATGTGTGTTTTGGCTGAATGAAAACATGAGAAGTGTTAATTTGATGAATGTTAATTTGGTGAAAAGTTTCTAATCATTAAGGCCAGTTTTCTAAAGACTAAAGAAATGGATATCTGATCCATTAATTTAATTTATCTCAATGATGCTAATTGCCATATAAGCAATTCTGTTAATGGGATCAGTATCTGTCTTGTAAAGACAGGAAACAAAATTGAATTGGCATTCCACAGTGTGACATGGAAATCATTCAATTAACCCGAGATTATTGAGCATTTATATGTGCAAGACCCAATACAAAGTCTACAAAAGAGGAAGGTATTTCTAAGTGGTTTATAGGGAAACAAGATTGTTAAAACAATTATAAACAATAAGTGCTTTAAGATTGCAGAGTAGATAGAAATTTGTTATGGAGCAGGAGGTCCAGGAAGCTTCAGAGGACAATGAAAGGTGTTTAGAATGTGGAAATACATACATATATATATACATATATATATGTGTGTGTGTGTGTGTGTGTGTGTGTGTACACACACATATACCCAATACCATGATACCAGATAATCAGAGTTCATTTTCAGATGGAAATATAAAATGTTGATTTTGCATTTTAGATATGTTAATATCTTTAGATTTCTCTAAGCATATAATTAATAATATTACTTTCACTCTTTATTTGTTCATTTTGGGGAAAATTCTAGGCTTAATATTAAAAAGAAAGAAACTGTCAAATACCATTTACTCCCTAGGCTGGATCCCCACATGGGGAATTTTCCATGATCAAATCAAGGCTGTGTTTGGAAGGAGGAATATGTAGTAATTACAGGAGGTATTTCAGGTAAAGGAACTAAAGGACACAAACAATGCAAAGGTTCTTTTGTAGACAGCATAACTTTAGGGAACATAGCCAAAGATAAAGTAAGAAAGCAAATTCAGATTTACATTTTGGTAAGCTTTGAATAATAGTTTTAATTTCTTCTGACTAAAAGTACTGTTTTGAAGAAAGTACTGCAGTAACAAAAATAAAATTCTAAAAACATTAACGTGGAATTGGGGAGTATAATGGATTTGATATGGAGGAAATTAACATTTACTGAATTCCATCATCCCAAATTTAATGTTAGGTGTTTTTTTTTTCCATAGGTTTACTCTTCCATTCAAAAAACATTCATGGCCCCATAAGTACCAAGCACCAGGCTCAGAACTAGTAATGCAGTGATGAGCAAAACAGGCAAGTTAGTCACCCTTGTGGAATTTAGTGGCCAGTGAGAAAAGAAAGGGGATAAGTAAGCAAATGACAAAATAATTTTTAGAATGGTCTAAGTGCTCTGAAAAACATCTAACTGGTAAAATGTTACCAGTGGTGGTCAGCTGGAGTTGGGACTCAGTGTGTAATGGCTAGACACTTTTCCCTGGAAGCAGCATCCAAACTAGTCACTAGAGGACAGGGTTTGCTGGGAACCCTTGAGAAAAGCAGTTGAAGTCAGAGTTGTGTGGGCTCACAGGGGTGTGTGAGACAGGGGAGGAGGGAGCAGTGCAATACTTACTGTCGCCCAGATACGTTACTAGTAAGAACAGGGAATCAATTCAAATGGTTATCTGAGTTGATACAGCCAGTACTCTTCACTAAATCCAAACCTAGCTATGTTTGACAATAAAGACTTATATTAATAAGTGTATAATAAATTAGGGTGTCACTTAATTGCACATAATTTACTGTACAGTAATGTTGAGCTGACATAGGTATACTGGGAACACACTAGCATGTAGGAGCTGTTGTTTTGTTTCAGTTTATAGGTTTTCTTTAATTAAGTATTGGAGAACTCCTTACCTAGCATGGCTATGTTCTGATAGAGTTTGTATTTCCAATATTAGTCTATACTATGAAATATATCATACCTATAAAATAGTATAAAAGGGTCTGTGTGTGTGTGTGCACAATGTATCTGTGTGGTTTAATAAATAATGGTAGAATCACCACATACCCAATGCTGAGCTTAAGAGAGAACATTAAAATGAGGTTTATAATTAGCTATTTACATGTGCTCTCCCAGTAGTCTAGAGGTTCATAAAAGACAGAAAACGCTCATTATTCATCTTTATAATCCCTGCTTTTAAAACAGGTATGACACATCATTTGTGTTTAATAAATATCCCATGATTATAAGGTACCTATGGATAAAGCTGTCTAGGAGATATTTTTTATAAAAATTTTAGGTTTTCATTCAAGTCTATTCTTTTCTGTTCAACTATCTATGTAAAAATAACTTTCTACTGCAATAAAGCAATAGAATATTTGTGAAATTTTCTATGGAGTTCCCTTTGCTTTAGAAGCCAAGCATAAACTTATTTATATACCACAAGTTTTAAGATTTTATAATTTTTTAAATATTTTTTAATGTTTATTCATTTTTGAGAGAGAGAAAGAGACAGAGGGTGAGTGGGGGAGGGGCAGAGAGAAAGGGAGACAGAATCTGAAACAGGCTCCAGGCTCTGAGCTGTCAGCACAGAGTCCGATGTGGGGCTCAAACCCACAAAACCGTGAGATCATGACCCGAGCCAAAGTTGGATGCTTAACCGACTGAGTCACCCAGATGCCCCAAGATTTTGTAATTAGAGTTGTTATTCTTCTCTTCAACATTCAGGCATTAAATGATGTCTTTGTGTTCTTTGTATAGGGATCAAAATAAAATATCCTGAGGTTTTATGTATGGTCTAAGAAGTCAATGTATGCAAAGGATCATATGGTAATATGAGTTAACTGTATACTTCTGGAAAAATAATCTAGTAACAGAAATAACAGGTAGATATTTTGGATACAGCTCCACACACGTCATCTGATATTTGTAAAATTACTATTGGTCTTTAATTGGTCTTTATTCCTTTACCATTTCATTATTTGTCATCTACAATAATTGTGTTACTTTGCAATACATGTAATTTGTGACTGTGTTCTCTTATGCTTGTGTGCCTAGTTTCTTTAGCAGATAGGCTACAAAATCAGAGAATCAGCTAGAGACCTTCTACATATCTAAGGTAGGATTATGGTTCCATTTTAATGTTTGTATTCACTGATAAAAAAACACCATCCATACAACAGAGGAGATAAGATGGCTGACAGTACTAAGCAGCCTTCACTAAAGAATGCTGATGGCTGCATTTTTGGCAACCTGGGGCAAGTTTCATGATTAAAAAGAAAGAAAGAAAGCACTCTTATATTTCCACAGGCAACTTAAAAAATATCCTTTGGAATGAATTTAATGGTATACCAGCATAACATTTCACAATATATCTTAAGAGCTACCAAGATCTCTTTTTGTTCAAAATTCATCTGCAAGTTAATTCCTCATGCTTAATTGCTGAAAGCTATTCATAACTAAATGGTTGGTAACGCAGAGAGAGTCATTGTGTTATATGCATAAATCTATCACTTTGGAAAATTATCTCAAAATCCATGAATACACGTATATGGACTTTGGCAGCAAAGCATTACATAAATATTCAAGACATTATGCTGGATATTTATGTTTATAAATATACATTTCATATTTAATGAAATGAGTAAAAATATCAAGGGCTCTATTAACATCTTCATTCCATCTAATAAAAAAAACAACAAAGAACAAATGTGCTACAGTAATTAACTGACTTACACTAATCTTATTTTTTGAGACTAACGCTTGAAAATGCTTATACTTAGATACAACTGCAACATATTAGGGAAGCTAAACAATTGCTATATGCAACAAGGTTCCAAGAGAAAACTAGAATTCGAGAAAACAGTCTACTGGCTGAAGTTTAATATGACCAAATGACCAAGCAAGGAAATGACCAAAGCAAGTAGCAGCCATATTGTGGCACAAACACCTTATTGCTGATCTACTGATTCACTCCATTAGCACAAAGCAGTAGCTGGGCCTGCAATTCACTCTCCCTTTCCTCTGGATCATCCCTAATTTTCTCTGACTCTTGGACTAAGTAACCAAGGTACATTTGTCAACACTAAGAAATTAACAAGAGTGCATTACTATTAACCAAACTGCGGACTTTTTCAAATATCACCAGCTTTTCTATTCTGCATTCCAAAAGACAGCCCAAAACACATTACATTCAGTCATCATGCACTTTAGTCTCCAATCTCCAAAGGTTTCTAGACTTTTGTTTTCTTTTTTTATTTTTTCATGACCTCAACAGTTTTAAAAAGTCTTAGTCATGCATTTTTCACATGTGTGTCTCTGAAGCAACCCTCAGTTTACAATCAGTTAATTTTTTTTTCATGATGAGATTGAAATTAATGGGTTTTCAAGAACACCAGAGACCTAAAATTCCTTTATCATCATGTCATATCAGGAGTTTAGGATATCAACATAACTTATCACTTGGTTAAGGTAGTTTCTACCAGGTGTCCCCAGTTTAAAGTTACTATTTTTACTTTTTTACTCTTAATGTTTAAAAAAATTATTTTAAAAGATTGTTTTCAATTTTGTTATTGGTTTAAACATTTTTTCCTTCATGATTGAACAGGATGCTTTTTAACTTTTTCAGAATCCGATGCAATTTTTCAATGAATACATCAAGATATAGGTTCAAATAAAACTAAATTAAAAACATAAACATAAAAAAATTCCATAAAATAACCACATATCTGATCAATGTTAAAGAGAGAAAGAAAAAAAATTTAATTTAAAAAAAATAAGAAAAAAAAGAGAGAAAGAAACCAAACAAAGATATTGGGTGATAAAAGGGTAGGAGGAAGAGAAAAAAAAGGGTAAAAAAAGAAAAAAAAGGAAGGGAGGAAGTAGATGAGAAAAAAGGCTCTTAATAGTTTATAATAATGTACCCAATGATCAACATGTTATTACTATTTATTCAGACAATCAAATAATCATTTTGCAGATATTTATTTGTGGCCTGTTCTTTAATAGATATATAAATGGTAAAATAAATATTACATAAGTTATATGCTCTGAAAAAAAATTTATCTATACACATCATCAAAAACACCCTGGAAAATGGTCAAGTGACCCTCATTTTTCTCCTTTCCATGTTCTCCTTTCCACACATACACACTATACCACACACACAAAGCACACATCATATACAATGATGTGATAATACTGATGTCCCTGAAGAGGTAAGAACAGAATCCATGTAGTGAATACTATGTTCCATCACCTGAATCCCCACTTTTAGGAACTAAATACTCATTACCCAAGCTGCCTGTTGGAAATTTTGCTTGCCAACACCTCACTTGAGTCCTTCCCCAGATACTGCTTTTCCCCAGGGTTACCATGTTCCTTAAGGGCAGTCTGCAACCAAGGCTTACATAAGGCCAGGATAACCATTAGATGACTATGTTCCATGAGGGGGCCTGGAGGAATCTCATTTTCCAGTGTGATAAGGAATGGGCTAGTGGGGTGGGCATCAAAATCTTTAAGCAGCTCAGTGGTAGCTTGTATTTGTTGGTTGGGATTTTTGGTGAGTGATCCTATTATAAAATTGGGTTCTCTGTTAGCACTAGTGATGATGGGGTCCCAAATAATAGACGCTAGGTGGCAGGATTCATTGTTAAGGAAAAAGCTAGGTAGATTGTGTTAATGAATAGCAAACTTGGAGTGGAAGCTAGTGGAGTCTGACTGGCAGAGAACTAGGGAGATGCTTAATAGAGCACGGGACTCCAGGGAGAATTCAGATGGACAGCTAAGAAGGATATTGCTCAATCTATACACAATCAAAATAAGTCAAGAAAAATGATCAGAAGTGACATTGTTGTTAATTCATGACTCACAGCCTAGATCTTCCCCAGAAATTGCCATTGGTCAAAGGGAACTACTTCAATTCCTCCTTAGGAATGGCTCACATCTAATGACTAGTGGAAACAGTACAAAGGTGTGATCTCTTTGCCTCTCTCTTGCTTCCTCCTTCTGGTCAATCTAGCTAACCTCATCCCTTTACAGGTGTTGTTTTTGTGAGGACTCTTCCAATAACCACCAGCCTGTAAATCTTTGGTCTCTAGGAGAACCCGACCTTTGTCTCTGCCTCTTAGAATAAGAAAACTCTATCAGAGACTACGTCATCCTGGGAGTGATTACAACTATTTCTATAACAACACATACAAATCTGCCTTGCAATTAACTCCATATTTTAATCAGGTTCTTTCTGAGGTTATCAATCCTAATTCCACATTCTTGATAATTGTGTTTTATAGGATACATTTTTTAATTAAAAATAATTAATTTTATAATTTATTGGCATCAACTGCATTCACTATGCTTTACCTGATCACTGCTATCTAAGCCAGAACATTTTCATCATCCCAAACCAGAAAATGTCCTCATTAAGCAGTCATTCCTCACCCATTCCCCACTTCCCCCAGCCTCTGAATACCAGTACTCTGCCATCTGTCTCTGTTCATTTACCTAGTCTGGAATTTTCACACAAGTGGAATCATACAATGCGTGGCCTTTGTGCTGGGGCCTCTTTCACTTAGCATAGTTTTCAAGATTTTTATTCACATTGAAGCGTATATCAACACCTCATTCCTTTTAGAACTGAATAATACTTTATTGTTTGAATATATCACATTTTGTTTATCCATCTATCTGTCGATGGACATTTGAGTTGTTTCCACACTTCTTTAAATAAAAAATTATACATATATATCTATATATTAAAGTGTACATCATGTTAATATATATACATATATAGTGAAATGATTGTTATACTCAAGTTGATTTATATATCTATGTCTTCATATTGTTACCTTTTTTTTCTTGTTGCATAAATTGAAAAGAAGGAGGAAAAAGTCAGTACTTTAGGTTTCCTCATTCAGTTTTGGATAGGAACAAATACTCTAGGGAAAGTGATCATAGGAAGACTCTGTGCCTAGGATAATATTTTACTATTATATTTCCTTCATTGTTGTTTTTCGGAAATCTCTTCCTTCACTGTCAGAACATGGGGCAAAAGGACTTGGCTCACTGTCAAAAATCAGTGCCTTCAACTTGCTATTGTCCTAGGGTGTTAAAAACAACAACAACAAAAAAAAACCCCTTGTTTTTTAACAATCTAACTAAAGCTTTTAAGCATTTTCTCACCTAGTAGATATGGATTTCAAAATCAATTCCTTTTAGAGAATGTACTTTACAAATAAATAAAACATTTTCTTATGACCCCTTTTAATTCATCGTGTTGCAACCCACAAGTGAATTATTATTTGAACACATCACTTCTATAGTCCTGCTTCAGGCCTGCTCACCTCCAGTTTTCCATTTGGGTTCTCATCTATCCACAGTCTATCTAGTAGCATTTTATTTGCACTCACTTTCTAACTTTTCCCCCCAATATGTTTTTCTCTTATATTTTAAGCCATGGGTTCTTTCTGATTCTTTTGATGTTACAAGAAATAAAGGTTACATGCAAGGGGATCACTGAAGTTTTATAATGCAGACTCCAGCAAAACAGAAACCAAGATTAGGAAAGGTAAGCGCACATACACAGAGAGTCGCTTGAGGCCAATAAATTATGACCACAACTGCAGCCAGTATCATTTAAGTACTCTTTAGTTTCTGATGATAAAGCACTAGCTTATCACCATGCTGACAAGTGCAACCCCCTGTGGCCCTCAGCTTCTGTCTTTTCTATTTGTTACCTAGTCAGCCACATGGAATTTAACAGCACACACAGTAAAGTATCTTTCTAAGTAGATCTCAATAAAAGACATGGAACAAAGCTAGTAAGATCTTCTGTCTTGTCGGGTGAAGAAATTATTCCTTCCATCTAAGTACCACCTCCCTGTTGCACAGAGGAAAAAACAGACATGAAATTACTATATTGTCAGTGAATATTTGAATTTATTTTCTGTTGTTATAGAGAAGAACGAAGGAACTCTTTGAGTTTGAATATTGAAATGTTAAAAGAGTCCATATTTAGCTTATAATTTCAGAATAATTGTATAGTTCTGTTTTCTGGTTGTTATTTCTACTTGACAGAAAAAATTTCATGTCTATAAGAAGACATTTTTCTGTAAGAATTGTTTTTAAGTTAAAAAGTCAGTTTTGAAATTAAATGTATGTATATTCCTCCTCGATTATGTACTCTTGGTATTCAAATGAAGAATTATAGGAAAACCAGGATAATAATAGATTGAAGCAAAAGTTTTGGTGCCCAATTAAAGTGTTATTTTGTCAGGTTTAAGATGTTTATCTGGGGGCTCCTGGGTGGCTCAGTCGGCTGAGTGTCTGACTTCAGCCCAGATCATGATCTCACAGTCCACAAGCTCAAGCCCTGCATCAGGCTCTGTGCTGACAGCTCAGAGCCTGGAGCCTATTTCAGATTCTGTGTCTCCCTCTCTCTCTGTCCCTCCCCAGCTCATGCTCTGTCTCTCTATCTCTCAAAAATAAATAAAAACATTTTAAAAATGTGTATTTAAAAAATATATTTATCTGTTGTTCTTAAAGGTCAATAAAACATGTAAGCTGTGGATATACTTACCATTCTGAATCAGAACATCAATACAAACATCCACCTCTAGTTTGAATATATTAGCTATCAAAGGGACAGAGTATTTTTAATTTTTTTTAATGTCTATTTTTGAGAGAGAGAGAGAGAGAGACAGAGCATGAGTGGGCGAGGAGCTGAGAGAGGAGGGAAACACAGAATCCTAAGCAAGCTCCAGGCTCTGAGCCATCAGCCCAGAGCTCAAAGCAGGGCTCGAACCCACAAACTGATATCATGACCTGAGCCAAAGTCGGACACTTAACTGACTGAGCCACCCAGGTGCCCCAGGACAAAATGTAATAGATGTAAATATATTCCTCCCTTTAGGAATGTAAGCTTTCAAAGACATATGAGATATCACCATGTGAGGTAAGACACATGCCATATAACAATCTTAAGTAAATATTGCTTATATCTTTCTTCAAAGTGTACTTGAACCTCACATTAATTTTAAATTTCTCTCCATTATTTATAAAAATAAATAATTTGTATCATGAAATTTTTACTTTAACAATTATTTTTTCATCATCTTTCATGCATCTCATCTATCATTATCTCAAAAACATATTTAACTACATAAGAGATCCTTTTTCTTGCACTGGTTTCATGTCAGCAGTATTATTTTTTAGCTCTTGCCATTGGCATCAGGCAAGGGAAATTGAGATAAAAAGTGAAATATATAGATTCTGATGTATTTGCATGAAACTAGATTCTAGTAAGTTTATTAATTTGAATGTATCACTTACAATTTGAATGACAGAATATGAGTCTAAAAATTTTTTTTAAAATAAGACAGAATTTAAAAAATAAAATAAAATAGAATATTTTCTGGTGCCTGAAGGAAGAAATAATAGAGAAAAAGTGAAGACATGAGTAGTTAAGTGCTATTATTTTCACTTGAAAAGATTTTTTAGAAAAAACAAGTGATGTTAGTAATACTTTCCTCAGTTTCCCTGTCCATCTGATCATTTCTCTCAGATTATATAATTTGTTCTGACTTGAGCATTAGCCCTTTTTCTGTTTTTCCTTTTGTATAGAAGAATATCTAAGAATCAGCATGTAGGCCAGTCATCATATACAGTAAGTAAATTTGTTCAGGAAGAAGAGACCTACAGAAAGTAACCAATTTTCATTATCTGCATTACATAGTCAGGTTTCTATGAAAACCTCCTCATGTAAAACAGGGCAATCAACCTACATGAAGGTTATCTTTGAACTTTTTTCTGTTGATGAGTCTTTAGAGCATCTGGTGGAAGTTCCAAACTTTTCCCCAAGGGCCCATGTACTCAAAAGCCAATATACACAAAATAATCTGCACATAATTCCTGGGTTCACAGAACTTATGAACTCATGCATAGACGCACATTAATTAAGGCCAAGAAAATCTTACTTAATTTACAAAATACCCATGAATCTCAACACATTTGAGATTTAACTTTACCTTCTTTTTTGAGGAAAACACAACCTAATCATAGGATTCACAGCATTATGTTACTTCTAGAGTTTCATTAAATAACATCCATCTTTTAATCAAAAACACTCGGAAGTACAGGAAGATAAAATGTATTACATTCGATAGGAACAAACACTACAAAGTGACCTATAGATAGAAGCAGATATTGTAGTTTATGAGCCACAAACTTTAAAATAATTGATTTATAGTCAAGAAATTAAAATATCAGATGAGAATGTTGACAAAGAATACTAAAACGAATACATAACTATTTCTATTCTTAGGTGAAAGATAATGAGATAGAAGCAACAGTTTAAAAGTCATCAAGATACAGATCCAAGAAGAGCTAAATTCTTCAAGAAGGATACTTGAAAGAAAGAAAGAAAAAAAGAAAGAAAGAAAGGGAAAGAAAACTAGCTCTTACTTTGGCACATCACAATAAAATTGCTGAAAACCAAAGGAAAATCCTAAAAGAATGCAAGTGGTGTGTATGGAGGGATTATCACTGTCAAAAATAAATCATGCTAATGAACACGAACTTATCAAAAATAAAAATAAAAATACATGAAGTGTAGATGACAAAGGAATGACATCTTCAAAATGATTTTGTTTTCAAGGCAATTTTTAAAACTACTAGAATCTAGAATGCTATATTCAGTGGAAACACTCTTTGATGACGAAAATAAAATGAGGATATGTTCAGGCCAATAAGTTAAATAACAACCTGTGTTACCACCAATAGAAAGAAAGTAATAGCAAATGAGAGTACAGAAATAGGAAGTAATTTAAAAAGAAAGAAAAATGGAAAAGTCAAATATGCCTGCAAATATAAAGAAGAGGTACTAAGATGTATCATGAGATGAAAGAGTCAATAAATTTTTTACCATACAAAGGAAGTCAAGGCAAAAGCGGTTAAACGAAACACAAAGAAGAGATAATGCTACTAATTTATAATACACCTGAATAGTCAAGGACAGAGCTAATCTCAAAGGAAACAACTAAAATAATACAAAAGAATATAGAAGCAACAAACTACAAGCAAAAGAATTAAATTCTAAAAACAGAATCAAAATGTCAAGAAAAGAAAGAAAGACCATTCAGTGGGATAAACAGATAATAAATACATGATTATATACATAAATAGAAATATCTTTATGATTATACTAAATATTAATGGGCCAAATGCACAAATTTAAATATTAATGAGTGTTAATACCACTTTTTTAATCCTAAGAATAGAAAAATATTTTAAATAAAAGAATTAATATGATATACTATACAAACTTTAGCCCAAAGTAAGCCTATATACATTTGGTAATATTAAATATTAGACTTTAAGAAGCATTATCAAAATACTAATGGCATTTTCAAAGAAATAGAAGAAATAATTCAACATTTTTATACAACTACAAAAAATCCTGAATAGCCAAGGCAATCTTGAGAAAGAGCTGGAGACATCACATTCCCTGATTTCAAACTATGTTACAAAGCTATAGTAAATAAAACTGTGGTACTGGCATCAAAACAGACATAGAACAATGAAACACAATAGAGAGCTCAGAAATAAACCCACACATATGTAGTCGATTCATTTATGACACAGGAACCAAGAATACACAATGGGAATAGGACAGTTTCTACAATAAATGCTGTGGGGAAAACTGGACAGCCATATGCAAAACCAGGAAATTTAACTACTTTCTTACATCATGCAAAATTAACTCACAATGGATTAAAACACTGAATGTAAGACCTGAAAACCAAAAGTGTCCTAGAAGAAAACATAAGTACTAAATTGCCTGACGTAGGTCTTGGTGATGAATTTTTTGAACTTGACCAAAAACAAAAGCAAATGAAGCAAAAATAAATAAGTGGGCGTATATCATTCTAAAAAACTTCTGCACAGCAAAAGACACCATCAACAAAATGAAAAGACAACCTACTGAATGGGAGAAAATATTTGCAAATCATATATCTGATAAGGGGATAGATACAAAATATGTAAAGAACCCATACAACTCAATAGCAAAGAAACAATCTATTTTTTTTTAATTTTTTTAATGTTTATTTATTTTTGAGAGAAAGAGACAGAGTGCGAGTGGGGGAGGGACAGAAAGAGAGGGAGACACAGAATCTGAAGCAGGCTCCAGGCTCTGAGCTGTCAGCACAGAACCTGATGTGGGGCTTGAACTCTTGAACTGCTAGATCATGACCTGAGTCAAAGTTGGACACTTAACTGACTGAGCCACCCAGGTGCTCCAAACAATCTAATTGTTTTAAAAATGAGGAGATCTGAATAGACATTTTTTTTTCCCAAAGAAGATATACAGATTGTTAACAGATACGTGAAAAAACTAACTGGAATTTAAATCAATCAATCAATCAGTCTTAGGAAAAAGAAAGATGCTCAACATCACTAATCATCAGAGAAATGCAAATCAAAACCACGATGTGATATCACCTCACCCATGTTAGAATAGCTATTATCAAAAGCACGAGAAATAACAAGTGTTTGATGAGGATGTGGAGAAAAGGGAACCATTGTGCACTGTTGGTGGGAATGTAAAAGGATGCAGCTGCTCTGGAAAACAGTAGGGAGTTTCCTTAAAAAAGAAAAAAATTAAAAATAAAACTATCACATGATTCAGCAAATCCACTCCTCGGTATCCAAAGAAAATGAAAACTAATTCAAATAAGACATATGCACCCCCACGTTAATTACAGTATTATTTACAATAGCCAAGATATGGAAACAACCTCCCTATTGATGGATAAATGGATAAAGCAATTCTAAATATGTGTGTGTGAGGGCACCTCAGTAGTTCAGTTGATTAAGCATCCAATTTCAGCTCAGGTCGTGATCTCACAGTTCATCAGTTCGAGCTCAGAGCCTGCATCAGATCCTCTGTCTCCCTCTCTCTCTGCCCCTTCCCCATTTGTGCATGAATGTACTCTCTCTCTCAAAAATAAATAAACATTTTTAATTAAAAAAGAAATAAATATGTGTGTGAGTGTATTTCTCACACATATATAAACCAATACATATATATATATATATATATATATATATATAATATAGATATATGCACACACACACATATACAATGGAATATTATTCAGACACAAAAAAGAATGAAATCTTTTCCATTTGTGACAATATAAATGGACCTGGAGAGCATCATGTGAGGTGAAATAAGTCAGAGAGAAAGACAAATACCATATGATCTCTCTTATATTTGGAATCTGAAACAAAACAAAACAAAACAAAACCCAAACTTATAGATACAGAGAACACTCTGGTCATTTCCAGAGGCCAGAGTGTACAGGGTAGTGATGGAAGAAATGAGTACAAGGGAATCAAACAATTAAAAAGAGAGAGAGAGAGAGACAAAGAAAATGTGTCTCAATTAAATTCTGAGAGGCAGAATTAAGGGCAGCCAGCATTATCCTAAAAACCACTTTTTTTTAATAGAAAATACTCAAATTTAAATGTCTTAATCACTTAGCACATTAATCCTACTAGTTACCACTAGCTTTCAAATACAAGTTTCAACAAATTTTTTGTTATATTTGTGTAACACTCTACCCTCTCTCTGAAAAAGTAAAAAATAAGAACAAAAGTGTATTATGGTATGAAGTATATAAATCAGATCAGCGACCAGGAAGGATTAGATGCAAAGGGGACTTAGCTGTAGATTAAGTGTGTGATTTTCAGCAATATGATGGAATTTGTTGTTTTTTTTTTAAGAATGCAAAAACATTTGTACACATAGGATGTTTTATGCTCTCTTTCACCTGGATGAACTTAACCTGAAAATCAGATTGTGGTCTCTTTAGTTTCCAACAGCTACATATCTGTAGGAGATTCGAAGAGAAAGGAAGAATAGTAATTAAAACAAATAGTCCAAGTGTCTTTTTGGCTAGAAACCTGCTTTAGCATTATTAATCTTTGAGCATGAGTCTAGTAGAGGAAATAACGTACTGAATTGCTTTTATTGCTTATGTGAGTGATCACTGCACTTTTTATACTTTCCAAATAAAAACTGGGAGGGGGCAAAGGATTATTTAAAACCATGGCTAAGGATAAAAGTGGCAATTCTCTGGAATGATCAAATTAGTTTCATTTAGAAAAAATCAAACCATATAAAGGGGAAATTAACAGGGCTAAAATTTAGATAGAAACATCTATAATCAGAACTAAAATGTTTTAATATATTTCCAGTAAATGCTACAATGAGAATACCCCAAATCAGCAAGTAGTTAAGAGAAGTAAACAGCCTGGATAGCAAAATTGCACTAATTGGTCTTTACAGAAGAGCATCATACCCCAAAACTGAATAGTTTATTTTTTTAAATGGGAATGGGAAAATTAGTAAAATGAGCCACATGTTGTATGGGAAGGCAAGTCTTAAGAATTTCAGAGGATTTAAATAAAGGAATGTTCTCCAAAATTATGAAGCATCAATAATCTGGACATGAATGTTTTAAAGCAACATAAAAATAGCATATCAAACCAAGAGAAGTTGAAATATAACAGATATGAGTAAAAAATAATTAAATAGAAAATATAAAATCTAGAGGATCAACATGAAAAGTTAGTGTTTTATAAATGAATGAAACAATTAAAAACATTTCACAAAATTGAATTTAAAGAGTAGATGTAAATATACAATATTAAGAATGATAAAGGAGACATTAACAAAACTCCTACAAAAATAAGAAAATTTCTTGAAAAATTAAATTTCAACTAATCTGAATTATTAGGTTAAGTTCCTAGAAAAGCACAATTTATTAAAATTGACAAAAATTAAATTTAAAAAATTGAATATTTTTTCACACATTAGATTAGCATTTTAAAACTACCATAGGAATTTTTACCAATTCTATCAAACATTTACAGAAGACATTACACCAATTTTACAAAAAATCTCTTCCAGAGCAGAGAAAAAGAGAGACTCCACCAATTTATTTTGTGACATCAATTTAACCTGATAACAAACCTGACAGACACATTACAAAAAAAGAGAATTTACACCAATCTCTCTCATAAAACGCAGATGCAAAATCCCAAACAAAATATTTTAGCTAAAAATTTATTGCATTAAGAACAAATGAGTGTCCTAGGAAGAAAGATGCAGTCAGCAGAATAATGACTCCCCAAAGATAATCACACCCTAGTGCCCAGAACCTGTGAATGTGTTCCCTTATGTGTGTGGCAAGAGGGACTTTGCCAATGTGAAAAACTGAAAGATTCTGGAGAATCAGGAGGTTAGCCTCTGTTATCCAGGTGGGACCAATGTAATCACAAGCGTCCATATAAGACTGAGAGGCAAGAGGACCAGCATCCATAGTAGGAGATGTGATCACGGAGAGTGTGAATATGTTGCCTTAGATGGCAAAAAGGACTTTGCAGATATGACTATGGTTAAGGATCTTGAGATGAGGAGATTTTCCTGGAATATCTCCATGTCAGTCAATCTAATCACATAGATCCTTTAAAGCAGAGAACAGTTCCCGGCTGGGAGAGATGTGATGTGAGAGGAACTTGACCTGCAGTTGACAGCTTTGAAAATAGAGGAAAGGATCCAAGGCACCAAGGAATGTGTGTCGTGTCAAGAAGTGGTGACTAGCCACTCACCATTAGACAGTCCATAAGAAAACAGGAATCTCAGTTCAACAACTACAAGGACTTGAATTTTGTCAACAGTTCAAATGGGGGAAACATCCTCCTCCAAAGCATTCAGAATGGAATGCCACCTTGCCAACACCTTTACTTTAGTCCGCTGAATAATGTAATGGACTTCTGACCCATAGAATAGTAAGATAATAAATTTGTATTGTTCAAGGTGCCAAATTTATGGCTGCAGTGGAGAGTGAGAGTGATTTAACATTCAATAGTTTTAACAGTGCAATTCAACATGAAGAAAGAAAAGCATAACACTAAGAAAATAGATGTAAAAAATCATTTATTTGATAAACTCCACACCTGTTCCATGACAAAACAAACAAAAACAAACCTTGGCAAATCAGAAAGGAAAGAAAAAAAAAAAAACCATTCTTAATGGGATAAAGGCTATTTTTAGAAAAGCTATATCAAACATTTTCCTGAACGGTGAAATGTTAAAATCATTTTTGGGGTGGGGGAGGAATTGAAATAAAACAAGAATTCATTCCCCCTATTCACATTTATTAATGTTTATTTATATTTTTATCTATCTATCTATCTATCCATCTATCTATCTATCATTTTGAGAGAGAGAGAGGGAAAGAGAGAATCCCAAGCAGGCTCTGGGCTGACAGCACACAGCCCGACAAAGGGCTCAAACTCACAAACCGTGAGACTTGACCTGAGCTGGAATGAAGAGCTTGGGGCTCAACCAACTGAGCCACCCAGGTGCCCAATGTTTATTTTTGAAACAGAGAGAGAGTGTGAGCGAGTGGGGAGGGGCCAAGAGAGAAGGGGACAGAGGATCTGAAGCCGGCTCCTCTAGGGCTACGGAGAGCCCGTCACAGGTCTTGAACTCACACACTGCATCAGGCTTGAACCCATGAATAGAGAGATCACGACCTGAGCCAAACTCAGATGCTCAACCGACTGAGCCACCCAGGTGCCCCCCTGCCTCATTCACATTTTTAAATGAAGATAACAGTCATCAAATGAGAAAAGAGTGAATCAATACCGCAGATTGATTAAAAATGTCCCCCATATCCTCTAATTCTTGGAATCTATGTTTTTACTGTGATGCTTCTCCCATTAAAAGGTGGGGTCTATTCCTGCTTCCTTGAATCTGGGTTGGTTTTGTGAATATTGTGGCCAATAGAATAGGGCATAAGTGATAGCAGGACAGTTTCTCAGATAGGCATTAAGAATCCTTACACAATTCCACTCTTTCCTTTGGACTCTTGTTTCACCTTGAGAAAACACCTGGGCTAGCTCGCTGGATGATGGGAGATGACTAGCAAAGCTGAGAAAATACATGACCAGCTGACACCAAATTTATCCCAAGCCAGGCAAGAAAGTCTAACCCAGTTTAGTACGGTCACCTACCTAACTCCTAGCTGAACTGCTAATATATGTATGAACTGAAACAAGCCAGAAGAAAAGTCCAGATTATTTATAGGCTCATGAGCAATAATTTCAATTAGTTGTTTTAAGCCACTCAATTCAGAGTGCTTTGACATTCCACACTATTGTAACAATGGATAACTGATAGAAAAGACCAAGGTGTTTGTAGAGGAAATATGACACAAATCTATTCTCCAGTTATAGTGATTCATATTCAAGCACTTTTACATAAGTAACTTATATGCATATGTTTAATTGGACAACTTAGTTAATAGTTATAGATATATTAATAGCGTATTTACTTAGGTATTCTCAAAATAATCCTAAATCTAGGTAAAATTTGCTGACCACTGAATTTGTGCCCAAGTAAGAACTGACTCTCCCTGACAGAGTCAAATTTGTTTTATGAAGTGGTTATAAAGGAAAGGAGAATTAACCAAGTATTAACTGAACAGTGATGAAGAGATGACCATGTTCAAAAAACTAATAAACTGTTTATGCTATAAGGAAAAACAATAATACAGTATTCCCCTCTTAACTGCAGGGCATACGTTCTAAGACCCCCACTGGATGCCTGAAACCATGGACAGTACCAAGCCCTGTATAAACAATGTTTTTTTTTTCCCTATATATACATACATACTTATGATAAAGTTTAATTTTAAATTAGGCACAGTAAGAGAATAACATTAGTATTGCATATTTTATTAACACTAAGTATTTTATTAATAATAAAATAGAACAATTATAACATATACTGTCATAAAAGTTATATGAATGTGGTTTGTCTAAGAATATCTTATTGTGTTGTACTCACCCTTCTTCTTGTGATGATATGAGATGATACAATGCCTACATGATGAGACGAAGTGAGGTGAACGGTGTTGGCATAGTGACATAGCATAAGGCTTCTACTGACCTTCTGATGATACGTCAGATGCGGGGTCATCTGCTTCCAGATGACAACTGACAGTGGGTAACTGAAACAGCAGAAAGTGCTGGATAAGTAAGGACTACTGGATATTCAGCCCAGATTGTACTTTGGGGTACAAAGACAAAGAAGGACTTTAAGTCTGCCTGTATGTTCTGTTAGCTAAGATATGACAAATTCAGCTCCCTAGAACTGCTCAATGCCCATTGTTCTTTGTGCTTCTCCACTACTACATTTATCTTGAAGAAAGTAGGGCCAGGGAAAAGAAGTAGTCCCTACCTATCCATCTTGATAACTTCTTAATGCTTCTCTATGCCCGCAGCATTGTACATTAATGTTTTGAGCAAAATCTATAGGTCAATCAATCTCCTGTTTGAACCAAAGTGCCAATCTGTCATGTACTGTAATGTACTCTCTCTTCTAACCAAATTTTTAGACTCTGAATTTATTTTTTCAGATGATTCTGTCAATGTGCAGTATGATAAAAAACAAGTCATATGTTAGCCATGCTTGCATACAACATAAGCATCACCATAAACTATTACTTGATAGATGGCCACATTAATGCAAATATATCTTCATTATAAATCTCTGGACCACAGAATCTTTCAAAAAATCCTAATATTACATTATCCACTAAAGGAAAATAAATTAGAAAATTTTTCATGTTCTAAAACGAACATAGATAATATTTCTTGCCACTGTTTCACAAGAACACTACATAAAAGTACCTATATAATTAGAACTGTCTAGTATCATTATTTAAAATTATAAACAGCCAGGGGAATGTGTGTTCATGTTAACAGTTTTATTAGTAACACAACCTAGGGGAAGTTATTTAAACTCTCTGAGTTTCGATTTCTTCTCTTGTAGAATATACAATGACACATGCTAAGACAAATATAAAGCCATAGATAAATATTTGTTCTTTCTCATGCATCAGATATTATACACAGCACTTGGGAGACACTGGATCAATTAATTTAAATTCAATCACAAACTTCTCTAAATTAAGTAACAAACTATTTGGAAACATCTTAGTAGGATATTAATTAAAGTAGCTACATAAAATTTTCTGGACTCCATTTTATGACATCTTTTATCCCATCTTTTGGCATATCTGATTTTATTGATGTCCATGTCAACACTATACTCCAAAAACTCCAAGCCATCCCAGTTACTACTAGGTGAAATTTGTTGGATTGGATTACTTTCACCCTCTATCAAGCTCATTGGTTCCCCTTTGTAGGGTTCCTGAGAAAAGAAACTGTATCACACAAATCAAAAGTACATGCCACATGGCCAAACAGAGAAGAGTTTAATATAAGAAACTTAGTAATTTATCTTCGTAGCGCTGTAATTGTTCTGCTCAAATAAGAATGAAATATCACCACCAAAGTTGATATAACTTTTGGCTGCCTTACAACTTTTAGATGGATACTTAGATCTCACGGTCCACTATATTGACCTGAAATATTAAATCTGTCAAAACACACTAACTGAACTCAACTGAATTGATATGCTCCTTTAGTTCATACTACCCAGTGTAACAGTAAACTTTATCATTCGCCATTTTATAGTCCTGCAAGCCCCTTAATCCTCACTCCACTTTTAATCTCTTTCTTTCTAATTTAAGAAAAAAAAAAAAACATGGTAGGAAAAAAAGCTATTTGTGGCAGTTATTTATCTCAAGTCACATCAAGATCTGCAAGCAAATTTCCATGAGTTAGTAATTTTTATGGAGTTTCTATGAGACAATTTGTCCAAAATTGTGTTGACTTGCTATGAAAGTTGCTACTTAAAAACATAGCAGGACATGCCCATTTTAATAGCCTCAAACACAGAGGGAGCTATGTGTGGACCTCACCATGGCCAATCATATCTGCCCTAAGAGATATAAAAGGAGTCAGAATAAATATCACGTTGTGGTAAATTTCTTCCACACGCATTGTGAAAAAATGGTTGGGTTGAGATCTGCTCTTAAAAATAAAACAAAGAGATAAGAGCACATAAACAGAGAACTAAAACAATGCAGTTAATATATAAATATTATGAAATAATCTTAGAGTGGTCTGCAGGCATAGTAAAAATGTTCTAAAAGTTTTGCTTTATTGTTAGCCTTAAAAATGAGTACTGCCCTATAGAAAAGTGTGAACTCTAATTTTGTCCAGATTCTAGTAATAGACAGTTCCTGAATGTGTCCATGCTGAGCTGCAGACTCCTTAAAGAAACATCTTTGGGCTTATACAGCATTATAATGGTTCTCAGTAAGTCAAATGCTTCCAGCTTATTAGTACTGTACTTGGTCCATGTGACCTTAAATAATCCGATACAATTTTTCCTTGAGCAAGAGAATGACTCACACGCACACACACACACACACACACACACACACACACACACACAAAGTGTGTACTGTGCTATGTATATCTTGTGCTTATTAGACAATTTCACATTCATGAGAAAAATCCATAATTCTGTCTGCACCTTTCTTTATGAAAATAAAGTCCATCATTTTCAATTACTCTTCTATGCGCTCACTAAATATAGAGAAAAGTCAAGGTTTAGTTTAAATATCTTTGGGGAATGAGTAAATATGATATTATGCGCCTCCAAAGAACTATTGTAATGATCCAAAAAAAGACATGGGGATAAACAAAATATTTTATTCTTTATTTCCACACTGCAGTTATCAACATGGATTTTTTTGTCTATCAACACTGACACTAAGCTCTCAAGCTTGTATCGTTAAGCATTATGATCTATGGGTCTTATAAATGCCCAGTGCTGTGGGTGAGTGCAAGCACTTTGAATTTCAACCTCATGTGTTTCCTTTATAGGTCTGTGGATATTGCCTCTGAGATCTAGTTATATTTCCCAGTATGTCAGCATTCAGTGTAAATTCACTCAGTAGTCAGCAGGTTGCAATTGTTGGGAGTAGGGTTCTAAGAACCTACATAGAGAAAGATGAAGTTTCCTGTACAGAGGGCCATGTGAGCAATAAGAAAGTCCGCTGGCTCCAGCTCAGGGTTATTGTCTTTGACCATCAAGCAGTGGGCCGTGGAAACTTCAAGCAGACAGCAGTAACAAAGCAACAAAATACCTCAAGGGAGATTTGCCTTGAGTTTCCTTGAATATGACCAGACAATGTGAAAATAGAACAAAATGTCTTCCATCCTGCCATATGCCACAATCCAACATAGCAGTGTTTACCAGAGTAACATATATGTGCAGGTGTAATAGAAAAAGTAATACCTTATAATATTGATTTTTTTTTCCTTTTTGGCTAAAACAAAGTAAAAATGCTCTGTATGATAGCTTGTGTTTTTTTAAATATAGGACATGAAAGCTCACTTGTTACTTCTGTTATTTTTATTTATAACATTAAAGAAAGATGAAATTATGGGGTGCCTGGATGGCTCAGTCAGTTAAGCGTCTGACTTTGGCTCAGGCCATGATCTCACAGTTCGTGGGTTTGAGCCCCACCTCAGGCTCTATGCTGACAGCTCAGAGCCTGGAGCCTGCTTCGGATTCTGTGTCTCTCTCACTCTGCCCTTTCCTCACTCACACTCTGTCTCTCTCTCTCTTAAAAATAAGTAAACATTTTTAAAAAAGAAAGAAAGAAGATGAAATCAGCATCAACAATAAAATCACCATTATCCCCTCTCCTAATCCAAATTTCATTACATATTAACCGCCATATGTAAACAAATATATTTTACATAAATATAATAATGGCAACTAAAGAAAAAATTGGTACCTGCTTTTATCTTCCATGTAGTATAGACACTAAGTATCTATTTTGTCCCCAAGTTTTATGCATTCCTAATAAGATTTCTACCACAAGAGTGCTAATTTTATAACTGTTGAATTCCAAGGGGTAAAAATGTATCCTAAATGCCCAGCCAGCATAAAGTATATGTGTCATCATGGCTACCATGAACATGTGGAAGTTTCAACTCTAAAAGGGAAGTAATCGGGATTCAAAGCCCGGCCAAAACACTTCCCAACTGAATAAAACTGGGTAAGTGATTTAACCTCGGTAAGCCTTAATTTGTTTACCTGTAAAGGGAGGATAACATTATTTTTCATTTATGGCATTATTTATTTACCACATAGTGATTATTCACTTCTAGGAAAATGCTGAGGAAATGTTATCTGTACAGTACTTAGGAAATAAATAGAATTTAAAATAGCTGGTGTGCTCTTAGCGTTAAAAACCGGTATTGCTATGGAGACAGGATGAAAAAAGCTTTCTTGTTTCCTTACCTTCACCTGTGATGATACAGCACTACTGAAATTGATAATGATTAAACCAAGTAGACTTGGCTGAGTAAATCTTGAAAAAAGTGTCCTATTTTTAAAACTGCATTAATCGGGGCACCTGGGTGGCTCGGTTGGTTAAGCCTCCGACTCCTGGTTTTGGCTCAGGTCATGAGCTCACGGTTTCGTGAGTTTGAGCACCTGTTGGGCTCTGCACTGACAGTGCGGAGCCTGCCTGGGATTCTCTCTCTTCCTCTCTCTCTGCCTCTTTCTCTCTCTCTCTCTCTCTCTCTCTCAAAATAAAAAAATAAACTTAAAAAATTTTTAAAAGAAGTGCAATAATCAAGGCTTTTTTTTTTAATAAGTGACTTTGGAATTATTCATTTTTAAACAATTAAATGAAAAAGGTAAATATGATTTTCTCAATTCATTTTGTATTTCTCCATTTTTCTCTATGGACTTCTTTCCACTTATGATATGTCAAAGAAATACAGTCACTGATTTGTCTCTATTGCCTACCATAATGTGCTTCTCTTCCATGGGCACCTCCTCTATTTCTCTCTGGCCCCCGGATTGTTGAAGCTGACAAAACATGAGTACTTGGCTTCGGCTCTCATGATGCTCGAAATGTGATAAGCTTTACTTAAAATTACAAACTCTACCGTTCTGAGAGCTAGTGGAAAGTAATATAAAACCATGTGTTATTGAGGAGTGACATCAGCAAAATAGCAGCATAGGTTTCTTCTGTACAAACACCATCTTCCCCACAAAAATACCGGTTTAGACACTCACCGATGACAATGCCTTTCTAGAAGTCAAACGGAGAAGTCCCAGCTCACCCTTGGAGGAGAAAAAAGAAAAAAAAAAAAACAAACCCACAAATCCAAGATTGGCTGCACTGACAGAAAGTGGAAGTTTCAACTTTACCCACACCCTCCTCCAAGGTGGAAAGCTCAGTGCCAAAAGAGACCTTCGGGCCTACAGTCTCTCCCTCAGGAGAAAGTGAGAGCCAGTCAGGGAGCACCTGCCTTTCTCAGCTGTGTGAGATGCGGCCCAAGAGGCCCACTTCCTTCTCCCCGCCCAGAATGCTGCCCCGGTGCTGCCTGCCTGGGTCTGTCAGGGAGGGGAGGCGACAGCAGCAGCCAGGGCTCTCAGCGGACATCAAAGGGGGAAGCAGACGCTACTCATCCCTGCACAGATACCATCAGGAAGCCCATCAATGAGCCTCTTGGAATACCTCCCCTGCGGATCCTCCCACCTGGCACACGCCCCCCCCCCAACCGTCTCACACCTCACCTGCACACACGCTCACACAGTGACTCTCAATTGCGCCCCCGGGGGGCGACTGTGAGCCTCTGCCGACCACCAATGAGCACCCCCCGATAGGCTGCGGACTCTGCAAAAAACAGAGTGGGAACAAACGCGCAAACCAGAGCCTTCTGCACCGCTCCAGGAAAGATGAACGGGAGGCCTGTCAGCCTGAGCCTGACTTTGCATGATTGAGAGAAAGCGGACAATCCTCCAAGAAGGCCCCCCCCGCAAAGAGGAAACAAGAAGTCTGGAGCAGGCGTATTCATAGACAAGTTCTGGGAAAGCATCGGGATCTCTAAAAGGGCTGAAAGAAGGTTTTTCTCTACCAAAGCCCATTAGTAAAAAGTGGAGGAGGTGCCTGCTTCTTCATATGTGAAAACAGCAATGAAAGATTTCAAGGAATATGAAACATCGAGGGAACATGACACCATCCAAGGAACACAGTAATTTTCCAGTAACCGACCCCAAAGAAATGGCACCTGCAATGTGCTCAGTGAAGAATTCAGGATGTTTGTTTTGGGTGCTTCTGTTTTACAAGGATAATTCAATGAAATCAGACAGATGAATACATAACGATGATGCCATATTTATGTATGCTATGTATATAATGAAATACTACTCAGCCATGAGAAAGGGAAATCCTGCCATTTTCAATTACATGGACAGACCTAGAGGACATTATGGTAAGTACAATGAGAAGATTCATCACCAGGTCTGGGAGGATCTAATACACAGCATGGTGACAACAGTTATTAATACAGTGTTGTGTACTTGAAATTTGTTAAGAGCGTAGATCTTACCCATTCTCACCACAGACGCACAAAATGGTAATTGTGTGAGGTGATGGAGGTGTTAATTAACCTGATTGTGGTAATCTTTTCCAAATGTATACATATGTGCTCTTTAAACATATTGCATTTGTAAGTTAAACCTCAATAAAGCTGAAAAAACACTAAAATATCATTAAATATACAGTAAGTAAATACACCCAAATAATTTTCATCTTTATAAATCCTAGGTTTAAATAAAATGATGATCTATCTTCTTTATATCGGAATAAATTTGGAAAATTAAAACGTCCTGGAGACCTCTTCGTTTTCTATATCCAAGTTTATGGTATGAATTTATTAAAATGCTATTTTGGGACATATCACTTCTACACTATTTCACTAAGTAAAATCTCTTTCACAAGAACTGTGTACATCACAAAGAGCTTGCTTAACACTTGAAAAACAGGTGTTCAAAGCACCTGTTTTGTTTGAAAAAACAAATGGAACAAAATTTGGAGGACAATTATACACTGCAACAACCAACCATAAGTTCTTGGTTTATTAGATTATTATTTACTAATTTATTTTACACAGCAGACACTAAGGAGAGATTTTAGAATGTTAATATCAAGTAACTGACTACACTGTTTTTCAGTTTTCTTGATCTTTGGAGCAGTCTACATAAAAATAAATAGGATTATTTTAAGTAATGGCAATGAAGAGTGACTCAAATATTTTATGTATCTAGAGGTTTTTGTTCCTTTTTGAGCCATAAATAAAAATTTAATCTTCAAAAGCTTTCTTGTAGAAAATAACACTGTCTTAAAAATCAAACAATAGATTTTTAATACAATATTTGATTTTGCTTGGAATACATAATTAGGAATTTAGGAAACCAGGGCACAATTATGGGGATATATACACATGGAAAGAGACATTTAATAAGCTATACATTAACTTAAATTAGCAAATACTCTTATGATAGTTTTATCCAGACCTAATATTGAATATGGATTTATAAATTGTGGGTCTGTAGCCTTCATTCCATTTTTTAACTATAATAAAAATATCGTGTGAGTGCTCTGCTACAAACCTTTTCTTTTTTTTTTTTTAACGTTTATTTATTTTTGAGACAGAGAGAGACAGAGCATGAACAGGGGAGGAGCAGAGAGAGAGGGAGACACAGAATCTGAAACAGGCTCCAGGCTCTGAGCTGTCAGCACAGAGTCCGACGCGGGACTCGAACCCACGGGCCGTGAGATCATGACCTGAGCCGAAGTCGGACGCTTAACCGACCAAGCCACCCAGGCGCCCCGCTACAAACCTTTTCTACCCAGGAACACTGAAACATATCTTTCACAGAAGACATATCCATCTTTACTTCTATGAATTTTGACAAAATAAGGTCTCTTCAAAAAACAGATGGTGACCAAATGGCATTATAGTTACATTCAAAATTACATGGACTTTCATATCTATATGAGCTCTACCAAGAAAATAAGAGGTGGATGGTATGAGATAAGTACTTAAAATTGTGGATTTTAGGGTAAATCCAGAACCGGAAACTACATCACCTCACAGAAAGTTTCATAAGCTACTTAGAATTCAATATATATTTTTTAAATAAAGCAAAAATATATTGTCATTGTGAAAAAATATAAGACACCCTTTCATGAAGATCCAAAGATAACCATTTAGTATCCTTAATATACATACACTATAGCTTTGTCTTCCCTCCTTCCCTTATTTTCTACCTTCCTTCTTTCCTGTCTGCCTTTTTCTCTCCCTACATCTCTCCTCCTCACCTTGTATCCTTCCTTCTGTCCTCCTGTTTGTTACTTACTTATTGTCCTTTAGTTCCACATCTGCCCTTGTGCGCTGGAATCTGTATTTCCAGGACTGAGAATGTGGCTGGTGGCTTCCCACTGCTCCTGACATTAAGAAGCACTGGCAGGAGATCAAACAGCAAGAGGAAGAGAGAGGACAACCATCTTCTGATTCTGACATGTGAAGGTCACCATCAGTACCAGAGTTCACTGACACCACATTGCGGGGGGCAAAGAAGGAGGGAGATGTACCTGGCCTTTTTGATGGTTCTATCTTTGGCTGAAATAGCACCTCATCAGTGGATCCAGAACCTACCATGAAAATATGTCCAACAGCCCAGCTGTAGAACAGCTCTGCAGACCCCAACACAGGAACATCAGCAGTTTCTCATCACTGTGCCTCACTCTTCCTTCCTGTCTGTTTTCCCAGGCCCCACCCTATTCCACTCCATCCCTCTCCCTTCTTTTCTTCTATCCTTCTACCACTTTATCCACAATCTTCTGCAATAAATTACCTCTCTTTGAGGTAATGTCTACACTTATTTCTCTTTCCCTCACTGGGCTTTGCCTATCTATCTGTCTATCTATCTATCTATCTATCTATCTATCATTAAAAAATAAACAGAGGCATATTTTGTTTTTCGGGTTTTTTTAAAGAGTTTATTTGGGCAAACATTGATTTGAATCAGGAAGGAGCCAATCTAGCAGAAAAAAAGGAGCTCTAAGGAGATGTACAAAATGAAGAAGCCAGAAGGGAATAGGAACAAAGAAGCTATACTAGGCAAAAGAGCAGGTTGATTATTGAAAAGTGACTTTCCTTTAGCAAATGGCAGGCATGTATCAGGCAAATTTCCTAACTAGTGCTGATCAAGAGAATCCTGACTTACTGGTTTAAGATTCCGTTTCTGGGAAAGCCAAAACTATAAGTTGCCTCAGCTTAGTGCTGTGAGGCTTAACCTAAGCAACTCTATTTAGGGCCAGTTGTCTTCCTTTTTTTAACACTATTTATCATCTATCTATCAATAGATCATATATATCATCTCTTTATATATTACTTCATATGACATATGAAACATAAATATTATGCGTGTAGTGTTTTACAAATGTTTATGTACCTATAATAATATACTGTGGATAGCATTACATATCAACAGGTATTCTCCAAAAATGCATTTATGCTAGTTTATTTGGCCAACCTTCTATAACTGAACATTGATTGAGCTGTTTCTAAGGTATTCTTATAGACAATATCGCAATTGTATAGATAATGTTTGCACACATACTTATTGTTACTGTCCTAGAACAGGACTTCCAAAAGGCGTTTTTTGATGGGGCGCCTGGGTGGCGCAGTCGGTTAAGCGTCCGACTTCAGCCAGGTCACGATCTCGCGGTCCGTGAGTTCGAGCCCCGCGTCGGGCTCTGGGCTGATGGCTCAGAGCCTGGAGCCTGTTTCCGATTCTGTGTCTCCCTCTCTCTCTGCCCCTCCCCCGTTCATGCTCTGTCTCTCTCTGTCCCAAAAATAAATAAACGTTGAAAAAAAAAATTAAAAAAAAAAAAGGCGTTTTTTGAAAACTTTTGCTGTGTACTGACATTTTTTTCTAAGGGTTACATCAAACTCACTCTTCCCCTGAAGTTAATTAGAATACCTATTTCCTTCATATAATTATCTCAATTGTTATTCTTTATTTAATTCTGACACTTAATTAGTAAAAATGCCGTTGTTTTGATTTCCAATGAGGCAGGATACATCTGTTATATATATGTAATATTTTATAACATATATATTTTATATTTTTTAAATGGCCCATGAGGACTTTTGCTCACTACTTTCCTGGAATGTTTGCTTTATTTTTCTTCTTTAAAATGTTACCTTTCCAGAGTGCACACTAAACTTTATTTTACATCAATGTTGATCTTTTTATTTATTTCTATTTTGTGTTTCCTTTTATTTAAAAAATCACTATTAGTGAACGTAAAAGTTATTTTAAGTATAATTTCTAAACTATGTGATGTATTTACATTTATCTTTTTTTAAAATGAGTTTTGTCTCTGTTTATCAGGCTTAAAAGAACTTTCCTAATAGATGTTTACAAAGATCTGCAAATATATTTTCTTCTGATTAATACCACTATTCATCTATTTACCAAAATCAGAAGTCAGGGGTTCATATTTGATAAATTTATTTTCCTTACTTACATAACAATTTCTGTTGATTCTACCTCCAAAATGTTTCCCAAACCTATCCACATGTCATATAAATTGCCTTCGCCCTCCTCCCCACTATCTTTCATCCCCAGAAATAACACAGTCGCTATTGAGCTGGTCTTTCCAGTTCCATTCTTGCTTCCTAATCAATTACCCACAATCTGAGTCATCATTATAAATAGAGTCCTCTAATCCTTTCCTAAAATCCTGGGGCGCCTGGGTGGCGCAGTCGGTTGAGCGTCCGACTTCAGCCAGGTCACAATCTCGAGGTCCGTGAGTTTGAGCCCCGCGTCGGGCTCTGGGCTGATGGCTCAGAGCCTGGAGCCTGTTTCCGATTCTGTGTCTCCCTCTCTCTCTGCCCCTCCCCCGTTCATGCTCTGTCTCTCTCTGTCCCAAAAGTAAATAAACGTTGGAAAAAAAAAATTAAAATCCTCTAGTACCTTACCTTATCTTAGTATTAAGCCGAAAACCTTCCCATGCTTGACTTGAGCCCTCACAACATCCCCAATCTCATTTGATGACTGAAGACAGAGCCTTCAGTCTTTAGCTTCTTAACACCCTACCTCTCTATTACTTCTCAGAAAGCATTAGACACCACCCCCCCCTTTTTTACTTTGCCACATTGGGACTTTCCTCTTGGTGTTTCTGTTCCTTAGTGACATTCTTCCCTTTGCTCTTCACATCAGTTACGTCACAATCTACAATTCTCCTTCTCACCTCAGCCTTTAACAGCCTGCTTGTTTCTATTTCATAAACCCATTTTTTTCTTTCTTAAAAACTTGTTTAAGTAATCCTTTCTTTTCTATATGAATTCTCTATCTACCTCATGAGAGTGTAAATACGATGTAAGATTTATGAAAGAAAAAAATCCTCAGTTGTTCACTGTGGTACTGTAATCCTGTCATAATATTTGACATAAAGTAGATGATAAGTAAGTGAATATTTGCCTAAAGAAGGAAAAAAATGAATCTTCATTTTTCAAATGAATAACTTGAGGCTTAGAAAAGTGGTTTAATTTTTTTTCAATGTTAAGCCATCATTTTCTCACAACTTAATGCGCGTGTGTGTTTTAATAGTTTAGTGATTATTGCAAAGAAAACAGATATCCCCTATAGTTTTAGAAGGCAAATCTTTCTAACTTAGATATCATATAAGGGGCTTATCTATGGGATTCAGATATAGTCAGTCTTAACTATATATCCCTTCCCGTATATGGCTTTATAAGTCATATTAATGACTTTGAGCTTCATACTAAGGATTATGAGAAATCATCAAGATCTTTTGTCGGAAAGCTATTTAATTGGAAAGCATATATATATATATATATATATATATATATATATATATATGCACCTTGTGGGAATTTGGACTCGATGACCTCTGAGACTTATTCTGAAACTATGTTCCATGATTCTGTGACTTAACATTTTAAAGGCATCCGTTCTAATATTCAACTAGGAAAAATTACCAACAAAGACTTCTTTGTATATATTCTGTTAGAATCCTATGTTTGTAGTCAAATAATGTGAGTCCTAAACATTTTTTTTTGAAATTGTTTCATTAGAATTTATTTTAATCTTATTAACATGTCTGAAGTATAGCAAAGTTCTGTCAGAGAGTTTGAGAGAATAATTTTAAGCTCTAATCTGTTAGGCATATTGCACCATATGATAGAGAAGTAGACTGTATATTCTTGCTCAGTTTTTAGACCATGTATGTGCAAATATTACATCTAACTTCATATTAGATTTCACAAAAGAGAAACATGTAATTAGTATATAGAACATTTATACTTAAGAAAAAATGAACTAAACTCTTCTCTCTTCTAGGTCTTGCTGTAGATGGCTTTTGTTTGTTTTCCCATTAAGGCATTTCATATCAAAGAGATCTTTTGGAACTCTCTTATCCAAAAATAACCCAAATCCCCATATGTCACCTCTATCTTATTACTCAGTTTTGTTATGTTTGTGGAACTATTTTCTCTTTGAAGGTATTTATTTATTAACTTTCCTTCTTTGTCTGTATGTAAATGCCATGAGAGTATTGACCTCATCTGTTTTGTTTCCTTCATATAATCCCAATGCCTAAAGTGGTTGTTTGCTCACAAAAAGAAACTGTCAAACAAATAAAAGGCTGACTGAATAAACGGTTATGTTAAGTTATAAAAATCATATTTCAAATATAAGTTTTGCTAATTATATGGCTTACTTGCTAGTTACGGGGCTTTGGTCAAATCATTAACCATGGGGGCCTTAGGTTCCCTACTTATTAAAGGAAATATTCCTTCAAAGCATTGTTTTAGTGCTAGAATGAGATAATGAATGTGAAAATACTTAGCAAACTGTAACAAATAAATGAAAATCTAAGAAATTACTATTTGTACCCTGTTGAAGAAAAATCACTTATCATCAAGGACATTTTTGAGGTAACTTGAACTCAATTAAAAATATAAGTACTCTAACCACTTCTAAACAAAGTATGTAAGAAAGATTAATTAAAATGTATTCTACCTCTTGGGGCACCTGGATGGCTCAGTCATTTAATTGCCCAACTGTTGATTTCAGCTCAGGTCATGATCTCACGGTTCATGAATTCAAGTCCCACATTGGTCTCTGTGCTCATAGCACAGAGCCTGCTTGGGATTCTCTCCCTCATTTTCTCTCTGCCCTTCTCCCCCCACCCCTCTAAAATAAATAAATAAACTTTAAAATTAAAAAAAAATGTATTCTACCATCAAATCTGACTATTTCACAGTGAAACTGAACATGTCCATTGACAAAATAAATGTTAAGTTTAAACTATCAAGCCTAAAGTTGAAATTGGCACCTGGAGACAGTGACATATTGCTATTTGTTATTCTTATCGTTATTTAATACAATCACATTTTGAAGAAATTAATTTTGCCAGATATGTTGTTAATTTATACAGATCCCTATTGATTCAGCATATATGTTGCTTCCCCCAAAGCCTCGCATTTGCAAATAAAAACAAAATTTTACTTAGGTGGCAGACATATTGGTTAGATTACTCCTTTTTGCCTGAGGACACCACCAAATAAGTGTGAGTATCATTAAAGCCTCCCCTCCCATCATCTAAGTCTAAGACAGCATCTCCCAAAGAGCCTGAATAACTGTGGAAACTCTTCATCAGAGGTTTGAGCTTTGAAAACAATTGGTGAGAGTGTGAGGAGCCATTTTGAGCAATAGGAAATGCTTACAGACCATGTGGGGATGAGAGATCCAAATTCCAAGTGCTCCAGAGACTTTGGGTTTGTCACGTTTGCACCTGTGGAGGAGGTAGATACAGCCATGAAATCAAGGCCACACAAGGTGAATGGAAGAGTTGTGGAACCAAACAGAAGAGAATAATCTCAAGAGAAGATTCTCAAAGACCTGGTGCCCACTTAACTGTGAAAAAATGTTGGGGGAACCTAGGTGGCTCAGTTGGTTACGTGACCAACTTCAGCTTAGGTCATGATCTTGTGGTTCATGAGTTCAAGCCCTGTGTTGGGCTCTGTGCCGACAGCTCAGAGCTGGAGCCTACTTCAGATTCTGTGTCTCCCTCTCTCTCTATGCCCTTCCCCTGCTTGCTCTCTCTCTCTCTCTCTCTCTCTCTCTCCTCTCTCTCTTTTTCAAAAATAAACATTAAAAAATAATAAAAAAAAAAGATTGTTCTTCATAGCATTAAAGAAGACACTGAAGAACATCATGTAAGAGATTATTTTGAACAGTATGGGAAAATTGAAGTGATTGAAATCATGACTGACTGAGTCAGTGGCAAGAAGAGAAGCTTTGCCTTTGTAACATTTGATGACCATGTCTATAGACAAGGTTGTCATTCAAAAATACCATAGTGTGAATGGACACCACTGTGAAGTAAGGAAACCCTTATCTAAGCAAGAGATAGCTAGTGTTTCATCCGGCCAAAGAGGTCCAAGTGGTTCTGGAAACTTGAATGACAACTTTGGTCATGGAGGAAACTTCAGTGGGTGAGATGGCTTTGGTGGAATTCAAGGTAGTGGTGGATAGGGTGGCAGTGGGGCTGGCTATCATGGATTTGCTAATGACAGAAACAGCTTTGGAGGTGGTAGAAGCTATAATAATTTTGGCAATTACAACCATCCATTTTCAAATTTTGGACCCAGAAAAGTAGGAAATTTTAGAGGCAGAAGACCTGGCCCCTCTGGTGGTGGAGACCAATTCCTTGCCAAACCATGAAACCAAAGTGGTTGTGGTGGTTCCAGCAGGAGCAGTAGTTATGGCAGTGGCAGAAGGTTCAAATTACTGGCAGAAAACAAAGCTTAGCAGGAGAGGAGAGCTGGAGAAGTGACAGGGAAAGTACAGGTTACAGCAGATTTGCGAACTCAGACAGGCACAGCAGTGGCAGGGCCTAGCTGTTATGAGGAAGACATGTTTTAGACAATACTCATGTGAATAGGCAAAAAACTCAAGGACTGTATTTGGAATTAATTGTATAACAGGCTATTTTAGTTTCTGTTCTGTGGAAAGGGTAAGTCATTCCAACGAAAGGTTTTACTGAAGTTTTTGTTTGTTTGTTTGTTTGTTTGTTTTCACACATGCTGCTGATTGCTAAATATAATAGTTTGATCCTAACACTGAATAAATGTCCTTTTAGAAATGTGCTATGTAAAGTCAGTCTACTCTGAAGCCATCTCTTGGTAAACTACCCCAACGCTGTGAAGTTAGAATTTCTTCAGGGTGATGGCAGGTTCCATTCGAAATGTATTTGCAACCTGCTTGAGCACAGAAGCCATTGTCTCCACAAACCTTGGTGTAGTTGAACTGACAGTTAATGTGGTGTGATGTGGAGATTACCATTAAAAGGGTCCCCCAAACAAAGCCCTGGAGTTTATTTGGTTCTTCATCTGATTGTTGGAACATCCTATGCAATATATCTAAATTGAATTATGGTATCAGATAAAATTACAGATGGGATTAAAACTTGTATATCGTCTATCATGTGTAATAAATAAATGGTTTAATATTCTATTGAAAAAAATTACTTAGGAGAGATTTTTCTTGAATATATATAATTGCCTTTCATACTTGGAACCTTAAGATACACTAAATCTAAAGAGATTATACATGGTAAAATCCACACAATATTTTGTTTATGATTATTGCTCAATCAACACTTTAAGTATAATAATTTTTGAAGGTATAAAAAGTGGAATTTGTATTTAAATCTCAAAGATATTTTCTGACAACCAATTTCATTACATAAAAACACAAGGGTATTGATTCCGAGACCAAATGTCAGTTTCATATATTAAAATGTGTATTATATATGCCTCAAATTCAAGTCTATATGCATGAAGTAAGCACAGCTTGCCTCTAGAGCTACCAATAATTGATAATTCCAGCCTAAGCAATCTGATTTCCTCAAATTAATGCATCTAGGGGCTTTAATTTTCCATATTTGTGCTTAAAGCATTACTCGATGTGGATTTAACGGGCAAAAGTTAATATTTTTATCTTTATTCAGCTGAAAAATCTAAGAAAAGTGTTGCCTGACAATCATAAATCAAAAGCAGAGAAGAGCCTGTGCCAACCAATCCTTGTTCTGTGGTCAGCTTGGCTTAGTTTCCTCTAATATCTAGCAACAGAGGCCATGATGTGGAATTAAAAACATTCTTACTACATACACAGACTGATTGTGTGGTATGATTCTGCTCTTCCTAAGACAGTCCATGAATTCCTATAGCCCTTGGTGCCACCCAGTGCTAATGATTTCAATATTTCCTGAGAGCCTGCTGTATACACGATGACAGGGTAAGCACAGAAGAAGATCCAAATTTGAATAAAATACTCTCCCTGAATTTAAGTTATTTATGATAAAATAGGTGCGACACATATGCCCTGTCAAACAAAATGTATAAGCACTTCTTTACCAGGCTACAAAAGTAATTCACTAGGAATAAGAAAAAGGGAAGATGACTTCTAAAGAAGAGGTCATATACACTAAGAACACCCTCTTCACTTCTAATTCTCCCTTTCTTTTATTCTTCCTATATTACAATACTGCACTTAATAGCAACAGCAACGCTAGATCTTCACATGATCTCTTGCCTAATCTTTACACTACTCTGAGGAAGTAAATGATAGTAAGGTCATTTACCAAAAATTGAACTATCTCTCAACATTGTTACAATACTAATTAAGGTCACCTTGCTGGTATCAAGGTCAGAACTCAAACCCAGAACTGTGTGATTCCAAAGCATAATCTTTTATCCACCTTGCTATACTGGTGTTCACACTTCATTCTGAAGGAAAACGGGAAACTGTTTTGCAGGATTGGACAAAGGGCATTTGACTCTGAGGGAACATGGGGTACAAATAAAGACACTGAGCTGTGAGCCTACATGGTGTCATGAAAGGACGGATAGTTTGAATGAGGCTGGAGGTAAGAGGTACCTGGTAAGAGTAGCAGAAAATGAAACTGAAAAGACTTAGGACCAGATCATAGAGCACCTTTCTAAGAAAGTAGAATTTTATTTTTAAAAATCGTGGTGCCAATATTATTTTTCTTCAGCAGATAATAACATTATTTTATATGCAATACAGTAAGGATTGTTCAATGTATGACATTTAAAAGGCATCAAATAAATGTCTAATAAATTAAATAATGGGATGAAGTAGAGGATCTATTACAGTATCCTTAGGAAGACGAAGCAAGTTCATAAACTATGGCAGTAGAAAGAACATTAGATTCATTAGATTAAGAGTAAGGAAAACTTCGTTTAAACCAACCTTAGCCATTAACTAACTTGGAGATAGTTTTTTGCTTGTTTGGTTGATTGGGGTTTTTTTGCCTCCACAAAGCCTCAGAGCTCTCATTTGAACTCATATAAAGAATGGGGAAATAAAAATCCCCAAAGTTTCTTGGCTCTAAAATTATATGACTTTGATCTAGTAATAGGAAAGGGTACACATTTCTTTTTAACTAAAATAATTGCAAGTATAACCATATCAGACCTTTGTTGTCTATGGGATGTATTTGTCACAAGGGGCAAATGATTTCTTTTTTCCATGTTTATTTATTTTTGAGAGAGAGACAGAGCACAAGTGGGGGAGAGGCAGAGAGAAAGGGAGACACAGAATCTGAAGCGGGCTCCAGGCTCTGAGCTGTCAGCACAGAGCCCAATGCGGGGCTCAAACCGATGAACCATGAGATCATGACCTGAGCTGAAGTCAGACGCTTCACCGACTGAGCTACCAAGGTGCCCCAGGGGCACATGATTTCTATGAGAGAGGCAGTAATAATATCATTCATGTGGATGCTAAATATGAGTGAGGAGTATTTCTGTGAAAATAATGAGTTCAGGTTGGAACATGAATGGCAGATTAAAGCAGACTCATTGAAAATGCCCAACGAACAGCCACACTGCAAATCAGGAGCACAGGCAAATGCTCCAAACTGGAGGTATGATCTAAGATAACATACCTGGGGGTTACAGCTGAAGCATCATGAGGAAGTTGATAAAATCCAGAGAAAATTATTGGAATAGAAGGAAGGAATCAGTGGCACAAATAGATGCCTTAAAGAAAATGTATCAGTGGAGGGGACTGTGAATTTTTTAAAAATAGTTTCATATGCTAAAGGGTCTCAAGCTGAAGAATAATGGGCTAAAGAGTTTTAAAAGGAAAAACTGAATGTAGCACAAGTATTTCAATATTATTTGGAGATGTAGGAAAGAAGAAAATCTGTAAGGCCTCTTTAGTGTGTAAGCAAGATCCAATAAAGATGTTTTAGAACTAATGCAAGCTAACTAGATATCCTACACTAGGATAAAGTCATTTTGCATGTGTTGAGTATTCAGAAATATATGGTGAACTGAACCAAATAAGGTCTAGTTGGACAAAAAGGTGAAAATAGAAAACAACCATTTGAAAAAGTATTGACAACATAGAAAGCTAAAGATATATAATAAAGTCAAGAGCAGAGAAAAAGAGGAAAGGTATCATCAATAAAATTATAACAAATAAATAAATATAAAAATAAATTGGGACAGGGGAGCCTGGGTGGCTCTGTCGGTTGAGCATCCAACTCTTGATTCAGGCTTAGGTCATGACCTCTCAGTTCGTGGGTTTGAGCTCCAAGTCAGCCTCCGTGCGGACACTGCAGAGCCTGCTTGAGATTCTCTCGAGATTCTTTCTCTCCCTTTCTCTCTTCATGTCTCTCTGCCTCTCCCCGTACTCCCTCCCTCTCTCTCTCTCTCAAAATGGATAAATAAACATAAAAAAATAAATTGGGACATAGTATTTAAAAAAGAGGAAAAACAAAACAGGTAAATATGCTAATTAATTTCAGGAATGCAAGGATTGGGCAAGTGTAGAGGTAAGGTGAGTCAAAGAACGTCTTCTCTGATGGTCTATCTTTTATATATACATACAATTATATACATATATAACTGACAAAATTTGGTACCATGGATGAGAATGCTGAGTGGCCGGGCAGTAAAGGTTTAGAATTTCCTGAGAAAGACTGGGCATTTACACACGTCAAGGAAATCTGAGCCAAATGTGGATAGCATGAAATTCTAATGCAGTCCAACATGAGGAGTCTCCACATATCTTGGCTCTCTTCAACTAGGCTTGTACAACCCAGGAAAAGGAGAATACAAGAGGGGTAACACATGATAGACATGTAATCAATATTCAGTTTCTTTCCCCTTGCTTCTCCAAGTATAATGCGTCTTCAAAGCACAGAATGCTGAACTAAATCATAGATAAATGTAGTTGGGTATCCAAGCACCTAGGAGACCAGATTGCTAGAAAAGCCATCTGCATACTAGTGAAGTTTTCCAGAATGGAGACTGGCGTGGAGTTTCTAACTTTATTACAAGTGGATTTCTTTCCTCGATTGCAGATAATTTGAACTTTAAGCATTGTGGCCATTGAAGGATTATGTCAGAAAAGAGTGACCAGTGCCTACGAAGGGATGGGATGCCAAAGCAGAGGGAACAAAGAATTTCCAGGATGTTTCAGGGGATTGAGGTCAATAGGTCCCGTCAGTGTTCGCCAACGATGTGGGAGAACATCCCAGGATGTGACGGAGACACACCCATGGAAGTGGACCGTAGACACCAGGGCACAGCGTAAGGGCAAAGGTTTTAATAGCTAAGTTTGACAGAAGCTGCAGAGCTACCCGATTTCAGGGATTATGTGTGTTTAGATACTGAATGTTTCCACAGTGATTGACAGCAATTGAAACTTAGAAGTCCTGCCTCAGTTTTCAGATACCATATCAGTAAATACCACAAACATAGTCTTTCCCTGATCTGGAAAAAAAAATCAATCTCATTACTTTGTAATCATACCTACAAAGTTAGATTCCCCCCCACTTGGATGATATATATATATTGTTATATAATATTATTATTATGTTATTATATTATATATTATTATATATTATATATTATATATTATTATGTTGTTATATATTATTATAATATATAATATATACTAAAGTTTAATATACCATATGATATGATAATATCACTGAGAAACACAAAGTGATTTAAATTCATTTACTTATTAATCCTTGGAAGACTACTCTAAGATACAGGGGGAATAGATATTATTTACCCCAGAGAAAAATAGGCACTTAGTAGATAACTACCTATCTAAAGCCAATTAAAAAAAAAAAGAAAAAATAAGAAAAAATAAGAAAAAAAAAGCTAAAGGCTATAATTGTAGATGGTTTTATATTGTACCTGACATAGCTCAGAAAAAAAAAAAAAAATCAAAAGCAGCAGATTCATGCTTTCCAGGCATGCCCCAGGAATGGAAGATTCTCTTTTTATGTTAATCCACTCCCTTTGAGCCAAAAGCTGACAGTGCACAGACAACAAAGGGGCTGCTAGGTTTGCTGTCCAAAAATACTCACCACAATTTGTCAGGCTTCACATTAAACATGGCTTCTTACACATCACTGGCCTCTAAACATAAAAGATCCTGTTGGTTTCCCTAATTAAATACAGTGAGATCAAAGGTTCAACAATGTCTCTCTGACTATCTCACAGTATTTCAGAACTGAAAGCAAATGAGAAGTGTAAGAAAAATGTGTCAGAAGTTGCAGAGATTTAGCTTTCTTTTTGCTTCTTTACCTTTTTAAAATAAATAAATAAAGCCAGGACAGCCTATGAGTGTTGCTCATATTTCCTTTGTGTTTTCCCTTAATCAGATAATTGTTTTGACATCAGAGTTGAAAGAGTCTGAAGTGAAGAATATAGAGAGACCAGACATGTCACTTTTGTAGAAAAGATGGCATTGCACAATGGCCCAAAAATACCACGCTGAATATTTTTTCTAAGTAGGAGAAGATCCTGCTGGAACAATGCATTTTCATAAATCTATAGCATTTTATAGAGGAAGATGCATTAAAATAAAATATGGCTGGCCTTGGGTGACTAAACTCCAACTTCACTCATGAATCCATCCATAGATTATTCACAGTGGAGGTATTGTTTACAGGAAATTCCAGTGTCAAAGAGATGATCTAATCCTGATTCCTTAGGGATGAGTCAATATTGATTACTCTCAATAAGGGAACAATGACTAATAGATTTGGAAAGGGTCTTCTCTTTGAGGAGCATTATGTTTTGAAATATAAAAAAATTGAAAATAATTATGAAAGCTTTAAAGAAAATACCTTAAGACATACTCACCACCTCTATTTCTCTCTAAACACATTTAATTACTTTAAGATTTATAGAAATAAAAAATAAATAGCTTTGAAATTGTAAAAACACCTTTTATCTAACAGGTATTATATCTAATATGATAATTTATATATAATATGACCCTAAATTTACTTAGAAGACTTTCATATGGGTTTTTTTCATGTGCATATAAGATAAATTAACCAAAAATTTAAATGATAAATAATTGTGAATGAAAAGTTACCGGGGAAAAAATGTAAATCCTGTATACTTTTCTTAGCAACAAAAATTATTTTCTTCAATATGCTTTTTATTAAAATGTAATAAAAATCTCTGCTGAAAACCAGATGGTAGATGACATGATAAATTAAAGCCCCGCATAAGTGCAAATAGAAAAAAAAGAACTTGCTGCTGACATAAATGACATTTACAATATCACATATGTTTTTTTCTAATGAATATAAGATGATCTTGATATTGCAAAAGACCTTTGTTCCAGAAGTGAAACAACTAGAAGAGGAAAAATGAGGAAGCAACTTGCAATTCTATAGAAATAGAAAATGCTATGACCTCTATTCCAATTTGAAAAATAATATTTGAGTAGTAATAAAAAATTGACACAAATAGGAAGAATACTATTTTTAATTAAAATCTTCTCTTATTCCTCCTTATTCCTATTTGTCAGATAAAAAGCTAAAAAATTATGTCTGATATATTTAATACCTGCCTAAGTACATTCATTCTTATCAAATATACTCCAAATTATTACATTAATACACACATGGCTATGTTATAACTCCACTTACCAGTATTATGGAAAGGTCCTAATAAGTATTATGAGAGCCTATGAGGTTGGATTAAAACATACTTCATTTGAAATATTTCCCACCACATACCAGCTGTATGACTATGGGCATGTTACTGAACTACTCTAATCCTTGATTCCTTTTTCTATGATTGGAGATTTTATTAGTTATAGTGTAAAATAGGAGGTTTAAACAGGGTGTTGTAAACAACACATAATACAGTGCCTGGCATAAACTAAGCCCTAAGTAAAGCATTAGTCATTATAATTACAGGTCATAGGTTAAAATAAGTGCAGACAAAAATATCAATTAAATACTTCAATATTAAATAAAGGTCATTTGCTGTCTCAATTTTAAGTCTCATCTCTTAAGCTGTAACATAACCTGTTTTGGCAGACTCTCTCCAACCGTTGCTATCCGTGCCTGGCTGTGAAAACATCAATGGCTGTGCATACTGAACAGATCTCAGCTAACTCGGTAAACAAAATGTATAAAAATTTCAGGAATTGTTTCTTGTTAGAAATGGCCAATAAACTGCTTATTGCTTTGCAAATATTGAACCTGGGAAAATAATGCTACATCTGCTAAAAACTTATGGAGAGTAGCTGATGGCCCATTAAATATATAAATATACAAGGAACAAACAAGAATAATTGTGAGACCTTAAGAAATCTGGCCTTGGAGTACATTCATGACAAGCTAAAAAAACTGGGTGATATTTTGAAAAAACAAAAAAGACACAAGGAATAAATGATATTCTTTTTTATTTTTTTTATTTTTTTACATTTATTTATTTATTTTTGAGAGACAGAGCACAAGCGGGGGATGGGCAGAGAGCAGATGGGACACAGAATCAGAAACAGGTCCCAGGCCCTGAGCTATCAGCACTGAGCCCGATGCGGGGCTTGAACTCACAAACCGTGAGATCATGACCTGAGCCAAAGTCGGACGCTCAACCCACTGAGCCACCCAGGCACCCCAAGGAATAAATGATATTCTTAAGTATATCTTAGTTATATCTTAGCAAAATTCGACAGTTATGGAAATGAAAATATTTAAACTGAAAAGCCAGTGTCAGACGTCAAAGGATTTCAGGGCTGTCTAGCCCAAATATAGATTCAATTAGCCATATCTCAGTGGTAGCACCTACTCTTACTTAGGCATATGAGCAATATCTAACTTGGGTGGTAGTTTGTTTTAAGGTTAAAACAGAATTGGCATACCAGCCCAACTTAATCAATACACATTGACATAAATTAATAATAGAAGAGTCCTTAATCCAACCTAAGCAATAGTGAGGATTTGAACCCAACTCTTTTACAAACTAATACCTAGTTACACTTTAGTTGGTGCTTAATGAAAAGAAAGGTCAGGGTTTAGTCTGGAAACTAATCTCACATGCTGTATTTAGTAGACAGTTTTTTTCCTAGCTGAATACCATTTATGTCTCGTATATTAAAAACACAGTAAAAGAAGCTGATTTATAAATTTGTATGGATGATGTATCATTTAAAGTTCCCAGCAGGAAACAGATGGTCTTCAAAGTGTTTAAATGAAGTGAGTTTCACAAACTCTACACAGAGGTGAAGGTGAAGTTAAGGACACCAAGAAGAAATAGAGAAACACCCAGGAATTAGCAACAGCAGGAAGCTAGGACCACGCTGAGTGAAAGGAACAGAGAAGGTGCAGTGTTTCTGAGAGCCTAGCCAGAGCTAGATGTGTGGAAGAGGGACAGCCAAGGGGAGCTGTAGGCAGAGAGGAAGGGAAACACTGCCAGAATAGTAAGTATAAATACCCAGACCAGTCTTTTCTCATAGCTTTCGTCTGCTCTAACTGCCTCCCATTGGCTGAATCCAACATAAAGCCAAAGGACAAGGAAACCCACAAATGTTCAAACTTTCAGGGCAGAGAGGAGCTGAGAATAAATAAAGAGGTCTAGGGGGTTAAAAAAATGAGGATATTCAGAAAAATAAAAGCACAGATGAATAAAATGTGATTGGATTGAAAGCTTAACTTATAAAGGGCCTGATAGTGATACTATAAAAGATGATAAAACTTTTCTTTATGGTAACTGTTCCACTATATGCATGAAATTGTTTCATCCCCACATTTCAGCTTTAAGTATTTTTTAATTCATACAAATGCGTGCAATAAAATGCAATTACAGCTCAATTAAAGTTCCAGTGCAATTAAAGCACATTGAAAATAAATGGTACAAAACAAATCTTTGGAGTTGCTTTTGTTTGCATTTACTGGGATTTTGGCTCTTTTAAGTACCAATCTGTTATTAGAAATATATGGATATACATAGCTTTTGCTATGTAGTTTATCCAATAATAAATCATAATAAGCCATTTATCAGATTACTCCATTTAAATTATACACAAAAATCTGGGATTTGAAATGACAGAGAGAAGGTTAAGAAAAAAAACATTTATACATTCCAATTGAAGGATGCATGCACTGAAGGTTTGGTAGCATTTCAAAAATACGGCAAACATTCAGGGAACTGAAAAACTCTCAAAATGTTCAAAGATGTCATGGACATCAAAATCAATAAACAAATGCAAAAATACTAATGCTGAATAAAACATCTGCTTCATTTCCAACTATGACAACAAAAGCTCCATGCCCGCTTATCCTCCAGGTTAGCCTGGGTTTGAATGTTATTGGAGGTTAGAATCAGAGCAGCCTACTAAGAATAAACAAATATTACCTTGATTCCTATTATATTAAGGAATTCAAAGTATCAGGTTAAGTGATGTTAGTACACAAAGAAGTCTACGTTATTGGTTCCTATTTCTAATATGCTTATAATTTAAATGAGATGGGACATCAGGACATAAATATTCTGATTCTAATATTCTGTTCAGTAGTCCCAACCCGATGCACTAAGGCAGCTTTATAGAAGTTTTAGCCCCAGATTAAGAAAGTATTTTTTAGGATTATATCACACACACACACAAGGTATAATATTAAAATTGAATAAAGAACCATAAATTAAATATGAATAATCAGGAAATAATTTGAAAAGAAGTGGCATTTGAATTTTTTTTCATGTTTATTTATTTTTGAGACAGAGCGTGAGCAGAGGAGGGGCAGAGATAGAGGGAGACACAGAATCTGAAACAGGATCCAGGCTCTGAGCTGACAGCACAGAACCAGATGCAGGGCTCAAACCCACAAACCATGAGATCATGACCTGAGCTGAAGTCGGATGTTCAACCGACTGAGCCACCCAGGCACCCCAAAGAAGTGGCATTTGAATTGAAACTTGGCATATATGTAATAATGAGCTAAGAAAAGGAGAACAAAGAAAGAAAAGTAGGGTAAAAATAAAATTGTTTGAAGTACCTATAGAAGCATGTGTGTGTGTGTGTGTGTGTGTGTGTATACATATACATATATATATATATATATATATATATATATATATAATTTAAGAGTCCCTGAATAAACATTAACTTTCTAGAATAGGGATTTTAAAGGGAAGTAATGTGTAGTATGTATAGATAATGTTGCAAAAACAGGGTAAATCTAATTGTTAGTAACCTTTCAATGGCAATCATCCCAAAGGCATAACCTGGAGTTTATCTTACAGGCATTAGGGAGCCATTGAAACAATTTCTGTAGAGAAATGATCTGATAAAAGAGTTTTGAGATTAATTGGAACAGTTAGAGAAAAGAATCAGGGGGATAATATACTCCCAGAGGAAAATGAGAGTTTAAAGTTATAAACGTTCATGGTAATGATATATAAGAGGGAAAATGTCAGAAGTATTTAGAGAAAACAAGGTAGACTTGCTGTTTGTTTGGAACCAGACAACAGTGAAGGATGGGGAGTTAAAGATAACCCCGAGATCTCAAGCCATAGTGATTAGAATAATGTCAGCCTTGGGAAAACCAAGTTGGACAGCTGGCCATAAACAGGAAGTGCTCTGGCCCTCAGGCCAAATGCAGCTCCTGAAGGAGCTTGCTCAGAGCAGCTTTGGAAAGGAAACTTCTGTTTCTGAATTCATTCCAAAATCTTCAGACTGTGCAGTGACCCCAGGGAAATTTTTAATCTTCCTGCGTTCAGTAGTCCCAACCTGATGCTCTAAGGCAGCTTTAGAGAGGTTTTAGCCCCAGATTAAGGAAGTATTTTTTAGAATTACACTCAAGCTTATATCCTATTGTAAATAGTTAGTGTCCTAAGATTCCCAGGATTTTGAGAAGCAGAACAGAAGCAATGGTGGTGGTGATGGTGATAGTGATGGTGAGCGCGGTGGTGGGCAATGGGGGACAATGAACATCTCAGCTTTCTCACAACTATTTACAACCTAAACCTGAGCTGAAGATTTGAATGTTCCCTTCCTAATTTACCAGATTTTTTTCGTGAAGTTCTAAGTTCTGGGAAGAAATATTTTGATCATATTAAACTGATCTGTAGCCAAATGCTAAGTCTACTATAAAAACTTTCAACACTGGCACCAATTATATTAACATATGTACGCTTATATTTTGCTTGTTGTATGGCTTCAGAGGAGAAGTAACTCTAAAAAATTTGCAAGGCAACATATACAACTCAGTTAGGAGTCAAAGACATTAAACTCCTAGAGAAGGCACCGCAGTGTAGTTTCAGATGCTGAATCAGGAACTTTCTGTTATTACGGTTGTTCTTACGGTGAAAATATTTTTTGTCAAAAACTTAAGGAACGTGTCACAACTCTCTGGATCCCTGTCTCTTCTCACAGGATCGTTTTAAGGATAACATGAAAAAAGGAATGTGAATTGCTTTGAAGAGTATAAAACCACATTCAATCATGATCCTCTCTACAGAGAGAGAGTACTGATAGCTCTTCTAGGCACTAATACTGGTAATACTTTTTAAAAAATTCAGTGTCCAGTGGTTCAGTGAAGAGAACAGAGGTCAGGCTTGATAGTTCAAAAGAGGGTAGTGCAGTTGGGATGCCTGGGTAGCTCAGTCAGTTGAGCACTCAACTCTTGATTTCTGCTCAGGGCATGAACTCACAGTCATGAGATGGAGTCCTGTGTCAGGCTCTGCACTGGATTGGAGCTTGCTTGGAATTCTCTCTCTCCCACTGCCTCTGTCTGTCCCTGCTCATGCTCTCTTTCTCTCTCTCTCTCTCTTAAAAAAAAGAGGGTAGTTAAGATGGGGAACAAGTTCCTAGAGTCTTGAATGAGTTGAAAGGCAAATCAGGAATCATCAGCGAGTCTTATAGATTCAACTTTACAAGAACAAGAGAGCTGGTGTTACAGAGGCTGGGCTCTGAGACTACCAGGTGGCTGCTTGGCTAGAAGAAGGAAGGGTTAAGGAGAAACTGGCTTTTTGTTGGGAGTCAGAACACCTGAGGAGATGCAGCTACTCTTGGGGATGCTGTCTGAAGCAGAGAAGTTAGGGAGAAAAGTCTGGACTTCTTTATCTTTCCTGGTAGTGTCTCCTATTAGTGGAAATGGCATAGAAGCTTGTTGACAAAGAGCTCTGGAAAAGTAGATTTCAGGAATCAACTCACTACAAAATAGGGTGAACATGAAGGGATGAGGAATGGACCTGAAAGCAAATTATCAGCAAATACAGAAAAAAAAAAAAAAAAAACAACAACACTGAAATACTAAATAGAAATTACCATCTGGTCCAATTAAAACAAAAAAGCCTAAAATCAGTAAAATTGTACTAACTAGCTTTGTTTAAGCAGTTTAAAGGACTGGACTCTGACCAAGACTTGTCAATACAACTTCCATATATAATTGAAACTCTTCTCCTTGGTTTAGATAATAATTCTCCTTTATTTAGAAGGGTTTAATAATCTCAAATCTTTCCAATATATCACCTACACTCCTGTTTGATGAGTCATTATTCAAATTTAAATATTGGGGCGCCTGGGTGGCGCAGTCGGTTGAGCGTCCGACTTCAGCCAGGTCACGATCTCGCGGTCCGTGAGTTCGAGCCCCGCGTCGGGCTCTGGGCTGATGGCTCAGAGCCTGGAGCCTGTTTCCGATTCTGTGTCTCCCTCTCTCTCTGCCCCTCCCCCGTTCATGCGCTGTCTCTCTCTGTCCCAAAAATAAATAAAACGTTGAAAAAAAATTAAAAAAAAAATAAATATAATAATTGGCAAAGATCTGATTAAAATATTTAAATAACATGTGTTGACTGTAGGATTATGACCAAAATACATGGCAAAGCATTATAGTGTCCATGATGTAACCTTGCCTACTGCCATGACCTGTCATATACTGATCTACACTATCATTTAAAGTACCAGCAACTCCAAATTATACACATTTCCATAAAGTACCATTGTATGTCTCACCTCTGAGCCTTTTCTCATGGGTCCCACATTGCAATATCCTTTACCACCTTGCCTAAACTGCCTAAGGCATATTCATATTCCAATGCTTCGTTCATATTCCAATACTCTTAGTTTAGCTTCTCCATGAGGTCTTTTCTGAAAACATCTTTCTAAGTAAAATTGATCACCACTCTTTTGTGCCTCTGCTAGTTCCCATACACCTGCAATAGCAATTATGATAGTAGTTGTGGGATACCCCATCAGATGTTAAAATTAAATTTTAAAAATTTTCTCTAGTTAAGGAAGACAGAAGCTGATCAGTCTTTACTTTAAAGAATAGTTGCAGAATCACCTTAAGTTTCTAGAGGTAGCTCCACTGGAAGAGGTACATAGAATCACAGATTTAAGGGTAACCTCCCTTGGATGGTGAAAAAGTAATCCAGATTTCAAGGAAAGAAATTGCTAGAGACAGGAGGACATGACTATTGGGATTAACAGATATTAGAACATTACTAAATTGGGGCAAAAAACATTCTTGGGGTTAAGCTGGCATTCTGATACCTTTGCATGGAAATCCACACATGTGTGCTGTAGCCTTGGAAGACCGAATATGGTCATGGCAGAAGATTGCAATTCAATGAGCTATGTTCTCACTGAAGAACCTGGGAAGTCACTGGGACACTAACCCAATATTTTCAGCCTGTAGGTGGATGATTTCAAAAGCTGTGGCAGCAAAAATCAATAACAGAAGTGGGCAATTAAGGGATTACCAAGCGACAGTATTGTCTACCAATAGGGCCATTATAGACTTGAGCACACAAATGGAAAATTATTTCATTTTAATAAATGTATTCATAAATTTTCTGCTAAAATTCATATTGCTAAAATTTATGCTAATTAAGTATTGCTCATTTATAATGTATTGTTTACATGTCCACCCCTTCTTCTCAAGTCTATTTTTTTTTTTAAGAATAAGACAGATTTTATTTACTTAGTGTCTAAACTGTCCGCCCTGGCTTTTGGAATCCATTACAGAATCAGTAATATTTTCACTAAAGAAGAAATTGACTATATAAATGAATGATTTCATTGATTTCATTTTTGTGACCCCCATGTGAATTCAAAGAGTATAATTCAACTATAATTGTCTTTATATACATTAGCTTAAAAAATCAAAGCATAAATAAAGACTATTATAAGTAGTTTCAGTGACAAATTATAAGGGGGTAGAGTTGCATTAGCAACCTACTCTTAACATACCATGTTAATAATTAGTTCAAAATAATTAATTAATCTGGTATACAGAGTCAAAGTACATCACCCATTATCCAAGTCATTCATTTTCTAATACCGCTGACATATGAAAGTACTAAATTTATGTGGGGGGAGTTTAAAAAAACCTAGGGCAATCTCCAGGTATTTGTGAACTTACAAGAATACCTCAGTTTTATATGACTGAAGTTAAAGACTAAATAACAGATGTTGTAAAAGAAGGGACAAAGGATACCATTAAGTTTATTTAAAATATGCTAGATATTTTGGGTTATCTATAAGCAAGCCTTCCCTTCTAACTTGCTAGAGAACAAACAGCTAAAATAGAGTAACTATAATAAAAGGCAGGGAGAGAAAAGTGGACATGTGTTGACAAAGGGGCAAAACTTGAAGAAAATAGCCTACTTAAGTACATGACCTATTCTGAAGCCAGGGAACTGTACTTATTTTCAGTAGAGCAAAGGGTTCATTAATGAGAAAAAGTAAGAGATGAAGTAGGAAAAGTAACGTGACCCAAGAGTCACTTATGTGAGAAGCTCAAGCCCTCCATTCTGCCAGGATAACTTATCTTTAGGCTTTAAATAAAACTACTAGAACAAATGTAAAAGAAAACCCATTCTTTCCTCTGCATTTCTCCAGGGATTCAAAGAGAACTTAGGCTTCTCATCCTCACATCTGATTCTAATTTTCTGCTTCTACTTCTTAATTTCAGCAAGTTCTATTCTTACAGAATATTTTTCCAAATTGTCCTTTTTGGGGGGCACATGCCAATCACTTACATAAGAATGAAAATGTAGGAGGCTTTTATTGAAGTGTTGGAGTAACAGGAAGAATAAATTGTAGAAAAGCATAAGAAAGGTCTTAAAATTAGATATTAGTAATCCTTTCTAGTAATAGAGCTACTGACACAAAATGAACCATGAATTCAATGGCTCAAGTAAAACAGAACTTTATTTCAATTGCGTGTTAATAGTACAGAAATGAGTAGAAGAGGGCTGGGGTGGTAGTTCTATTTGTTCAAAGGGTGGCTTTTAGTGTCCATTATTTCCCAGTCCATGAGAAGGGGAAAGAAAAAAGCCTAGAGCAAGTAGTGCCTTCTTTATATAGACAAACCATAACCTGAATACTTCTGGTCAAAACCCACTGGTCCCACATTAGTCTCCTGGTGACATCTATTTGTAAGAAAGGTTGGGAAATGTAGCTATTACTATGGCAGCCAGGTGCCTACCTAAAATTTAGGAGGTTCTATTTTTAATAAAAGGAATGCATTGGTCTCTCCTATGCTCTGTTATATAAAAACTAGTTTCTGGTATCTTGTTAGGATTCTCCTACCCTTGCTACCCCAAGATCTTCTCTTCCTTCCTACTTGCCTGAATAAGCTAAAATATCATCTTACTGTGTTATGCAAAGCAATTTACTGCATTTTATCTCACTTCTGCCTTCTCACAATGCCTTGAAGATTTACTGTCTCACAGCAAAAATCCCACCTTGGTATTTTTCTTAATAAAGAGTATATGCCCAAGTGAATTATTTTGTTTCTCCCTTAGGAAGTAGAAATTCAGATGGTAAGTTCTACAGAGTAATTTCTTTTTCTATACTATCACAGATAAGAAAGCTAATGTGGAAGACTGAATGCAACCATAAGATAGTTGCACATTAGGCAGTAGATTAAATGGGGTCCTTAAAGATTTCCATCAAGAGAAAGAACTTCCTGCTTTAGAAGGAAAATGAATCTGGCATTATATGCAAGTTGAATTGTAATAGGAGGGGCAAAAGCTGGGTCCATTCAGAAATGTATCTGTATTCATAGTTCTTTACATCAAATATATTTTTACCATTATTTTAAAAATTATTTACCCCCAAATCTCTTATTCATCAGGTTAGTTTTTGCCTGGTCTAAAAGTATTACCTAAATACACATGTAAGTACTGCCTTTTGTGCCCCTACTGAAAAGTGCCTTCTAAATGGAACCTCACAATCTCATTTTATTGGTTAATGAACACAGGACATTTAGTTAATAATAATATGCCAGGAATTTTGCAAATTCCTGAAAATAATAAGTTTGATATAGATGATATAGATAGATATAGATATAGATGATTAGATATAGATATAGATATAGATATAGATATATAGATATAGATAGATAGATATAGATATAGATATAGATAGATAGCTTTAATGCCACTAGAGGTTACAATTTCCTGAGAAGAAAGGTAGGCAAAGAGACAATTATGACACAGTCTTGTAGATGTCTTATCAGAGGTTAGCAGTGGATGCTATAGGCTCACCTTGAAAGGGAACCCTTGAAAAAGCAGGGAGATCTCAGAGGAGTTGACACCTGTACTTTGTCCTGGGGTATAGGAAAGAAACTCCTCCAAAGAGATGAGTTTCTAGGCTAGAAAGAGCTTAGATATTAGTGACATTAAGAAGATTATGTTGATTTGAATATTGTGCTAAGAGGACAATAAAGGAGATATGAGGCTGAGGGCTTTTTCAGTTTCCTTAAAACTTCTAAGTTTTTACGTGACAACAATAGAGAGCTGTAGACGGGTTTTAAACAGTAAGTAACCTCAACAAAGTTTTATTTTAGAAAGATCATCTTGATGGGTATAGAATGCAGGAAACATGAAGGCACAGTGACAAAATCAAGACATGGTCCTGTATCAGGCTTGTGGTTGCTTCCCCAAGACCCATATGGCATAGCCATGGAGATTGGCTAAAACTCTCACTTCCATCACTAGATGCAACCACTGTTAAAATTCTGATATATAAACACACATATATGTGTAATTTTACATAGCATACATAATTAACATATACACATTTTGTAATATACAACTTACATATATATATGTATATGTAAGTTTTTAAAAGTAATAATAGAACTCAACTTTGAGAAACAGCAGCAGCCAAGATGAAATGTTTCAGATCTATATCAGGTCGTTTACAATCTCTACACAAATCTCTCACGGCTTTCCATCACACCACCTAACAGAAACCTCTTGGCCAATTCAACCAAACCCTCCCGATTTGACCAGAAGACATTTTCTTAGCTCAGTTCTTGCCACTTTTCACTCTCTATTTGGGTCAAGCCACTCAGGTAGTCATGACAGTGCAGACTTTGTCTATTTTACTCATCTAACACCAAAACACCTAATAAGCACTCAACAGATATTTGTGGGATAAATTTTGAGTGCATATATGCCATGCAAAGCAGCTATCTAATTATAAATATTTTTGATGTCACATTTACCAGAGCAAGTTGGTTCAATTGTCCAGACAATACTCATAAAGAAGTAAATTTTCCTTCACACTCAGAGCTACGAGCATTCCCCTGAACATTTTAGAAGGCAATATTGATGCCATCCCTTCTTAACGTTGTTTAAAGTGCCAAGATGAGACACTAAGGAAAAGGTGGGGCAGAAATTGACCAACCTGTAATGGCATAAACACTTAGTGCTTAAAAAGAAACATTTTACAAGTTAATACATTTACAAGCATTTCCATTCGGTGAAAAAAGATATCATGTAAAACAACTCATGTAAAACATCAAACTCTCTTGCTAGTTTCTGCGAAGTAATAAGAATAAATATTACATAAGCCACACCCTCAGGAAGGTACGATCAGTTGATAAGATTAAGCTTAGTTGACAAATACTTATCAATACATATAAGTGATATGTTGTATATAACTCATAAGTTATAGATCAGAGTTGTGGCACAGACAGTAAATGGTGTAGCTGTTTAAGCGAGCAGAATAAATAGGTTTGGTTAATGGAAGATGGAAGGGACAACAGAAAGGACAATGAAATTAAAAGCATGGAGCCAGTATGCATTAAAAGCTGGCCAACCTGGCCAAAAACTTGAAAATGCTGCATTTGTGAAAAAAAAATAAAATTTAACAGGGTCAGAATATGAAGGGCTTAAATCAGGTCAGGATAAATAAATCAATATTTCTGATTGATTGATTTATGCAGGTTGGGAGCTGCAGGGATTTCTATCATTATGACACCTGTTTTAGCATTTGAATTAACCTACAACTCAAATTATATTTGTTTTGCCCTAAGAACCTATGTTAATGTGTAAATAGTATATACAATTCATAATCATGGGTAGACTAAAAAGATCTGTATAAAATACCAAAAAAAAAAAAAAAAAAAAAAAGAAAGAAAATAGAAAAAACAAAGGGTACCAATTGTAAAACACATTTTTAATATAAGAAGTGCTACCTAGGGGTGCCTGGCTGGCTCAGTCGGTAGAGCATGTGACTCTTGATCTTGAGGTCATGAGTTCAAGTCCCACGAGGGCTCAGAGATCACTTAAAAAGTATGTGTGTATGTATGTGTGTGTGTATGTGTGTGCGTGTATATATATGTGTATATGTATATAAGTGTATGTGTACATATGTACATATATATATATATATATATATAATGAAGTGCTACATAAATTTTATAGTTAATAAGGTGAAATTTAACTTCTTGAGAATGTGGTAAGTTTATTTCAGAAAATACACTGTCTAGGCTTTATGTAAAGAAATGCTGTAAGGAAATATATTTGTTGTTTATTAACTAGAAGAATTAAAATTCCATAGTCAAAGTGGAATTTAAAGCTCTCTGAATTTTTAATTCTGGTGATGTCTTTATATCTTAATCTTACTTTATTTAATTTAAAGTTAAGATTCTATAACATTAAAACATATTAATGGATCTTTCTTCTTCCCTTCCTACCCTTCTTCCTCTCTTCTCCTTCCCTCCCTTCCTTCCTTCCTTCCTTCCTTCCATTCCCCCACCTCTCTTTTTCTGTCTCTTTCTTTCTGATTGAATGAGAAAAACATTGCTTCCTAACAAGTATACCATGGTGTTTCATAGTGTATTATAAATTTGTTGGAAGATTTTGATTATTTTTTACAGTCATTCAAAAATTTACATTTGTAATTATAGCTGAACACTATGTACAGCTTTTTCTGAAAAATCTTGTGTTTAAAAGTTATTATTTAGGTCTTCAAAGCTTTATTTTTAGTATCTGCCATGAAAAAAAACATTTTAACATTTAAAACAATGAACATCTCCCCTGATTAACACAATTAATCATCCCAGGTAGTCTTATTACTTCAGTCAATTTTCTTTTTTAATTATCAGTGGAAAGTTTATACGTGAGTATTTAAATTATTCAGCTTTGCTTTTGATTTCATGTGCTTTTATTTTTCACATTTTTATTATACCTGTAAGATTTTACAGATAATACCCACTGATAGAAAACAACTCAGTAGCCGCAATACTATGTAGGACATCTCTCTCTGACCTTCTCATTAGATCATTTCAATCAGTGAGATTAGTACTTCAGTAATAGTCTATTTATCAAAAGTACAATTCTTTATTTGGCACAGATGCTTTTATTGCACTAGATTAATCTACTGAGGTTAGGTTCCACATAGTTAACAGCAGTACTTATAATCCTTGAGGAAAATGATAGGAAAAAAAGATTAGTTTTCCCACAAAGACATATCAAAACAAATCAATTTAAAATAAAATCTTAAAATATTCAGTTTGGTAGTTACCACAAGAGACACTACTTTAGACTATCTCAGTAACAGTAATCGTATGTTCAACTCATATATTGTTTTGTTTTTACTGAGAAGCTATCCATATGTAAAATTAAACCATAAACTTGATTATATTAAGTGGCATAAAAATAACAATATGCACATACTGCAGTGGTTGAATTCTGAAAATATCCAATGTCAGTAAAGATTTGAGCAATAGGAAAACGTCTTCAGCCTTTTGCTACTGCGGACCTATGTGAAAAATGCTTCTCATTGATGGGGAGTATATGAAATTAGAAGAGAATTTTTAAAAAGGGTTGACTAATCATAGTATTTTTTAACATTCCAAAGACCACATTTACATTTTTTATACTGAAATTACTGTAATCATGCTGAAATTCTATAATCGTTCTATAGAATTGGAAGCCCAGAAGCTGCTGTGGATTTTGACTATAAACTTGGGGTGGACGCAGTTCAGAAGGACCCTCCCAAAATGTTCCTCCTGGGAGTAGACAGAAGATGTATTACTCAAAAGGATTTGCCGGAGGACTGTTTCATTATTAATTAGGGTATGTAGCAGGTTTACCTATTTATGATAAAGGAGATAACTCAAGAACACCCAAATGCAAGAGAAACTTGGAGCAAAGTACGGGGGACTGAACACAGCATTCGACACGCATGCTCTGTCCAAAAGTGTCACCCTCCAAGTGCTTGAATGTGGTCACCAAGCCGAAATTCCCTGTAATTGCATTTTAATTTTTTTTTAAATTCTTTTAATGTTTATTTATTTTTGAGGGAGAGAGAGAGAATGAGACAGACAGATAGACGTTGCAAGAAGAGGAAGGACAGAGAGAGAGGGAGACAGAATCCAAAGAAGTTTCCAGGCTCTGAGCTGTCAGCACAGAGCCCAACGCGGGGCTCGAACTCATGGAATGCGAGATCATGACCTGAGCCGATATCGGTCGCTTAACCGACTGAGCCAGCCAGGCGCCCCTCCTGTAATTGTATTTTAACATGAAGTTAAAAACAAATCTTAATATAACAAAGGTAACGTTTACAGGTGGAAATTCAATTTTCTTATTAAAAAATGCATTTGCTCTGAAAACCAATATTGCACTGTATGTTAACTAACTAGAATTTAAATAAAAATATGAAAAGAAAAAAAAATTGAATTTCTTGCAAATGTAATATTTCAATATTTTATAGAATTTATATTTTATGGAATTTGGTTATTTATATAAATATATAAAAATTTATTATGTTACACACACACACACACACACACACACTTATTTTGTCAAGCCCGATATAGAGTGCTTCAGATCTCTTTCACTTACCATATAAGTACAATCATTTTTTAAGCATGCTAGATGTAAGTTTTGCAAACCACTGGTATAGTTTAGCTATAATTTCTTTCACATATATGTAAACAGATCCAACCCATGATAGATTGCAAATGAGTTTTTCCTGCTGGATCATTTTGCATTTTGTCATCTCCATCATTTTCCCAAATTCTCCAATCTCAAAATGATCTTAATTGCAAAATCTAGTTAAGTAGGATTATTGTTTTGTTCTCTGCTTTACCCCATTTCCTATAACACAGTCATTCAAAAAATGAATTTCAGTCGAATACAATGTTTAATGAATGTAAAAATGATTTGCCTGATTTGATCACAGTTTTCTCAAGCTACTAGTAATGTTAGGCACATTTGAGAGAATAAATGAGAATAACACATTCCCTGTGTCAACCGTAAGTAAGAGTAAAGCCTATTATTTCAATACTCCTGTTAGTCCAGTAAGACATTTTCTTATTCCTAACGAAACCTAAGTGAGCCGTGACAGGTTGCCATGAACCTTATTAGTTTTCTATTTCCTTGTTTTCTATCTCATTGTCATTTCAACATTTGACATTACTGTGCAGTAACTTCCCTTTCATATGTCCTTTCAGAGCCAAGAGGTATTTGACAATCAGAGACTGTATAGCGTTATTGTGAGGGTTAACAAATGAAAGGAACTTTGTCCTTCATGCGTATGTTTCCGGATACAAGCTAGAGAAAAGGCATGAATGCAACTTAGTAATACAAATAGTCTAAAAGTAGATTCTTTATTTTTCTTTCTCTAGTTGTTTCAGCAGACAAAATATCTGATAACATCAAGATTTATATCCTTTTCAGAAAGCTGATAGAATTAGTCATTGCTTTTCAAAAGTAATTATCAAGGACAGCTAAAATCCAGTCTCCTGCATTTTCGATCATGCCCAGAGCCTAAATCTCATGAAAGCTCTTTAAGTCAGAATGGGAAGCTTATGAGAATTTTCCTAACCAAAAGAAAAAGAAAAAAAAGTCTTAGCCTGGGGATGATAAACAAAATGATTTTTTGCAAGCAGTTTGAAAAAATATGCTTCATGCAATTATGATATGTAAAGATATTTCAAAGATTCAATTTACAGGCTTCTTCTAATTTAACTTTAGAAAATTCTTGTAATTCATTATCAGTTTAAACTAAATTAATTTAAACTTCTAGCCTTAAAAATAAATCTTTTCTTGTCTTTTATACACATACAGACTGCTCTGCCCTCACTGACCCCAGACCAAAAGACAAGTTCTCTTTCTATTAAATGAAACTTTGTTTAAAAAAAAAAGTCATTTTAAAATCAAAGTTAGATGAATAATAGTAAACCTTATCCTGTCATTTTTACTATTGAAACTTAGGGCTACAGAAGGCTGCTCAGGGATATCCTGTTTTTAGAAAGTTTAATCAAGTTTGGCAGCCTGTGTAGGAGTAGACATCATAGAGCAGTGTAAAGAATCTCCTTCCCGATGGGTGGTTGCACATGAAAGATCTTTGGAAAAGTAAGTTTTGTTTTCTTCCTAAGTGAGAATAGCTCAAGAGAATGTCTCTGAGTTACTTAGAAGAAACCATGAATCTTGAACAAGACTGAAAGGCAGGTAGTTATTTTATGTCCCAAACACTTTACCATTTGTAATCTGTGGATAAGTAAGTGCTTTATCTTTTTACTTGACATTGGCCTTTAGAAAGGGTGAATTTTAAAATACTCAATAACTTGTGGAACATATTAAGGAACGTTGTCTTTCAGTTTTCATGTTTGGGTTTACAGTCCCTTCCTATCTCTGTTACTGATCCAAATTAAAAAAAAAATGGCCTACTTAGGATTGGATCATATCAAATAGAATTATATCATTCCAAGTCAATTTAATATCAATTTTTTTCCATAAAAAAGATGATTTTAGGGGCACCTGGCTGACTTGGTTGGTAGAGTATGCAACTCTTAATCTCGGGGTTGTGAGTTCGAGCCCCACATTGGGTGTGGAGATTACTTAAAAACAAAATCTTAAGAAAAAAAAAGATTATTTTAACTTTTGGGGAGGGGTTTTAGAGAGGATGTTTCATACACAATCCATACTTTATATAATGACTTGTAAGTGTGAAAATGGATCACATCACCTAGTTTTTTCGATCATCAGTCAGGCAATGCATAAAGAATAAAAGAAAAGTAAAAATCCATTCTTGTTTAAAAGACCTTCAAAAGAGATTCACTGAACTTTTTCACTGTCAGAAAGTATTTTACTACTAGCTAACTCAAATCCATCATGCTTAATATTAAGCTTAGTTTCCCTTGTTCTGCCTTCAATTTAAGAAAAAATATTGATTACCATACTTCCACAAAGCCCTTTATACATCTGAAGATTTATTAAATCATTCCTTTTTCAATAGTTAAGTTCCTAGTTGTTGTTTTTTTTATTATTTTTAAATACTTTATTCAACTCCTCTCTTTCCTTGAAACACTTCCCTATGTTATATTCCTTACCTTGGAATTCTACTTTTTAGTTGACAAAAATTCATAATACCAGGGCAATGAGAAAGGGCTTTGGTTGAGGACTAATATTAACTATACTAATAATCAACAAATGGTGCATAACATTTTATTGCATTGTATTTCTATTCATAAATACTCCCAATGCCCTTTTCCTTTTGAAAAGGAATGAAGTTTTGTTAGGTAAAGGAATATATATTCTCAGATCTATTTTTGATAACTTTTCTTCTCTTTGGTAATATCACTTTAGGTTTTTTTGTTTTTTTTACTTTTACATATCTTACAATCTATATTTTATCATCATTTTAGTCAAGGATGCTTTGGCTATCCCCTCCATAGCTCACCATGCTATATTCATAGCATTTTTAGTAGAGTCAACCATTTTGTACATTTGGAACTAAAAATATATTTTGTGGATGATTCTCCTGCAATTTGGTTACCTGTGTGGTAGAGCTTAAAAAGAAGAATTTTAGGGGCGCCTGGGTGGCTCCAGCGGTTAAGCGTCTGACTTGGGCTCAGGTCATGATTTCTTATTTCGTGAGTCTGAGCCCCACGTCCAGGCTCTGTGCTGACAGCTCAGAGCCTGGAGCCTGCTTCAGATTCTGTGTCTCCATCTCTCTCTCTCTCTCTCTCTCTCTCAAAAATAAACAATAAAAAAAGAAGAAGAAGAAAAATTTTCTTTCTAAATGTAGAAGTTTCATTTTTTTATATTTAAATGAGGTAAATAGAATGCCATAGTTTTAAACTATTGTTCAATGTTATAAAATTCTATGAAACTGAACATTTAAAAAAAATGTTTACATTTATTTATTTTTGAGAGACAGAAAGGCAGAGCACAAGTTGGGGAGGGGCAGAGAGTGAAGGAGACACAGAATCCGAAACAGGCTCCATGCTCTGAGCTGTCAGCACAGAGCCCAACGAGGGGCTGGAACCCACAAACTGTGAGATCATGACCTGAGCCGAAGTAAGACGCTTAACCGATGGAGCCACCCAGGCACCCCTGAAATCGAACACTTAAAATAGTTTAGTTATCACCCAATTAAGAACAATATTTAGGGAAACCAGAGTGGCTCAGTCAGTTAAGTCTCCAACTTCAGCTTTCAGATCATGATCTCACCGTTCATGAGTTCGAACCCTGCATCGGGCTCTGTGCTGACAGCTCAGCTCTGTGCTGGAACCTGCTTCAGATTCTGTGTCTCCCTCTTTCTCTGCCCCTCCCCTGCTCACACTCTGTTTCTCTCTCTCTCTCTCTCGAAATAAACAAACATTAAAAAAAAAAACAATATTTAAAATCAATTAGAACAAATAATTGATTGTTTGACAAAACTAACATTATACATAAATATATTGGTGTGTGTATACATAAACACACACACACACACACACACACACACACACACACATTCTGACACTACTGGTTTCCATATCCAGGGTCCCCTTTTCATGTACTAACAAATAGTTATTTAAATGTTGCAATATACTCAGCTGAAGTTGAAATCTCCTGGTCTTCCTTGATACTCAGTATACCATGTGACTCTGTCATTTCCCAAAAATATTTAGAAGTATATATTTGTTAGGTAGTCAGTCAGTTGGGACATACTCTTCAGCCCTTGCTTTCTGTTGCTTGCAATGGAATGAGATGGAGTTCTAACATCCACCTTGGACATAAAGTAATCTCAAGCATGGAAACCAGTGCTATGGATGAAAAGGCTGAAAGATAGAAGGTGCCTGAATTCCTGATTACCATAAAATCATTAGAATACCACAGGACTTCTTGCCTCTGTCTTGGTTTCTTTGAGAGAAAATAAAATCTTATGTTTAAACCATTTATTAAGAGTCAAGAAATGCTACCAAAAGATCAGAAACAAAAGTGGGTGTTTCATTTCTTAGTTAAAATTATAAAGTATAGTGAACACTGTGGAGCACTGCTCAGATGCTTCCTCGGCTTTAAAGAACTTAATGCTTTGCCTGATGGGACTGCTGCCAACTCAAAGAACGGCCTTTGTCTAAAAAGAGTCACCCTACTTAAGGTCACACCCCTTTTTGGGGAGCAACTGGCATCTAGTGGCTGGTTACTGTGCGTGTACAAATCCCCAGTCCCAATGTCCCCAACTAGGAACAACTCAAGGTCATTCCAGTGTCAGAGCTCTCCATGGTGTCTGCAGAGGCTTCTGTTAAGCTTTCATGGAAGGCTAGCCTTTTCCTCCCCCATTCTTTCTTCCTTCCCTTCCCTCAAGGCTATGATTGTTAAAGCATGCCCTAATAACTTCCTACACACTACTCTTCACTCACCTCAGAGTCTGTTCCTAGAAAATCTGATCTGCAATGGTATTAATAGAAGGGTTAAAGATTAAGATACAATTAGAAAATTTGGTTGCAATGGTGAGATCAGCATTAGCGTTAAAAAACTCATTCTTCATCTCTCATAAGTGCACATATTATTTGGAGTTTGGTGGTAGAAGCCAAAACAAATAAAAATAGGAAGAATTAGGGGCACCTGGGTGGCTCATTAGGTTAGGCATCTGACTTCGGCTCAGGCCATGTTCTCAGGGCCCGTGAGTTTAAAGCCCTGCATTGGGCTCTGTGCTGACAGCTCAGAGCCTGGAGCCTGCTTCAGATTGTCTGCCTCTCTCTCTGCCCCTCTCCAGCTCTCTTTTCCTCTCTCTCTCAAAATAAATAACCACTAAATTTATTTTTAAAAAAATACGACGAATTAAAAGAACATTTCACTTTCCAATTATCATCTTAGAATTTTTTGGAATATTATACATCATCATGTATATAAAACTTTTATTAAAGAAAAATAACAGAAGTCCATCAGATTTAGCATATTTTTGAGCATGTGCTAAAACTAATACACTTCGGTATTCACAAAGGAAAAAAATAAACGTTCTGAACAAGTCTTCACCCTGGAGAAGTTCTTAAGGACATAAATAGTATTTTTTCCATCAAAAGGAAAAGTGTTTACAACTGAAAACAGTCTTCCTAGCTATTATTAGGAAATGATGCTTACTCATGCAGACAATTGAAATTTGAGAATTGACAGAGTTTAATGTGGTGATCCTTGTGGTGCATTTCCACTCAAATAGAAGTGCAAATAGCACTGTGATATTAAAGGGCTTGTCTTCTCTGGACGTCAATGAACATTTCTCCAGTAGGCACTGTAGTTATGATTTGATCTATATCTCTGTACGATGCCAACTAATCAAGTAAAGTTTTCCCTTGCCATAAAAGGTTTTGTGAATTTCACAGCAGAGTCATGATCATGTTTTTTAAAATGCAAAATGACATTTCCGTTCTTCTTGAGCAGGTACTGACATTTCCCCTTGAGCCTTCCTGAAGCCCCTTTCCTCATAAATATCCTACCCCTCCTTAAATAGAGTTAAAAGTCATTTATTTTTTATTAAAAATGACTGCAATAAAATCAAGCTTTTTCTGAGGATGAAAATTATGCTAACCCAATGTACACATTTCACACAAAAAATGTTTGCAGGCAAGAGGCCTAACTATTATCTAATTATTCTCTTTTCTTTCACAAGCTTAATATCTACTCTGAAAAGCCCTCTATTGTTGAAATAATACCCTTTTTTCAGTTATAGTTTTTATCATGCTAGAAGTTAGGCAATATTGAAATATCTTATGTTGTCAAAACATATTTTCAGATCATCCAGTGATCTTATAATCACTCAAAGCACAAATCAATCACATTTGCATGATAACAATATTCTAAAAAGTGGAACATACTCATGTCAACAAGTAATTGGTTGGCTAAATTAAATCAGCTTTACTTAAACTACTTTGTGTGAATAAAGCATTTTTCAATTCATTGAAATTAGAGACAAAAATACCAAATCAAGCACAGAATATAACTTTTTTTTAAAAAGTTTATCATATAATATAGCTTTGAATGTGTTTTCTTTCCTTTTCTATCTCTTTCACTTTTTCTTTTTCCACATACATATACTTATTTATGTATATATGTGTGTATATATATAAACTCATGTAAATGGGTAGATAGATATAGATATAGATATAGCCATAGACATAGATATAGACATAGATATACAGAGAAAGAGAGAGAGATTTATTTGAAGGAATTGGCTCATGCAATTGTGGAGTCTGGCAAGTCCAAAATCTGTAGGGTAGGCAGCAGCTTGGACACCCAGGGAAGAGTTGATATTATAGCTCAAGTTTAAGGACAGCCTCAGGGCACTATAATCATTTATTTTAAATCATTCCACTGAATGCATGAGGCCCACTCACAGTACAGAAACTAACACGCTTTCCTCAGTCTACTGACTTTGTCGTTAATCTCAATCTAAAAGTGACCTTCACAGATCTAGTATTTGACCAAATATCTGGGTGCCATGGCCCAGCCAAGTTGGCACATAAAATTAACTTCTCCTCTTCACCCTCCTCCTCCACCTTCCACAAGAATATTTGGCTTTCATTTTCATTTTCTCTATGAAATATTCTTCTGGTCAGTATTAATTGTTTCTGATAAATTTTGCCAAAGTTTCTCTACATTTTCCTTTATGGGCTAGTTCTTTTTTTTCTTTAATTAATCATTAAATGTGTTGCAATTTCTTAGGCTATATATTTGTAGAAGATTTCTGTGGAAATGAAAGGATGAAGTAATGCAGAGCCATATGCTTTCTCCTTCCCTGCTAGTCTAGAGACGGCATCTTTCCAATATGGCTTATCTGTGTGAATCCCTGTGGAAACTGTCCTTCTCTGTTTCCCATAACCAGAGTAAGTGAAAGAGTGCTTCTCTTACCATTCTTGTATTCTCCAATTTCCCACAACCTTTGTTAAATATTAAACATAGATTTTGTATTTTAGAATGAGTCGATTACCTTGGATTTCTGATGGTTGCCATCACGTTTCCCCCTCAACTTTTTGCATTCTTTCATCCTTTGTTGAACAAAGTTCAGATACATGTAAAACAAATAGTAATGAGATATGGGACAATGAATGTTCTAATTATATGAAATTCTTGAAAGAACAGGGGAGGGATTTAGAGATTATCTTTCCACAGGTAGATGTGAAAATACAAGGGGATAGTCTTCATGTGTTAACAAAAGAGATTATGCTGAGCCAGGAAGTTCAATATTTGGGTGGTTATGGTAGAATCACTAAGTTTCCTACTGTTGGGCTCATAGTCAGTGTAAATAACTGAGGTGTTCACACATCCAACCAGCCTTACTTCTACCCATAAGTCATAGCTTCTGAGTCCAGTAATAGAAGACAACAGGTATATTTTTCATAATACTTTGAATAAATTGGCCTGGGTTGTCATCATTTGAGGAACTTCAACAGTTTATGTTCTCCCTAGCACTGGCTAAAACCATATCAACAGATGTTATCCAAACTTTCAATAATATTTTTTAAAGTTGTTAATAGATTTCTTCCTTTGATTCATGCATGGGAAGAAATACATGTTGATAAACAGAAATTTGTGGACATATGCAGGTAGACTAAAATACTTTCTAAAAATATTAAATGAATTTAGGACAAAACTTCTTTCACTTACATGTTTGCAAATAATCAGATAGATTTATTTGGAAATAGCTTCTTTTTCAGGCTCTTATGGTCTTGCTAGCTGTATCAAAATTTAGAGGAATGTGGTATTTGCAATCCTTTATTAAAATCTAATCTTGAGACAGTCTTGGCCTACTTTTAAAATTAAAAGTTTTCATAGTTTAGTAAAATTCAGCTGAATTTTTAGTTATTGCTATCTTTACAGGAAACTTCTCTTATTTACTATTGAGCCACCATTTCCTAATTTATGCAAGTTAAAAAATTTTAATAACATAACTATTAAATCCTGCTGCTTTTATTTCAAGAAAATCAAAGCAGACTGGAACAGCATAGATAACATATAGTAATTCATGAATATACTAACAAGAAGATCTGCTCTGATTATAATACATTGAGCATTAATGAATTTACTCCTATCTTAGAATCAAGTAATTTTTCTTTTGCCTCCCTGTGACCCCCACCACACAAAAGCACTCAATGGTTAAACTTCAGATGACAACGGTTTCAGCTATAGATATTTGGAATTAAGCAAAATTGCAGCCTAAAATTATGAAAAGAATATTCACTGAATTTATACAAGCCTATCATTAACTAGTTGATCCTGATACTAACTAGTTGGTTGACTTTCGAAGTTGTAAAATTCTATAAAATCCTCAAGGCCTCTACATTTCATTTTACTTATAGTACAATCAATTTTCTTGAAATAAAACCAACAAGATTTTCTGGTTACATTATTAAACAATAAACCCAGTATAATACTATTAAAATATTAACTTGAAATAAATTATTTATATCCATTATAATGATATAGTTAAGCACTTTTAAGTCTCTTCATAGCCAGTATTCTCCCTATTTATGATGAGAGAGATAAATATGTTAATAAAGTGGACTTTCATCAACATTTGCATTTCCAAATATTTATAAAGAGTAAACAAAGATTATCTAAGATCAGACATAGGAATAGAGCGAGTGTGGGTGTAGAGGGAACTGGATGGCTAAGGTTAGTATGGTGGAAACTATCCAAGCTCAGCCCAGGTCCCCTTAGATCCCTTGTCTTTGGTATGTGACACTTGCCCAGCTTTATAGTGTGTTTGATTTTATAAGCAAGTCCTCAGCTGCAACTGTTGTTGGGAGACTGCCCTCGGGGTACGGGAGCAGATTTGCTTATACAAGCAGAGAGAAGAGAGGTAACTCACAGTCATCTCTTAGTCAATAAATAATGAATGCAGGTATACACCCAGCTCTTGTTCCCAGAGCCAGAAAAAAGAAACGTCTCATGTAATTTCTAGCTGAGGTTGGGACATTGCCAAAAATTGCACCCTTTGTTGACTTGTGCCCCTTCCTTCTTCTCCTTCCTCCACTTCTTTCTTGGTTTGCTCAGAAGTGTTTCCTTAACGTATTACATACAAACGAATCCTCACCTAAGGATCTGCTGCTGGGGAACCTTTTGTGATGTCTTTAAAAACTAGAGCAAGCAGGACATGGAGAAGTTTGAATGAAAATAACCATTTAAGTACTATCTGTATTTTGTTTTTAGAAAACCACCTAAAATTTTCATTTTTATCTTCATTAAAACCACCCAAATTACCAATTGTTTATAGAAACTGAGAGTAAAATGATAATGCCTCAAATGAAATTGTGGAGGAAATGAAAGGCTTTGTGAAGAATTACTAGGTAAATTACTAGATAATTTCAACAGTGAGGGAAGACTAAACAATAACAACAACAAAATGTAAAGTTAAGAGTATTTTGTAAAGTTATTAGTTTAAATACAACCATTAGGGGCGCCTGGGTGGCGCAGTCGGTTAAGCGTCCGACTTCAGCCAGGTCACGATCTCGCGGTCCGTGAGTTCGAGCCCCGCGTCGGGCTCTGGGCTGATGGCTCAGAGCCTGGAGCCTGTTTCCGATTCTGTGTCTCCCTCTCTCTCTGCCCCTCCCCCGTTCATGCTCTGTCTCTCTCTGTCCCAAAAATAAATAAACGTTAAAAAAAAAAAAGAAAAATTTAAATACAACCATTAGGGGAAAAAAAACCCTACAACCTTATAGAAAATAATGGCATGACAGATTTAAAATAATGAATGAAAACTTAAATATGAAGTCAGATAAATGTAAAGGTATTAAGAGTGAAACCACAGCTTAGAAACATCAGGAATGAAAAATGCCACCACAGATATTTTAGACATTAAAAAGATAATAAAAATTCCCTTTTCTGGGAATGGTGGGTTAAGAGTTTATTGAAAACCTTCCCTGAAGAAAACATTTGTTAAATTAAACACAAGAACTATTAATGTAAAAAAAATGATGACTAGACATTAAATTTAAGGACTGCTGCTAATCAAAATCATCATTAGGGTAATGTAAAAGTAAACCACAGATTAGGAGAAGAAATTAGCAATACATATATTCAAAAAAAGGCTTACATCAGAATAATGAAGGACTTTAAAACCAGTAAGAAAAAGACAACTCAATTAAAATGTGCTAAAGACTTAAGAAGCTACCTCATGTAAAATATATATGTCTATAAATATTCAGTAAACATTTGAAATTTTGCTGAACTGCATTAGTCATCATCAAAATGTTAACTAAAACCACAGTGAGAGACCACCAAACACTCACTAAAAAGGTTAAAAAAATGAAAGACAAAAAAATACCAAGATTTGGTGAAAATGTTGAACAACTGGAATTCTCATACTCCAGTGGTAAATAGGTACAAGCATTTTACGAAAATATATTTACTAAAATTAAGCAAGTAAATTCTCCATTATCCAACAATTCCACACCTAGACATAAAAAATATATATACTAGAATGTTCTTGGTAGTTCTATTGGAAATAGCCAATAATGGAGGACGACACAGATGCTCTTCTACAGTAAAGTATTCTCCTGTAATGGTATCACAGGTTGAACTCTCTGGAAGAAGATTCTGAGAAAGAGCTTGGGGTGGAAGATGCTTATTAGGGATGAATACCTGTGCAAAGAAAGCAAAGGAAGTGCTGACTGAGCAGAAGGGGAAGTAGAACTTTGCTGCAGGACCAACAAAGCCTCCATCTGAAACAGGCAGGAATCTTGAGCAGGAAGATAACCCATCAGAGTTGTCTAAATGGGCTTGAAATAAGGGAGTCAAGCTCAATAACCAGACATAGACCGTCACAGGAAGTGACAGGAAGACCAGTGACAGGAAGACCAATAACCAGACATAGACTGTCACAGGAAGTGTATAACATCAGTGAGGAAATCCTGTGCAGCTGAAACAGAACAGGTAAAAAATGACAGCAGCTGGGGCACCTCGGTGGCTCAGTTGGTTAAGCGTCCGACTTTGGCTCAGGTCATGATCTCACAGTTTGTGAGTTTGAGCCCCACATCAGACTCTGTGCTGTCAGTTCAGAGCCTGTAGCCTGCTTCAGATTCTGTGTCCCCCCCCACCCCCGCCTCCCCTGCCCCTCACCCACTCACATTCTGTCTCTCTTTCTCTCTCAAAAGTAAATAAACATTAAAAAGAAATTAAAGATGACAGCAGGTGGCTGGGCCATTTGCTGACGATGCTAAGTCTTCTTAATTTGGAGGCAGGGGAGGTGTAGCAAATCTTCTTGAAGGAAGATCTGAGCAGCCCTTCTCAACATTAGCAATTAGTGGAATACTATGACAATGACAATAAACAATTTCTCACTATATGAAATATGGGCAAATCCTACAAACATGAAAAAGTGGCTTACTTCTATTTATATAAAGTTCAAACACTGGAAAAGCTAAACCTGATTTTCATAGCCAGTATACGGCTACCAAAGGGGAATGGTAAGTGACTAGGAGGGGCCAAAGGACTTCTTGGGCAATGCTAACATTCTATTTATTGATCGACTGCATAGTACACTACTGTGATCACTTTGTTAAAATCAATTCAACACTAACATTATGATTTGGATGCATATTCTGTGCCAGGAGAACACAAATACAAAGTCATTGATAGTTGTGCCCCCCAAATGCAGCGACAGCTTTCACAGAGTAGAAACGACAGGTAATGTAAGGAGATAGACAGGAACCCACCAATCACAGGGATTTAACAGACCTCTCACAATCAAGGGGACAAAATGTTTGTAAATGTACATAATATAAAAAACAGAATCAAAAGTATGTGGTATGTATTTTAGATATATATTTGAACCAGGATGACAATATACTTTTTCAAATGCTTACGGAACATTCATTAACAACTTCCTATACATTAGACCCCACACACAAAACACACCTTAATCATTCCTAAAGAATGAAAGTAACAGAAACAGCTTTCACTGAGCAAAACGAAACAAAACCAACACTAATAACATATCAGAAATGAAAAATCCCTGAGGTGCCTGGGTGGCTCAGTTGGTTAAGCGTCCAACTTTGGCTCAAGTCATGATCTCAAGGTTCGTGGGTTCGAGCCCTGCATAGGGCTCTGTGCTGACAGCTCAGAGCCTGGAGCCTGTTTCAGATTTTGTGTTTCCCTCTCTCTGCCCCTCCCTGCTCACGCTCTGTCTCTCTGTCTTTCAGAAATGAATAAACATTAGAAAAAAAATATTAAAAAAACTGTCTAAAAATTACTTGTCCATTTGCCCAGTTTTATTTTATTCCTGAAGTATTTTCTTCAGTAAAGTTTTAATATATATAATTCCAATTATGATTTCAACATTTGTATTTCGTACAAACCTCTATAGACTTAAAGTCAGTGGCATGCAACTCTGCACATTCTCATTCAAGTGAAGTTTTCAGTTCTGAATCAGTATTTCTTAATTAGTCATTTTGAAAAAGCCTAATATTTTGGATGGAACCTATCTTTCTCCCAGTGTCTCCATACGAACAATAATCATTGGTAGCAATTAAGACTGCCTAATCTTTGATGAGCATATTTTAGTTCACTTATGAGTTTCTCTCTTGCTTCTTTTATCTCTTAGTAATAGACTGATAACTTTTAATGTTATATCCCTTCCCTTTTCATAGCAGAAGCTCAGGTCAGTTCAGGTTGAATTTTCCCAAGTGCTTTGATAATCAGAATAATGTTTCTGGTGTGAACACAAAAACTACTCATATAAATAATATGCCAGCATGCCAAAAAATAAATGGTGAAAACATTCCAGAAAGGATTAAATTCACTGAATAGTCATTAATAAGGTTTTTACTCAGGGGTGATTCTTCTTTCTCATTTCCTCTCTCTGTGCTAGCAAGTCCAAAAACAGTTTTCCCTAATGAATTATTGAATCAGTCAAGATAAAATAATATAAATGAACATACAAAAATTTCTATTAAATGATACAATCCTAAAGACTTTTACAAACTCACTTATTATGTAAAATAACTTTAGATAGCAGAAGAACACAGAAACAATAAGATGAATAAATACTTCGCTATGACACAAGAATTCCAAAGATATATTAGCTATATATAAATATGGTCTTAGGGAAGGTACACTTTAAACATCTGGTATAGCCTGCAACTGTAGAGAAAGTCAGGGAAAAAAAGTGGTTACTTCATGCTGCCGAGTAAGGAGTCATTTTTACAATGGAGGGAGATGATTTTCTTATTGCACACAAATGAATCACATGACCCACAAGTTAGACATTTATAAGGAAAAAATTTATATTGAGATACTAGTTTTGATAGATGCTTCCCACAGCCAAGAGAAAAAATTACATTAATGTGCCTTCTTCCTTAAAAATCCAGGCATTCCCTCTTTGTTTCTCACTGCAAATAAAAACTAGAGGCAAAAAAAATAGTACATCTGCAGGTAAGAAAAGTGTCACTACGGGAAAAATAAAGACAGTAAGGTCATTAAGTTGGAGAAATAATTTTATAGACTCCTTTGTCTTTTCTATTACCCGTGTGTATAAAAATTGTCTCCTTCATAAAGTCCTGAGTTTTTCAAGTGCCAGCTATTAGGTTTTTAAATCATTCACTCAGAAATATGCTAATATGGTACTTACACATTTTAACAAATCTTTTCTTAACCTCAAGATTATTCTTTAGGCATTACTTTTTTTTTTTTTTTTGCATTACTTACTTTTAAGGACTATGGCCTTTGGGGTTATATACAGCTGTGTTTGAATTACTTCACTGACCTGCTGTGTTATCTCGGAAAATTTAGTATTACGGCATTGAGCCTCAGTTTTAATATACGCAATGATCAAAAAACAGCTATCTTGTAATGTTAGTCTGAGAATAAAATAAGATAATAAATATAAAGGGCCTTGCAGAACGTCTAACATAATGTATACTAAACAGAAAGTGTTGGTAGCACAATAATACCACTAACGCTATCATCATTATAAAATATTGCACCTGTCACAATATCCCCTTTAGACTTTTCTGAAATTGTCTTTCATAATACCCTATGGTTCTTTTCTTAACTTCTATGAACCCTCGTATACTGATATTATAAACCGCAACAACAGTAATCTAGAAGAGATTACCATCCACTCAGTGCAAGAATAAACTTGCTCTCTTGTTTGCAGTAGTAAAATAAATGGTTTTCAAAGTTTCTGAAATTAGTAGTCTTTCAAAGTTCACCTAGTAGAAGGAAACTCTCAGTTAAAAAATCTTCAAGTTACAGGTTGATGTTCAGCGACATAAAATGCAACTTACAAAAGTTATATTTAACAAATATGTGATAAATGAATGAATAAGCACAGTGAGTGCCCTAAGATATATTACTGCAAAATTTATTCCTTCATGCTGCATTGGATCATAAAGTCCTCCACTTTCTAGAGGTGAGTGTGGGACTAATATAATTAATATTCTAGTTACTCATAGAGAGTCCTTTCCTCGCAAGTTCTAAGGAACAGGGTGGTCTGCTTCATGCCTGTTTGTTATTTTCTGTGTTTCTCCTTAAAAATCCCTGCACCTTTGGTGACACAAACAGTTAATGACATTATTATGGTCCACTGTTTATTCATCAAAGCATGAATTGCTTTTTTAATTGTATTCCAAAAACAAAGGTACTCACTGTCAGAAAAGTATTAAAAACACTAAGACACATGTAAATTTGCTCAATTAGTGTTACAACCTTATATAAATCACTTAATGGCTCCTGTAATATAGCATTTTCCTTATGTTTAAGTTGAAATGTTTGACGAGATGTTACTGGTGATAAGAAAATATTCAAGTATTAGAGGACTTTAAGGAAATTAGATATAGAGAAATAGCAAATGACATATCAAATTGAGTGTTACGTGAATGTTTTACTTTTCCCGGTAGCAAATAAATCATTGTCCAGTTCTTAAAACTTCACATATTTAGAAGCAAACCATTTTCTCATTCTCTTGTGATTACCCAGACCACCTTTATGTTCTCTTGAAAGCAGGTTCCAAGATAAGGATTCAAGTGCAAGGGATTTATTTGAAAGATGCAGAAAATCTCAAGAGTCATGGAGAAGTGAGAAAGGAAAAGGTAGGAAGTGATCATCTAAAATTTAAGCACATGGTGAAATTATGAGAAATAATGTAACACATGTCTCAGGAATTTTCTATCCTATGGGCAAGAAGACAAGTAACTGGGGTATTTATATACCCCAGTGGAGTTGATGCTATGCCCTGGAGAGTAATTCCCTTCCTGGGCAGTGTGACACTGGAGGGAAGAAAGGGGTTCAAATAAAGCCCTCAGACATCAAGATGTATATCCTGGCAATTGGAAACCCACTGGAATAGGCTGTCACTGTAGGGTACAAATATTTTGAGGTATAAAGCTGGTATATACCAGCTTTATAACAGGTAAAATAGACATATTAACTCTGCAACAGTCACAAAAATAGCTGAGGAAGAAAGAAAGAGAGGAGAGGAGAGACAGGGAAAAAAAAGAGGAAAGAGAAAAGAGGAAGAGAGAAGAGGGAATTCAAGTGACCTTTTTTTCTCTCTTGTGATCAATGTCATCTTCCCATTTTATAAGGATGATGAAAATAAAATTTAAAAAATCAGTTTCTTTTCATATCCCCTTATTTGTCACAAATAGATATACAAATAGGTACCCACTTAAATATCACAGAGCTCAACAAAATTGTAAAAAATGAGGAGGTCGGTTTGGAGAACACAATGAGAATCTTGTTAATTTCAACAACATTTCAACTCAGTTTTATTTTCACTTTTTTTTAAATTGAAGGTAAGTAAGTGAAAATTTTTTCATACACAAGCAATTTACACAGGGCAAACTTCATAGTTATAGAGGAAAGGCTGACATTTCCTCTCTGTGAAAACACCCATTATAGACTTCAGTGGAAGATTTTGTGTTTTCTGTTTATACATTCAGAGAATACTTAATTTGTAACAAATTAGTTCCTAACATTTTTTTTAATTTCTCTTGTCTTTCTCTTCTTAGAATTTTTAATAAGAGTAAGCAGATCTGTGGTAAGACTCTCAGAAGTAGAGAGCAAATACACGGACAAATATGTATAAAGATTCCAACAATCTCAGCAGCCAGAACAATTATATAGGTTAATGAGGTATCCAAGTTCGTGAAAGTCTGATGTGAGGCATTTGACATCCATCAGTTTAATTCCTAGAGTCATCAAATTTTAGTGGGAGATTAAACTATGGCTAAAGTAGGAGTAAATGCTTATAGACTCCAAAATGTGTCATGATATTAATTAAAAACAGATCTCTAATGATCAAACCCTCAATTAAACAACTCTTTTCACTCCCCTTATGTTTTATCATAAATATATAAGCAAGCCTCAAAACAAACCTGAAGGATAGATTTTAACAATATGTGACCACATTATTTTTTGCTACTTGTAAGCATCTCCATTTGTAGTCATTTATATCTATATACCTGTATCTACCATGAGGTGGACTGCCTCTTCACTCAAATTTGGATGGTGATTGACCCCAAAATATGATTATGTCCTCAATCATTTTATAAATAAACTTTACATTTTAGAAAAGTTTTGGATTTGCAGCGAAGTTGTAAAGACACATGGAGAGTTCTCATTCACTCCATAGCCAGCTTGCCCTATCATTAACAAATTATATTATTATGGTACATTTATCACAAGTAATGAACCAAGAGTGATATATTCTTAACTAAATGCCATACTTTATTTGGATTCTATTAGTTTTCCCCTAATGTTCTTTTTCTGTTTCGGCATCCAGTACAGGTTACAATATAACATTTAATCATCATATGTCCTTAGCCTCCTCTATACTGAGAGCTTCTCAGACTTTCCTTGCTTTCCATGACTAAGAGTTTTAAGGTGTACTGCTCAGGTATTTTACAGAATGTTCCTCAATTTGGGTTTGTCTGATGCTTATCTAGTGGTTAGGAAAAAAATAACTTATGGGTTTTGGGGAATAATACCAGAGTTGATGTGTTATTCTCATCCTATTAGATCAAGTGTGCATACTTCAACATGATTTAATATTGGTGATGTTTAAATTTTTTAAATGTTTATTTATTCTTGAGAAAGAGAGAGACAGAATGAGAGCAGGGGACGGGCAGAGAGAGAGGGAGACACAGAATCTGAAGCAGGCTCCAGGCTCCCAGCTGTCAGCACACAACCTGAACTCACAAACCATGAGATCATGACCTGAGCCGAAAGGAGACACTTAACCGAATGAGCCACTCAGGTGCACCTTGATGATAATGCGACCATGTGGCTCAGATGTGTTGGCCATGTCTCTCCACTCTGATGTTTCTATTTTTGTTTTTGTTTTATTTTGTTTTGTTCCTTTCCCTACTCTGCTCTTTGGAAGCAAATCACTAATCTCCACCCACACTTAAGGGATTGAGAATTAAATTTCACCTTCTTGAGGGATGGGTACCTCTATAAATAATATGGAATTCTCCTGTACTTGAGATTGTCTCTTCTCCACTTTTAAATTATTCAATTATTTATTCATATCAATAGAAATTCACACATATTTATATTATACTTTGGGTTATACTCCAATAGTATAAGCATGTGATTGTTTCTTTTTTTTTTTAATTTTAAACAATTTCTCTCTTCCCATCTGTGAAATGGGTATAACAACATTTCTGCCTCATAAGTCTTGCGGAGGATTACTCCTGTTAAAATAATGTTTTCTTAGGCCAATGTCTGGCATATTTTAGAAACACAGAAATTTTTGAAATATACTAAGAATATTTTTATAAATACACATAAAATTTTCTAATATTTTTTTAACCATAGTGTTGGATTCCATAGAATGTATATCTGTGTGGTTTATTCAAATAATCCTTATGGATGAGTTTTTACATTTGTTTTAATTATTATTTATTATTATGTTTTTTTTACTATTTAAAATTCTCTGTCATCATTGTTCTTGCGAAAGTTGCTTTGAACATACTTGTTGAAGTGTTGAGATGCAAATATGTGGAATTTTTATTGGTATTGTTAAATAGCCCTCCAACATGCCTTTAAGTATTTATACTCCAATGTTTATATCACATGTGACCAAGTTGGATATGTTCTTTCCATTTTTTGTCATATTGATTGATAAATAGGATATTTCTTTAAAAAAATTTTTTTTTAGTGTTTAGTTATTTTTAAGAGAGAGAGAGAGAGTGCGAGCAGGGGAGGGGCAGAGAGAGAGGGAGACACAGAATCCGAAGCAGGCTCAGACTCTGAGCTGTCAGCACAGGGCGGGATACGGGGCTCTAACTCACAAACCGGGAGACCATGATCTGAGCCAAAATCGGGCGCTCAACTGACCGAGCCATCCAGGTGCCCCAGTAAATAGGACATTTCTTGTTTTAGTTGTGGTTTCCTTGATTTCTATAAAAACTAAACATGTTTTCTTCTGTTACTAAATATAGAATTTCTTATTCAGTAAATTGTCAGTTCTTAATCTTCACTTTCAATCCAGATATTTGTCTTTCTCTTTTTAACTTGTCATAAATATTTGAAATATTTCCTATCAATCTCTTGTTTTCTCAACTTTTTAAATGATATATCTTTCAGGGTCAGAAGTTCATGATCCATTGATGTAATCTATCTTTTGCTTTGCATTTCATATTGTCTAAGATGACATTTGCTAATGAAATGTCAAAAAAATTATATTCCCTTATTTTCTTCTAATTAAGTATTTTTATCTAGTTTGTCTTAAATTTATCAGAAACTTAATATATTTTGGTGAACAGTATTGTACAGATTTCTATTTGTTTTTTTCAAATAGCCAATGACTTCAAAACCATTTATTAACCTATTCATTCTTTCTCTAATGTCTTAAAATGACACTGTTATAGCTAATTCTCACACTGAACTTTTTCTGAGCCCACTATTTTGTTTTACAATTTTTACAAAATTATTTTGGCAATCTCCTAATTATTTTTGTTCCTTTCATTGAGCTTTAGACCAGTTCATCTGGTTACATGAAAACACTGTATAAATTTCTTAATAGCATTGCACTTGTGTATAAATTAAGGTAGAAATGACAAATTATAATACTGAAGATTTGTATACAGAAACATTGCATGTTTCTCTATTCAAGAGGAGTTTCTACTCTTAGGAAAGTTTAAATCTCTCTTTACATGGGTATTACATATTCTGATTAGTTCTATTCAAATTTATTTTATTATTTTGTGATGATTTGGGATGACAACTTCTTTCTTTTTTATTTTAAATTGATTTTTGCTGATGCATAATAAACCTTTTAATTTTTGTTAATCTTATATCTGCTCATATTGTTAAATTTAATTTTAATGTTCCTTAATTAATTTTATTGCATTTTTTAGATCAATTATATTTTCTGCATATGATAAAAGATCGTGTTTATACACAATCTAGTGTTTATATTATTTCTCTTCCATACTATTTTTTAAACTAGAAATCTAGTGGCTTTTTATTATTGAATAGTATTAATGAGGGCAGTTCATCTTGCCTATGTTATTTAATTTGGATTAATATTTTTTTTTTCTGAGTATAAGTTTTGCTGAAAATATCTCTTCTCTTTCTCAAGCAAATACAAACACCTATCAGATGGATGTTGCATTTTCACAAATATATTTGGATTTTCAACTGAGATGCATACATACTCTCTTTAATATATTTATGAATATCTTCACTTCCATATTATTTTTAATGTTGAATCATTTTGCTATCACAAGGCATGAGTGGGAAACCCACTTGGATCTAATACAGTATTGTGTTAGTACACCAATATACTTAGTTAAATAATGTTTTATTTAAGATGTACACCTCCAGATGGATATATGAGATTGATTTTGGTTGTTGGATTTATTTTGTTGTTTGCTTACTTTATTTGGTGTTAACTTGTGTGTTTTCCTTTATTTTTATGCTTTATGCTGACCTTACCTAGTTTTGACTGTGGGGATATTAGTCTCATTAAAAACACTGAATAGCTTTCATCATCTATTGTGATCTATAGTATTTTATGCAATTTGGAAATTATCTATTCCCAATATTTAGACACTAAGCTCATGTCAAACCATGTGGTACTGGTGTCTAATGTAAGTATAAATCTGTGATTTCCTTCTTCTACTGTTATGAATTCTCCAATTTTGAGGGGCAAATGTTTAGAATTTCTATAAACAAAGAATATTATCCATTACTTCTAAAATAAAAATATATTAGAGTTAAGAATGGAATAGTAATAGCTTGTGTCTTTTTCAAATTTGAAACTCTTCTTGTTAAACCCACTGTGTGGGTTTTAAAACCTGAATCCAGCAAAAGCTGTGTGTAGAAGAGGAGGGATGAGAGAGAAAACCTTTAATTTGATGAAGGTAGAATTCTGATTATTTCTAAATTATGGCTATTAGATAATACCTGAGAAGGTCCAAACATCAACAATGACATCTGTGTATGCTTTTATCTAATCTAGGGTTAAGAAAGAGTAATCCAACAAAACAAGTTTTAAGGAAGTGTAAATAAAAACAAATAAATAGAGTTTCTTTCTGCTCACTCTCAACAGACTCCAGCTTACTCCATAAACCAGTTCCACTAGTCAGCAGTATTATTAAAATCTTCAGGATACAACTCTTTCCACAGTAAGGAAACCTTTATAAATTATTATGAAGTTCATTTTATCTCCCCATTGCTTAGCCCTTCCCTATTTAAGAATACCATTCCCCTACCACCATATCACTATTGAAATATTTTTTTTCTAAAACGAAAGAACCTTTCAAAATTAATTCAAACTTCTGTCTCTAATGAAACAGATAGTTATTTTTGATTGACACTTGAAGTCTAAAAATGGCTGCTATTCTCACCCTGAGCTCAAATTCTATTCTTCAACAATTCAGAAAATTCAATCACTCTACAGTTACATTCCCAGTATCTAGTGCTACAACCTGCTATATAATAGGTTCTCAATAATGTTTAACATATGTATTTCTCATACACACACATATTCATGTAAGTGTACATACATACAGAAGATAATGATCCATCTTAACCTTTTCAGATCTCATGTGCTATCATATCCTAAGTCATATTTAAATTAGAGTAAACTGTCTTGCGTCTATACATCCTACCCTAATTCAACCAGTCTGTAAGCAGAGACTTTGACTTATTATCTTTATTATCTTTGTTATATTGATTTGAGAACACTAAATTTAGCTAATAAAAAAAACAGTTATGTAGAGGTATTGAGAAATGATTTAAAGAACACTTTTAATGTTTATGTTTGAGAGAGAGAGACAGAGTGCGAGCAGGGAAGGGGCAGAGAGAGAGGGTGCCAGAGCATCCCACGTGGGCTCTGTGTTGATAGCAGAGATCCCGGTGTGGGGCTCGAACTCATGAATGAAACCGTGAGATCATCACCTGAGCCGAAGTAGGATGTTCAACCGACTGAGGCACCCAGATGCCCCAAGACATGATTTTAAACAATAGAGATGGAATTTCAATATAGTATTTTCCCCTTTTAGAAACCCAGCACCGTTTTGCCCATGAGAACATGAGGAAATCAGGGCAATTCAGCAACTTGGTAAGAAATACCTGTAGACTGTTTTTGATGACCTTATAGAAGTACCACTACCAAAAGTAAAACACCCAAGGTGCTATAATATATTTTGATTGTGTTTTTTATACACTGATTCTTTAGTCTTTTCATCATATTTGACACCTCTATGGTCCTAAAGGCAAGGATGACTGCTTTACATTTCAGTACATTGAATTTCTTATATTGTAGTGTTTGTGGAGAATGAAAAGCAGAGGCACCCTTAGTTTTTTTACACCCTTGTTTTCAAGCTTTGTCTGTGTTGCTAATGAAGCTAGTAGAATTCTTATGGAAGCAGTAATCTGTAAAGGAATGTTTGGCATCAGGTAAAAATATGAATTCCACAGAAAGGATTTGAGAATGTTGAGCAACACAATCCCAACTCCATCACCCCTATCTCAGTGTGGGGAAATGTATTGTTTTTTAATTTACAGAGATATTCTTTTTCCATCTCTTTCTTGCAACTCTTTTTTTTTTTTTTCAACGTTTATTTATTTTGGGGACAGAGAGAGACAGAGCATGAACGGGGGAGGGGCAGAGAGAGAGGGAGACACAGAATCGGAAACAGGCTCCAGGCTCTGAGCCATCAGACCAGAGCCTGATGCGGGGCTCGAACTCACGGACCGCGAGATCGTGACCTGGCTGAAGTCGGACGCTTAACCGACTGCGCCACCCAGGCGCCCCTCTTTCTTGCAACTCTTGAGCTGACTCCAATTGTCTCAAGTTTTGAAGGAAAACATGACTCCAAATGGAAATAAACATTGGAGGTGGTCAGGGATGTAGAAGAAGAGTTTTCTCAAAACAGCTTGATTTCCTTTTGATTCTTGTATAATAAAGGATAGACATGCTTACCAAGGGTAAATTTTCAAATGAATGATAAATGTATAAAAAATAAAAATAAAGGAGTTTATTTAAGGCAGAATTCAGAAGACTTTGTTGTTATGAAAAAATGTAATAAAAATCTGTAATATATATATTGTCAAAGGCCAGCAGATGACCTACATGCAGAAAAGGAGTATTATTACACAAACCTATCCTTAGGTTTTTACAAACTAAATTTTGTATGAAGACTTCTATATCCTCAAATATATCCTATGTGGTAAACTACCTTTTATGTCAATACTAACAGTATCAACTTGATCATATTCTGAAAGGAAGTACAGAGACATAAAAGGATATATTAGCTCCTTCAAATCGCTTCAACTTAAAAAAAAATCACAAATGATGTCTGGAACATAAAACAAGCTTTGAAAATTAGTTAAAATAAAGCTAGAACTAAGTTGACATTCAAAGCAAAGACATTCTAATATGAATGCTGATGATCTAAGTCTCTGTCTCTATCTCTGTCTCTCTCTTTCTCTTTCTCTCCTGCACATATTTCACTAGTGGACTAAATAGAGAGACTATTAACAATGTTCTCCTAGTACAATAAAAAATAATGTTGAAATTCTTTATTTTTTAAATAATTTATATTTTTCTTGACTACTTAAATCCAAGTAATTTTAAGGGTATGCAATCTTTGCAGATGAATGGTAATTCACCTTCTAAAAACTTTCATCAGATCTATGGATTTAGGGATGCAGATGTATGAATAGAGGCCAAGTTCAATGAATGCTAATCCCAGCCTTGCTGGTGATTTATGGTGTGGAACTGGGCAAACTGCCTCACATCTCTGTTTTCCCATCTACTAAAAGGAAACAATAAGAGCATTTCTCCTGAAGGAATTGGGTGTGGTTCAACTAATCAAATATGTTAAGGTGTTAGATAAACGCATTTTCATAAATCATGTTCATGAAAGGAAGCCTCTTCTGGTTCAGATTTAGAAAACTTGAAGTGAGTTTTTTTAAAGCTTGCCTTTAATAAATCAACATTTTTGTTCATTCAGGATCCATCAGAAATGTACTCTTAGTAAGGCCTTAAAACGCAAGCTGCTCTACCCACACGTTTATGGTGAACTGATCTTTCACAAAGGTGGGGGAGCAAGAATACACAATGGGAAAGAATGGTCCCTTCAATAAATGGTGTTAGGAAAACTGGATACCTAATGCAAAAGAATGAAATTGGACCTTTACATTGTGCCATACACAAAAATCAACTCAAAGTAGATTAATGACTTAAATGTATGACCTGAAACTATAAAACTCCTAGAAGAAAACATAGGGAAAAAGCTTCTTAGTCTCGGCAATGATTTCTTGGATATGAAACAAAACACAGGCAACAAAAGCAAAAATAGACAAATGGGACTACATCACACTAAAGTGCTTCTACACAGCAAAGCAAACCACCAACAGAGTGTAAAGCTAACCTATGGAACGGGAAAAAATACACGCACATCACATATCTCAAAAGGCTGAATGTCCACATGGAATGATGTTCAAGCATCAGGGAAATGCAAATCAAAACCACAATGAGATATCACCTTACACCTGTCAGGATGGCTAAAATAAAAGAGACAAGAAATATGGCAAGGATGTGGCAAAAAAGGAGCCCTTCCTTATGTGCCATTTGTGGGAATATAAGCTTGTACAGCCACTGTTGAAAACAGTAGAGGTTTGTCCAAAAATTAAGAAATTGGAATACAATATGATCTAATCATTCTAGTACTGAGTATTTACCCAAAGAAAATGAAAACATTAATTTGAAAAGATATATGCACCTCTTTGTTAATTGCAGCATTATTATAATAGCCAAGATATAGAACAAACCTATGTGTTCATTGATCAGATGAATGGATAAAGAAGTCATGTATCTATATACCGTGGAATATTATGCATCCATGAAAAGGATAAGATCTTGTCATTTGTGACAACATGAATGAACACAGAAGATATCATGCTAAGTAAAATAAATCAGACTGAAAAAGACAAATATTATATGATTTCCCATATGTGTAATCTAAACAACAAAAACAAATGAACAAACAAACAAAAAGAAGAATCGGACCTATATTACAAAGAACAAACTGGTGGTTACCAGAGAGGAGGAGGCTGGAGGGATGGACAAAATGGGTGAAGGGGAGTAGGAAATACAGGCTCCCAGTTATGGAATGAGTAAGTAACAGGTATAAAAGTTATAGCATAGGGAATATTGTTAATGACATTGTAATAGCATTGTATGGTGACAGATGGTAGCTATACTTGTGCTGGCCATAGCATAATGTATAGAGAAGTTAAATCACTTATGCTGCACACCTGATACAACTATATTCAACAATTTTTTTTTAATATACAGGACTAGAGATGGAGGATAGAAAGAGGGGAAAGGAAAGAAGGAAGGAAGGAAGGAAGGAAGGAAGGAAGGAAGGAAGGAAGGAGGGAGGGAGGGAGGGAGGGAAGGAAGGAAGGAAGGAAGGAAGGAGGGAAGGAAGAAAGAAAGAAATGACGGTACCTCGTGGCTCAGTTGGTTAAGCATCTAACTGGTTCAGGTCATGATCTCACAGTTCATGACTTCAAGCCACACACTGGGCTCGCTGCTGTCAGTGCCAAGCCTGCTTTGGATCCTCTGCCTCCCTCCCTCTCTGCCCCTCCCTTGCTTGCACTCTCTCTCTCTCAAAAAGAAATAAAAACATTTATACTAAAAAAAGAAAAATGCAGGAGATGGAGAATATGGAATAGTTGTAAGCAAGCATTGTAATTTTTTAAATTTCAGTTATAGGAATTTCAAGAATTTTAGCTGATTCCCAACCACTAGATACTGAAGTCTTGTGTTTTAAGTGCCGAATAAAAAATTAGCCTTAAAAAAAGGCTTAATATTCAAAATATATAAGGAATTCCTAGAACTCAATAGCAAAAAAGAAAATAACCTAATTAAAGAATGGGCAAAGTACATCAATAGACATTTCTCCAAATAAGACATACAATTGGGCAACAAGTATATGAAAAGATGCTCAATATCACTAGACATCAGGGAAATGCAAATCAAAACCACACTGATATATCGCTTCATGCCTCTTAGGATGGCTATTATCAAAAACACAAGTTATAACAAATGTTCTCAATGATATAGAGAAAAAAGAACCCATGTGCACTGTCGGTGAGAGTATAAATTTGTACACTCACTATGGAAAACTAACAGAGATTATAGGATTAAGTTTCCTCAAAATATTAGAAATAGAACTACCATATGATCCAGTAACCCACTTCTACATATTTATCCCAAAAAATTGAAATTGGGATCTCAAAGTGATATTAACACTCATACGTTCATTGCAGCCCTATTCACAATAGTCAAGAGTTGGGAAAAAAAACACCTAAATATCGATCAATAGATGAATGTATTAAGAAAATGTGGTATAGGGGTGTCTGGGTGGCTCAGTCGGTTAAGCATCCAACTTCAGCCCAGGTCATGATCTCACGGTTTGTGAGTTCGAGCCCCGCGTCAGGCTCTGTGCTGACAGCTTGGAGCCTGTTTCGGATCCTGTGTCTCCCTCTCTCTCTGCCCCTCCCCAGCTCATGCTCGCTCTCTGTCCCTGTTAAAAATAAATAAACTTTAAGAAAATTAAAAAAAAAAAAAAGAAAATGTGGTATATACATACCCATACATGTGGTATATACATACCCATACATATATATACAACATAATATTATTCAGCTTTTTAAAAAAGGAAATACTACCACTTACTATAACATGGATGAATGTAGAGGATGTTACGCTAACTGAAGTAAGACAGACACAAAAGAACAAATACTGCATGATTCCACTTATAGCAGGAATCTAACATAGTCAAGCTCATAGAAGCAGAGAGTCCAGTGGTGTTTATCAGGGCTCAGAAGAGAAAGGATTGGGGAGATGTTGGGGACCTAGTTTTCGTTATGCAAAATAAGTAAGTCCCAGAGCTCTACAGTACAGCATAGTGCATATACATAATAATCTACACTTGAAAATTTGTTAAGAGGGTAGCTATATATTTGCTATATATTCTTATCACACACACACACAGACACACACACACACACACACACACACACAGACACACACACAGAGAGGAAACTTTTAGCAGAGATGGCTAAGTTTACAGCATTGTTAATGGTGATTGTTTCACTGGTGTATACTTATCTTTAAACTCATCAATACGTATACATTAAACATGTACAACTTTTTTGTATGTCAATCATACCTCAAAAAAAAAAAGATACAAGCTACACATTTGTCCCCTATAAATATATCCATATATATCTATGCTTGTTTGTTGAATGCCAAGCTGAGAGCTGTTATTGACCCAAGAGGGTTAAACTTTAGTGCAGGATGCCAAGCAATTAGATAAGTGACATTAGATCATCATTTATAGTCCTGTGCAGTCATGAATGATAATGTCAGTGGAAACAAGGACAAATGAATGAAAACCAGTAGTTCATGGAAGCCTCTGAACAGCACAGCACCTGCAAAAGTTAACATAAACACCAATCTAGCACAGGATTCCAATAGAATTTTGAAATAATTATTGGCTGTTTTTTCTAGCAGCAGTCAGTACTAATAAGACAATTCCCGAGCCAAGTCAATAAACTCACAGAAAATGTTATTTTTCCATATGTGCCCTTTCAGGGAAGAAAATTACAGTAACAGCTATCTTTATCAGAACAGTGTAAACATGTCCCATCAGAGAATATGATATTTCACAGTAGCTTAAACTGTTTGTGGGTATTCCATTCAAGTAACAACCATGATTTTCTAATTCATTGTTGAGGATCTATGATTTTCCCCTATTTTAATTTTCATTTAATGTTTTAAATAACTAAATATTTATACAGCTAATTTAAAAAAAATTCTTGAAATACTCTGTAATCCAGACAATTGGTTTCTTTTTGTCTCTGCTTCGTACTTAAATGAGAAATGTCTATATACTAAAAACATATCAAATTACATTTTTAAAGGTTCTAAAAAAGCACATTTCATTCGATTTTTTCTATTTTTTTAAATGTTTGTATATTTTTTTTGGGGGGGGATAGAGTGTGAGCGGGGGAGGGACAGAGAGAGGGAGGGAGAACGAGAATCCCAAGCAGGCTCCTTGCTGTCAACATAGAGCCTGATGCAGGGCTCTCACAACCATAAAATCGCGGACTGAGCTGAAATCAAGAATCAGACACTTAGCTGACGGAGCCACCCAGGCACCCGTGGATTTTTTTCTATTTTAAAATAATTTTATAGCAAAGATGTTTTCTCAAATTAAAAATAATTTGGGAAACAATGTTTTTAGGCACATGTAAAATAGATTTTTTTAAGTTTATGCATTTGAGAGAGAGAGAGAGCAGGGGAGGGGAAGACAGTAAGGGAAAGAGAGAATCCCAAGCAGGCTCCATGCTATCAGTGCAGAGCCCAAGATGGGATCATCACAGGGCTTGAACTCATGAACCATGAGATCATAACCTGAGCAGAAGTCAAGAGTCAGATACTTAACTGAGTAAACCACCCAGGGGCATCATGAAATAGATTTTTTTAAATGTGTGTTCCTTTAGTATGGTTATTTTGAAATAATCAGTAAAATTAAGATTTAGGTAAACAAAAAATGTATTATCTGTATAAAATAATTTATAATGCAATACAATTTAATTTATAAAATGATTTATAATGGCATCATTATATAAAACAATATTGGCCAAACATATGTGCTTGTTTTTTCATATAAATAATGCCACTGAAGCCTCACAATAAATAGTACATGAGATATAAAAATTGTGGTAATTATTTTATGTAATATAGTTTGTCATAGTTGCCTAGCTAACCATTCCAAAATAAAGTAGCTTGAAACAGGAAGATTCCTCAGAGCCCATGAGACCACAGGTCAGCTCAGTGGTTCTGCTCATCAGCTCTGGGTAATGCTGATCTCAGCTGGGTTTGCTCATGCTTCTATCTGCAAGCAGCTGGTGGGTCAGATGGGATTGGCTGATCTAGCCTGGCCTCACATGGATGATTCAATGGCTCTGTTTCATGTGGTCTCCCTTCTACCAGTGGGACTGGCCAGGCTAGTTTTCATGGAGAGGCAGAAGTCCAGGACAGTGAGCCAAAGCACTACGTTTCAAAGCCTAGTCCCAGACCTGGTGCACCATCTCTTCTGCCATGTTCTAGTGGTCAAAGTAAGTTACAGGTCACTTCAGATTCAAGAGTGGGAGAAGAAACTCCACTTCTTTTTTTTTAAGTTCATTTATTTATTTTGTGAGAGAAGGAGAGAGAGAGAGAGCACATGCATGAGTAGGGGAGGGGCAGAGAGTGAAGGAGAGAGAATCCCAGCTGGGCTCTGCATGGAGCCCAACATGGGGTTTGATCCTGCGAACCGTGAGATCATGACCTGAGCCAAAATTAAGAGTCAGACACAACCCACTGAGCCACCCATGTGTCCCAAAACTCCACTTCTTGACAGAAGGAGCTGTAAAGTCATATTGCAAGGAATATACACAGGTGTAAGGGGAATTATTGAGGCCACTTTTACAATCAGTTGATCACAATTCTAAATTTCAAATAAGGAAACTGAAAGAAATGTAGAAATTTGAAAAATGTCAGCAGTAAAAGTTTTCAACTACAACCTGAATGTTCTGATTTTAAGTCTAAAAATATTAACACCTCTATACCTGTAAGGATTTTCAATATGTCCTCTAAAATACTTTAAATAAAACCCAGTATCATTGCCAAAATATAATAAAATATGATTCTATATTAAATTATTGTTAGCACCACAGTATGAGATGAGATTAAAAAAAAACTCCATCAGAATAAGTATCATATAGGTTGCTAAAAGAGTAGAAAGTTTACACAATACAAGGACTTCAATACAAACAATCCCAGCATCAGCAGTGTCCTACTGCTAGAATACAATTATAACAATTTTTACTTCATTAATCTGCACACCTAATTATTCTCACAAAATATCCCAGCAGTTTCAACCTACTTCTTGTAAATATTTATATCTTGAAGTAATAGTTTGTTTTTCCTTGCAACTTCATTACTCCCATAAAGCATACATTAAGTGACAAAAAAGTGTAAAATAAATTGAATAAAGCATAATTGGTTCTAATCACGTAAAAACAAATCATATCTTAGAGTAAATCTAGCTATTTATGTAGTCAAACTCCACAAGATGTAATGGTCTCTACTACTTGATTGGAAATTACACATTCTGTAGAAAACCCAGGTATATTTCAACTAGTAGTATTAGTGAGTGATCCTGGAGAGAAAAGTAAACAGCAAACAGGATATAGAACTTGACCTCGCAGACATTTGGCATTAACACACATTTTCCAGAAACTGTGAAGTTAAGTGTCATGCAAATAAGCTGGCTACCTATTACCACGTAACAAAGCACTCAAACGTTTACTTATTTAAAACAGCTATCTATTCAGATTGAAATTCTGTGGTTTGGGAATTTAGGCTAAACTCAACAGGGATGTTCTTCTGCTAAGGAGTGGGATCTCTTATAATTTGTGGTTAGCTTTGGCTTACCTCTGAGTTGTCTTTTAGACAACCTTCTCAAATATATATGGAACCTCATCTGGAACTTCTGGCTAACTCAACTCTGGTCCACGTTGTCTTTCTTCCTCTCATCCCCTAGGTTAGGTTTATTCAGATGAAAGGCAGGGGAGCAAAAAAACAAACAAACAAACAGGGGAACTGTGCATGGTCTTACAAAACCTGGGCTTGGAACTTGGACCCATAATTACTAGCTCAATGTATTGGCCACAGGAAGTCACAAAACCAGTCCGGATAAAGGGGGTAGAGAAATAGGGTCCATCTGAGAAGAGTTGCAGGCACCTTACAAAACACACTGATAAAGATAGAGGAATGTTTGTGGCCAGTTTTCCAAACAATCTTCTACAAAACCAGAGTTCACATTTTTTGACTGTCATAATAAAGAATGGTGAGATGGGGGTATAATGTCATCTAGTAGATAGAGGCCAGGATGCTTCTAAACACCTTACAATACACAGGACAGTCCTTTACAGCAAATAATTTTCCAACCCAAAATATCAATAGTGCAGAGGGTGAGAAACCCTGATATAGGGAGTGTGAATCCAAATTATTCTATTCTGGATAGATAATAGATTCTGTAAGACAACCTAAGAATGCAAAAATTTAATTAATTCATTTTTGATACAGATTTGAATAACACATATATATTGCATTAACTCTGTTTTCACTGATTTAATTGTTCTGCTGCTACATTACAGACATTCTCATTTCTTACATGTTCCTTTCCAGATTTTCTTACAGGTAGACATATTTTGATTTATTGATAATAAATTTACTTTTCATCTGTCTTCCTTTTCTCAAAATTATAATAAAAATGGTTTCTAGGTTGCACATAATCTTTGAAATTAAAATAGGCCTTAATAATACTCATAATATTTTATTAATCTGCTCTTGTCAAATTTATTCCAATTGATTCTAGAAATTTAATTAACTTTGACATTCTAAATAATAAGTTTATACATAAACAACTTTCTATATATAGTTATTTTAAAATGTATTTTTGCTTAAGTTATATGTCAGACTGTAAGTTAAAGCATAAAAATATTTTTATGATGCTTGAAAAACACTGTCAATTTTATTTTCATTGAGTTAAAGACCTCACCTCCACCAATGTGTGCATATAAACTTTACTCCAAAATTTACAGCATTGAACATTATTATAGTTTTAATTTTCTCTAACATGCAATGCAAAATCTATCATGTGGTTGCCTAATTTGCAAGTGTTTAACCATTAGTATACTTGAATATTTTTTCTTCTATCTCTTTATAGCTAAGGGACTTTGGCAAATTACTTAACCTTGATAAGCCCATCAAATATAGATAAAAAGAATACATACTTCAGAGCAAGTCAGAAAGTACATGTACAGCACTTAGCCCAGTTTTTTCAATAGCCACTATTGAAAAATAGTGTTCAGTAAATGTTGACTATTACTATTTAAGTTAATAACATTTTAAAATAACTTTCTCTTGTGTATTTTTCCTTGGTCTTTACCCATTTGTTTATAGAAGGCATAATGTTCTTTTATCAATCTGTAGGAATATTTCAGTACATTTAAGGTATTAACTCATTTTTTTCAAAATTACTCTAAAATATTATCCATTCTTTCACATTCATTTCTATATATAAAATCTTCTGGAAAGCATAATTACTTTATTTTCATCAATGAATGCCAAACTTATACAAAGCAGGTGTCACAGGGCAAAGTACACACCACTATGATGAAATATAATTTTAAAAATGCTTATATTCCATAACAGAATCTCCAGAATTTCATTTATTTATTTTTTTTAAATTTTTTAATGTTTATTTATTTTTGAGAGGGAGAGAAAGACAGCATAAGTGGGGGAGGGGCAGAGAGAGAGGGAGACAGAATCCAAAGCAGGCTCCAGGCTCTGAGTTGTCAGCACAAAGCCTGATGTGGGACTTGAACTCACAAACCACAAGATCATGACCTGAGCCGAAGTCGGATGCTAACTGACTAAGCAACCCAGGTGCCCCCAGAATTTCATTTTAATGTATGGTCTTATCTTATTCACTATGTTCATCAATGGCATAGATGCCATACTGATTTTGTGCTTGACATGAAACTAGGAAGTTAGATCTAATTTAGACATTAGGTTTTGGACACAAGATGATCTTGACAAGCTGGAATGATGTGCCAAATAAAATTCAATTCAACAAAGATTTATTGAATGTCAGGAATGTGCAAGATATTGTGTTTGGTATGGAAAGCTATTTGTACTGAACTCTAAACAATCCAGTTACACATTATGAAACAAGAATACCATTCATGTCTATGGGAGTACCAAACAGAAATTACTTAGCTTAAAGTAACATTCTTTCAGGTTGAACTATACAAACCAAATTTACCCAGGACAGAATGATTCAGAGTCCCATTCTCTATATCAGGGTTTCTCAACCTTGGCACTATTGACACTGGACTGGATCATTCTTCGAGTGCCTTCACTATACGTTGTAAGATTTTAGCCGCATCTCTATCCTCTAGATACCAACACCACCCCTCAATGTGTCAACCCAAAACCTTTCCAGACATTGCCAGATGTCCCCTGAAGAGTTAAGTGACCCTGGTTGAGAACCAATGGTATGTAAATACAACACCCCACTTTGATACTACTCTTAAAAACACACTTTAACAAATTAGGTAAGAACTAAAATGGCAAAGGACCTCATACACATGTCAAACGAATATTTCTTCATTATCGTTCTCTTAATGGGCTTGTCTACAAAAGAAAAGCTTCCCAAGCTGCTTAAAATCTTAAAACACTTTTTTTAAGTTAAAAAAATTATTATTTATTTTGAGAGAGAGAGACAGAGAGTGAGAGGAGGAGGGGCAGAGAAAGAGGGAGAGAGAGAATCCCAAGCGGGCTTTGCACTGTCAGTGAGAAGCCCAACGTGGGGCTTGAACTCATGAACCATGAGATCACATCCCAGAATCTTCAAACACTTTTTACGTGAAACTACTACCACATGGTAGTTAATCCACAATCACCTTCTGTGTTCCTACTAAGTAACTGGCTGGACACAGGAGCCTCTGTGCCTCAAGGGCTTTAGACTCAGAGAAAACAGTCATTAAACAATCACTTCTAAGCATATATCTGATCAACTTTGTGCCAAAGTGTTCTTTATGAGAAGAATCCTGTACTAGGAAAATATATAACAGAAGACTTCAGCCTAAACTGTGGATTTAGGAGAGGATTTCTAGAGAGAAAATAGTATTCAAGTTAAGACTTGAAAGAATAGTTAAGTTTGGGGCTCCCGGGTGGCTCAGTTGGTTAAGCATCTGACTCTTAATTTCAACTCAGGTCATGATGTCACAGTTTGTGAGATGGAGCCCTGTGCTGGGCTCTGCACTGACAGCGTGGAGCCTGCTTGGATACTCCCTCTCCCTCTCTCTGCCCCTTTCCTGCTTGTACTCTGTCTCAAAATAAACAAATACACTTAAAAACAAAAAAGAAAGAAATGAATAATTAAGTTTGATATCATGGAGTAGAGACACGCATTCCAGACAGAGGAAACCACATGCATGATAGTCCAAGAAGGATCTCAGAAAAACCCAAGTGGCTCAAACACAGTGAGGGAGGCCAAGAAATAGGGCAAGAGGACTGCAGATCATGCTGGAAGTTTTGAGGGCATGTTGAGATTTCGTATTATAAAACAATTAAAAACCATTAAAGGGTTTTAACAGGAGAGAAGAGACATGATCATATTTTCTTCAAACAATGAGTCCGACAGCTGTGTTTCCTAAAGCCCTGGAAGGTAACTAAGAACTATGGGTTCTCCAGCCCCCCTCAATCCCATCTTCTGTAATCCTGTACTTGCTAGAGTGATCCCTATACTGGGGCCAAAATTCCCATAGGCAGCACACTTGATGATGTGAGAATGGTTTGAAAATGGTCTATGTTTTAAGAAGTCTTTGTGATCTCAACAAAAATGGTCTGATATTAAAATGTTCTTTTTTCCGGGGCGCCTGGGTGGCGCAGTCGGTTGAGCGTCCGACTTCAGCCAGGTCACGATCTCGCGGTCCGTGAGTTCGAGCCCCACGTCGGGCTCTGGGCTGATGGCTCAGAGCCTGGAGCCTGTTTCCAGTTCTGTGTCTCCCTCTCTCTTTGCCCCTCCCCCGTTCATGCTCTGTCTCTCTCTGTCCCAAAAATAAATAAACGTTGAAAAAAAAATGTTCTTTTTTCCTATATAATAATTAATAACCTTGTAAGAAGTTGTAAAGCCAACCCTGACCTATTTTAATGGTGTTGAAATTGGTCATTCTGTTCTAAAAGGACATCTGACATCATTGCTTAAAAACACTTTTCTTTGCTTAAGTTATTCTTATGCACATATAAAAGGGACTTTGGTTGTAAGTCCGTGGAATTTTATCTATATATAATTGTTTCTGATTATGCTTTTGTCAATACAAATTTGAGAGCAAATAAGTAAACCTTCAGCAATATTAGTAAATGTCCTTCTATTTCTCCTTGCTACTATGAATTGAATTAAATCACAAACATTCACATATGAATTTATATATAATTTTATGTGTGTGCATATATACATATGTGCATGTTTCTATACATGCTGTAATTTTTACATACCTCATATGAAATCATGTATTATATATTTTTATATTGTATTTCTATATAAAAGTGACTTCACTAAAACTTTTTTCAGAAAAAGTTATGTGCCTGCAAGTTCTAGCTGAGCAAAAATTTCTAACTTTTTGATTCAGAATATAAAACCAAATGAGTATTACTGCAAACATCACTGGTAAAAGTCACTCAACTTGAAATCTCATTCACCTTTTTTTAAAGTTTATTTATTTATTTATTTTGAGATAGAGAGGGAGGGAGAGAGAGGGAGAGTGAGCACACAAGCAGGGAAGGGGCAGAGAGAGAAAGAGAGAAAACGCCAAGCAGGTCTTGCACTGTTAGCACAGAGTCTGATGGGGAGGGTGGGGGGCTTGAACCCATGAACTGTAAGATCATGACCTGAGCTGAAATCAGGAGGCAGACATTTAACCAACTGAGCCACTTTGGCACCCCTTATTTACCTTTAAATCATAATTCGCCTTTCCACAATGGCATCATCAGAATTCCTGAGCTTAGTGTCAATCAACTATTCCTGTTTGAAGTAACCATAATTTGCTCAAAATGAAGAGTTTCAACAGGGCATATGATTTACTATCCCACCAAAAGTGCAGATGCCTTTCCTAATTAGAATCATAGATATCAACAGCAGACTGTTCATTTGCTTTTGAACTTGTGTATTACTCTTGGGAAGAGGTCTAGGGTGTTGTCATCAAGGACAAGAGAGAGTAAATCCCCCAGTTTCACCCAGTTTCTGGCATCATATCCCACTTTGAGATATGTAACCCCATCCAACCAGGAACACCATCCAGACACCTGCGTTGTCACTCAGGCAACCCTGTCGGTTTCTCAGGCATGTCCTTCTGAATCTGTTTTTGGGTCTTCATTGCACTCACCATGACTAAATATCCGAATTCCTGACATTGCTTTGCCTCTGTTCTCTGCTCCTTCCAACTGGCATTCCACACTGCAGCCAGAAGATCTTTGTAACACATACCTAATGATGCCATTTGTCCTGCCCAAAATTATTCACAGGCCCCTCAGCCAGGCACCCAAGTCCTTTCATGATCTGACCCCTGCCTCTTCTTTCAACTTTACCTGTCTGCCATCTCATAATCTTGGAAATGTGTGCACTTACAATTCTTAACAAAGGTAAGGCATTCACCACATGATTTCACAGCACTGGACCTATTTTTCGAATCCAGAATGTCCTGCCTTGTTTGTCTGATTGATCTTCAATATGCTATCCATGTACCAGCATCTGACTAAAAGTTTCTTTGATCTGCACTCTCATAGATTAATTCCTTATTATTCTGAATTCTTCCTTTTCTTTAAATACAATACATTTTTGTATTAGTTTGTGCATCTAAAATCCAGTCTATTGAAGGAAGGAACATTATCTTATTCAGAGCAGGACCTTTTGATACAACTGTATTTACAGCGGGAGTCACATGGATAGAGCCATTTCGATACAGGCAGACCTTGAAATGTCTCTGTCAAAGTACAATATATTTGACTCCCATGATTCTTCCTTCCCTTATACATAAGGTTTTACTTTCCATTTGATGATACTATATTGCCATTATATTTTTAAAGAAAATCATATTTGTAAGAAAATAAACACATAAAGGTATACTTTTAAGTTTGTCAGAATTGGGATTATGTTCCCCTCTATGGCATGCACCTCATCTCCTTCTGGGCTTTGTTCCAATGATATTTGTAAAATCCCTGCCCGCCCTATGGCAAGTTACAATGCCCTCCACAGTTGTTCTCCCTCTCCTCTTTCCCTGCCTTGATATTTTCTATAGTACTTATCAGTGTCTGATATAATCAAATGTACATATGCATATGTTTGTTTATTTTTTACATAATCCTATATTTGATATAATCATATATTTATTTAATTGCCCTCTCTACTAGAATGTAAACCCCATGAGAAAGGAATTTTTGTCTACTTTATGCACAGAGTGAGCTATTCATAAATATCTGTTGACTGAACAATTATTTGCTTTAGTATTGTTTACCCCCAGCACAGAACCAGAGACACAGATTCACATACAAGTAGTTTATTTGAGAGATGATACCAGGAAACGGGGTAATGGAGACAGTCAGGGAGCAGAGAAAGGACAGGAATCAAAGGGTGTGTTATTGAGCAAGTTACCACTGAAACAGGAGTTTCATCTTGGGGGGAAATCTAGACATGTGCTTCACAATTATGCCACCTCACAGGTGAGAAAGCTGAAGTATGAACAGCTTTCCCGTTAGTCACTGGTTGACAGCTCTTCCTGGGGGCCATTATTTCTCCTGTATTCTCAGCCTGCCACATGGAAGCCAAGAAGGTTTGACTATCAGAGAAAATCCTCAGGTAAAGAAAAGTGGGTGCTGGCAATCGGAAATCAAGTGAGGGTGTAAAAGACCAAAGGGTTTGGGCCAGGTACCAACAGCATCTGCTACAAAATTAGAAAAATATTCCATGATACATTATACATGTGAATATGCACACACACACACACCCTCACATGCATGCATACATACTACAGAGCATATACCACAACTGCCCATTTCTTTACATAGAAAATGAGGCAGAATTGCTCCATAGGTAACAAATAAGGTACCAAGGAATTCAGAATTTCAGTTAAATATCTACTTTAATAAATGATTTATTTATGTTCAACTTTGCCCCCTCTCATATTTGGTTTTAATAATACAAAAGTATGTGCTTTAAGCTGATTAGACTGTATACCAATCTGATCCCAAAGATTCCGAAGACATTTAGGTTATGCAAATGTTCTCAATATTGATAAAGTTTAGGCCAGATGATTTAATGAATTCCCACTTTATAAACTGATTAAAAAGCTCCAGGCTAAGAAGACAATTTCCATGAAATGTACAGAAAGAAGCTAATGAAGCAAAACAGGTAATTGCTCTGATGAAGACAAGAAAAAGGGCCTCTAAACTCTCTGGTATGACTTAACACACAATGAAACGCAACATCATTTAATTAATATTTGCTTTAGATGGAGATAGAATTGAAGATTACACTCAATATGATAAATTCATAATATTCAAATTTTCTTAAATGTCTAATACATCATAATTTGCCTAAGCAATTTGGTGATGCTAACCCTGAACCACATTTAAAGATATGTCACTTGGGCACCTGGGTGGCTCAGTCAGTTAAGCATCTGACTTCAGCTCAGGTCATGATCTCAGGGTTCATGAGTTCAAGCCCAGCATGGGGCCCTGTGCTGCCAGATCAGAGTCTGGAGCCTGCTTCAGGTTCTGTGTCTCCCTCTCTCTCTCTGCCCCTCCCCCTGCTTGCACTCTTTCTCTCTCCCTCTCCCCCTCTCGAAGATAAACATTTAAAATAATAATAAATAAATGAAAATATGTTGGTTAAGTCATTTTAAATCAATAGTGAGCACTAGCAATGTATTTACTAAATTTGGGATATAATTATTTTTAAGCACTGTGAAACAACTTATTAAAAAATCTACAAAGTAGGGGGTGCCTGGGTGGCGCAGTCAGTTAAGCGTCCGACTTCAGCCAGGTCACGATCTCGCGGTACGCGAGTTCGAGCCCCTCGTCGGGCTCTGGGCTGATGGCTCAGAGCCTGGAGCCTGCTTCCGATTCTGTGTCTCCCTCTCTCTCTGCCCCTCCCCCGTTCATGCTCTGTCTCTCTCTGTCCCAAAAATAAATAAACGTTGAAAAAAAAATTAAAAAAAAAATCTACAAAGTAATCCTTTTCATATTTAGTTTATTCACAATCAAAACTGCCTACATTTTCTTTGAGGCATATACTATAAATAACTTATTCTTAAGTGTTTTTTTTTTTTTTTTTCGTTTATTTATTTTTGGGACAGAGAGAGACAGAGCATGAACGGGGGAGGGGCAGAGAGAGAGGGAGACACAGAATCGGAAACAGGCTCCAGGCTCTGAGCCATCAGCCCAGAGCCTGACGTGGGGCTCGAACTCCCGGACCGGGAGATCGTGACCTGGCTGAAGTCGGACGCTTAACCGACTGCGCCACCCAGGCGCCCCTTAAGTGTTTTATAGAAATAATCCAAGTTGACAGTTTTCTTTTTCATTGTGTCTAATTTTATTAATCTGGATTTCTTTAAAAATATTCCTTGGTTTGGAATTAGTTTACTGTTAATGACAAATTTACAAATCAATTACAAATACACTAATAAACAGAATTTACAAACAATATGTTCACACTCACCTATTTCCATATAGATACCAAGTTACATAGATTAATTCACATTCTTTGCTACTTATATAACAAGATACATTTTGAGATCATTAATATTTTAAAAATCATAATTTTTAGGAAGTTGCACATCCTTCTTTTCCTTTTTTTGTTTAGAGAATGCATTCTTATTATTTTTATGATCATTATAATATTTTTAATTTCTCAAAGCTTACTTCAAACATGATAGACACATTTATATATATAAGAATTCACATTATAAATTCATGTATAATTTTAGAATGCCTTGTACAAAGCTTAATTTCAACTGATTAATAAACATATTATAGGTAATGTAGAAAACAATTCATTACTCTGAACTGTAGCTCATAAATAGATACTTCATGTTATAATGACTCAGAGATATTACAAAGTACATAAAAAACTCAGCAAGGACAAAAGCATTTTCTTTGACTAAACTAATGAAATTAATAGACACTTTAGAATCCTGATGAAGAAAAAATACATTTTTCACAAATTGAAAATAAAATGAGTAATATGAATAATTTTAAGTATAATTTCAATAATGATGAAAAACCCCTGTCCAAAATAACTTACCACAACTTCTGTAAGAAGCAATTGAAATTCTGTCAAACTTTTCACATAGAAATATTTTTAAACATATAAAATAAATTTCTTTATTCTCTGAATCCAGTATTCCAACCTGAGTATTCTTTACAAGTCTGGTTTTCTTATGGTGTTTATGAGTGGGCCAAGTATTGAGAAGGCTAGAAGACATTTTCAGAAAATAGTTTTATTAGTTTTGATGTTATGTGGCCCATGTCTAAGAGAAAAGTATTTTTGTTCTATAAGAGGCCCAAAGGAATGTGTAAAGTAGGACCCGAAAATATTAGTACTATCACGTTTCTGTCACCTCTCAATTGAAAGGAAAGCACATCTCCTTAAGTGAAAATACATGAATGAACAAATCCATCCATCTATATGTACATACATCACAGGCAATAAAAATGGATAATCACCAAAACACTCCCATTGATTATTCACTGAATCTGACACAATTTGAATAATTCTGAATAACTGCTGCTTGATTATTTGCAGGGCAAATCCCACTCCCCAAGCAAAAGAAACAGTATAGATGAATTAAATAAGTTTTGATATGCAAATGTGTGTGCAATTTTTCAAAATATCTCCATGACACAGCAGAGCAACTTTGCAGAGGTGGTATCTTACTCAGGTCTGAGAAAGTCGAGACAAGAGGGCAGAAAGCTGAGGGATGAGTAGGAACAAGTACCAAAGAGTTGCCAGTGTTGTGCGGAGGCAGCTGTCTTCTTGGCAGCTGAGGAAAGGGTGATGATGGGGTGGACAAGCAGAGGTGAGGCAGACCTAACATCTAAGAAGATGACAGTGGGGGTGGGGGGCAAGTGAGAAGAAGTGATGGAGTGCCCAATAGCCAAAGTTTTGGGGAGGGATTGAACATATAAGTGAATAAATTGAGGGTAATGGAAGCCAGGTTCTTCTTCCATATCAGAGAAGGATTTACAAATATGGCATGTTCGCATACTGGAAAAAAAATCTGAGATATTGCATTGTAATTTAAAGTATCAGTTTGGACTTCAGTTAAGGTTATTAATCATAAACAAATATGTAGATAGGGAAATAGATATGTATATGCATATATGTATACATTTATTTCATAAATCACTCCTTGCCGAGAGAAGCACAAATGTTTCTAAATGCCATTTTCTTAATTGAAAGAATCTACAGCTTGCAAGAGAAATGGCTGATTCCATGGCTGAGTTAGGAAAAATAAAGATGAGTGCCAAAAAATGATGGCAGTATGTCAAAAGGATGCAGGAAGTGCTCATGTGCTAAAATAAAACAATTTCAGCATCAAAATTAGTGATAGTAACAAAATACAACTCATTGATTAAAACAAGAATCTACGAGTACATACTGATATAAATTTTTCTTAAAGTTTCAAGAAAAGGGAAAGTATCTCCTTAAAGAAGAGGGACAACTAATAGCTACAAAGGAAATGACAGAAATACAAATTCACACAATTAGACAAGAAGCACAGTGGTGGCTGATTCACATAAATCTTCAACGGATGTTTAGGCTGATGGGTGAAGGTTTTATGAACAGCAGAATATTGCCCTAGATTCTGAGTACAGTAAAACCTTGGTTTGTGAACATAATTTGTTCTGGAAACATGCTTGTAATCCAAAGCACTTGTATATCAAAGCAAATTTCCCCATAAGAAATCATGGAAACTCAGATGATTTATTCCACAACCCAAAAATATTCATATAAAAATTATTAAAATACTGGAATATAACACAAAATAATAAAGAAAATACAAAATATAAAGAAAAATAAACAAACTAACCTGTGCTTAACTTTGAAAACCTTCGTGGCTGGTGTGAGGGAGATAAGAGAGAGGAGGGTTATTGTGTAGGATGGCTTTGACTATCAGTAATGTCTATTGGCTCAATGAAATCTTTTTCTTTTCATGCAACTTTAAGAAGGAACCCATCCACTGACACTTGCTTTTGCCTCCTTCTGAGGATTTTGTGGAAATGTGACATTGCATTGTTGTTAAACAGATTCATCACTAGCACTGCTACAGCCTTAATAGGGTGGTGCTTTTCTACAAAATTTTGCACTGTTCCCCACATTTTACACATCTCCCTAATCTCATTTAAAGTGAGGGATTCTTCTTCCTTTTTCTCCTTCTCCTCTGCAGACGAGATGTAGATGTAGACTTCTTATAAAATACTGCAATTTTGGCTATTCACATACCTCATTAGTACTTCTCGATGACTTCCTTCTTAACTTCCACCATAATCATCTCCTTCTTACCACCTTTCTGTTCAACCTTTGTCTGCATTGGGGCCATTGTATAAACTTGTGCGGATGTTGACTGTAGTACATTATTAATAAACTCTTGTCATATACTGTAATGTAACTGGCAATAAGGCAACAGAGGAAAGGGTCTATATCTGCAGGCAGCCTGATCTAGAATGAAGCAAAGCATTCCTAAGCTTACTTTTTTTTTTTTTTTTTTTTTTTTTGAATTCTAAGCTTACTCTTGAAAGCAAAGGACAGTCTGTAAGGTGCTTTGAAGTGACAAAAAATATACTAGTGCCAGTTGTGGGCACCTTCCAACATTCTGAAAAATCATTGATTTCTGCCAAACACCGCAGCTTGAGAGCGAGCGTTGAGCATGGGAGATGATCACCCACAATCCCTCAGTGAGAGAGTGAGAAAGACAGAGAGAGAGAGAGAGAAGAACCATTGGTTCAGTTGTGATCATGTGACCTTTGGCATCATGTACTACTTGTATTGCAAGACATCGCTCATTTATCAAGTTAAAATTTATTAGAAATGTTTGTTCGTTTACAGAACACTCGCAGAACAAGTTACTCACAATCCAAGGTTTTACTGTATCTTCCTATAAAATACTTATCAACTACAATTTGGAAAATTCTAGTGAAATTTTTGGCAAACATGAAATTGACCATATGATCGAGTCACCACTGGAGACAGTGGAAGAGAGAGAGAATCCCAAGCAGGCTCTGTGCTGGCAGCACAGAGCCTGACACAGGGCTTAATCTCATGAAATCATGACCTGAGCTGAAATCAAGAGGGAGATGCTTAACTGACTGAGCCACCCTGGCGCTCCTTGAGTACTTTGATTTTAAATATGGAGTTTCAAATTATAGTCTTGAATTCTATAATGATTTCAAGAAAACATCAGAAAACATAAAACAAATAATTGTATCATGCCCAAATAAAAATTAGGTTTTGTTCACATACTTGTAAATTCAGCAGACAGTACAAATGTAATATTTAGTAAATTCTATTCAGCCTATAACCTTATCCAAGAAAATGGTATTTCCTTCTAAATGTATTACATACCTTGCACATAATACTACTAAAATGGATATGATTCTCCTGCCTGTGTTATTGAAGATTTTACAATTGGGGGTCATTTTCAGTTTCGTCAAAACATGTGAATACACTTAATGAGACTTTTGACTTTATAGAAATTGAAGGAGATAATCTGCTCAGACATGTGCTTATAAGATGGCTGTCATTGTTGCCAGAAATATTTTTTAAAGTTAAAACGCTGACCTGACTAAACATCATATTTTCAAAATGTTGAACAATAAGAATGCCCTTCTCTAATCCATTCTTTTTCATTAAGCTATAAGTGATAGACAACATTTCATTAGTTTCAGGTGAACAGCATGATTCAATATTTGTATACACGGCAAAATGATCACCCTGACAGTATCATTACTATCCATCACCACACACAGATACATTTTTTTCTTGTGATGACAATTTTTAAAATTTACTTCCAGCAACATTCAAATATGCAATACAACTGCCCTTCTCTAACTTGGAAATACATTGTGAATGAGAATTATTAAGAGGATTACAGGAAAAAATATGTTTAGTTCCCCGCAAATATTGGTATTATTTAAAAAGATCATAAAGAGTCTAGAAAATGATGAACTGACTGCACATTAGCTTTTCAAAGTTATGTATAGGTTATGACAAAACTATATGGCAAAAAAGATTCAATTTTTGGAAATAAGATTGCTTCCAAACCCCCAAAAAGTCACCAAAATACTGTAGCAAACTTAAAGAAAGACTTTTTTCTCAATTTCTTTACTAAAAATGTAATTTATCTGAAATCCACCTTCAATTTCACAAGTGTAAATTACCTCTGTGCTTTAAAACCATTCTACTCCTAGATACACATGGAAAAAAAATAAAAATAGGTCTTCAAACAAAAAGATATACACAAATTTATATAGCAGCACTATTCTCAATAGACAAAAAGTGGACATAATCCATATATCTATCAACAGGTAAATAGGCAAACACAATTTGGTGCATACATACAAAGGAACGCTATTCAGTCATAAAAAACGAATGAAATACCGATACCTACTACAATATAGATGAGCCCTGAAACATTGTTAAGTAAAAGAAATCAGGTCCATAGGTCACATATTACATAACTTCATTTATGTAATATATCCCTGAAGAGGTAAATATATAGGGACAAAAAGCAGATTAGTGATTGCAATGGCCTGGAGGAAGAAGAAATGGTGAAGGGCTGTTACTGGGACAGGGTTTCCTTTTGAGGTGTTGAAAATATTTTGGAACCAAACAGACAGTTTGGTTATACACCATTGTGAATATACACTTTATTTTTTTAAGTCTTTTTAATGTTTATTTATTTTTGAGAGAGAGACACAGACAGAGCGTGAGTCGGGGAGGGGCAGAGAGAGAGGAAGACACAGAATCTGAAGCAGGCTCCAGGCTCTGAACTGTCAGCACAGAGCCCCATGCAGGGCTTGAACTCAGAAACTGCATGATCATGACCCGAGCCAAAGTCAGACACTTAACCAACTGAGCCACCCAGGCACCCCTAAATATACACTTTAAAATGGTTAGTTTTATGTTACAAGAATTATACCTCAATAAAAGTTGTTTGTTTTTTTTTAAATAACATCTTATTAAAAAATCTAAGTATTTCATGCTAAAACTCTTTTGTTGAGAGCATATTTAGCCTGATGTCATCACATTTGACTGACATGTAATATGGGCTTAACAAAAGCAGAGTTGCAAGTCAAAGTGAATGTAATGTTTGATGGTATTCAGTTTTACCATGACATTGAAAGAAAGAAAGAAAGAAAGAAAGAAAGAAAGAAAGAGGGAGGGAGGGAAGGAGGAAGGAAGGAAGGAAGGAAGGAAGGAAGGAAGGAAGGAAGGAAGCAGAAAGAAATAAGAGAGAGAGGGAGGAAGAGAAGAAGGAAGGAAGATGTCTTAAAGGCTGTGGGAAGTTCATAAGTCTAATATTGAAAAAAGAAACAGAGTAAAAAAATCCTACTGTATCATGTGAAGGAAAGAAACATGTCATTGTTACTTTTATTAAGTATATCTAATACCTATGTAATTAGCCTTATTGTTTTAACATTCTCCTTTTAAAAATACTTAAATTCATGTATTTTAAGAATATACAATAATAGTCTAGAAAACATAAATATTAAATAATTTTTAAGGAAGGTTAAGCAAATTTCCATATCAGAAGACAGAAACATTATAAAATATTGTGACATTTTCACATATACTATTTTAATTAATAATATTAATTACTACTAGTTGACACTGTTAGCTAGTCCTATATAAATAATAGCATTGATGTAAAAGTAAAGACAGAATAATCTATTTTCAAATAAACAATTATTCCCATATATTTATGTTAAAATAACACATATATATCTATTATAATATTGTAGGTTATTATATATTATATTTACTATATATTACATTACATTATATTTATTATATTATATTGGTGCTGTATGTCTCTGTCCTGGTGGGCCTCGTTGGCCTTTTTAGAAGGGTTGGCCTTCTAAAAAGTTGGCTATCCTATTCAAAGGGTTACATGGAAATAATGAAAAAAATATCCTTAGTTTAGGGGAAATTCACAGAAGTATTTAGAGTAAAGAAGCATTATGTCTACAGCTTGCTTTCAAATGGTTGAGAGACCTATGATAATAGGTGGATGCAGATATGGATATAGATGTAAGTTTATGTGTAGGTGTAGGTGTAGCTATGGATATGGTTATAAATGTAGGTATAAACCCATCCTATTGAACATTCTATTGTATGTAAATTATGCCTCAATTAAAAAAATGAAGTAAAAAAATCACCCTGAAGTCACTTTGTTTGACATTATATATTAACAAAATTAATTCAACTCTATGTCCTTTGTCTTCTTGTATAAGCAAACATACATCTGAAGCTCTTTAAAAATGAATATTAGAAATAAACGATCTTACAATGTCCCTCAAAAACATTTGGTTATAAAAACTACACCATTAGCTACTCTCGGCCCAAACAGAGTCATGTCATACTCGGATTTAGCATCCCTAACGAGCCTGGCACAGTGCTGCTGTGAAGGCATGCGGCCAACAAGCAGCTCCTGAACTGCATGTAGAGAAGAGTTCAAGGGGCAAAGGGATTTGTGGGAGACAACCAGAGCTGGTCGGCTTCCCCACTGTGTGTCATTAGGCAAGTCAATGAACATTTCTGAGCCCCCATTTACTCTCCATAAACCAGCAGAAATCAGAACTTATGACCCCATCCAGCTTTAAATAGCTACTTCTTTAATTCCAGGAATAAGTAACACAAGTACGATTATTGGACTCAGTGAGAGATGTGCTGAAGTCAAAACATAAGTAAAAGGGCAACATTTTCTCTCTGATTTACATTGCCATATTCTGACATACCAACAAAAGGACCGAGCGTGTGAAGGGAGAAACTACAGATGTTTGGATGTTCACATTGGCTTATTATCAAGATGCTGAGCCTGACTGCTTTGAAGTGAAAAGCAAACGGAAAATCTCTGGAGGATGCAGCTTCCCCTGAGATTTCTCAGATGTGTTCAGTTCTGGCAGGGCCACTCAGCCTTCCAGAGTGTCCTTTTACAACCAAAACAATTGCCCACATTTTGAAGTGAAACTCTGAATCATTTTTTGTTCTAATCTTTGAAACAGCTCCACATATTTTAGTTTAAAAGCCTTTTAATAAAACTTGTCATGTCCTTAATTTTTGCTGAAAATGTTATAAAGACAGCTAACGCTGCAGATATGTATAGATACACAATTTTCTTAGAGAAAATATGTACTTATTTCAAAACATTTTTGTGATTCTTACCTTCACTTATATATTCAGGAAGAATATATAACTTTAAAAAGATGTAATTGGACAATTAAGGCGTATTTCCACTTAGTTCTCATTTTCATTAGAACATAATTCAACCAACATTCAAATCTATTTTTGGTACTTAGTCAACTTTGTAAAACTGATTTGATTGATTCATAATGTAATTCCACTTGAATTTGTTCATAGGAATGGGAAAAGATAAATGTAAAACTACTTCGAGGGACGCCTGGGTGGCTCAGTTGGTTAAGTGTCCGACTCTCGATTTTCCCTCAGGTCATGATCTCAAGGTTTATGGGTTGGAGCCCAGTGGGCTCTGTGCTGACAGTGTGGAGCCTGCTTGGGATCCTCTCTCTCTCCCTCTCTCTGCCCCACCCCTGCTCGTGAGTGTACCCTCTCTCTCTCTCTCTCTCCCTCTCTCTCTCAAAATAAATAAATACACTTTAAAAAAGAACTATTTTGATATTTGCACTACTTTATTAACAAATTGATGTTTGTTTTCATTAAAATATGGCTCATGATTCAACAGGATGCCCAAGTAGGTACAAAATCTCCCCCAGTTTTAGGAGTAGCAAGAGGCAGAGGAGATGTATAAAGGGTACCTCAAGGGGCTGTTAACTTTATAGGTCCATATTTTATCAATCATGTCCCATAGAAGAATAACTAATTCTATAAGACATTAATAGGCATTCAGAAAATAAAATCATTTTGTGGTCAAACTTAGCTAGTACAGAATCCTAGATTCCCTTCCTAGAAATTCACGATACCTATCTTCATTGTAAAGCTCTAAAAAGTCCTGGGGTGCCCGGGTGGCTCAGTTGGTTAAGCATCCTACTCTTGATTTAGGCTCAGGTCATGACCTTGCAGATTTCTGAGATCGAGTCCTTAGTCGGGACTGACAGTCCAGACGCTACTTGGGATTCTCTCTCTCCCTCTCTCTCTACCCCTTCCCTGCTTGCAATCTCTCTCTTTCTCTCACTTTCTCAAATTTAATAAGTAAACATTTAAAAAAGCAAAGCTCTAAGAAGTCCTTACATGAAATAAACCAACAAGAAAAATGACCGAAGTCAGCTTTTTTTTTTTTTTAACGTTTATTTATTTTTGAGAGACAAAGCACGAGTGTGGGAGAGGTAGAGAGAGAGGGAGACACAGAATCTGAAACAGCCTCCAGGCTCTGAGTTGTCAGCACAGAGCCCGGTCGCAGGGCTCCAACCCACAAACTGAGATCATGACCTGAGCTAAAGTTGGACACTCAACCGACTGAGCCACCCAGGTGCCCCAACCTGAGTCAGCTTTTTAAGTTCATCTGACTTTGTTCTGCCCGCCAGTCCCACCTCACTTATTGCTTGGGAATTCCTGTGTTCCAAACCCAGCTTTGGTCTTGTCTATCTTGAACATCTTAAGTGGTCCTGAGTTGCCCAGATTTTTTTCATAGACCTTCATAGTCTATGGACTCCAAACTCTATTTAATGTTTCTCTTTAAAAAAGTATAAAAATCATTTAATTACTAGAATAAGTCATCACTGATGTCCTCCAGCCTTTAAAATGACTCTTAGTCTATTCCTTACTCAATCCTTCTCTGCTGAAAAATTACAGGGCTTCTTAAAATTTCATTAAATCCTATTATGAAATCATCGCCAGTTGAGGGGATAGGAGATTCTTAAAATCTGAGAACTCACTTGGAGCACAGAGGCATTCCAGCATTGACATCAGGTTCAGTCTGACTGATGCTGAAGAGCATCAAGCATCAAGTATCAAGCATCAAGCATCAAGCATCAAGCATCAAGCGACACCTTAACTTGAATTTAACTTCCCTTTCGCCATTTGTTTTCATGTAAAACTTAAGTACATTCACAGAAGTATTTCAAGCAGGAGAAAGTCCAATGATATCTCATCTGCATTTCTCTGCCTGCCTATGAGCAAGAGGTACTTTTGTTGGCTTTAATCACTTAACACATCATTTTTGTTCCTTTTTTGTTTTCATTTCTTGGTGTAGTGTGGATTTTGAGTGATGAGGGAAGTATTAAAAAAGATATGAACCCCAGAGTTTTAAGGTTAGAGTGAAATAGTAAAAATACTTAGGAAAAAAATAGTTCCTGTGCCTGTCTCTCAGGAACCAGATACATGTTTTCTCATTTAACACTCAACAGTCCTATGAGTAGGTATTATGATCTCCATGTTGAAGATGAGAATTTAAGCTCAGGGGTATTTTCTTTCTTCAAAAAAGAAAATGAACAATTATGCTCTCTAAATTTCCCCAAAATATCTATAGGCTACATGATAGTTTGGTGAAATATAATATTTAGATATTAAGTAACAGATACTAATAAAATAATTAGTTATTTGGAGATAGCCCATTTGGTTATTTTTCTTGTGTAATTCTTGGGGCTTTAGATATTACATTTACATTATATTTCAGATCTGAAATAGCAATTGTCTATATCATCTTAATCATGATTTCTAAAACATTTACTTATTCCTGATTCAGGACTGATCAGTAATTTTGGTAATGACTACTTCGATTTTCACAGAGGAAAGTCTGATAATTTCTTCTAACTGTCCTATTCATTTAAGTAGAGTACTATCACTCAAAAAGGAAGCAAAATAATCCCAGACATTCATGCTCTGTGCACAATGATGAATGATCCAGCGCTAAGCAGTGCTGGGTATGAGATGAGTTATTTTCAGACGGCTACTAGTCACACAACTGACTTGATCGATACCATTCAGTATGATACAATACAATTCCAGCTGGAAACACACAAACAAATAAATGGTTGTTGAAATCAAGGCCTGCCAAATTCTTGCCAACCAGTTAATTGTATTTAAATGCTCAACGCTTAAACACTCACACAGATTTACAGGCTTACAGAATTAAATGTAAGCTCTCTAGTTCTAAATTCATTGATCAAGGAAGGCACTGAGGAAAGTAAATTACCTCTAACCCCATCAATAAAGTCAAGTTCCAGACACCCTATGCTATATGTCAAAATGATATCAAAATTAATAGTAATGATAGCAATTTAACAAATGTTTTACTGTGGTCGTTAAAGGATTGTTTCAATAACGCTCAAACTTCTTTTAATGGATCACAATCGGTGCATTGCTTTGCTAAAATTTTAGCAATTCACTCTTCCATTTATCAAAATAAGTAATTTAAAACTAATTGTGGACTGCATTTTGAGCAAAGGAAGTAAACAAAAATTTTCCACTTGTATGAAAGGTTTTTATTTGAAAAAGACCAAAGAATGGACGCATTGATTGACTTTCTATATAGACTATAGATCTGATATGCCTCTTTTCTGAAAAATGAAGAATGCAAATAAATGGAAGTTGGCTTTACAAAGGAAGTGAATACGTGTTCCAGTAGCTCATAAATTTCTTATTCTTCACATTTTATTCCAGATTGAAACTTAGACTTATGTAATATATCAATAAGAGCCGTTAATTAATGAGAAGTAATTAACTGATAGATGATGATAGATGCTTTACATACATTTAAAAAAAAACAACTTTAAATAGCATAAAATAATGTCTGTGAGGGAGCTCTTGCTAACCCCTTTTACATATTATGGAAATTAGATTTTAAATGCTTAGTAAATTGCCCACAACAATACTATTGAAGAATGACTAGTCCAAGGATAATCCGATATAACCACTGAGTGGAACCACTGCACTCTACTGCCTTTCTGATTCTCCTAATTATAAAGCATAAATGATCTGCACAACTGGCAGTAATTCTTCGCATGCTGCTGTGTAGTGTAGACTCTGTGTTCTAAAGAAACAGTGTGAGTACAGCTGTATGAGAGGCAAGATGCTTTAGAAATACCCAGCCACCTGGAAAGCCATAACAAATATGACTTGGTAATCAGCTCTTTCCCAGAGCTGTGATGTCTCACATGTCAAAAGTGGTAAGCACTTCCCAGAGCTCTGACAAAATTACACCCAAATGAAATTTCTTCCTCACCAGGGAAACTCCAGAACAATGGGTCACATGGGTACTGCATTTACAAACCAGAGTCCTGAATGCAGGAGGAATTTTTTTTTCCCCTAAGAAACTATCGATAAACAAACCCATAGACTTGCCTAAGGGGAATGATGTAAATGCAATCTTTGCAGCTAATGCTATGGTCACAATAGTAATTACAGGAAAAAAATCGAGCTGATATTTTGACCCAAGAAATCAGACACTAGACTAGCCTAAATCTTGGGATGGAAACCTTGGTGCAGGTTTATGTGTCATTGCAGAAATCACTTTCCGTAGCTCCCTTTCCAGTACCTGCCTCAACCCCCCCCCCCCCACTGTGTTGAGTACAGACTTCTCCAGGGAGTGGAGAAATCACTTCTAAGCTCCCCCTCCCCCTGGTATGTCACTTCTCTGCATGGCTTTTGGACACACACCAAAGTATTGCAGATGCCAGCTGTGCCCAAGGCTGCAGGATGCTGATCAGCAATTCTTTCCTCCACTAAAGAATAAACCTGAATTGAGCAGAGACTCGAGGAGGGAAAGAGGAAAATGTTCCTACTCTGTCAGGGTTTTAGCTGTGGTCATAGGCTTCAATAGCAAAAACATGGGAAAATCAAGCCAGCTAAATTATAGTGGAATATATGTAGTTTTCACCCTGAGCTTAATTTCATCATCTGGCTCAGCAAGTGATACACATCTGACAATGTGGGTATCTGGCACTACATGGCACATGAACTATGGTTAAATTAACTGTATACGATCATGTAATTCCTTTCTTTATGTTCTAATACATTGAAGTCCAGCTTCCTCAGCATGTAATTCCAAATCCTTTCTAACCTAAAATATTTTCATCATACTAACACTGTGTTTTTTCCAGTTTGTCTGCATTGAAGATTCTTCTGCCAAACTATCCTCTGCCCCTTAAACCACATAGATCAGTTTTTATTTCCTCTTTAAAACTTTTCTCACACATCACCACCTGCTCCACATCCTCTCCATTTATTTCTTATTGAAGTATAAGTGACATACAACATTATATTAGTTTCAGATGTTCAACATAATGATTAAACATTTGTACACATGGTGAAATGATCACCACAATAAGTCTAGTTACCATCTGTCACCATACAAAATTACAAAAAAAATATTTTTCTTGTGATGGGAACTTTTAAGATTTACTTGCTTGACTCTTTCAAGTTTGCTATACAATACTATGGATTATAATCACCAGGCTGTACATTACATCCCATGACTTATTTATTTCATAACTGGAGGTTTGTACCTCTTGATCCTTTCCATCAATTTTGCCTAGCCGCCAACCCTACTTCTTTCTGGCAAACATCAATGTGTTCTCTATATCTATAGGTTTTATTACATTTGCTCATTTGCTTCAGATTTCAAATTCAACACATAAGTGAAATCATACATTACTTGTCATTCTCTCTCTGACTTATTTCAGTTATATCATACTACCTTCAAGCTTTATCCATGTTATCACAAATGTCAAAATTTCATTCCTTTTTATGGCTGAATAGTATTCCATTACACACACACACACACACACACACACACACACACACTACATTTTCTGTTTCCACTCGTCCATTGATGAGCACTTAGGTTGTTTCTCTATCTTGGCTATTGTAAATAATGCTGCAATGAACACTGGGGTACATATATCTTCTGGAAGTAGTGTTTGCATTTTCTTTGAGTAAATACCCAATAGTGTAATGCTGAATCTTACGGTAGTTCTACTTCTAATTTTTTGAGCAACCTCCATACTGTTTTCCACACTGGCTGCACCAGTTTACATTTCCACCAAAGGTGCCCAAGGATTCCCTTTTCTCCATATCCTCTCCAACACTTGTTATGAATTTACATAAAGGTGGCAAGAATACACAATGGGGTAAAGAATAGTCCCTTTAATAAACGGTGCTGGGAAAACTGGATAGCTACATTCAAAAGAATGAAAACTGGACAACAACCTTACACCATACACAAAAATTAACTCAAAATGGATGAAAGACTTGAATGTAAGGCCAGTAACAAATAACTCCTAGAAGAAAACATAGGTGATAAGCTCCCATACATCAGTCTTGACAATGATTTTTTTTAAATCTGACTCTAAAGGCAATGGCAACAAATCAAAAATAAACAAATAGGATATATCAAACTAAAAAGCTTCTTCACGGTAAAGAAAAGCATCAAGAAAATAAAAAGGCAAGCTACTGAATGGGAAAATATATTTGTAAATCATATATATGATGAGGGATTAATATCTAAAATATGAACTCATATAACACAACAATAAAAACAGTAACAACAACAAATTCTGATTAAAAAATGGACAGAGACTCTGAAAAGACATGTTTCCAAAGAAGACATCCAGATGGCCAAGAGACACATGAAAAGATGCTCAACATCACTCATCATCAGGGAAATGCAAACCAAAACCACAATGAGATATCACCTCACACCTGTCACAATGGTCATTATCACTCCCTCTTCATTTCAAAATTAGTGCTTCTCTTAGCCTTTTTTTATGGTCCCAGCCGCACTGCGCCCCTGTCTTTAACACGGCATCTGATTCTATTACTCTTGGTTCCATTTGTTCTAGGACAGTACCAGGGCCTTATTCACTCCTGTAACCCACTGTTTGCCAAGGGAAATAATGAGTAAATATGCCTTTTAAGATTTTATATCTATTATATTACATAATACATGAAACATAACAGGGGCCTAATATTTTTGTAATGAATGAATGAATCATTGATATTTACTAACCATGTACTTTGCAAGTTGAAGTAACATCTTTTTTTTAAATTCCATAATTATTAGAATACAAACTGAAAACTTGTTTAATTTTTTTTAATGTTTATTTATTTTTGAGAGAGAGAGAGAGAGAGAGAGAGAGAGAGCATGAGTGGGGGAGGGGCAGAGAGAGGGGGAGACACAGAATCCGAAGCAGTCTCCAGGCTCTGAGCTGTCAGCACAGAGCCCGATGGGGGCTCAAATTTATGAACCGCAAAATCATAATCTGAGCCAAAGTCGGAGGCTTAACTGACTGAGCCACCCGGGCACACCAGAATACAAACTGAAAATAAATACATATATTTGGTTTATTGTTAGTCCTTTTGTTTGGACCTATTGGTCCTACTCAAGTGAGAAGACCTCCCCAATTCCTAAAAAATGAGAAAATAACCTTCAACATAAGTGCACCTTTCCTCTTCCTGGTATTCTAGAGGCATATGATTTGAGATGGAATGAAACTTCTCTTCTTTGCTAAAATGACACATTCCACAGAAATGAGAAATAAGTATTCAAATGTGAATAAAGAAAGATAGATATTGACTATAATTAAAATTACTAGGCAAGAAATAATGAATAAATTTCAAGGGCGAATAACTTTTTAAAAATGTCTTCTCAGGGTGCTTGAGTGGCTCAGTCAGTTAAGTGACCAACTCATGGTTTGAGCTCAGGCCATAATCTCTCAGTGGTAAGATCAAGCCCCAAGTTGGGCTCTGTGCTGGGCATGGAGCCTGATTAAGATTCTCTCTCTCCCTCCTTCTCTGCCCCCACCGCACTTGCACTCTCTCTCTCTCTGTCAAAAAAAATAAATGTCTTTTCAAAATTTTTGCAAGATGTGTATATGAAATCATAGGTAACTAAGCCCCTCTATATCACTACACGAAATTTGGCTTAGTGATGTGATCAAGATATCTAGATTTCTTTGTCATTTAAAGGGGTGTAGGGAAAGCTGGAGGTGATAAATCACAGTTGACAAAATATTGATAATTTTTTTCTAACTGATGGGAGGTCTATTGTATAATTTTCTGTGGATATGGAGTACTTTTATAAGAAAATATAAACTCAGGGGGCTCCTGGGTGGCTCAGTCAGTTAAGCATCTGACTTCAACTCAGGTCATGATCTCACAGCTCGTGGGCCGAGCCCCACCTCAGGCTCTGTGCTGATGGCTCAGAATCTGGAGCCTGCTTTGGATTCTGTCTCCCTCTCTGTCTGCCCCTCCGCCGCTCATGCTCTCTCTCTGTCTCTCTCAAATATAAATAAACATTTAAAAAAATTTAAAAACAAAGAAAATATAAACTCAGTATATATTTTCTCTACAGGTGAATGTCTTTCTCATCTTTACTAAAAATTTTGCAGGGGCGCCTGGGTGGCGCAGTCGGTTAAGTGTCCGACTTCAGCCAGGTCATGATCTCGCGGTCTGTGAGTTCGAGCCCCGCATCAGGCTCTGGGCTGATGGCTCAGAGCCTGGAGCCTGTTTCCTATTCTGTGTCTCCCTCTCTCTCTGCCCCTCCCCCGTTCATGCTCTGTCTCTCTCTGTCCCAAAAATAAATAAACGTTGAAAAAAAATTAAAAAAAAAAAATTTTGCATTCCTATTTACTATCATTCTTAAAGTTTGTTTTATTTTAAAGATTCATATTGTACCTCTAGATATTATTAAGTTGTGTTCAAATATGTTATTTGAAATAATATTAGAGTACTAGTATATTATAAATAATAACAAATATACCTAGCAAAATGCCTAGAACTTTGTAGTTGATAAAATTGATATATATTATTTTTATTATGACTTCAACAATAATTTTAAAGGATTTTTAGAGAAGATATGAATAAGGCATCACTATAATAAAACACAGTTTTTTCAAGTTTCCAAAAGTAATGGGAGTCATGGCATAAAACCTTACACTTATTTACCCCTACTGTATCAAAGATTGCATCCTGATTCCCATAGCTTGTGACAAAAATTAACTGTAGAAGCTACCAAATAGTTAAGATAGTTGTATTTAATATGCAAATAGCTAAAAATTCTGTTTTATTATAATGATGTCTGGATTCACCTAAAGGTTAGATCTCTTTATCACTATTTCCCAATTATTTAGGAAATAAGGAGGAAACATTTGTCATGATTTACACAAACTACAGAAATTTGGCAGAATATGAAAAGCACAGAATAATTCAAGGAATTTATTAAAATTTATTCATAACACTAAGTTGGTTACATTAGGAAATGGATAATTTAACTCTTGTATAAATTATGCAATTGAGTATAAAATTGCAATGTTTCTAAACTAGAAACATAACTAAGACATAAAACTGATCACTCTCATTGTTCCCTCTGCATTAAAAAAGATGCTTAGGCTAAGATAGATTTATAATAATTTATTTCACCTATATGATTTCAGAATAAGTTCTTTAACTGTGAGATACCTGAATGAATTAGGAACAAAATAAACATAGTTAATATTAACTTTCAAAAAAGCAGGGGTGTTAAAGACCCTCAGCAACAACTGGTCACTGGTGAAGAATGGTTCTGGTGACTAGAATTACAAAACTTATTTCTTGGAAATGAAGTGGATTCATCATACAGACCTTGCCTTAGCATTCTGGGAATGTCACATTTCCAGGGTATTCTGCTGCCCTCTCAGGCTTTTGCTCTCTTAGAGGTCATTTCACCTCTTCTCTTTCATCTCTTGTGGCCAAAAATGAACTGCATGTTAGAGAGTAACTTCCCCCTAGAGGCTACCCATCTCATTGCCTGTCCATTTTCTGCTTGTTCATGAATGGAAATTTGAGGATTACTTTTGGGTTGAAAACAAACATGGGTCTTTCAGCCCAGAATTGTGATTTCTTCACTAACATAATTACCTCAGAATATATTAGGCATTTGGTTTATTTGCTTGCAGTTGATTTCATGTGCCAATAATCATACTCCAACTTTTTGTCTGAACTTACTGATTACATTAATTTTATCTTATTTACTGGCTTCCTTGCTTGGCCTTAACATCTCACTCTTGGGGCAAAGAGGTAGCCGAAGATTTTTCTGTCTCGTGAAGCCCCAAATTTGTAGATCTTTCCATATCTTTCTATCTCTGCCCACACACTCAAAAATTCTTGCCTGTGACAGATCATCTGTTTTATATAATACTTTGTTAAAAACAGTCAGAAGCAGATATAATATACCAACGTTATTTTTTTATAGAGCTACTTCCCTCAAAGCTATAGGCACTCCCTCTGTGGAACATTTTCCTCCCACGTTACTATATATGACAATTTTAACAAACGTTTGGCCAAGGACCCACAAGGTCCTAACCTGTAGCATCAGATTCTCTATACCTGACCACTAATCCAAAGCCACTTATTTTAAGGATCTCTTATGTTGCACTTATTCCTAGCATCAAATACTGTGTGAGGCAGGGTTCAGTAGAGAAACCATAAACTACTGCGTTTCAAAACACAAAGAAGAATACAAGAGAATAGGCTGTTACAAAAGCCTAAAATAAAGAAGTATGCTCCAGTGTGAGCCTCTTTTTTTCTTTTCTTTTCTTTTTTTTTTCTAGCCTGAGCCTCTTAAAAAGACTTCACGTATAGAGAAACAGCTCAGCAGGGTAGCTACTTCCTCTGGGACCAGCCCTGGGACCAGCACTGCCATAGCAACCTGACCAAGATGAAGCTAAAGATTGGCCAACTGAAGCCATGATTCAGGGAATATGGAGTCAAATCAAGAAGCCAATGCAGGTATATATATAGATATAGATAGATATATAGACATAGACATAGACATAGGAATATAGATATATAGATATAGATAATACATATGTAGCACATCTTCTTTATCCATTCATCCACTGATATGGATCCAATCACTATAGAAAACAGAATGGAGGTTCCTAAAAAAACTTAAAAACAGACCTACCATACGATCCAGCAATTCCACTTCTGGATATATACCATCCCCAAACAATAAAAATAGGATTTCAAAGAGATATAGGCACTCTTGCATTTATTACAGCGTTATTCACAATAGCCAAGGTATGGAAGCATGATTATGATCTTTAAAATATATTACCCTGAATTATTCAGATGAGCCCAATCTAATCATATGAACCTTTAAAAGCAGAGAAAATTCTCTGGCTAGAGTCAGAAGAGATGCTGCAGAAAGGAGGTCAAAAAGATTCAAAGCATACTCAACCTACTCATGTAGCTGTGAAGGTGGAGGAATGAGGCCACCTACCAGGAACCAAAGGAGCCTCTAGAAGCTGTGAAGGACCTTAGGCCATCACCCATCAAGGAAATAAACACCTCATCCTATAATGACCATATGGACATGAATTCTGTGAACAACTTGTATAAACTTGGAAGCATCACCCCCAGAGCTTCCAGAAAGAAAAGCAATGCTGCTGACACTTTGATATTGGCCTTGGGAGACTCTAAAGTAGAGAACAAGCCACATCATTCTGTGCCTAAACTTATTTAAAAACAACAACAACAACAACAACAACAACAACAACAACAACAGCAACACTTAATTGAAGTCCAATGACATGTAGGAAGCTGTACATATTTAATGTTTAAGACTCAATGATTTAGGAATCAGTATGTACCACCCAACCATTACCACCACCATGTACCTGAAATTCTGACCACCAAATAACGAAATGATAACTTAGTAATTTTAAGCTGCTAAATGCATGATAATTTGTTAGGTCAGCAATAGATAACTAATATAACAACATGCCATCAACACATTACACACACACACACACACACACACACACACACACAGTCCAAAAAAAAAAAAAAAAGGTGAAGGAAAGAATTCAAAGAACAGATAAGTCAATTCTGCCCAGAGTTCTCAAAGAAAATTCCTTTGGGAGGTAGGAGAGTGTCCATGTGAAGTTTAAGTAAGTACAGAGGGGTAGAGAAAGGAGGAAATTTGACAGGTGAGAAAAATGGCCTGGGTAAGTTAGATGTGATTCAAGAGACTGTGAATTGGATCCATTTTTATGGAGAAAGGAATGTAGAGAAGATGTTGAAGGACAAAGCTGGGAGGAAGAACTGAGACCCGAGTGTGAAAAGGCTAAAACAAGAGCCCAATAAGTTTCAGGGGAAAAAAATATTTATATAACAAAAATCACAACTGAGAAATGTGAAATATCTGAATCTATTTCTATAAATAAAATACTACCAAAATTTTATTAAGGTGTTTCTGCCTAGAGGTTGGTCCATCCAGTTTGCCCTGTGGTCTCTGCAGTTTCCTTACAACTATAGAGATCTTCATTCCAGACAACAAGCCTCTTAACTTTTCCAGACACAGATTTGCTGCTGATGTCTGCCTATCTATGTCTTACAGTTGCTTGGTCTTATTTATGACCATGTCTGTACAATGACATAAAAGAACCAAAAAGAATCAAGGGAGAAAATTCACTATGCTGTGCATGCCTGCCACATTTCAGGAGAGGAAAACCATGCTCATTTTCATTTGCATATTGACATTTTTAACATGTGAACATTATCTTTCCCAGAACAAATTGCTCATGTATTACACAATAAGTTTCCATCACTCAAAGTTATTTCATCCAGTTATCTGTTAGGCAGTAGCTAGGTTTTATGTAAGCATATCTGATTAATATTTATTCTTTTAAAATCCCCAGATTCCCCCACCCCACTTTCATCAACAAATAGTATTTAGTTTCCCAATAAAGTATGTCAATAGGACTAGAACACACACCCCCTCGAAGTACATTCATTTTTGCTTGCCAGTGTACAAAGCTGGTTCTGGATAAGCATCCATAAACTGAGAAATACAATCCCAAAAATAAACAAACACATGCAAAGCCTTTTAGCAGGTTAGTGGATGCCTGTGGAGCCGCCATTCTCAGATGATGCATCCAGCTCATTTCATGCCTCCAACTGGAACAGCATTAAACAAAAATGCTAGGGAATTAGGTCTCAATTTTGGTACATGCTAGCAAGGAATTCTATGTATTTCCTTCTTTCCTCTGTCGAATGGCAGCATTTCATGCTAACATAAGACATCAGATTTACCATTCAAAGTTAGATCTTCAAACACTGTATCTCAAACAATTGGCTTTCTCAATAACTTCAGATAGATCCAAATTGGTAGAATGTGAATATGCACCCTTAGATTTTAAAGTCAACGTTTGGTAATTTTAATTATTTTAATTATCATTTTAATGTGATCTGAATAACCCAAATACCTCATATTTGGATTATGTTTACAGTTTATTTTTGCTAAATCAAAACTTTTTTTAGAAGGCAATTTTCTACTATCACATTAGGTTTTAATACATCAAAGGTACAGAAAATAAATCTAACAGAAGAGCCAACAATGATATTCATCCAAAATTTCAAAATTGTACATATTTTAGTTTTGGTAAATGTATAAAGATATCACCAGATATTTCTTTTCTTCTCTAGAAAACAGTTCTAGTATTTGAGATGGAATGGAAGGAACCCTCAAAGTTTTCATTACAAAATATCAATTTCCCTTGCCTCTTTTAAGCTCTGAGATAAAAAAATTTGGACTGAATTTTCTAATCAATCTCTCTGTTCCCACTTGGAAACTTCCCTGTCTTACCTAAAACCCTTAGCAATGTTCTAAACACAGAAAATTAAAAAATAAATAAACAAGCAAACAGAAGTTTTAATTTTATCTGGCTTATGCTTTCATAGAGAATTGGTTAGCTATCTAGTAGCTGCAAGAAAGTTTAGTTTTCCCAATCCAAGAAGAATGTGCTGATATTTGAAGTTATCCTGTGCAGATGACATAAATCACAGCATAAACACATATAGCTAGTCATTATCTGACAGTCTTCTCAGCTGCCTTCTTTTCAATAATTTTGTGAGAATTTCTAAATACTGACCTATGTATAAAACGTGCTTAAAGAGGAAACCTTTATTTTTTCCTTCTAATATCTGGAAGTCAGTCAGCTAGGATTTTCAAAGCAAATTAATATATCACTGGAGGGACAAACCAATACAAAATCAATACATTGGGGCACCTGTGTGACTCAGTCAGTTAAGCCTCTGCCTTCGGCTCAGGTCATGATCTCACAATTTGTGAGTTTGAGCCCCACATCAGGTTCTCTGTTGTCAGCGCAAGTCCCACTTCAGATCCTCTCTCACCTCCCCGTCTCTGCTCCTCCTACACTTGCAGTCTCTCTCTCTCTCTCTCAAAAGTAAATAAACATTTTTTAAAAATCCATATATTAAGAAGCAAACCTGGGGTTCCTGGGTGACTCAGTCAGTTAAGCATCAGACTTCCTCTCGGGTCATGATCTCACCATTTGTGAGTTCAAGGCCTGCATCAGGCTCTGTGCTGACAGTGCTGAGCCTGGAACCTGCTTCAGATTCTGTCTCCCTCTCTCTCTGCCCCATCCCCGGCTCCCACACTTGCTAGTGTGCTTTCTCTCTCTCAAAAATAAATAAACATTAAAAAAAATTTTAAAAAGAAGCAAACTTAAGAAATAGAAATCTAAACCATATTGTCATGTAGTAGGATTACCAGGGAAGATGGTGGAGTAGGAGAACCCTAAGCTTACCTCATCCCACAGATACAACTAGGTAACACACACATTAGGGCAAATAACCCAGAAAACGACCCGAAGACTGGCAGAACAGACTCTCCACAGCCAAATGTAGAGAAGAGGCCACATCAAAGAGGGTGGGAAGGACAGAGACACTGTTGGGGCTAAACATACCCAAATCAGAAATGAAAGAGGATAAATAATAACCGATACCACAGAAATATGAAGAATGATAAAAGAATATTCTAAAAAATTATATACTAGCAAACTGGACAACCTAGAAGAAATAGATAAATTACTAGAAACACTATGTCTCAAAACTGAATCAGGAAGAAATAGAAAATTTGAACAGACCAATTACCTGCAATGAAATTGAATCAGTAATAAAAAATCTCCCAATGAATAAAAGTCCAGGACCAGATGGATTCCCAGGTGAATTTACAAAACATTTAAAGAAGAGTTAATATCTATTCTCAAACTATTCTAAAGAATAGAAGAAAGAAAATTCCCAAACTCATTCTATGAGGCCTGCATTACTCTGATACCAAAACCACAAAAAAAAAAAAAAAAAAAAAAATAGAGAACTACAGGCCAATATCTCTGATGAACATAATGCAAAAATCCTCAACAAAACATTAGCAAACTGAATGCAACAATACATTAAAAAAATCATTTACCACAATCAAGTGATATTTATTTCTGTGATGTGAGAGTGGTTCAACATTTGCAAATCAATCAACTTGATACATCACATGAAGGAAAAGGATAAAAACCATATGATCACTTTAATAGACACAGAAAAAGCATTTGACAAAGTACAATACCCATTCATGATAAAAACCCTCAACAAAGTAGGTTTAGAAGGAACATACTCAACATAATAAAAACCATATATGAAAAACCCATAGCTAACATCATACTCAATGGGGAAAAACTGAGAGCTTTTCCTCAAAGGTCAGGAACAAGACAAAGATGTCCATTCTCACCACTTTTATTCAATGTAGTATTAGAAGTCCCAGCCACAGCTTTCAGATAAGAGAAAGAAATGAAAGGCATCCAAATCAGTAAGGAAGAAGTGAAACTCTCACTATTTGCAGATGACATGATACTATATATAGGAAACCTGAAAGGCTCTACCAAAAAAAACTACTAGAACAGATAAATGAATTCATTAAGGTTGCAGGATACAAAATCAATATACAGCAATCCTTTGCATTTCTATACAGTAATAATGAAGTAGCAGAAAAAGAAATTAGAAACAATCTCATTTACAATTGCACCAAAAACAATAAAATATCTAGGAATACACTTAACCAAGGAAGTGAAAGACCAATACTCTGACAACTGTAAAATATTGTTGAAAGAAACTGAGGATGACACAAATGGAAAGATATTCCATGCTTAAGGACTGGAAGACTAAATATTGCTACAAGTTTGTAATATCTAAAGCAATCTACAGATTTAATGCAATACCTATCAAAATACCAACAGCGTTTTCCACAGAACTGGTAAAAATAATCCTAAAATTTGTATGGAACCACAAGAGACTTCAAGTAGCCAAAGAAATCTTGAAAACGAAGAACAAAACTGGAAGTATCACAATCCCAGATTTCAAGATATACTACAAAGATGTAGCAATCAGAACAGAATAGTACTGGAACAAAAGTAAATGCACAGATCAACAGAACAGAATAGAAAGCCCAGAAATAAACTACTATTATATGGTCAATTAATATTTGACAAAGGAGGCAAGAATATACAATGGCGGAAAAGACAGTCTCTTCAACAAATGATGTTGGGAAAACTGGACAGCAATATGCAAAAGAATGAAACTGGACTGCTTTCTCACACCACACACAAAAATAAACTCAAAATGGATTATGGACTTAAATATGAAACCTGAAACCACAAAAATCCTAGAAAAGTGCATGGCAGTAATTTCTCTGACATAAGCCACAGCAACATAGATATATCTCCTGAAGCAAAGGGAACAAAATCAAAATAAACTATTGGAACTACAAAAAAATAAAAGCTTTCACATAGCAAAGGAAATAATCAAGAAAACTAAAAGACAACCTACTGAATGGGAAAAGATACTTGCAAATGACATATCTGATAAATGGTTAGTATCCAAAATATATAAAGAACTTATACAATTTAACACCAACCCCCTACAAATAACCCAATTAAAAAATGATCAGTAGGCATGAACAGACATATCTCCAAGGAAGACATATAAATGGCCAACAGACACATGAAAAGATACTCAACATTACTAATCATCAGGGAAATGCAAATGAAAACCACAATGAGGTATCACCTCATACCTGTCAAAGAGGCTAAAATCAAAAACACAAGAAACAAGTGCTGGTGAGAACGTGGGGGAAAAAAAGGAACACTCATGCACTGCAGGTGGGAATTCAAACTGGTGCAGCCATGTGGAAAACAATATGGAAGTTCCTCAAAAACTTAAAAATAGAATAACCATATAACCCAGTAATTAATCCACTACTGGGTACTTACTTAAAGCATACAAAAACACTAATTCAAACAGATATACACATTCCTATGTTTACTGCAACACTATTTACAAAAGCCAAATTGTGAAAGCAGCCCCAGGGTCCATCAATAGATGAATGGAAACAGATGTGGTATATATAGATGTGGAATATTACTCAGCCATAAAACTTAAATCCTGTCATTTGCAATAATATGGATGGATCTAGAGGGCATAATGCTAAGTGAAATAAGTCAGAGAAAGACAAACACCAAATGACTTCACTCATATGTAGAATTTAAGAAATAAAGGAACAAAGAGGAACAAAGAGAGAGAGGGGGGCAAACCAAGAAACAGACTCTTAACTATAGAGAATAAACTGATGGTTACTAAAATGGAGGTGGGTGGGGGAATGGGTTAAATAGGTGATGGGGATTAAGGAGTGCACTTGTGACGAGCACCAAGTGTTGTATGTAGGGGCTGAATCACTATATCATACATCTGAAACTAATGTTACACTGTATGTTAACAAACTAGAATTTAAATAAAAACTTAAAAAGAGTATACTTTTCATGATGAGCACTGAGTAATGTATAGAATTGTTAAATCACTATATTGTACACAGGAAACTCTTATTATAACACTACATGTTAACTATACTGGAATTAAAATTTAAAAAGAGAGAGAGAGAGAGAGAGAGAGAAGATAGAGATATAGATAGGTAAAGTTGCCATGTAACCAAAAGCTTGAGGGCTTTCTCAAAAATGAGTGCTTCTTCTGTTAGACCCAATATCATCAAACCCAGTATAACTTCAGAAAGTATTAGCACAGTTGAAATTATAGATGATCTCTGGCTGAAAAATATTCACTTATAATTATGCAATTAAAACCTGATGATCAAGCCCATCTATGGAATTTTTTTCTTCATTACAATTTATTCAAAATATGTCTTCATTCAAATAATTAAAAAATAAAACTTTTTCAAGAACTTACCTAAAACCTTATTTATTTTGTCACAATAGATATTATTCAAGGCTTGAAGATGGCAACTTCATAAATAAGAATCTAAATAAGTGTGCTCTAAATAAGAATCTTAAGATTTTGGGTGATTTTCTGGAAAGTTTTTGTGCTCTTTGTTCACCTATAATAACTTTATGCTAAATAGGTTATCAAAGTTAATTACCTTGACATGTCTTCTGTTGTGAGTTGGAAAGAGGAAAAAATAGATACGCTTTGGAGAACTTCAAATACTTGGAGGTACAATTTAAAAGAAATGGGGTCGATATGAATTAAGAAAGTAGATCTGTTTAGAAACTGAAAACACTCAGGTGTATTGACTTACAGAAAAATCTAGGTATGAGATCTATTTAAGCACACAAGTCCCAGACCATTAATTACTGTTATATGTAATTATTACAAAGAAGAGATTCTCACTTTTCCTAATACTTTGGAAATTTGCCAATAACTCTCTGTTTCTCCTGTAATGAGAAGCTTTAACATGTATTTATTATCAACTCTCAAGGGAAACTAACACTAAAAATGGTTCTAATCTAAAGAAAGATTACACACGCTATTTCTTGATATAAGTATGGTTTTCTTAAGTTTAATATCAGAGCCCATTGGAAGTCTTTCAGACACTGGTGAGAGATTTTCCGAGAAAACATGAGGAACAGGGGGCTCATTCTGTTATCTGAGCCTTCATCATCCACAGAAGGTTGTGAGTGGACAGATCAGATGCACCAGTTAATAAAGATATTACAGAAGAGATTTTCAACATGAGATTTTCAGATGGCTATGTGAACCCTGCTGTTCTGAGGTCTGAGAGATGGGTCATATGTTTTTGCTTAAGTTCACCAGCTCAGTGGTATTTGAGCAGAATAGACCACCTGTCAGGTGGGAGATACATCCCAGTGGGAGATCTGCACCGGCACCAAAATGTAATCATGAAATTCATCCTTCGTTTGTCCTCTTTCTATCTTTTATCAGCAGTGGGAACGTTGGAAGATGGTAGAAATAAAACATATAAGCATTTTTCTTCTTGAGCAGGCCTTTTAGAGTTTGGGAGCCCTAGTTTCTTGTCACAGTAGTGACTGTGAACTGTCAGGAACTAGCTTTCAAGCACAGCAGGAACTGTAATGAACAGTGGGAATAATATCTCCATACGCAACTATGAATACTGAAAATAAAAGAAAGATAATAGCAAGTGAAGAATATTACTGAAAACATGGTTTAAAGTGGAACCTTTGAATGTCTTCCTCTTTGGGGAGGTGGTAACAAATTGTCACAGCACAGGCATAAGCAAGCATTGTTCTTATTGTGTTCTTATGAATTTGTGATAAGGTGCCAGGGTCTGAATGTATGAAAAAGCAAAGATGATAAATAGAAAGATTAATGTCCTGAGGAAAATGAAGTAGTAGGTGTTTAGATGCACATGAAAGCTTTTCAATAAATTTCTTGTATCTGAAGCTTGTGATCTTTTATTTGATAAACAAAAAGCAAGACACTGAATAATTTGATTAGACTTTGCAATATATTTACGTTATTAACAATAACCTATCAGAATGCAAAGGCTATTCCAGAAGTTGAGACAAGAACAAAGGTGTCAAGCTAGTATATACGAGATGGTAGAAGCTAAAATTTCGCCCCAAAAGCAGATGTCTGAAAGAACAGTATAGAGACTCTACAATGTTTTTGATTTAAAAATGCACTTCTTTGGCCTTCTCAAATGAAACTTCTTATGCTCTCTTATCCTTTCCTTCTCGAATTACTTCAAGAATCAAGGGTCTACTTAGTGACCTCTCTGCACCTCAATGGCTTTGTATTCTTCTTTGAAATGCCTATTTCTTGGAGGATAAAACATTTGACCCTACCACCTGTGTTACCTGTGATTTCAGGAAGCAAACCCTGAGAACTGGAGGCGTATATAAGTGATTGATTAAGGGTGGGTTCCCAGGAAGAATTGTAAAGGGTAAAGTGGGAGCAGAATGGTGAAGGAGAGGAAGCCAGGCTAGGGCAACACTTTAGAAAAAGGTCCATGTTCAGAATAGCCAGACTTCTCAACAGCAATACTTAGTGCTAAAAGACAATAGAATAATGATTTCTGAGAGAAAATGATTTTCAACCAAAAGTTCATTAATAAATCAATCATCGACTTTAGGGACCACTTCCATTTCTACCAATAGGTAACATGAAAACAATTTAAAACAAACAAAAAATCCTGCGGTAAGCATATCGGCTAACATTGGAACTGCTTCAGTAGAGGTTTCTGGCTGTAATCGTCTCTGGTGTGGAAAAAATATATATATAACCACCAACTTAACTCATATATATGTGCATATACATATATACACATATATATGTGAAACGTATATATATGTGTGTGTGTATATATATATACACACACATACATTTTCTGAGAAGCAGCATGTTGAAGACTAAGATCAGAAATAGCCCCATATCTAGTTAGAAAGCATCCCTGCAGACAAAGAGGAAGAGGTACAATCACAATAGCCACAACAGCTGCCTGAATCTAAAGTTGAAAGTGAATCGCCATGGAAGCCAATAAGCCTAAGAGGGCAATAGTATAAAACTGGAAGGCACCATTGCTAAGGAGATATACCCTAGATGAAGAGGAGGGTATATCTGATGCGGAAAGTGAGAAGGGCCAAGGACGGACTGGTGAAACAGTAGATATAAGTGATCTGGCCAAGTTCCTGGACAGTCGGAAGACCTAATGGAGGTATATTGAATTCCAGAGAAAAGTTAAACTGAAAAGGGGAACACAATTAACTGTAAAAGGAAGGGATGTTGTTGATTTCAGAGATCAAACAGCCACCCCAAGACTTCTAACAAGTCAAGAGATATAGATCTAGACAAGCAAACTCAAAGAAGAGAAAAGGAGATGAAGGGGCTCCCTCTATCCACCTTCTTCTGCCTACAAGTGGGAACAAAAAGACCAGACGGCAGATATGAAATATCAACTTCCAAAAAAGAAAGTACAAATTAAAAACCACAATGAACTTTCTACAGAGGAGCACTGGAAGTTGTTTGAGCAAGAGGTGGCTCAGTGGGAAGCTCAGAAACAACAGCAGCAGGTGTAGAACCTGGGAATGACATCTCCACTGCCTTATGAATCTTTTGGCTACAAAGCTCCTCATCACCCCTTTGCTGGCTACCCATCAGGTTATCCATGCAGACCTATGTGGATCCCAGCAACCCTAATGCTGGAAGGGTCCTCCTCCCCACCCCTAGTATGGACCCTGTGTGTTCTCCTGCTCCTTACGATCATTCTCAGCCCTTGGTGGAACATTGTATAGAAGCCCTCACTGCCCCTCCACCTGTGCCAGTGTGCCACACGTGGCAGCCCATGGGAAGTTTCTGGTTCACAGTGTGTGATGCAAAGTGATGGTGGTTCCCCAAGATTCCGGCATCACCATCTTGCCAGTGCCAGCCCCAGGCCCAGTGCAGGCACAGAATTATGGTGCTTGAGATTCAAACCAACAGTCTGTCAGTGTCCAGCAACAGTACTCTCCTACAGTCTCAAGCAACCATATATTACCAAGGACAGACTTATCCAACTGTCTATGGCATGACATCACCCTATTCACAGATAAATCCACTGGTTTTACAGAGTTATGCCCAGCCAACTCTTCAGTGCATCCAGGGACAACAAATTTTCACAGCTTACCCACAAAGGGTAGTGGGATAGCTACCCGCAGCAAGACTACAATAGTTTCAAAAAGGCAGGCTCGGCCTTTACAGCCACCTGAAATGGTAATGACAAATTATCTCCTGGATCTGCCAACTCCCTCTCCTCCCAAACAAACTGTAAGGCCTCCCAACTGGAAGACATCCCAAGATCCAGAAAGGAAGATTTATACTACCATGTGATCACAAGGCAAAGTCAGTGGGATCCTCCTACTTGGGAAAGCCCAAGAGATGATGCCAGGCTTGAGCATGAAGCTGAGATGGACCTAGGAACCTCAACATATGATGAAAACCCCATGAAGACCTCAGAAAAGCCTAAGACAGCAGAAGCAGACACCTCCAGTGAGCTGGCTAAGAAAAGCCAAGAAGTATTCAGAAAAGAGATGCCCCAGTTCATGGTCCAGTACTTGAACCCTTACTGGAAACCTGAATGCAAAGTGGGAAGAATTACCACAACTGAAGACTTCAAACACCTAGCTCACAAGCTGATCCACAGCATTATGAATAAAGTGCTAAGTACCATAAGAACTCTAGGGACCTGGAGTACAATGAGAATGTGAAACATAAAACCAAGGAGTACTTAAGAAGTACGTCATAAGACTGGGGGTGTTTACAAACCCAAAGAAGACACTGAATTAGTGACTTGTGGGACCAGGGTGGGAGGACAGGCGAGCAGGTAGGAGAGTCTCTGGAGAAGAAACCCTGCAGGCCCACTGTCCCACCCCTCTGGTCAGGGCTGTGCTACTGTGGCACATTGCCCTGGGAAACTGAGACCTGCAGATTTCAATTGAAAGCCACAAAAATGAGCCATCTCCAGTCATGAGCTGTTGGGGTGTTGGAGGCCATCGCAGGCAAGGCCTTAGGGAATGACCCTGCTAAGATCCTGGCCGGGCCCAGCCCCACTCCCAAACCTGGGTCTCCTCCTTGGAGGTGCTGTCAGCACACAGACCATGTGCATCCCCACTCACAACTCCTCACCCAGATGATCTGTATTATATTTTAATGTGCATATGAATATATTGAAAATAATTGGTTTATTTTTTCCTGGTTCTGTTTGTTTTTCATTTTGCTTTTAGCCTCTATGTGCTAGATCACAGGACGACTTTGTAATGAAGGTTTAAGTTCTCCTACTTTAATTTGTTATCATGTAAATATTCCAAAGCAGGCCGCCTTGTGGTTTCTGCCAGCCTTGTGCAATGTTGATAAGATTGATTTACTGCTTAAAATCATTTTACATTACCCAATTTTTACTGAACTTTTTATGTAGAAAATAAAATCAATTAAAGAAAAAAAGAAGAATAAAAAAGAAATATCCCCATATACATGCTCCTGGAGTACCTCAAAGATACAAGTGCAAAATTTGGCACAAGGACACATCCTCTCCCCTAGGTAAACTTCGCTAAATTTACAATGCACAAATACCAATCACAAATTAGTGGCTTAAAAAATAATTTTATTCTGATTCTGATTCTACGTGTCAAGAATTTCAGCATGGCATAGCAGAAATGGCTCCTCTTAGGCACCTGGGTGGCTCAGTCAGTTAAGCGTCTGACTCTCGATTTAAGCTCAGCTCATGATCTCATGGTTCGTGAGTTTAAGCCCTGCATGGGACTCTGCGCTGACAATGCAGAGCCTGCTTGGGATTCTCTGTCTCCCTCTCTCTCTGCCCCTCCCCTGCTCGTTCTCTCTCTCAAAGTAAATAAACATTAAAAATTTAAAAAAAAGAAAGAAAGAAAGGAAAGAAATGGCTCCCCTTTAATATACAATGACTAGAGTCTCAGAGAGACTGAGCAGCTGGGGGTAACTCAACGGCCAGGAGTTGGAATCATGTAGCCGCATCTTCTCACACACGTCTAGTGATTGAGCCCAGATGTCAGCTAAGCCTTCACTTGGGGCAGTCAATGAAGAACCTTCACATTGTCTCTCCATGTTTTACATTTTCTGCTACCCAGCATAGCAGTGTGAGAATAGCCACACTTCGATCAGAGCTCCAAAAGAGGGGCCCTGTACACAAGGAGAAAGCCACACCGCCTTTTCTGACCCAGTGGTTAGTTTGCAGCTTTTACATCAAGACATCAAGATGAGGATTAGATGTGCAAGACATTTATTTATTGGATGATAATACCTGTGGTGGGGGTGGGGCGTGGAGGAAGTCAATGACACAGTGAGTTTCAGATGGCAATGCAGGTCTGACTTCTATCAAGGAGGGAAAGAAGGAAGGCAGATAAGCAGAATCTCTGACTGCAGGACAATTTGAAGAAGCTTTAGAGCAAGCTGATGGGAAGTCTTTCAGCCAAAATTGCCTATCAAAGGAGCCCCACCTCTGACAGGAAGCAGCCCGTCAATACTATCCCTACTGCATTCAGTCACTGGCTGAGAGCAGCAAATGGGAAGCATCATCTCAGGGAGAACACTGAGGTGCATCCAGCAGAGGCTGAGCCCGGCTTTCAGTTCTGCTCCCCACAGCAAGAGCTCTGAGACTCACCTTCATGTGGCCATACCTAGCCTCCGAAGTCATGCACCTTCTGTTACATGGCGTTCTTTACAAGCAAGGTGTGAGTTTATCCAGATTTCCTGAGAAACATAGACCCCAATTTTCAATGGGAAGAATGTCAAAGATTTTTCAGCCATTTAAAAAACATAACTGCCACATCTATCTAAGTAAAAGTCATAATAATATTTAAAATGTATGAGTAAAGAAGGCATTACGAACAAACAATTAAGAAATATGGAGGATATATGATGTGATGTGCAAAATAAATCATTAAACTTCTTTGCCACTGGGAAATCGGACCTACATTCTGGAAAGGGTACCACTCTTTTTCATTATAAGGCTTCTAGTACTATTTAATTTTTGAGTCATCTACCTTTGTACCTTCAATATAACTCAACAAAAATGAGCAAGTAAACTAAAGAAAAGTAAAATAAAACTCAAACTTCCCTCCTTAAAACGTTTCTGTGCTTTTTCTCTTGCCAGTCAAATCAAATCTAAATATCAGTTTGCAAGACCCTCCATGATCCGATCTAGCTGTCCAGACACTTCATAATACACAATATCAGTTATCTTTTGGTAAGCGAGGCTGTGGTAACAAAGTCCTAAGTCTCAGTGGCTTCCAGCACATGTCAGTAGCGATGGGTTAGTTGTGGTTCTTTTATATACAGCCTCTCACTTCAGGATCCAGTCTGAAAAACAACCCTACTCAGGACATAACATTCTCTTGTCATAGAGAAAGGAACAAGAAAACTGGAAAAACCAATAGTGGCTATTAAAGTTTCTGCGAAAACTGCACACTGTTACTTCTGCTCATGTTTCACTGATCAAACAAGTGAAGGACAAAGGTCAATGTGACCAGGGGACAGGGAGGTTGGAGATATACTTCCCGTAGCAAGTCCCAGCAACAGGTGGGGGTGGATAATGCAAAGCACCACACACTATTTCTGTCACAGTATGGACTACACCCTTCTTAGATTTCTTGCAGTTTCTAGAACCCACTTGCATTCTATTTCTTTCCCAACACTGAAATCCTATGACCCAATATGCAGAAAAATGCTAAGTTTTTTGGGTCATATAAGTTCGGCCAAGAAGTAAACACTGTGGTGAAAATTCTGTCTCTAAGAGTTCGCATCTTGATTGGGATTTTTGCTTCTAATTAGCAATTTTCCAGGATAACGCAATCTCTGATTTTGGAAATAGGCACAGTTGGGGTTGAGGATAAGGTGGGGAAGGAAAATGTGTGTGACACAAGTGTCCTAGTCTGCTCGAACCACCATAACAAAACACCACAGACTGTGGCTTCCACAACAGATATTTACTTTTTCATAATTCTGGAGGATGGAAAGTCCAAGATCAATATTCTGGCAAGGGATCACCTTCTGGTAAGAGCTCTCTTCCTGGCTTGCAGATGGCCTCTTTATCTCCAAATGATTTTTTCCTCTGAGTACTCTACTGTCCTATGGAATTGGGACCCCACCTTATGATTTTATTTAACCTTATTTACTTCCTAAACACCTTATCTCAGAATAAAGTCAAAATGTGGGTTAGGGCTGCAACAGCAATAAGGCATAAGCAAGAAATAAGAAGAGTATTCATGAAGGACTCGAATCAGTGCTCTAGCATAAAGATAAAAAGTTGGGAGATGAGAAGCTGTGTCTTGAAGGTACACCTGAGAATATAAAGAATTCTGAAAGGAGAAAGGAGCTCTCAATACAACAACATTTGAAAAGGAATGTGCAGGAAAAAAGGTACCCTAGTCTGACCCTAGGGTTCTCATCCAAGCCTAAGGTTCTCGACATAGCACTGCCACTGGCCAGTCAGTTCATTTCTTGCTTCCACTGCTTCTTTATGATTGGAATGGAAATAAAATATAAAACTATATCAGTGCCATCATTTTCAGCAGTGCATGTACACTCATGTCAAGCTGCCATATCAAAGAGCTGAGAAAGGAAACATTAGTATGTAAAAATAAATGTTAAAGTTAAAATAGAAAAATGCTATGAAAATATTAACAGTAAAGCTGCCTTTGGGATCATGGTCTACATGAAGTATTTCTTTATAGCCGTACCCTTTTTCTTTACTCTTTCATATGTATTTTCTTCAGCTCCAAAATATAAAGTGAACTTATCTGTCCTGTCTCCTGAGTAATTCGCCTCTAAAATATATGCAGCTAGTTGTAAATATGTATAGTTCATTGGAAGTGGTTAATACTCCAGAATTCTCTCCTTAATCCTATATTATATTATTTTTATTTGGGCAATACTTCAGTTTGTAAAATTTAAGCCAAATTTCATAGTCAGTTCTGAGATTTCGAATGAAAGAATAAAATGGAAAGAGTGCTCACACAGGGATCTTTTCTCTAGGTCACTCCACCCTATGGATTGTATTGTCATCTAGATGAGGGCCATCTCACTGTAAGAAATAAAATCCCCACTCTCGCTTTATAACTGTCCCCTGTGACTAGTTGCTCCCGTGGTGTCCTTCACTGACACTTACTCCTTCACGTAAGCCTCAGCACTGACAATCTGGCCACTTCTTGGGAGTCCATAATGCCCCCAGGACAGAAAAAGAGGCCTGGCACTATTCCAGTTCACATAATTGCACTCTTCTTACTTAACATTCTCTTATATTTTCAATTAAATGTAACACTTCAGTCTAACAAATCCCTATGTGCCAGCATGTGGTTGTTATGTTTCGGGTCTGTTCTTCACCTTCATGACAGGCAAAGTTTGCAAACTCTGTGCATTTACAGCCTTGAAGATCCTATGCAAATGCAAACTATTAATCAATTCCATCACAGATCTGACTTTGACCATTTATGAAGGATCTGCAGACCCTCAGTGCCTCGCCCATAATGTTGGTAATTTGCCTGGAATTATATTTGGGCATTGTCCAAAATTTTGTTGTCAAATGACCTTTGCTGTTTAATGGAAAAGATAAAAAATTTTATACCAAAGAAACTAAATCTGAATGGATTTGTGGCAATAGACAGTGAATGATGAAAGCACATCACATAACACTGGAAGAAACCATAAAGCCCCATAAAGGCCACCTGCTTTCTAGGTGATTATTTCAGAGAACAAAAGGCAGACTGACTCATTGGTGAATTTACTCTTATATGTTTTCAATTCAAAGGAAATAACTGTGGCTCTAACATAAAAATCTCAGCAATAGATTTCTGGTTTCATAGAAAAACAGCATTTAATCATATAACTATGTTTACAAAGATACGTTACACTTCATTTTGAACATCTACACTTTAAAATCCGTAGCAACCCTTTGTTCAACTTAATTCTCCCAACAATCTTTTGTAGTGGTATGTGGGTCGTCACTGACGACAGCTGCTAACAACGATGTTGCTCTCTTTGTGCTTTTTCAATAATACTTAGTTTATAAGCAAATAAGCAGAATGAGAGTATACCATTTTATTTTGTCCTTTGTCATGTCTGAAGGCCTCCCTCCAGTTAAATCATAAACTCCTTAAACTTTATAGCTATACTTTCTAGTGTTTAATGGAATTTAGGGCATAAGGCACACATTACATGAATGCTTACCGATGAGAACTGTCTGGCCTTCAGAGTTAACAAACAGATTTGAGTCATCATAGCCAGGTAATGGACATACCAGACCTAATTGTAAGGTTTCCGACTCAGGGTACAGTCAGCTTTTCTCTTCATTGCAGAATTACTTCCTAGAGAGATTCGCCCTGGGCACCCTCAGCTGTCCTTTGGCCCACCTTTCTGCACGGGATATACCATGAAGTAGAACATGCTATCTCAACCCGTAACAGCTTTAATGATCTGAGAATGAATCAGTTTTTTGTTTTGTTTTGTTTTGTTTTGTTTTGAATTTGGGGGAAGTGGTAAATCCTATTAGTACGTAAATCCATAGCATCAGTAAGGGTCTTTCTGGCTGGTTAGGAAATCCACTTAAATCTAGGCATGGACAAAAGCATATTTAGGTTTTAGGCAGAATATAATCAGTAACACTGCAACCACCAGCTGTATCTGAGTGCTGACCGTTTACAGTGCTTTAGTCCTTGGGCCAACTTCTAGATTGCAAGCATCACCTCTGGGCACAGAACAAGTGCCTAGAAAAAGAGTTAGTGATCCAAATACGTTTAGTAATTTCAATTGCATTGTTTTGAAGTATCATAAATGTTCTAATATGCTTACATATTTATTCAAGGAGATGTAATATGAAAATAATAGAGGGGATATGGGAACTTGAGCATCGCCACTTAGGAAGACCACAGGGAAACCGCGATTTTAGAGAAGAATCTGATTTTAGTGGCAGCCAGGATTATGAAGAGTCTATGGTGGGGGGTGGAGACAAAAAAGGTTCAGGATGGGGAAGTCAGCTTACAAAAGGGCCTATATTCTTGGGGATGCATAAGTGTGCAGCAGATTAGAAAGGATAGTCATTTTTACGTATCAAACTCTATACCAGGCATCGCACATGCATGGCTTTGTGTTGTCCTTGAAGCGATCCCAGGAAAAGGTACTGCTACCTCTTCTACAAAGCTAGAAAGCACATTTCAGGGGGAAAAAAAAGAAATCACAAACAGGTCTTTCTTTCCTCAAAACTCTTGCCCTTATAGTTTATCCTGCTGATAATGAAAGACAAGTCAATATAAGATAAGACTAGAGGAGATTGTTGTTGAACAGAGGAGCCTGAAGTATAATACATAAGAGAGATAATTGAGGTGGAATGCTACCCAGGATTAAATTCCTTCCAAGATTCAAATCATTCAGCTCAAAGCTCCAGATGTGCTAAGACTAAAACTTTGGAACATTCATCCAGCGATCCCTTTGAATGTTGGTGAATTTATTTGGTTTGCCTTAACACACTCCTCCCCAGCTGGAAGGAAATGGGGAAAAACTAACGAGGAAATCCAAGCTGGAAGCTAGGAAGCTTTGGGTTTCTCACAACTTGTATTGTGAGAAGCTTGAAGTTTGAGAAGCCCCAAACTCTGTCACCTCATAGGTGACACACAAGGGGATGGTAAGCTTAGGCTGTAACATCACACAACCTCCCACTCAGTGGTTTTAACCCTCGCTGTGCTTTAACCCTTGAGTCACCTATAAACTTCAAAATAAATGCTGCTACCTGGACGTCAGTCTCAAAGATTGCAATTTTCACTGGTCTGAAGTCTACTACTATTTATCTAGAGTTCAATTTTAGTTTGTTTTGCTGCTGATGTTGTTATTGCTATTGTTTTAAATTCCCCTTGGTAAAAAATAAATAAATAAAAAATAAAAAATAAAAAAATAAATTCCCCTTGGTGATTAGCATCTGAACTTAAGTTTGAGAACAATTGATAATCCCTTCCCTCATCATAGAAGGAGGAAGTAAGTTCATATCTTACAAAGAAAAAACAGTGAAGATATTCATTGAAGTATAAAATCTGAAACTTTGATAATTTTAAATAGACTCAAACTACATTAAAAACCTAGAAACCCAGAACAAACAACTCCACATTGCAAAGAACCACATGAGAATAAGCATCACAATTTGGAAAAGGAAATAGATCTATATGGTGTGTTTGAGCTGAAAATTCTAGTTTGAGACAAAAAGATAAGACATTTTCTTAACCTGTAAAGTCTAGAAGAAGTAGACAAAGTTAAAAGTGAAGGCACATAACCAAAGAAGGAAAATCTATTCTTCTAAAATAATGATATTTTCCTTTGTTTTCTTGTATTTTTTGATTAGGAAAATTTTAATCTTTTTCCTAAGTATTATGATAATAGAAATTGAAAAAAAAACTTAAAGGAGTACTTGTCACTAAAAAGACAGAGAGAGGAACGTAGAAACTATTTTGGTATAAGCAAATTAATTTTCAAAGCATACACTTATTTTTACTGTATAATAGAACCATTAGAAGTCTAAAATGACTTACTGTTAATAAGACATAGAAGGCACATTCTAGTCATTCAACCTCAAAATGTTTGGGCAAGGATTGTCCATTTTTTGTTATTGTTAACTTGTTTGTTGCATTGCAATACGAAATAATTAGATTTTGCATTCTGCTAAGAGTATCATAGTTTATGTATTTGGTTTTTGGGAGTTCAATTTTGGGAAATCACTCAGAGCAAAAGAAATATGGAGGCCTTAGTAATAAGTGCTTATATTTCCAACTATATCAAATTGAGTGCAGCCCTGGAAATTAATATGCTCTGCCTGATGAGAGAAAGCTCAACCAAGATATGTGCAGACACTTGGCTTTGTTCCCTGTGAGAAGCTTTACTAACCAAGCATTTGCCAGCTTTATTAATTCTCCCTGACTGTTGGGTCTTCCTGATTGTTTATTTGTTTGTTACCATTAGCAGAGTTATTTTATAAATTCTCTCAATGTCGCCATATGTTGCTGCCTACCATCAGTCAGGAGTGGACTAGAGCAGCCAGCAGAGGAAATTGAATTATGGCAGAATTGAGGAAGGGTGTAGCTATTTCTTTCTCAGTGAAATACAATTTGTTCTTTTCAGCTGGTGATATGGAATTAGGAAGAACTGCTCAATGATATAATTGTGGTACCATCCAAATGAACAGAAATTCATTGCTAACTCTTTATAGAAGTTAAAGAATAAAACATCACCTTGCTTATGTGCCAAAATTATGCTAGTCATGTTGAATGTGTTTCTTTAGAATTTAATCCTATGTTGTAAATCATCTACATATACTTCCTTTTAGCGTATTTTTCTGAGTAAAACTTTAGACAGCCAGATTGTTTTATTGTTTCTTATTTTAATAAGAAACTAGCACAATTTAAATTTCTCCCTACAATCAAGAGGAATCTATGGATAGATCTTTAGTAGCATCCATGATCACATAAGACATTTTTTCGAAAATACTGAAACTATACAGATAGGATTTGAGAATAAATAGGTTGTAAGGCAGAATTAATCAGAAAGTCAAAATATAAAACCCATGTCTGTCTGAATATATAACATGTTTCTACTGTCAAAATATATTCATTGTTTGAATTTTAAATTTGGGGTATCTAGAGAAAAATACTGTAGAAAGAGATTACTAGTCCTTATTCTGCCTTAAACTTGGGGTGCTTTATTAGCCAAGTTATATATTCCACCTACTTTAGTTCTTTCAATTAGTCAGTATTTACTGTGTGCCTAATAAGGCCAGCAGCGAGAATATCCGGTGCTGACAGGAGTGTATGTTTGGTAAACATCAAGGAGGTGAGCTTGTGGATAGAAAGGAACAATCAAAGGGAAGTGACAGGAGAAAAGAACAAGAGGTAACATGTACACTAAATTGGGTTTTTACTCTCAATACGGAGGAAAGATATTGGACTGATACAACAGAAAGATGGCCTCATTTAGAAGGTGCATCTCTGGTTGTAATGTGGAAAGTAGCAGCAAAGGAGGAGTGAGACAAAGAGGCATGGAAACTGGTTAGGCTCTATTTCAGTGGAGTAGAAGAAATTGTGGTAGCCTTTCCAGAGAAGTGGCAGCACAAGCAGCAGAAAAGAGATAGACTTGAGGTATATTCTGAAGGTAGAAGCATCAGAATTTGTATATGAACTGGATACGTAGCGAGGAAAAGAGGAAAGTCAAGGCTGCTTCCAGGCTCTTGGTCTCAGGAGCTGGGAGTGTTGAATGTTGAGGTGATAAGAAGAGAGAAGGAGGTCTGGAAGCAACATCAGGACTTTGATTTCAAACATGTTAATTATGAGATATTTATTATACATCCAAATAAATCTTTTGGATAGTCAGCTTCATATAAGCCTGGAACTTAGTGAGTAGTCTGGCTTTGAGATATAAATTTGGGAGCCATCAGCTCGTAAATAGAATACATAGCCATGAAATAGGATGATACAATTTAGAGAGTAAATATAGAGAAGAGCTTCAAGAAATAAGCTGTGGAGCATTCTAAGGGTGAAGAGTTGTAGGGGAGAGATCAGCAAAGGAGACCCAGTAGGAGCAGGTGGTGAGGTAGGGTAAAGGCCTATAGAAAACTGTCTTGGGGGCCAAGTGAAGGAAGTGTATCAAGAAAAAAGAGGCTGATCAATTACTGCAAATTCTGGTAACTGATGAATACCGTGATGAATACCGTGGGCTCAGGGTTTAGGCTACCCTCACCTGCATTAGATTCGTTGTGGCAATTTTGAGGTTACTGGTGACTTGACAAAAACTGTTTCAATGGAATGGTAAAGACAAAAGTTTGATTAGACTAAATTCAAAGGAAAGTGAGACAGGAGGAAATAAAGAGGAGTACAGATTATCTTTTGAGGAATTTACTTATACAGAGAAGCAGGGAAATGGGAGCAATTGATGGAGATGGTTGTGGACTGATGGGAGGGGCATGGGTTGCTTTGTTTTTAAGTGTAGGATATTGTATGCTGGGAAAAAAGGCACTGCTGAATCAAGAGAAAGACGGAACAGTTACTGGAGCAATGTCCTTGAGTAAGTGAGAGTATATGGCTCCTACTGCACATGTGCAGCCATATATCATTGTGAATAGCATAGACCACTCATTCAAGGTAATAAGACAGAAGACAATGCACATGTGTTCAGATGCCTAAGTATAGGCAATTGTGGTCATAAAAGCTTACCAAAGTTACCTTCTTATTGTTCAAGTTTTCTCAATAATCTAGAAAACAAAGACAGCAGCTGGTAATGAAGAGAAGATAATTGACAAAAGGCATGGAGAAAAAGGAGAATGTTTAAATAGTCACTTAAGACAATAATATTCAATGTGCAGAATTTGTAGGACCGTAAGAGTGCAAAGGAGGAGTTTTCAGGGAGAGCCCTCTATAATATTCACAGGAGCCTCCTTGAATCTTTCATTGAGTAACAATCTGTACATTCCAGTAAAATCCCATTATGCTGAATATTGAACAACTTTCAAGGAAAGAACAATTATAGGAGAGCTATAAGTTGAATAATTTACAGGACTACTCTAAAAGCCAATGAGTCTTTAAATTCTCACTAGCCAAGGCTTCAACTAGAAACCTTGTTGACTGCAAGATGACAGAAAGGCCAGGCCTTAGTTCTGGGGCTAAATTAACCTAGCATAAAGGTTATGACAGACCATCTTTTAATAGCTTAAAAAAATGTTAAAAGGATCAGACTTGCTACAAATAACCTAACTAAATGCAAGAACAAAGTCTAAGACTCTTTAAAGGAAAACAAAACAAAACAACAACAACAACAAAACCGTGCACATTCAACCATATAAAGTACATAATGGCAATACGCCAATAAAAAATACCAGATGAACAAAAACAAAAAAACAAACATGACCCATAATCATCAAGGGGGAAAATACCAGACAGATCCAGAAATGACAAAAAATGAATGAAGGCAAAGAGGAAATAAGAATTAAATAATAAATGAGACAAATAGAAAACAAAGGCTAAGATGGTAGATTTCAACCTCCAAATTCCAACGATTACAATGAAAATAATTAAATAAATCAATTAAAAGGTAGACCTTGTAAGATTGGATGAAGGCAAGACAGAACTCTTTGTCATCTAGAAAGAGATACATCTTAAGTAAAAAAGACAAGGAGTAGATAAAAGTAAAATAATAGAAAGAGACATATGCACATACTAATCAAAAGAAATATGAGTGGTAAGATTAATATCAGAAAGTAGACTCTAGGACAAGGAGTAATAACAGGGATAGACATTATAAACCTAAATGTTCAAAATGCATGAAGCAAAAACTGAAAGAACTGACAGAAGAAATAAATCTCCAATTGTGGTTGGAGATATTAACACGTCTCTCACTAGCTAATACTGGTAAAATAAGTAGACACATAAATAAGGAGAGAGAAAACATGAACTATACCATCCACCAACTGAACCTATCTGGCCTTTAGGAAGCACCCACTCACTATAGTCTGTGGTATAGTGTCCCCACAAAATTCACGTCCACCTAGAACCTCAAAATGTAAAGTTATTTGGAATAAGAGCTTGTGCACATGTAATTAAGATAAGGATCTTAAGATGAGATCATCCTGGATCAGGACAGGGCCTTAGTCCAATGACATTGTCCTTATAAAGACTGTAAGAGGAAGATAAAGAGAATAAGATGATGTAAAGATAGAGGCATGAGGTTAAAGCTACTTCTATAAACCAAAGAATACCAACAATTGTTGGCAACCACCCAAAACTAGAAGAGAGGCATGGAATGGCTTCTCCCACAGTGCCTTCAGAAGAAGCAAATCCTGTCACACGTGATTTAGAGTTCTGGTCTCCTGAATGGTGAGAAAATAAATTTCTGTTAAGTCACCCAGTTTGTGGTAATTTGTTACAACTGCCTGAAAAAACTAATATACCCGTCTAATGACAGGGTAATACACATTTTTTTCCAAGTGCATACAGACTTTTTGACAAAATTGAAAAGTCTGGATAGTTCCAAAATTATTCAATTGTGTAGGAATGTGCTCAGACTATAATATTAAATCGGAAATCAGTTACAGAAAGATATCTTGAAAATTATAAATATTTTAAAGTTTAAACAGAAAAGTAAATTAATCATAGATCAAGGAAGAAATCATATGGTTAATTAGAAAATATCTTAGGGGTGCCTGGGTGGCTCAGTTGGGTAAGCATCTGACTTTGGCTCAGGTCATGATCTCATGTTTCATAGGTTCAAGTCCCACATCAGGTTCTGTACTGGCAGCTCAGAGCCTGGAACCTGCTTCAGATTCTGTCTCCCTCGCTCTCTGCCCCTCCCCCACTCATACTCTGTCTCTCTCTCTCTCAAAAATAAAATAAACATTAAAAACTAAAAAAATATGTTGAATTGAGTAAAAAATAAAAACACAACATATCAAAGTCTGTGGGAGACAGTTACAAAAGTGATTAGAGTTATGTTTTGTTTTAAATACTCCTATCAGAAAATAAGAAAAAAATTAAAATCAGTGATTTAAGAATCCATTGTTTTTCTAGTTTTTGTTAGAAGAATTTGAACAAATTAAATCCAACTAAGTAGAAAAAGGAAAATAAATAAATAAGAGAAGCTAATGAAAGAGAAAACAGAAAATACAAAGAAAAATAGGGGGAAAATAATAAAACCAAAATGTAGTTCTCTGAAAAGATTAAAAACATTTATATGTCTGTAGTTAAAAATCATCAAAAAAAAAAGACACAACTTACTAATATCAGGAATAGGAGAGATTTACAGATCCAACAGACATTACCAGGATAATGAAAGAATATAATAAATAATGCCAATAAATCCAGCAATCTAAAGGAAACTGACAAACTACTTGCAAGACACAAATTACCAAAACTGACTCGAAAATAAAATAGGAAATCTAAATGGCTGTAGAATTTATCAACAAAATTGATTTTGTAATGAAAAACTGCATATAAAGAAAATCCCATACCTTTATGAATTCTGTAAAACACTGTTAAGAATAAATAATATAAATCCCATAGCTCAATAACAACCCAGAATACTACTCAGCAAGGAAAATGAACATACTACTGGGGCACCTGGGTGGCTCAGTGGGTTAAGTGTTCATCTCCAGATTTCGTTGGTTTTGGCTCAGGTCATGATCTCACCATTTGTGGGTTCGAGCCCTGTGTTTGGCTCTGTGCTGACAGCGTGGGGCTTGCTTGGGATTCTCTCCCTGTCTCTATCAAAAATAAATAAACATTAAAAAAAATGAACAAACTATTAATCATGCAAAAAGATGGACGCATATACAAGTATTATAGAGTGAAGGGAGTCTGGGTGGCTCAGTCACTTAAGCATCAGACTCTTGATTTTGGCGCAGGGCATGATCTCACAGTTTGTGAGTTCAAGCCCCGCATCAGACTTCATGCTGACTGCATGAAGCCTGCTTAAGATTCTCTCTCTTCCTTTCTATCTCTGCCCCTCCCCTGCTCATGCTCTCTTCCTCTTTCAAAATAAATAAATAAAACTTAAAAAAAAAATAAAAGTAAAAAAAAAGTATTGTAGAGTGAAAGAAGTCAGACCCAAAGGAGAATATACTATGATTTTATATATGAAACCCTAGAAATAAGGCAGAAAGAAAAATAGAACTTGATAATTAGCAATTCACTTAAAATTTTAAAAAATCTGTGAATTGATGGAAATTGTATTAATTTTCCATCTATTTACATTTTTTATTTGTTAATAAGATCTATTTATTTACATTAAAATATCCCTGCTATCAGGAGCACCTGGGTGGCTCAGTTGGTTAAGCACCCAACTCTTGGTTTCAGCTCACAATTTTGTGAGTTTGAGCCCCACATCAGGCTCCAAACTGCCTGTGCAGAGCCTGCTTGGTATTCTGTCTCCCTCTTTTTCTGCCCCTACCCCACTTCTGCTGTCTCTTTCTCAGAATAAATACACTTAAAAAAATTATAAAATATCCCTGCTATTCTTATTATGCCATTCCATTCCCAACTAGTGATTGTCTTTTTTTCTTTCTCTTTCTATAAAGTTCTAGTTACAGAAATTGACCTATTTTTAATAAGTTAAAGCATTATCACATACATGGAAACAAATACAGTAAAACCTTGGACTGTGAGTAACTTGTTCTGTAAGTACAAGCAACAAGAGCAAACATTTCTTTTTTTTTTTTTTTTTTTTTTAATCTTTATTTATTTTGAGAGAGAGACAGGGTGTGAGAGGGGAGGAGCTGAGGGGAGGGAGACACAGAATCAGAAGCAGGCTCCAGGCCCTGAGCTGTCAGCATAGAGGCCGATGCAGGGCTCGAACTCACAAACTGTGAGATCATGACCTGAGCCAAAGTCAGACGCTTAACCGACTGAGCCACCCAGGTGCCCCTGTAGCAAACATTTCTAATAAATTCTAACCTGATAAACGAGTGATGTCTTGCAATACAAGTAGTACATGATGCCAAAGGTCACATGATCACAACTGAGCCAATAGTTCTTGAAATTCACCTTGATATACAAGTGCTTTGGATTACAAGCATGTTTCTGAACGATTTATGCTCCCAAACCAAGGTTTTACAGTATATTGAATGATAAGAAATAACTTGATTATTCATCTTTAATTAAGCAATGACTTAGATTTTAATCTCATATGTCTTTATACTGTGTATACATCTACCTACGTGTGTGATAAGGATAAAATTATTTTTAATAATTTAAATAAAGCTTTTCTCATATATATTATTTTTCTGCCCATTTGCAATTATTGTCAGATGTCATATCTGCTTACATGATAACTAGATTTCGGAAAATGACATATGATTTCTTCTGTAAATATTTTTAATGTTTATTTATTTTTGAGAGAGAGAGAGAGAGAGAGAGACAGAGCATGAACGGAAGAGGGGCAGAGGAAGAGAGGGAGACACAGAATTGGAAATAATAGGCTCCAGGCTCTGAGCTGTCAGCACAGAGCCTGACAAGGGGCTCAACCTCACAAGCCGTGGGATCATGATCTGACCCAAAGTCCAACGCCCAACTGACTGAGCCACTCAGGCACCCCCGGACATTTTTTTTCTATTCGTAGCTTTTAATAAGAATAGACGTGAATACTTCAATTTAAGTTTGTTTAATAAACAGAAATTTAAAAGAATGTAACCACTTTGCACATATCCTGAAAGGATCTTGGGGTTCAAAGGAAAAGTTGGCATTGTGTTCTGACTTATTTACCTCTCTTATTAAATATGGAACAACTCAGAAGAATATTATTTAATCCAAACAGGAGTTCAGACACTGTTCATGTATTCATTCTTACATCTAGAGAGATTAAAAATTTCTTCTAGAATCGTTTTCTGCTCATTTTTCACATTGATTGTCTCCAGACCCTGACAGAATTAAAAGTTATGGAGTTTCACCTACACACACACTTTTAAACAATGTATCCAAGTTTTGCTGAGCTTTGGAAAGTATGCGGAAGGTTTATTTTGTGTTCAGGGCAAAGGTTGAATTCTTTCTTATTACAAACTATTTTGCTACCTCAATCTTTCCATGAAACAAGAAGCAGAAATTCCCCTCAGAAAGTCACAGTCTTGTAGGGATACAGAATTAGAAGTCAAGCAAGCAGCCCTCAGAAAAAATAAAAGTTATGAGCAAGTGACCTTATTTGCATGCACATTCTATCAAACAATACTCTCCTAGGTTTTGATGGCTTAGTGAGAAAATTATTTTTCCCTTAAATCTTGACAGTATGTTCTTGCTTCTTTACTAATCTCACATGTTAAAACATGTTCTACCGGTGGGATCCTGAGCAAATACAGTATTTTGATTAAAAGACAGAAGTACCGGGGTGCCTGGGTGGCGCAGTCAGTTAAGCGTCCGACTTCAGCCAGGTCACGATCTCGCGGTCCGTGAGTTCGAGCCCCGGGTTGGGCTCTGGGCTGATGGCTCAGAGCCTGGAGCCTGCTTCCGATTCTGTGTCTCCCTCTCTCTCTGCCCCTCCCCCGTTCATGCTCTGTCTCTCTTTGTCCCAAAAATAAATAAACGTTGAAAAAAAAATAAAAAAAAAAAAGTGGGGGGGCGCCTGGGTGGCGCAGTCGGTTAAGCGTCCGACTTCAGCCAGGTCATGATCTCGCGGTCCGTGAGTTCGAGCCCCGTGTCGGGCTCTGGGCTGATGGCTCAGAGCCTGGAGCCTGTTTCCGATTCTGTGTCTCCCTCTCTCTCTGCCCCTCCCCCGTTCATACTCTGTCTCTCTCTGTCCCAAAAATAAATAAACGTTGAAAAAAAAAATTAAAAAAAAAAAAAAGACAGAAGTACCTATGATTCATTTCACATATGGAAATCTGCTTACCATCCTAATAAAGGATGGCTTAATATTTGGCAAGTCTGGACCTCTAATAATAGACAATACAAAGATAATAGTCCAGGAAGACTATGATCATTCCTCTTCAGGATTCACAACGAAACAAACCAGTGATCCAGGTTAATTGTGACTAAGATAAGCATTCCCTGAAAAAGAGCAAAATAAAAGAATAAGCATATGTTTACTCTTTTCAAAGCTTGAAAAAAAATCTGATTAGTGTGCATTATTAAGCATGCAAAAAATAAAAATAACCAAATTTTCTGAGAAGACCCAGGCTATGTTTAAGACTTCTTGTTTGGAATCATTACTGATACATTCATTTGTCTCTACTTAAAGTAAGGTATCAATGCCAATAATTGATTTAGGTAAACTTCAGATAACAGTTTTAACTTGCATGATTGAGAGCTCATGAAATTCCACATATTTTCTATAGAAAGCTCAATTATCTTTTGAATTAAAAAAAATCAATGACTGACGTTAATACATAAAGAAAATATATAAATCAATATCCACACATAATACATATTTCAGTGTGAATAAATATGTGTGTGGTGCATATGCCTGTTTGCAAGGAGAGAACTTTACACAGAAGAACATAGTACACACTTCAGTCATCTTTCTCCAACTATCTTATTATTAATTTAGTAAATAGATTTTAATGAATATTAATGTGATCTCAATTAACCACGTCTTTCTGATGCATTACCAACATTTGAGGGCTTGTTTCTATGGGAAGTACCAACATTTGAGTACCTGTGCTATACAAAGTATGTACTAGAGGCTGAGGATACAAAAAAATAGTTAGGGAATATATCTGTACTCAAAATTCACAGTGTATGAACCTTCCTAAATTTGAAATTAGAAAGATGGAATTAAATAATTTCAACCTATAAAAGGAAAATATATGAAGACTTCTTATATATCTTTCCAAAGTCTTTTGAGAGATGATCCATATTTTAATCTGTTTGATTTATTATTCTTATTAAAATAATACATTCTCATAATTTAAAATCCTATGGGCTCAAAAACCAATGGTTTTCCTCCTTCTCCACTGCTCACCCTCTGTTACTCTCACTTGAAGAATTACTATTAACTGTTGACATGTTTTCATTTTTCTGATAGCTATTTTTGAATATCTAAATGATATGCTGATATAGCCCTGTCTGGATGTTCCTTTGTAATAGACCCTTAATAAAATTAAGGTGTTAGGAAATATATCTTTTCTGTTATCATTTTACATCAGTGGCAGAACTTATACTCTGCTGCATAATCATAATTAGAATGTCTCTTTGTTCTTTTGTTGGTCTTAAATGTTGAAAACTCAGTAAGCCAGAATATGCATTCTTGTGACTTTATAATTATTGTTTAATGTACTGTCAGGCAATGTGTTATGATTACATTTCCTTTCTTGAAAAATTTGTTTAGTATTTTGTATTTCTGGTATTATCATACATATAATGAGTTAATAACTTAGTTATACTACATTTTATATGGATTATTTTTAATATTTGTGTTTCTCCAAAAAAATAGCATCTCAAATTTCACTGAGATCATGAGATATTTTTTTTAAGTTTATTTCTGTTCTCTTAATTATCTCTGTCTGCACTAGGGCTGGTTTTCAGATTATGCTGATCTTTTATTTTTTCTTCAAATATTTTGTAGATTTTTAAAATTCATTCAAATTTAAGAATGAGGCAACAGAAAGGCTGCTGGTATATTTCAGTGTCTGAGTGGGCGTTGTTGACTGGCAGGAAGTGCATCGGGACAGGTGTTAGGCAGCTGATCCCAAATGGAATACAGAGGTTTTAATTTATAGCACAAATACCCACACAGGCAAAGTGTCATGACATAATTGCTTGTTTTTTTTTATTTTAAATTCCAGCTAATAAACACACAGTGTAATATTAGTTTCAGTTCAATGCTTATATTTTTTGTCAGAAATATCTTTTTAATATATGCACACTTGAATTTTTATTATATTTGCCTGTAAATATCTAGCTTCTATTCTTTTCACATGTAGTGCTTGGAGAGTCAACTATTTTGTGTTGGTATCCTCCCTTAGTCTCCTATTTCTCACCTATCTTCTCACTGCTACCTTCCATTACCCATTGAATCAGGAGCCCATGTGGATTTTGCTAAGCAGACTCCATATTCCGGCTGCAATTCCTCTCCTCCATCATTCTTCTACACGCCTTCTGCTGTGCTACTGCTACACTTTAAAACCTCTTTATTTTGGTTGTACCTGGGTGGCACAGTCGGTTGAGCGTCTGACTTCGGCTCAGGTCATGATCTCACGGTCTGTGAGTTTGAGTTTTATTTATTAAAAATAAATAATAAATAATAAATAAATAAATAAATAAATAAAATCTTAAAAAAAAAAAGACGTGCAAGAAGAATCAATTGACAGAAGTATTTTTATAAAAAGGAAAGCCATCATGAATGAAGTTAATTTCTGGTTAACATTAGTAAAACAGAGGGGACTGCTATGGATGGCGTTGTAGGAGGACAATGGGCTCACCTCGTCCTGCTGATTGCTTAGATTACACCCACATCTGCCTAAATAACCAAGAAAACCACCAGAAGACTAGCAGAATGGACTCTCCGGAGCCAAGCGTAGACAGGAGGCCCACGAAAGAGGGTAGGAAGAGCGGAGAGGCGGTGTATGCTACAGGGACTGGCAGGAGGGAGCAAGGGCGGTGGAGGGGTGGCCTGCCCGGCAAGTCAGAGCCCCTGAGTCTGGCTTGCAGAAGTGGAGGGGCCAGACTGTGTGAGTTCTGACAGCTAGTGGGACTTAACATCTGGAATGTTAAAAGTCAACAGCTCTGCTCAGACAGCAGGAGGGCAAGAGGACACCGACAGGGAGAGTTGCTGAGCCCTGGAAGACAGAAGTCAGTTCGGCAGGAAAAAGAGGCACTGGCCAGCGCCATCTCCCTCTCCCATCCCCCAGCCAAAATTCCAAAGGGAACCAGTTACCGTCACTGAACTTGCTTGCCCCAATAAATGCCCAACACTGTGCTTCTGTGGATCCATCCCTTCGAAGGGCATGCCTCCCTCCTAGTGCTGTGGGGCCCCTCCCACAGGGAACCACACAGGGCAAAGCGGGCTAACCCTGCCCCTCCCGCCCCTGTGCATCTTGCGGATCCACCCCAGCTAATATGCCAGATCCCATCGAAGCAGCTCCACAGGCCTGGCAGTGTGCAAGTAGCCCAGGCAGGGGCCTCACAACTCCACAGTGAGTCCTGCCCCTGGGAGAGGGGAAGATAAGGTACACACCAGTCTGACCCTGGCCCCAGCAGCGGGCTGGGGGCAGACATCTGGTCTGACTGCAGCCCCTCCCACCAACAGGAGTTACTCCAGAGGGCACAGGAGAAGTGCCCTGCAGTGGGGAGCCACCGCAGGGACTATCCAAAATGATGAAATGGAAAAATTCTCCTCAAAAGAAACTCCAGGAAGTAGCGACAGCTAATGAATTGATCAAAAATGATTTAAGCAATATAACAGAACAAGAATTTAGAATAATAGTAAAAAAATTAAAATAAATAAAATAAAATAAAATGCAAAATAAAATGGAGGCGGCCATAGTACAGATTGAAGAGGCAGAGGAGAGAATAGGTGAATTAGAAGATAAAATTATGGAAAAAGAGGAAGCTGAGAAAAAGAGAGATAAAAAAATCCAGGAGTATGAGGGGAGAATTAGAGAACTAAGTGATGCAATCAAACAGAACAGTATCCATATCATAGGAATTCCAGAAAAAGAAGAGAGAGAGAAAGGGGCTGAAAGTATACTTGAACAAATCATAGCTGAGAACTTCCCTGATCTGGGGAAGGAAAAAGGCATTGAAATCCAAGAGGCACAGAGAACTCCCTTCAGACATAACTTGAATCAATCTTCTGCATGACATATCATAGTGAAACTGGCAAATTACAAGGATAAAGAGAAAATTCTGAAAGCAGCTAGGGATAAATAGGCTCTAACTTACAAAGAAAGACATATAAGAGTAGTGGCAGACCTATCTACTGAAACTTGGCAGGCCAGAAAGGAATGGCAGGAAATCTTCAATGTGATGAACAGAAAAAATACGGAGCCGAGAATCCTTTATCGAACAAGTCTGTCATTCAGAATAGGAGAGATAAAGGTTTTCCCAAACAAACAAAAACTGAAGGAATTCATCACCACTAAACCAGCCCTACAAGAGATCCTAAGGGGGATTCTGTGACTGAAATGTTGCAAGGACCACAAAGTACCAGAGACATCACTACAAGCATGAAACCTACAGACATCACAATGACTCTAAACCCATATCTTTCAATAATAACTCTGAATGTAAATGGACTAAATGCTCCAATCAAAAGACAGGGTATCAGAATGGATAAAAAAAAAAAGACCCATCTATTTGCTGTCTACAAGAGACTTATTTTAGACATGAGGACACCTTCACACTGAAAGTGAGGGGATGGAGAACTACCTATCATGCTACTGGAAGTCAAAAGAAAGCTGGAGCAGTCATACTTATACGAAACAAACTAGACTTTAAATTAAAGGCTGTAACAAGAAACGAAGAAGGGCATTATAATATAATTATAGGGTCTATCCATCAGTAAGAGCTAACAATTATAAATTGTGCGCCAAATACAAGAACTCCCAAATGTATAAAATAATTACTCACAAACATAAGCAGCCTTATTGATAAAAATGTGGTAATTGCAGGGGGCTTTAATACCCTACTTACAACAATGGATAGATCATCTAGACACAGGATAAATAAAGAAACAAGGGCCCTGAATGATACATTGGATCAGATGGACTTGACAGATATATTTAGAACTCTGCATCCCAAAGCAACAGAATATACTTTCTTCTCGAGTGCACATGGAACATTCTCCAAGATAGATCACATACTGCGTCACAAAACAGCCCTTCATAAGTATACAAGAATTGAGATCATACCATGCATGCTTTCAGACCACAATGCTATGAAACTTGAAATCAACCACAGGAAAAAGTCTGGAAAACCTCCAAAAGCATGGAGGTTAAAGAGCAACCTACTAAAGAATGAACGGGTCAACAAGGCAGTTAGAGAAGGCATTAAAAAATATATGGAAACAAATGAAAATGAAAATACAACAATCCAAACGCTTTGGGATGCAGCAAAGGCAGTCCTGAGAGGAAAATACATTGCAATCCAGGCCTATCTCAAGAAACAAGAAAAATCCCAAATATAAAATCTAACAGCACACCTAAAGGAAATAGAAGCAGAACAGCAAAGACACCCCAAACCCGGCAGAAGAAGAGAAATAATAAATATCAGAGCATAAATAAACAATATAGAATCTTAAAAAACTGTAGAGTAGATCAATTAAACCAAGAGTTGGTTTTTTGAAAAAAATGAACAAAATTGATAAACCTCTAGCCAGGCTACTCAAACAGAAAAGGGAGATGACCCAAACAGATAAAATCATGAATGAAAATGGAATTATTACAACCAATCCCTCAGAAATACAAGCAATTATCAGGGAGTACTATGAAAAATTATATGCCAACAAACTGGACAACCTGGAAGAAACAGACATATTCCTAAGCACCCAAATACTTCCAAAACTCAAACAGGAAGAAATAGAAAACTTGAACAGACCCATAACCAGCGAAGAAATTGAATCAGTCATCAAAAATCTCCCAACAAATAAGAGTCCAGGACCAGATGGCTTCCCTGGGGAATTCTACCAGACATTTAAAGCAGAAATAATACCTATCCTTCTCAAGCTATTCCAAAAAGTAGAAAGGGAAGGAAAACTTCCAGACTCATTCTATGAAGCCAGCTTACTTTGATAACCAAACCAGACCGAGACCCAGCAAAAAAAGAGAACTACAGGCCAATATCCCTAATGAATATGGATGCAAAAATTCTCAATAAGATACTAGCAAATCGAATTCAACAGCATATAAAAAGAATTATTCACCTTGATCAAATGGGATTCATTCCTGGGCTGCAGGGCTGGTTCAACATTCACAAATCAATGTGATACATCACATTAATAAAAGAAAAGATAAGAACCATATCCTGTCAATCGATGCAGAAAAAGCATTTGACAAAATTCGGCATTCTTTCTTAATAAAAACCCTTGAGAAAGTCGGGCTAGAAGGAACATACTTAAACATCATAAAAGCCATTTATGAAAAGCCCACAGCTAATATCATCCTCAATGGGTAAAAACTGAGAGCTTTCCCCCTGAGATCAGGAACACGACAGGAATGTTCACTCTCACCGCTGTTGTTTAACATAGTGTTGGAAGTTCTAGCATCAGCAGACAATAAAAGGAAATCAAAGGCATCAAAATTGGCAAAGATGAAGTCAAGTTTTCACTTTTTGCAGATGACATGATATTATACATGGAAAACCCAACAGACTCCACTAAAAGTCTGCTAGAACTGATACATGAATTCAGCAAAGTTGCAGGATACAAAATCAATGTACAGAAATCAGTTGCATTCTTATACACTCATAATGAAGCAGCAGAAAGACAAATAAAGAAACTGATCCCATTCACAATTGCACCAAGAAGCATAAAATACCTAGGAATAAACCTAAGCAAAGATGTAAAAGATTTGTATGCGGAAAACTATAGAAAGCTTATGAAGGAAATTGAAGAAGATACAAAGAAATGGAAAAACATTCCGTGCTCATGGATTGGAAGAATAAATATTGTTAAAATGTCAATACTACCAAAAGCAATCTATACATTCAATGCAATCCCAATCAAAATTGCACCAGCATTCTTCTCGAAACTAGAACAAGCAATCCTAAAATTTGCATGGAACCACAAAAGACCATGTAATATTAAAGAAGAAGATGAAAGCGGGAGGCATCACAATCCCAGACTTTAGCCTCTACTACAAAGCTGTAATCTTCAAGACAGCATTGTATTGGCACAAAAACAGACACATAGACCAATGGAATAGAATAGAGACTCCAGAATTGGACCCACAAAAGTATGGCCAACTAATCTTTGACAAAGAAGGAAAGAATACCCAATGGAAAAAAGACAGTCTCTTTAACAAATGGTGCTGGGAGAACTGGACAGCAACATGCAGAAGATTGAAACTAGACCACTTTCTTATCCCATTCACAAAAATTAACTCAAAATGGATAAAGGACTTAAATGTGAAACAGGAAACCATCAAAACCCTAGAGGAGAAAGCAGGAAAAGACCTCTCTGACCTCAGCCACAGCAATTTCTTACTCGACACATCCCCAAAGGCAAGGGAATTAAAAGCAAAAATGAACTATTGGGACCTCATGAAGATAAAAAGCTTCTGCACAGCAAAGGAAACAATCAACAAAACTAAAAGGCAACCAATGGAATGGGAAAAGATATTTGCAAATGACATATCAGACAAAGGACTAGTATCCAAAATCTATAAAGAACTCACCAAACTCCACACCCAAAAAACAAATAATCCAGTGAAGAAATGGGCAGAAAACATGAATATGCATTTCTCTAAAGAAGACATCCAGATGGCCAACAGGCACATGAAAAGATGCTCAACGTCACTCCTCATCAGGGAAGTACAAATCAAAACCACACTGAGATATCACCTCATGCCAATCAGAGTGGCTAAAATAAACAAAACAGGAGACTATAGATGCTGGAGAGGATGTGGAGAAACGGAAACCCTCTTGCACTGTTGGTGGGAATGCAAACTGGTACAGCCTCTCTGGAAAACAGTGTGGAGATTCCTCAAAATGTTCAAAATAGATCTACCCTATGACCCAGCAATAGCGCTGCTAGGAATTTACCCAAGGGATACAGGAGTGTTGATGCATAGGGGCACTTGTACCCCAATGTTTATAGCAGCACTTTCAACAATAGCCAAATTATGGAAGGAGCCTAAATGTCCATCAACTGATGAACGGATAAAGAAATTGTGGTTTATATACACCATGGAATACTACTTGGCAATGAGAAAGAATGAAATATGGCCTTTTGTAGCAACGTGGATGGGACTGGAGAGTGTTATGCTAAGAGAAATAAGTCATACAGAGAAAGACAGATACCATATATTTTCACTCTTATGTGGATCCTGAGAAACTTAACAGAAGACCATGGGGGAGGGGAAGGAAAAAAAAGTTAGGGAGTGAGCCAAACCATAAAAGACTCTTAAAAACTAAGAATAAACTGAGCGTTGATGGGGGGTGAGAGGGAGGGGAAAGTGGGTGATGGGCATTGAGGAGGGTACCTGTTGGGATGAGCACTGGGTGTTTTATGGAAAGCAAATTGACAATAAATTTCATAAAAAAGAAAAAGAAAAACAATTAGTAAAACATTAAGACATCTTCTTGCAAATGAAGTCAAAGGTTTAGCCCTGATAAACATTTTTGGCCATTGTGCCAAACAGTACTTAATACTTTAACAGAGATGACCGACCCAATTGTTCTGATGCTTATAGGAAAGCAAGGCAATAAAAACCCTCCAAAAAGCATTGTATGAACAGTTTAAATAATAATAGAATACTTATTTTCTTGGCATTTTCAACTCATAGTATATTGATTGAGATTCCTAAAAATATTGTATATTCCAATATGAAATTCAATGCTGGGCTTTAAAACCTGAAACGAAAATCTTTAAATAAAAGGTAGCTTTCCAAGGCTGGGAAACATGTAATTCATTCTAATCTTCTCTCCTTATTTCAGTTTCCTTATTTTGAGAAACTGAAGCCCTTCTCAGCTTATGCACATTTATGGAGAAATCATTTTTTTCTGAACTCTCATAATATCTGTAACATTTGCCACACAATTTAGCACTTGATTGTCATGATTTTCTATTGTTTTATTATTTATTGGCTCAATGTTTATCTTCTTATCCTCCTTCTTTAAACTGTGATTTCTTAAAGCATGGCACTACCTAGTGAACAACCCATTATAATCACCCAAGATGTTTGTTGATTGATCTGAATGTAAAAGTCGGAATCAAGATGGTTGTTTTTAAGCCAAAATATTAATCACAGGATATATAAAACCTGAGTTGTAATTATGGAGACTTTAGATGATACAGAAATTGACAATAATCTCGATCTAACTTTGTTAGTAATCAATGAACATATGATAAAAGCCCAGCTTTCTACGCAACTAACTGCACAAATACATTTACACCCTTAATGAGCATATACTTCGGCAGCATTCGCAGAACCTTTAACATAACCTTGCAATCCCCACTTAAGATCCATGGCTACACAAATGAATAAAAATATAAATGCTCTACAATTTTGCGGACATCAAATAAGACCAATAATTGCCTTAGGAAACAATATAAATAGATATATAGCACTGCTATACGTAGAACACATTTCCTGCTGGGAATTCTTTTATTACTTACTTGGCAAATAATCATACAACAACCTATTGAGATTTTCAGCCATTTGGCATATAACTGACATGATCCTCTATAGTATCTTTCAATGTAATTGTTTTAGCCCACACTTTTTTTGTGTAACTGGAAATCTCTCTCTTGATTAAGTTTGAGGGAAAATCAAAAAAGACAATTCAAGTACAATGGTAATGATAAAAAGTTTTGCCAAATACATTAACTATTATTGACACACCTAACTAAGTACTGTGTAGGATTAAAATTTAATAAAAATATCTTAACCTTACCTATATAACTTAACCTCAAAAATAACTAGAATAAAATAAATAAAAGTATAAATAAATGTTCTATATTGATTTTAATTTATAGCTAGCTTTAATATAAGATAATAGAAGAAAGCAAAGAAGAAAGTTGATGAGCAATGCCTTATAAGTAGGCAACAATTAAACTGGATACACTAGGCTTTGAAAAGGCATAAAGAACCTGGAGTATATCCTTCAGGATAATTTTTTCACTTATTCACCAAGTACATTTATTCAACAAGTTCACGCCTACTATGAACAAGAGATGTTTTTAATAGTAACAAATTTTCAACTTTTAAGACTAGATATGGTTCGTTAAACTTTCCAAAATCACTAAATTCTACATAGTGGTGAGTTTTGGGAATACTATGTTTGATCTAAAAGTACATGTAAATTTAAAGTAATACAACAGAGTTTTGATTGTAGCTTATAAAAGAAATCTAAAGAAATTTTTTAAGGTGCTACTTTGTCTTGCTTGGTTGCAGTAATTTTTAGAAGAAAAAGAGAATTGCTTTTTCTTTTTTCTTTCAATGTGTGCCTTCTAACGTTTTATTTATTTTTGAGAGAGAAAGAGAGAGAGACAGAGACAGAGACAGAGTGTGAGTGGGGGAGGGGCAGAGACAGGGAGAGAGGGAGACACAGAATCCCAAGCAGGCTCCAGGCTCTGAGCTGTCAGCACAGAGCCCCCGATGCAGGGCTCGAACCCACAAACCATAAGATCGTGACCTAAGCCAAAGTCGGATGCTTAACCAACTGAGCCACCCAGGTGCCCCCAAAAAGAATTGTTTTTAAAGGACAACTTAGATTGAAAAAATACATTCTTAGATGAAAAATAATTATTCTTCATAAATTATAGCCAAACCAAAGATCCACAGGCTGAAACAGTATGAACGAGGGCTAAGATAAGCCAAGGTCAAGACTGAAAATGTCACAGATCATTTAGACATGCCTTGTTTCTTTTTCCTCATTGATTAAGATAATTATCAATATTCCATACCTCATACATCTAGTATGATACTTAAGTAGATCAGACCTATTAAATAATTTGTGTTTTGAAGATAAATTTGTTCAACTCAGTAAGTATGAAATATATGTACTGCCAGGAATTAATTAGCTTGATTACTGTTTTCTAAAGTATATTCCTAGGAATCTTAGTCCAAAAAAAAAAAAAAAAAATGTTCCTACAGTGAAAATAAATTTCAAGCCACAGACTTAGATGTGCAAGGAATACAATTTTCTTTACTTTTCTTTTACTAAGCATAATTTCTAATTTGAGTCTCCATTCCATCTGATTGTAAAAATACAATTTCAATTACTCAAGGCCCCTAGGGGACAGGAGGAATCCTGTCTAAGTTGTCACTGTCTACCAAAGGTGGCATCTTCTGAGGTGTTCTTTTTTGTTTCTGATGTTCAGTGATGAGGCCATGCAGGACCTCCCCCCCCCCCCCCCCCCCCACATCACTGGTTCATTATGTCCTGTTAATGGCTCTCACTGCTGGGTCTGTGCTGGTTGTAGTCATGTGAAAAGCATTTTTCTGCTGAACTTTCAAGGAGCTAGGACACAGACTCTCTTTGCTTTTACTTCTCACCTCGCTCTGTTTCCCCTACAACACTCTTTCCTCTCTATCTAGTTCAAAAAAACAAACAAACAAAAAAAAAACAAAAACTATTAATGACTTTCTGAAGAGGATACATAATCACAATACTGGTACATTCTGAATCCAAACCCTTTTCTGTTTGACATTCTTCAAACTTATTACAGGATACTTATTACAGGATACACGATACAAACAAACCAATAAACTAGCAGCATTCACCAGAACCAATGTTCCCTGGAATACCAACTGAGAAACACCTGCATTCATCCTTGAAATAATTTGGTAGCAATAAAAGTGCTATTCAAACTTTTGGCCGTTGTTTGGAAATAAGGGGAAAACTTATTCTGGTTTAAACAAAGTTACCATATTGTTTTGACATGCAATCATATCTATTTTAAAATTCTCTTCAGTTATTTTATAAATGTTTTGTTTTTGAAAGAGATATTTAAAATAGGTACTCAGGGAACAGAATAGGACATTTTATTCTAAATCCAAATTATGTAAGTTTGAAACAGTTTCCTTGTTTCAGGGAAATATCTACAGTCCTCACCATGAATCTGACACCATTAATAGATAATGAATGTCCTTTGTAACATTCCCTAGAGAAAGGCAGTTTGCCTGCTATGTATTGCCATGTGCAGGAGTTTCATTAGGTTTATATAAGGCCTCACTAGTTAGAGCTCCAAAGTCTAAAACCTTTTCAAGATTTCTCCTATTCAGGTCTAGTCCACAGTTAGACAATTATTTTAACATACACATTTGAGTTATTAATAATGCATTTATATATTTTCTAACAAAAGTTTAAAAATAGATAAGTATCATTAAAAAGTATTCCTACATGTTATGAAATCAGCACCTTGTTTAATTTTAGGCCATAAATGGTCCTTGGGAAACAGTATATATACTTTTGACTGATGATATCATAATTACCTTTTGGATTTTATACTCTGCACTTATGAGCAAAATAAGTTATGTATATAAAGAGTTCAGTTTCGCCTATAAATTTGGAATTTTCCAGATTTACTAAAGGCTTTTTTTTTTTTAATTTTTTTTTTCAACGTTTATTTATTCTTTTTGGGACAGAGAGAGACAGAGCATGAACGGGGGAGGGGCAGAGAGAGAGGGAGACACAGAATCGGAAACAGGCTCCAGGCTCTGAGCCATCAGCCCAGAGCCCGACGCGGGGCTCGAACTCACGGACCGCGAGATCGTGACCTGGCTGAAGCCGGACGCTTAACCGACTGCGCCACCCAGGCGCCCCACTAAAGGCTTTTTTTTTAAGTGGTCCATATTTCTAAGTGTGGTAAAGGTGAGTCACAAAAATGAGGTGAGTGAGAATGCCTTTGTCTTCAGACAGTCAATGATCTTTGAATATGCAAACACTTGATTCTTTAGGACTCAGAATCTTTGCAACAAAAGTAAAGATTAGGGCAAGTAATGTGAGAAACATAAGTACTGGGATTATGTAGATCAAGACAAATTATTGCACAATTAGCAGAATAAGTATTTTTCAAGTCATGAAAATTATGGAAACTTAAAAATTTACTTTTACCCAACTGATGCACACTGAAATCTTTTGATTCTTACTAATGAACACTTTTTTTTTAAAGATAGGATTTCAACATGCAAACAGCATTATCTTTTTTTAATTAAATAAATTGGGTTTAAAATACAGGAAAACTGTAACTGGAATCTATAATCTCTGTGATTTAGTTGTTCCCAGAGATAGTGCTAATAAAATAGGAAATTGTGAGACTCATAACCAGTTGGAAAGTCAAAGACAAAGGAGAAAAGAAGGTCAGAAATGCTCTACCTCTGATTGGCTAATTGCCATTTGGAAAGGAACTTAATTATGTGCCTCAAATTAATCCATTTATAATAAATGCCTGTCTTCTAAGGAAATTTTATGACTCTATTAATATAAGACTGTTGCAACATGTTGCATTCAAGGTCCCCTTTTGCTCACCATATACTCATCTAAAGTTTTGCTTTATCGTTAAACTATCTGCCTACCATGTTCTTAAGTCTGTTGGAGGCGTGAAAAATTGAGGTTATGTCTATGTTTGACCAACTTCAACCCTATAATAACAGAGTGTTTTTGGATAATGATCCCCAGTAGTATTTGGTTTGCCATTAGTGTAAGCCGTTGGATAGTTTTCAAAATAGCATAGGAAAGCAGAAACAAACACTCTATTATTCTAAAATGACAAAATCAATAATAATTTGAATGATCATGCAGAAATCTTCCTTGGGCAGCTGTCCATCTCTACATTGATGATCAAGCAGTAACTTGGGAGTGATATAGAATATAATTCTCATACCATAAGAGCTCTCAGAATGCAAATAAGGGCCTTGAACTCAGTCAGTGCTGGAAACAAAACTGGGTATGCAGATGCAAAGAGAACCGAGTTCCAAGTATGCCAATGAATGTCAAGTCTCTAATGTCACCTAATCAATTTTATAAGATATCCCATTGGTGCTCTGTAGATTTCCCTCCATGACATGTTAATTTTGGTGACCAAGTTCTATCAGCATGGTGACACTCTCTGCAAAAGTCAAAAGTAAAGTTGGGGCACCTGGGTGGCTCAGTCAGCTGGGCATCTGACTTTGACTCATGATCCCCCAGTTCACCAGTTCAAGTCCCACCTCCGGCTCTGTGCTGACAGCTCAGAGCTGGAGCCTGCTTCAGGTTCTGTGTCTCCCTCTCTCTCTCTGCCTCTCCCCCACTCACACTCTGTCTGTCTGTCTGTCTCTCTCTCTCTCTCTTAGAAATAAAGATTTAAAAAACATATATTTTTTTAAAAAGTCAAAAGTAAATGATAGTCTTTATCACTAACTGAAAAAAATGGGGGGCTTCTTTTTTTTTCAATATATGAAGTTTATTGTCAAATTGGTTTCCATACAACACCCAGTGCTCATCCCAAAAGGTGCCCTCCTCAATACCCATCACCCACCCTCCCCTCCCTCCCACTCCCCATCAACCCTCAGTTTGTTCTCAGTTTTTAAGAGTCTCATGCTTTGGCTCTCTTCCACTCTAACCTCTTTTTTTTTTTTTTTTCCTTCCCCTCCCCCATGGGTTTCTGTTAAGTTTCTCAGGATCCACATAAGAGTGAAAACATATGGTATCTCTCTTTCTCTGTATGGCTTATTTCACTTAGCATCACACTCTCCAGTTCCATCCACATTGCTACAAAGGGCCATATTTCGTTCTTTCTCATTGCCACATAGTACTCCATTGTGTATATAAACCACAATTTCTTTATCCATTCATCAGTTGATGGACATTTAGGCTCTTTCCATAATTTGGCTATTGTTGAGAGTGCTGCTATAAACATTGGGGTACAAGTGCCCCTATGCATCAGTACTCCTGTATCCCTTGGGTAAATTTCTAGCAGTGCTACTGCTGGGTCATAGGGTAGGTCTATTTTTAATTTTTTGAGGAACCTCCACACTGTTTTCCAGAGTGGCTGCACCAATTTGCATTCCCACCAACAGTGCAAGAGGGTTCCTGTTTCTCCACATCCTCTCCAGCATCTATAGTCTCCTGATTTGTTCAAAAAATGGGGGGCTTAAAAATGGGAAAATCTTACTACACATAAGATTTATCATTTATTCATTGTATTTATTCATAATTGTTATTATAATACAAATCTTATTAAAAACAACATTATTTTCAGATCCTTAGTTTTATTTTTGGAAATAGAGCCTAAATATTACTTACATAAAATTTGGACACTCTTAATTAGATTCACATCAAATGGGTTTTTTCATGGATCAATTTGTTTGGGATAATGAAGAACATCCTCTTGGTAGCAAGACCAGAACTCAATATTATTGTACTTTTAATACTTAATTCAATGATCATATTATACCAGAAGTCTTTTAACTAGGGGCGCCTGGGTGGCTCAGTCAGTTGAGCGTCGACTTTGGCTCAGGTCACGATCTGGCGGTTGACAAGTTTGAGCCCCACGTCGGGCTCTGTGCTGACAGCTCAGAGCCTGGAGCCTGCTTCAGATTCTGTGTCTCCCTCTCTGTCTGCCCCTCCCTCACTCATGCTTTGTCTCTATCTCAAAAATAAATAAACATTATTTAAAAAAAAAAAAGAAATAATTTAACTGGATTTCAACTATACTATACATTAAGTAGTTATACACGTAATCTTTACAATTTCACAAATGATATCCACAGTGAAATAAGAAAATACTGGTAAAGCAAAATACTGTGTTCAGATTATTTTGAAGTACACATGTACCAATAGAATTTAAAAAACTGAAATAATAAATGCATAAAAGTACAAAACAAAATTTCTCCTTTTCACCAGAACATGGTGTATTGCATTCTTGTTAATAAAATTTATTGTGCTATTTTTATCTATAAAGCAATGCATATTCTAACATAGTGCATTTGGAAAACATAACAAATTTTTTAAATAGCACAAAATTATTCACAATCATGCAGACGTCTACTTTGAACCCTTGAGATGGCTATTCTCCAGACCCATCAAAGCTCCAAGACTGACAACATCAATCTAGCTATTTGGTCAGCCCCAGAAAAGTTGGGGTGTTGGGATGTGGATCAATTCTTTTATTCTCCAGAATAATCTGAGAGCTGAATTTTTCATCCACTCACTCTGCTGAGCAGGGGGAAGGACCTATGGCATCTACCACCCAAAGGAACTGTCTCCTTTCTCCTCCAGGTAGCTAAAATATGCCAGTACCACTTAAGTTCCAAGACTGGAACGAGAGAAGCCAGTCCTCTGAGAAGCCCCCTCAGAAAAGCTGGAGTGTTATATGCAGAAACCAACCCCTTTCCATCCCTGGGAGAAGCTGAGAACTAGTAGGTCTCTTGACTGTAAGGTTCTGTATCAGGGATAGGGATTCTGGAGAATATCCTGAATCTCTCTACTGGCTTCAGTGAGTCTGGTTTCACATTTTTCCAGGGTGTAAGAGCCTTTTAATTCATTTCTAGGTTTCTCACAGAAAGAATTTTTCTGTGAATTACTGCTGAATATTTCTGTTTATGGAAAGAAAAAGAGTCCAAGACTTCCTACTCTGCCATCTTGCTAATGTCACCCCCCTAGTTTCTCTATTACTACATATTGAACTATAGGTAATATGGATGTTTTGATTAGAAAACAGTAATTTGAATTTAAAGTTTCCATCTTTTAAAATATATCCATTTAAATAAATAAGATTCACAAGACTATAGCAAGGAAAGTGAAAAAAGTCATAAGTAAGATTCTTCAATGTTGCAGAAAGATCTCTTCTTAATCATTTCCTTATATTTAAACATGTCCTTTTCCCTATCACTTGTTTCTGGATTTTGTGTGAACATAAAAATAACAAAAATAATATTGATAATGATTATGGTAGGTAGCTAGCATATATTGAAAGTTTGCTATGGACCATTATACTATTAATCAGCTTTCAGTTGACTCTCCTACCTGTCTGAAAATACCTTTGGAATACATATGAATTGTAATAGAAGCAACCATTGAAGCAGAAATTGAAAAAATGTTATTTAGAGCCCATGAAGTTGTCCTTTCTCCTAGTTCAAAATGATATGTGTAATTATATAAATTATATACACATATAATTATATATATAATTTTTCCTACATGTTCCTGACATTTTCTAGTGTTATAGTGATTAAATAATGATGAGTAGCTAGAGTAAAAAAAAAACTGTGTTGTTCATAAGATTTCACCCATTTGATTGCATATTGTTTATGGTTGTTTTCTTGCTCTAAGCAAAACTGAGTAGATATGACAAGACACTGACCTGCAAAGCCTACAGTATTTAATAATTGGCCCTTTATAGAAAAAACTTTGCTGATCTCTTTCTAGATGATCTAAACAATCTAGATCTAGATGAAAGAATGTGTACTAGTACTATAAGATATATAAAAATATATTACTGATAGAAATTAATGACTATTGGAAGAGGTGCAGTAAGGAAACAAATTCACTTTGTTTTGATTTCCTTTGTTTCGAGTTTTTACTTATATTCTAATTAGTTAACATACACTGTATTATTAGTAGAATATTAGGGTAGAATTTAGTGATTCATCACCTACATATCACTTGTGCTCATCACAAGTGTCCTCCTTAATACCCATCCCCCATTTAGCCCATCCCCCACACTCCTCCCCTCCAGCAACCCTCAGTTTGTTCTCTATAGTTAACAGTCTGTTTTATGGTCTGTCTCTCTTCCCCACTCCATGTTCATCTGTTTTTGTTTCCTACATCCACATGTGAGTGAAATCATATGTTATGTCTTTCTCTGATTTAGCTTGCTTAGCATAATACACTCTAGTTCCATCCACGTCATTGTAAATGGCAAGATTTCATTCTTTTTGATGGGTGAACAATATTCCATTGTATATGTATACCACTTCTTCTTTAGCCATTCATTGGTCGATGGACATTTGGGCTGTTTCCATAATTTGGCTATTGTTGATTACACTTTATAAAAATCTGGGTGCATGTGTCCCTTTGAATCAGTATTTTTGTATCCTTTCGGTAAATACCTAGTAGGGCAATTGGTGGATCATAGGGAAGTTCTATTTTTAACTTTTTGAGGAATATCCATACTGTTTTCCAGAGTGGCTATACCAGTTTGCATTTCCACCAACAGTGTAAGAGGGTTCCCCTTTGTCCACATCCTCGCCAACATCTATTGTGTCTTGTGTTGCTAATTTTAGCCATTCTGACAGGCGTGAGGTGGTATTTCTTTGTGGTTTTAATTTGTACTTCCCCGATGATGAGTGATGTTGAGCATCTTTTCATGTATCTGTTAGCCATCTGGGTGTCTTCTTCAGAAAAATGTCTATTCGGGCCTTCTGCCCATTTTTTAATTGGATTATTTGTTTTTGGGTATTGAGTTTGGTAAGTTCTTTACAGATTTTGGACACTAACCCTTAACTGATATGTCATTTGTACATATCTCCCATTCCATCAGTTGCCTTTTAGTTTTGTTGGTTATTTCCTTCACTGTGCAGACGATTTTATCTTGATGAAGTCCCAATGGTTCATTTTATTTCTAATTATTTTAAGCTGTATATTTCCATGTAATATACAAAGGTATTCCTGCATTTTTCCATTTGATCATCACAAAATTAAAACTAGCATTTATCATAAACTATGGAAATGGTTGGAATGGACAATTGTTTTCCTTTCTGATAAGAGACCACTTTTTTTTTATCAAAATGGTTTGAATCTGATTCTTCACTTTACTAACAACTTCTATAATCATAACACCATGTTGTGATCTTCCATAATTCTGCTAATGATTCTTTAAGAATAGCAGATGCATGTTGGGATAGGACATATGGCCTTAAAGGGACCACATAGGAATAATGCCTTCAAACTTCTTTGCACAATTATGTATTAAAATTCATTTCCTTTGCTTTTTTGCACCATGCTCTGCCAGTGATAAAGACAGCTTGAGTTTTGGATTCTGATTCTCACTCAGAGTTAACAACTACTTCTTGGCACTTGATTCATTATCAGGCTTACCTCTCAACTTTATTGTTTAAGATGATTGGACCCCTCCCTCTGTGTTCTGCATGTCTTATCAATGATTTGATGCTGGCTGTGTGCACATTTTAGAACTTGAGTCATGTGGTTTCAAAAGTACATGCCTTAATAAAAAAAAAAAAGTACATGTCTTGTCAATGCCTAAAAATTAACATATCTAAATTTAAAATTTCAAAATGTGCCTTCCTTTACTCCATTTCTTTCAAGTTTTCAATTCTCCATAGTGACACAATCAAGCCAACAGAACTCAAAACTGCTTTAACTTCTCCCTCTCCTTCATTCCCTTGCTAGCAGTTTTCAGTTCCCCTCAATTTTGCTACAAAACCTCTTTGTGCCCATTCTCCCTGAACAAAGCACACACACTTCTGCCTCCACTCCTATGCCCATTGAGTAACACCCAGAAAACCTCTAGCAGACAGACCTTCTTCAAACTCTTCTATAATCTCTACCCAAAACACACAGAATCATAGGAAAATGCAGTTTTAAAGCTTCAAGGGGTCTAAGATATTTAATCCAAGGTTCTTATTGTATTTGCCTAAATCCAAGCTCAGATTGTATCTCTCTTCACACCTGGCTCAAAATTCTCCCTTACTTTCCTTAACTTAAATTAAGTTTAAACATTTGATCTTATCATGGAAACTTGTAGCCATCTGCAGTCCATTCACATTTCCAGCTTTCTCTCTCCCTATTCCCTTCCATGATTGTATACTCCAGACCACCAGTCTCATCCCTTTCCAGTCATGAACTAATATATTATTCTTTTCCACAGCACATCTACTAAGATTTGATTTTTACCAATCTTCAGGTACCAGTCTATGCTTATCTCATTGCTGTAGCTAATGAGAAATTCGGACTTTGAGTTAACTATTTCTATGTACATAAAACATGGCCCATCAGCATCTTCTGCATCATTTACTCATATAGGTACCACTTAGTCTTTCTTCCCTATCAAGATAGCAATCTCCTTGAGTAATTGGACTATCTATATGGGGCTCAGATTTGTTTGTTTGTTCATTTGTTTGTTTTACCTTTTTATAGGGCATCTCCCACTGAGCTCTGCACATAAGAAGTTTTCAATAGGGATGCCTGGGTGACTCAGCCGGTTAAGACTCCAACTCTTGATTTTGGCTCAGGTCACGATCTCACAGTTCTTGGGTTCCAGCCCGGCATCAAGCCCCGTGGCAAGCCCCGTGTAAAGCCCCGTGTACAGTGTGTGAAGCCTGCTTGGGATTCTCTCTCCCTCTCTCTGTACCCCTCCCCTGCCTGCACTCTCTCTCAAAATAAATAAACATAAAAAAAGAATCTTTCAATAAATCTTTAATGAGTGAGTGAATCAAATCAAGAGATAGCTTTTTATTCACCCCCCAATTGATCCTTTGGAATCTTTTGGGATATATAATATAAGCTCACAAATTTTCCAGACTCAAAAAATAATTAGATGACCATTTTTTTCATGGATCCCTATGTTTTAATAACCATGAACCAAAGATCTTTATTCTATTTGTCCTGTGCTATTCTATACAGTTCTAGCTCCGTTATTTTCCTTCTCTGATTAGAGAGTCATTGTTTACAAATCGTGAAATCTTTATGGGTTCAGTGACTTTCTATAGTAGATAAATAATGATTGTGGCCTCAGTTAATATGGTAATTACACTGTGGTAAAGGCATTTTACAGAATGTACTCTCAAAAACAAACAAAAAAGTCATGAAGTACTGCTTCTACCTTTTAATTTTCTTGTCTTTTTCACAGAAAACTCCCATCTCATGCTTTTTTTCTTTAGCATAAAAATTATGAACTTTGGGGAAGAAAAAAATCTCCAGCTAATTTTTATCATTGTCCTAGTTACCTCATGTTTCATATTTTTAAAGGAAAGAGCTCATTATTTACAACTTTGCTGAGTGAATTATTTTATGGGTGAGTATACAGCTTTATCAGTCATTCTAAAGATGTGTTTATTAGCTATTTAGTCTCATATTAAAGTAAGAGAAGCCCATTTTACTAAAACTTCGTATTTTCTTTTCACCTTGCACTGCAATACGATATTCATATTTTACCCATATGACAATAAGTTTCAAACTCTGAGATGGCCAAGAGAAGCTTATTTCAACTTTTTTTGTACAAAGAATGAAAAATTGTATGAAAGAATTAAAAATTAAAAATTAAAAATCTGGAAAGTATGCAGTAAAAAGGCTTGCACAATATGGTATGTATAACATATAAGTTTAGATTCATTTCAGTGTCAATACCTACACTATTTCAAAACTTCCTTGAGTACATAAAACAAATCTATCAGTAAAGGCCAACTTTGTAGCTTAACTATTTAGCATATTCAGAGTTCTGAATTTGAGTCTTCTAACATGAAAAAATACATTATTTTTAAATATGTTTTTTACTGAATGCTGACCTTTTGCTTATGTAACATTGTCTAATTTGATAACTTAGGTTGTACTGGAAAACTATTTTTCCTCCCCTCACTCATACAATAAACATTTAAATTCCCATTTTATACCAGATTCTGTGCTTGGCACCGGAGATGTAAAATTAAGTAAGGCACAATCCAGACATCAAAGCTCTTAAAGCTTAGCAGAGGGAGATATATGTAAATATATGAGGACAATCTTGGTGTGTTTTCAATTTTTTAATTTTTTTTTTTTTTACTTTTGAGTAAGAGAGAGAGACAGAGATAGACAGAGCACAAAGAGGGGACAGACAGAGAGAGATGGAGACACAGAATCCAAAGCAGGCTCCAGGCTCTGAGCTGTCAGCACAGAGCCCCTGATGCAGGGCTCGAACCCACGAACCATCAGATCATGACCTGAGCTGAGTCGGAGGCTTAACCAACTGAGCCACCTAGGCACCCCGACAATCTTGTTTTATACCTTTTAAACCCTAAATGTTGTGAGTAGGTATTATTAGGGGAAGATGTCAAGCTGAATCATATGACACTGTGGTTTTGTAATTCAAGAGTAGCTGAAGATCAGCAATTTCACATGGGTTCTATTTATAGAAAGGAGAGGCAATTCTAAATGAAGAGGAGAATGATGATGAGAAATAAAAACAGGTCTTGAATAATGAGTCTATGTTCTCTAGACCAGGTAAAATGCAGAGGCACCAGTCTTCAGCCTTCTTACCTTCAGGTCCACTTCATCTTTCCTCTGCTCTGTGTCACCGAGGGACTGACCCAGTTAAGTTACAATTTGGCCAGTTGAGTCTTTGGGATTGGAAGGTAGCACTTTTCTGTCCCTGGAAGTATCTTTGGCAATGTCTGTATTTCTAAATGGCTGCAACTTCCCCTGAGAAGGCTCACCAGTATTTCTGCTTCTTCTGAGTGACCCCAAGCCCTTGGGCTCTGTTCATATCATCTCCCTCCTTTGTTCCTCTAGTTTAGGATTTCCAATGTCCCATTATTGTGAATTTTAGTTGTCCCATTGTCCTGCCCACCTTCTCAGTTTTTTTAAAAATCATTTGCTTAAATTACCTGAGATTTATATATGTAGAATATTTTCTATTTTATGAATAGACCTGACTGATACAAAATTAAAGGGCAAATGTGCTCCTATCTCTCTTATTTCTCTGCAGAGATGTTTATTTCCTTCAGGAATAGCATGGGACCCATCTCCATCTGAGGGAAGATAAAGGCTGTCCTGAACAACCTCTTTACTTCTTTCAGAGACAAACATGATTACGCCAATTGATCAGTTAATGATTTTTACTGTCCCTAAATGAACTTCCTTCACCCCACCAACTCTTAAAATGTTTAACTCTTAAAATCTTTCTTGTAACTGGGAATCCTTAACCTCAGCTGAAATACCCTATGCCAAGTAAACTCCTAACCTCTTTGTGGTTCTGTTCGCCTAGGATTAAGAGCTTAGCAAAATTTTTTATATCCACCAAACTATAAATTATCATGATTGCTTGCTAGAAAATACAGATACTAATATCTCTACCCAGAGATTATTAGAGGGTCTGAATGTGGCTAAGAAATCTACATTTCAGCAAAGTACCCAAGAATATTCAGATGGATATGTTCCCTGTGCCATGCTAAGACAAGTTGCACCAAGGAAAATAAATAACCAGATACACCTGGACATTTGGGTTGGAATACCTGGCCTTCTTATTCAATGTAAGTGTAACAATTTCCCCAAGCTATTCTTTCCCCTAAAAACAAGCAAACAAACAACAATAATAATAATAAACAATAACCTGTGGGCCTAGAAACTTTGAAATTATTACATTTTCTAAAGAACTCTTTGCGGATTTTGTTTTTTAGGACCAGACTCCTACATTGCCTGTGTCCTTCTGACATAAGAGCACAAATATGGCTTCCAGATCAGGGTCAAGCATAATAGATAGATAGATACATAGATAGAGACTTATACATCACTGTATCTGTATATACTATATATCTGTATAATGTATGCAATATCTACCTATCTGCTGAAGTGAAGTGGTATGAATTCACAGATGGCTAATAGAAGAGACAGAGTGGAAAACACAAGTACTTATATGTTTACTTTTATTTCTTTAAAGCGAATGGGTAAGTGCCCTGTATGCCCCTCTCCAGGAATTTGTGTGAAATATAAACCCAATATGGTTTCATTAAATCATGATGCTCAGCATCACTAAACATTAATATTCTTTATTTCTTAAGCTGTAATGAATCAGTCTGAATGAAGCAACATTCAATGACAAAACAAATCAAAATTTATATTTCTTAGAGATTGTCCTTTCTTTCAGTAATTACTCACTGATTAGGAATAAAGACTACATTAAGCATAACTTTTTGTCATCACTGGATAGCAGAAATAAATGTATATGGTCAGAGTTATGAATGGTATCTGAAAAAAGACTGGATACTGACTTGGCTGAAATCTCAGGTTTTCCATTGCAGAGGGAAAAAGCAATGATTCCTCAATTCATAGGAAGAAGATGAAAGTATTTTCAATTATCAGCTTAGGGCTAAGATCTCATCCCCAAGTCACATGTTTGGGAAAAGTGTTCTTGCTGAGACTTCAGGGCATCATAAAAAAATGTGACCTGTGATCACATTATGTGATATCATAAAGATACTGAGAGCTGAAACTTTGGCATAAGGTGACGAAGGGGTCTTTAAAACATTGATGGAATTGGCATACCATACTAAAAAAAATGTTATTTACATGTAGGTTTACAGTGTTCTTTGTGTTCAAAGTATTTGTGTGCTATTGGAAAATGTGTGAACTTATTTAAGTTCTTGCACAAAGGAAATAAGGAGTTGAGCTAGAGAAGGCTGTCAAAATAATGGCCAAAGAGTGGTCGTTCCTTCATACTGCAGTACTATTATAAAAGAAACTCTCTTGGCCTGGCATGGAACAACCTGGTCTGTACCACTGCTGTTGTTACATTTGACAAATTCAGAGTAAATAACCCAGAGTCCAGTAAATTCTTATCAATGAAGGAGCTGCTCTTTTATTACAAAATTTACAAGGAAGAAAGGTAAGAAAATAACCCTCTTCCACCAATATATATCTCCTGTATGTAAACTGAACAACTGTAATCTGAAATGATTGCTTTGTTTGAATCAACAAACAGACCGCACCCATGTAGCTAGGATGTGGAGGAATCCTTTACAGGAAATGTACAGCCCTTTTGTCAATTACCTGGAAAAATTTGAGATACAGGCAGGAAAAGGGCAAGAAGTCTGAGTCACTGCAAAGTAGACTGAGACTGGGGAAAGAGAGAACCTCCTTACTACCTCTGGGTTTTGCTATCTTGGACCAGAACTCTGAGGATTCTAGTTATTATTAATGAGTGCTGTCAGCAGGTAGAGAGAAAGCAATCTCTGGAACTGGAAGATGGATTGAGACCTACACAGGGAGAAAGTCTTAAATCTGGTACATGGCAGCCATGCTGATATGATGGTAGATATCATATAGAAGACACCTTGAAGCTTGCTCAACAGGCTTGCTTAAGGACACCTGCACTTTAAAACAAGTCCTATACCAAATATTGCCTCATACTATTAGCAAGTCTAGTCATAGAGGCTTTTTTTTACTCTATTTCTTTTAAAGTCTTTTTAAGTTTTTATTTATTTTAAAAGAGAGAGAGAGAGAGAGAGAGAGAGCATGCAAGTGGTGGAAGGGCAGAGAGAAAGGGAGAGAGAGAATCCCAAGCAGGCTCCACACTGCCAAGACATAGCCTGATGCAGGGCTCTAACTCACCAACCCATGACATCATGACTTAAGCCAAAATCAAGAGTTGGACACTTAACCAACTGAGCCACCCAGGACCCCTATTTTTTTTAAATGATGAGTTAACTTAGTCTTTACTTCTGAGGCATAAATTGCTGTTTAGGTATAATTCTCTTATTTAATCCTCCAAGTTTTTAAAGGGTTCTAATCATGAATCCTTTACTGAAATGAGAGAATAACCATACTCAAAAAAAAAAAAAAAAAAGGAAAAAACTGAATGTTGACCCACTTACCTCATACACAAAATTAACCTGAAATAGATCTTAGACCTAACTTTACAAATTAAAACCAAAAATTTAAGAACAGAATATTGGAGAAGATTTTTTGACTTTGAAATAGTCAGAAATTTCCTATATTGAACACAAAAAACATATATCACAAAAGAAAAAAAATCATAAATTGGACTCCATCCAAAGTAAAATCTAGTCTGGAAGAGAAAAGAGGAAAAGAAAAACAAGCCACAAATTGAAAGAAAACATCTGACAAGGACTGCTAGGACTTCTTTTACAAAGAAGTAAAAATCAATAATAAAGACAACAACCAATTTTTTCAAATGGAAAACAAACTTCGAGCTGATATTTAAAAAAAAAAAAAAAAAAGATGCACAGTTGTCCAGTAATCACATGGAAAAGTGCCCAGTGCCAGTGTGATCAGGGAAAAGTAAAATAAAATGACAGAGATTCCATTCCACATACCTCAGAATAACTACAAATAAAAAGGCTGACATCAAATGTTGGCAAGGATATGGAGCACCTGGAGATCTTCTACATTGTTGATTGAAGTGGAAAGTGGAACTGGAAAATTTTATGACAGTTTCTTATAAAGCTAAATGTAAACATAGCCTATAACCAATAATCCCACTCTTAGAAATTTACTAAAGAAAAATGCCAACATATGTTCAAACAAATCATTGTACAAGAATATTTACAGTAGTTTTATTCCTAAAAGACTCAAATGGGAAAAAAATCCATCAGTGGGAGAATGGATTGATAAATATTCAGTGCAATGTTACTCAGTAATAGAAAAGGAATTAATATAACAACATGAATAAATCTCAAAAAAATTATGCTGAGTTAAAAATCTAAATATAAAATTGTGAGTATTCTAAAATTTATAAATCATATTCCAGAAAAGAAAAAAATGAGTCAATGGCAAAAAAAATAAATAAGAAAGGTGATTGCAGTTGGAAATGACTGGAAAATGGCATGAAGGACTATTCTAGGATGAAGGTAAAAATCTATGTATTTATATGGGTGTGTCATATAAGTATATGCATTTTTCTTGCAAAAGTCACATCAAAACTGTGAACATATTACAATACAGTTAATGAATTTCATATTCAGGTATTGGGGGAAACAACGTACTCTAAAATAAAAATAATAATAATATTCCTTGATGGATAGATAGAAGGATGATTAGATGAACATGATTTCTAAAACTGGAAGTGAAATGTAATGACTGGCTGTAGGTGGCATATATACACATATTAACTGTAAAGTTCTTTAAAACTTGCTGTATTTTTGGAGCTCTTATAATAAAGACTTTGGAAAAATGAATAAAGATCTGGAACAGACTTTGCAAAAGAAGATAAACAAAATAAGCATATGTAAAGATGTTCAGCATCATTAGTCGTCAGAAAAAGGTTAATTAAAACACAGTGAGGGGCGCCTGAGTGGCTCAGTCAGTTAAGCGTCCGACTACAGCTTAGGTCATGATCTCATGGTTTGTGATTTTGAGCCCCACGTCGGGCTCTGTGCTGACAGCTCAGAGCCTGGAACCTGCTTCAGATTCTGTGTCTCCTCCTCTCTCTGCCCCTCCCCTGCTCATGCTCTGTGTCTCTCTGTCTCTCAATAATAAATAAACGTTAAAATTTTTTTTTAAAACAACACAGTGAGATACCACTACACAGCTACAAGAATGGCTAAAATTAAAGACTGATGATAGAATGTGTTGATGAGGTTTTGGAATAACAGAAAATTTCATACTATGATAGAAAGAATATAAAATTGTCAACCACTTTGGATAGCAATTTGGCAGTTTCTTATACCATAAAACTCCAAAATCCCTTTTCAAAGTATTTAACCAAGAAAAACGAAAACATATATCCACATAAAGGCCTGTGCATGAATCTTAATAATAACTGTATTCACGATATCCAAAAATTAGAAACAAACCAAATGTCTAACCACCAGTGAATAGATAAATACTGTGATATATCCATACAATTGAGTATTACTGAGCAAATATGGAGTGAATTACTGATATGATCAATATCATAGATGAATCCAAAATCATTTTGCTGAACAAAGAAGTCAAAAGTCAAAAGAGTACATTTATATTAAAGCATAGAATAGCAAACTAATGTAGAGTTAACCATTGAACAACATGGGGGTTACAAGCACCAAGCCCCCACATGCAGTTGAAAATCCACCCGTAACTTTGACTCCCCAAAAACTTTACTAAGACCTTGCTGCTGAAAGTCTTACCAATAACATAAACAGTAGATTAACAAATACTTTGTGTGTTATGTACATTACCTAGTGTATTCTTGTAATAGTATGTAAGCTAGAGAAAAGAAACTGTTAAGAAAATCATAAGGAAGATAAAGTACATTTATAGTACTGTACTGTATTTATTAAAAAAGGGGGGGACCACCTGGGTGATTCAGTTGTTAAGCATCCAACTTCAGCTCAGGTCATGATCTCACAGTTCGTGACTTCGAGCCCCACAGTGGGCTCTGAGCTGACAGCTGGGAGCCTGGGGCCTGCTTTGGATTCTGTGTCTCCCCCTCTCTCTGCCCCTCTCCTGTTCACACTCTATCTCTCTTTCTCTCTCGAAAATAAACAAACATTAAAAATTTTTTTTTTTCAATATGTGTATAAGTGGACCCATGCAGTTCAAAACCTGTGTTATTTAAGGGTCAAATGTGTAATTTTAGAAAACAGGACAGGGGCTGTAAAGATGAGTGAAGCTTTTGAGGTATTGGAAATGTTCTGTATCTTCTGGTGTGTACATATGTTGGTGTGTGTGTTTCTCACACAAGGTTTCACAGAACCTTGAACTTAAAATCACAAGATTTAATTGTAAGCAAATTACAGCTCAATATAGTTAGTTAAATATAAAAACATGAATTGCTGTTATTAGGTCAACTGTGGAAAATGTAGAAGATCCCATGCTTGAGGACAAAGTGGAGAAGCAGAGGGCAGTATCTCCTGAAGTGGAAAGGCGAAGACCAGCCAGCTGCTCAAGCCCTAGCTCATTGTTCTGTGCCTCCCCGGGGGATCAGAGGTATACCTGATGTAGAAATGGCCTCTATCATCACGGAGGGGAGGCAGAAAGGAGAGTAAAACAAGGCAGTGGAAAAGCCAATGTCAAACAGCTTGACATTGGGCCCTTGGTCTTGTCCCAATTTGCCCAGGGTCATTTCCTGTTTATTGCTACTCATCTGGTGTAATTACTAATAGCACACCCTTTTACTCTGGAAGGGTGTTCCAGTTCAGTATCTAAATACTACCATCACCCAAACTTTGCCACATTGAAAAGACTTTTATAGACCATTTCTAAAATTTTCCAACTTGTTTGTATCTTTGGGCAAACCTACCTGTCCAGTTTGAACTGCAGAATTATAAACTGAAAGCAGGTCAGAACTCATGTCCTTGGTCCTGATTCCTGACCTAGTCCTTGGGACTCACACTCCACATCATGCCTTCTTTTCATGTGCTCTGACTGACCACTACACTCCATAGCAGAGTAGAAACCTAGGTTTCCAAGCCGTCTAAAATTTACTGGACATACCTATTAATTTTTGGTGTTGTTTACCAAGGACTTTGATTACAATAATAGAGTTTAATTTGAAAACACTTGTTAAGATACTCACATGAATTTATTCCAATCCCGTCCTTTCTGGGCCCCAATAGAACCATATATTCCTCAACTGTCAGGACCTCCCCTCCTCTGATTGTCTTGTGGCTGTTCACATGTTTGTTTCCCCATTGTTATCATCAGTTCTCCTCAGTATCCAATTCCATGCATGGCAGAGGTACAGTTGTATAATAATGACTTCCAGGCTGGAATGAATTTTATTTATGTGTGATTCCATAAAATGAAAGTGAGAAAGGCAAGGAGATATAAAGAGACTGCAAGAAATTTTACTGCCTGTGGAAGAAGTCCACAAAGCTAAGAATCTCATATATGGAATACTGAGCACGCTGAAGAACAACTTCATCTAACCAACAATACCGACTAGGTCAGGGCAGCCCTGCTATTTGTGAATATGATCCTCATTTAGGAGGGATCCCTACTATGGAGTTTAGTGAAGTTCCACAGAATATAGAAAATGAAATTTATTAAGAGAAGTACTTTACCTTAAAAAGCCATGTGAACAAAATGGCGACACACACCAAGAGATAAATGAAGACATAAGGATAGGAAGATATACTTTCTGACCTTTCTTCATAAAGTTGCAGAGCACATTAACATTCTTTCACCCTTCCGCTCCAACTACCACTTTTCTTAGAATATCAAACATAACTGCATGTTTATCCACCTTTTGAAAGAAAAACATGTGTAATCATTGGAACAATCATACTATTTTGACATGGTATTATTATTACAACTAGTCACCAGCACTGGTTGCTAAGGGGTGTGGGTGCCTTGTTCGCAGTGCACTTTCATAAGTCACTTTTTAATTACAAGTGTGCAAGCCAACTACAATATTAAATTGCTGGAGGAAAAGAGAAAGCAAGGATGAAGCTTTATCTAATCTGCAAAATACAATGATTAAGTGTACTGTCTTCAGTAGGGTGCTATAGAAAGTCAAACAATGAAACTTCCCATCGTGATTCTGCATTTCGCAGGGGGGGAAACATTCAATAGCAACATTAACAGCCACACGAGTGTCAGGGAGGCAGAAGGAAATTGTAAAATGCTAGCTGCACTTTACAAGGGCTTCTTTCTTTCCCTGACATAAGGAAAACATTGATTGGGGTGGTTTAAAAAAAAAAAAAAACTTTATAGAATTCATGAATAGTTTAGAAGAAAAATCACACTAAATTATACTCTTTATTTATAACTTTGGGTAATGTGTCAGCTTTAGTCTTACTGTTTGAGTAGCTGATTCAGAAAATAAGAAACACACACATACACACACACACACACGCACACACACGCACACACACAAAAACCTTAAATTAAAATTCTATTGACAATGAAAAATGATCCCATAACCCTGAAGATTTTTTTTCCTATAATGTATTATTGCTTTAATAAAAAATCTATGTTCTCTAACTGACCCATTTTTCCTTTGGTGGACATTTTAGCTACTACATAAGAAAAATAAAATTAAAATATGAAAGAGGATCTTTTATAGCCGGTCTTATTTTTCAAATTTTCGCTTTAAGACCATGGTTTGATTACATAAAGAACAACAAAAACAAAGTAGAGAGAAACTGTTATGTAGAGACAGTAACAAAAAATTGTTTTAATATTATTTTTTTTAATACTATAAGGTATTTTTTAAATAACACCCAATTTACAAAGCACTTTCACAAATACTACCCCACAGCTCCATTCTCAGCACTGTCATTCCCATTTTACAGAAGAATCTATTGAGCAATGGAGAATTTAAGTGGGTGCCTGCAGTCACTAGCTACTAAAGAGCAAAGCCAGATCAAGCCTCAGTCTTTCTCTAAAACCACATAGTTGCTACCATTGTTATAATCCTATCTGTCGTCTGGCTTCAAACTCTCCAAGATCAGTTTGCAAGACAAGGCAAGAGCATAACTGATTATACATCAGCCATAATTTCAACACAGCTCAGCTTTTGCTAATACCATGGATATTTGGAATATCACTGAAACTTATGTATTTATTATAGCTTAAAAACTGTGTATGTGCCTATCTGTTGTTACTGGTGCACACATTTCAAAACCGACCATTTTATAAATAAGCTTGCTGTGTACATTTTATAAATAAGCTTGCTATCTCTATTTGGATAAATTATTTAGAATCTTAGATTTCTTGCTGGAAAATAACAAAAACAACCTACTTAAATTGCAAAATGCTCATCGTTTTTTAAATGTAATCACCATCAAGATTTCAAGATCATATTATCCATATGTTTTGTAGTCTTTTTCTGTTTTTTTTCTATGAGGAAATTTTAAAATTGGTATCTGTATTACCAAAAACCATCTTTGTCTTTTTTTTAATGTTTATTTATTTTGAGAGAGACAAAGAGAGAAAGAGCATGTGCATGAGAGCCTGTGAGTGGGGGAGGGACAGAGAGACAGGAAAATAGAATCCCAAGCAGGCTCCACACTGTCAGCATGGACTGTGACATCATGACCTAAACTGAAATCAAGAGTTGGATGCTTAACAGACTGAGCCACCCAGGTGCCCCCCGAAGAACTGTCTTTGAAAGTGACAATACCTCAACAGGTTTCTAACGGCTCTATGAAAACATCTAAGGCCATTTAGGAACAACCGCTTTCGTGAATCATATTACTGTATCTTCCCTCACTTCACCTATATCTCTTGACATTTCTATCTATATCTATTATTCACTTCACTCCATTCAAGCAGAGTGGAGCTTCTCTCCCTCCTTCCATGAAATAATGAAACAAAATGTGTGGGTTTTTTCTCATGTCTCCTACTAGGTTCTTAGCGTTAAGTTGCCTCCTCCCTATCCCATCTAAATTCCTGCATCCCACTTAATTATGAGAATCCCCATGTTTTTGCCTTTTTCCTTTATCTTGCTAAACTATTTGCTCTGAGAGAGAAGCACACAGCAGTAGCAAAAAGCATTCAAGTCTTGTGCTAGACAGACATGTATTCAATCTCCAGTCTACCACCTATGAACTGAATAAATTTTGAGTTATTTATGTTTTGTGAGCACCACTTCCACCTCTGTAAATGGGGTAGGGATGCAAATGTTAATACCTGTTTCCAGGGGTTGTGAGAATTAATAACATGTGAAGCACAAAGCAAAGTGGAACATAAATACAATTTAACAAATGTCAGTTAATTTTATCATAAATGATGCTCTGATTACCTCCCATTGCTTCTGATGTTACTACTGTATACATGATTTCCAAATCCATATCTTCAATAATTCCCAAGATTTCTGTTAAAGATCTTTCTCTTTCCAACAAAGCTGGTCAAAAACTTAGGAGCACTATTTCACCTTCTCCTCTCTCATTCAACTCATATTAGGCATATTAATGTTTCTGGAGAACATCTCTGTACATGCCTTTTCCTCAGCACCCCATACCCATTCTCACTTTCTCCTTACCTAACCATGATCAATCGTGTTGAGTTTCTATAAATAAAGCTAAAATTCTCCATATATTCATGCATCCATCTATTTTCCATTACGCCTTTATTTATATTATTCCTTTGCCTAGAATTCTTTAGCCAGTCATTGTATTTAACTAAATGTCCTTCACTGCTAAGTTTTGACTCAAAAACCTTTACTAACCCTACCTCCCTCAATTAATTATAAAGTTTCTTATGTTAGCTACATATTATAGTGTATCCTAGGTATTTGCATTTGTGCCAAATCTCCTCTTTCAGGTGTTAGATCTTATTACACTTACATTCTTATGTTTTCGTTATTCTTAAGAATATAATACTTGTACCTAGAAAGCTTTAATATCATATGAGGTGACTGAATTTGTACATATATGTATAGACTGCATATACAAATATAAATTTGTTCAATCTCTTCCTGATTCGTATTTATAAAGGAAATGGTTATTTGCATAGTTGTTAAATGATTAATGATGGGAGGGGGTTGGATCTTTCTCAGTGATTCTCAAAATTGCATTTGCAGCTGGTTTACTTTGGAAGTTTCTTGCCTATGTGCCTCAGATTGTACATATTTTACTGGTTGCCAGTGAGGAGGGCAGGGAGTATCATGACTTGAATGAAGAAAGTATTGTTATAATAGGACAGAAAAACCCTGTTTTCTTTTTTTATCTTCATGGATTTTTTTTCCATTTCCCATTCTATTCCATTGTCATTACTAATATATATTTCTTTATTGAAGCACACCTGTAAAATCAGGCCATTTTGTAAATAAGTTTCCCTGTGTGGAGTCAGCCATGTTTACGTAAGTTAGTTAAGGTCTTGGGTTGCTTTCACAAGAACAAAACAACCTATTTAAGTTGAAAAAATGGTGGTACAAACATTCACATGCTTTTATCATGATAGAAAGAAACATATGCCTAGATATTATTGGATATATTTAAAACCATTCTTAACTACTGTTGAGTTTAGTACATCCCCCAAACTTTAGGCATAATAGCCTTTCTAAAGCACATTGGAACTATTGCATAGAACATATCCCCATGGACAACTAACATGTCTAGGACCTCAGGGTAGATGACAGAGAAAGTTTATTCTCTGGACTCTCATCTCATAGCATTATTTCTGATGATTGATTCTATCTCTTCAACCTGCTTAGTTACTAAGAGATAATTTAAGAGACAGCATATATGTCTGTACAGACTTTGGATCAATTAGAAGCTGTGTGTCCCCTTTCTCTCCAAATTACTTTTCACACATTCCCCCATATAGCTTCATCAACTTCAAGGAAATACTTTACTAAACAACATGAAGCTTCTGACAGTGCCTTGTGCCTTTTCTCAGAAATTCTACAAAGTTGTCCCTTCCTATCCCCTGTTTTTTGCATTTTTCTTTTTCTTTATAAAAAAATTTTTCATTTATCTCTTTTATCTCAAATATCTATAGCCACTGGTGCCACTAAAATTTAAATACCTTAAAAATCCCATCACTCACAGACAAAAGTTTTTAAGATAAACCTACTCAATTGGATAACTCATCGAAAACTGATAACCGATTTTTTTAAAAATCTACTTTTAACAATAATAGGAAAAATATTTCCAAAATTTTCTATAACAAGACTCAACTGAGTTTCCTCATACTATTTCAGGGGTGAGAATTTTATTCAAATATTTGGGTCTCTATTGCTATGGATTATGAAGGTCAACATTCTGTTGCCCATAGAAATGACTCAAAGTCATTTTGGTACATTTCAAATATTTTGGAATGGTTCTTCAGAAAGCATCTGTCTATTTTATTAACAAAACAAGAGTGGAAGCATTGTTGGACAAAACAACATGGAGAAAGTATATTTAAGAGAATAGGTGACAATGGGGACATTTGAAAATAGCATCAATGTTAAAAGGGGCAGTAGAAGAATCCAAAAAAGAGAAATAAAAAATAACCAGCAACGTAGACTTGTAAGGAGAAGAAGGAGTGACATCCCGGAGAGAAAGGAAAATTCACTAAGTCATATGCCTCCCCTTTTCAAAAATAGCTTTCTTGAAATATATTTTAGTGTCATATGGATTTGACTATATTTCCTGCCAAAGTGGGAAACCAATCTCTAAAAGAAGTAACAGGACAAGTCACTCTGGGTGCTATGTGTTTTTGGATGGAAATTGGCAACATCCTGGCAAAATAATGACCAATGTAGTAAATAGTGTCATTTAATGAAAGGTGTGTTATAAATTGGAAATTGAACAACCATGAAAATCTGTCTTATTAACCAATTTATAGCACGACACAATCTTTTCAGTCATGATATAATCAAAATAGATGTAAGAAGTTTACAAAAAAAATACTTTAAAAAAATTATGTAAGTTTCTACAGCTTTCTTATGCTATTTTAGTTTGTAGTTTCTACAATAAACACTGCTGTTGATAATTTTCCTCATTCTATGTGATATTTAACTTTCATCTTAATGGCTGCAATGCATACATATATACTCTAATAATATCCAGCTTCACCTGGATTTTTTACTCTCTTGTCCCCAGAATGTCCAAGACCTGAAACGTCTCCCTGAGTCCTCTCTCTAATTCCTTTTTCTGAAGGAGAGTTAAATAGCACATATGCTTGCTTTCTGCCTTCACCTAGTTGCTAGAAGAACTCAGGCTAAGAACAGTTGGTGAGAGGAGTTGAAGATGGCCAATCTACAGGTGAGAATATTTTCATCACAACTAAGAATGGACATTAAAGCCAGAGCCAAGAGACTGCAGGGGAAAACGCAGAGGAAAAAAAGCTCTAGACCTTTACCATTAATACATTAGTAACTCACATGTATGTAGTACTTGGTATGTGCCAGGCACTTTTAAAAATTGTTTACATATTTAATTTAGTTAATTCTTGCCAAACACTATGAAGTAGATAATACTATATTCCCCATTTTACAGATGAGGAAACTGAGATACAGAACATTTAAGTAGCTTGGCAAGGTCATACAGATGGGCAGATTCAAATTCAAGCACTCTAGTTTGCATAGATCATGCTCTTAACCACAACAATGTTTCACTTCCCAGGAGAATGAAAACACTTTGACCTCAGAAGGACAGTCTTAGGTTTTGGCTTTGACTCAGACAAGTTGCCAAATCCTCCTCTTACTGACATTCTTCTGGCCTCTGAGATTCCTGGAAATGGACCACTAGATGAGCTAGACCCAGTTCAGATGTGAAGTCCCACTAACATATAAATGACTGATTTTATTTATTTATACTCGTTCTACTCTATACTCGTTCTTATTTTAACTCAACTGAGAAAGTGAGCTGATGAGAAAGGACACAAAGATATTTTTACTCTGGAATTATAAGAAGAAAAAGTTAAAGCAAATTATATGAGAACTTTGTGGCCATATTGATGAACTCTCTCAGCTTCTCAGTAAGCCAGTTTCCATCTCAGAGGTCTTATTGACAAGTTCAAAACTGATTTTCTACTGATAAGTGCTGATACAGCTCTTACAGTTAATTTGTGCACTATCCCATTTTGACTGGTCACTGCCTGTTCCATGCCAGTTAAAACATTCAGCCCTTGTCAAGGTGCTAATATTTTTCAACATATTTCTTCATTTCTCACTTTCCATATCCCACACTTGTAGGAGGGCAGCAGATTACAGTCAGAAGCAGAGGTGAGAGAATTGCAATATGTTTTTGATTACTCAAAATGGACAAAGTAAAATGGTGTATATTGTCTAAGCAGAAAAACAAAATGCAGAATATGACAGTACAATATGAATATGAATGTGCTCGTTTTCACTTATTTAGAGATGTCTATGAATGTTGTCTTAAGAAATTTTATCTTATCCAAGCTACAGAATGACTACAACTTCCTCTCTAGGAAAGACCTTGAATTCCATAACATTGGAAACCATAATTTGAAGATTTCAGAGAACAGAGAATCATTCAAAGATTTTACATCACCTTCAAATTTTTCAAAGACCCTGCTTTGAAAGAGTAGACCTAAATGGGAGATAGGGAAATGTAGTTTCTTGTTTTTTTCTCATTTTCTCAATTGTCTCCATATTCATTGAGATATTTTTAATTTGAATTTCTCTGAGCTTCTTTTCTTTATGTTCTCAGAATTATGCATCTGCTGAACACTTGGCCATTGTTTTAAAATCATATCACTAGAAAATTCTAATGACTAAAATCATTTCCTTTTTCTTTTCACATGGCCTTCTTATTTCCTTCTTGTTTTCTTTGATTTTACATTCTCATTCAATTCTCATTTCTCATTCTGTCTAGTATAACTGATTCTAATTCTTCCTCATAGCAGACTTTCTTCATTTTTATTTCACTTTGGAGCAACATAATTTAGATGCTATGAATGCCTTTACTTTAATATGGTATAGCCTATAAATAAGAGCCAAAACTTTAAACAAATACATCAAGTAAATACACATATATTATAAATAATTGAAAATTCAAAGCAGTCAGGAAGGCATGGGAAGCAACTCCATTCTTTAATAAATACAAAATGCTTGCTCTGTCCCCTAATGTCACCATCCTTGGCCATATGTTAACACTGGCCTTAAGGAAGTGCTATGCTTTGGCTAGTGGACAGTAATGAACTAGGTCAAGAGATCAGTACTAGTCATGTATTGATTGCATTGAGAGTAATACATATGAGGAACACTATTGTTTATGAGGTAAAATTTAAGTTGTGTTCTGCTAAATTTTAGATGGAAAGTTACTACAGTCCAGGATATTGCCATTTCCATGGCAGAGAAAAAGATATGGCAGATTGCTGGTGGTTCTTAAATTTTTTTCTTGAAAGGAACATTCATCACTGCTTACTCACAACTCGTTGGCTAAACCAAGTCACATGGTAAGGTTTCAGTCAATGGATAGAAAAAAAAATCTTCTCATAAGGAAAACTAATAAAAATCATATGACCAAGCCTGATTATGGAGGGGGAGGGTGTTTTCACAGGGAAAGGAAAGAAACATTTGGAAACTGGAATGTAATCTACCACAATATCTACACAATTACTAGACTATGAGTTTACAATCAACAGCTATCAACAATTTTTGTTTTTTTTTAAATTTTTTTTTTTTCAACGTTTATTTATTTTTGGGACAGAGAGAGACAGAGCATGAACGGGGGAGGGGCAGAGAGAGAGGGAGACACAGAATCGGAAACAGGCTCCAGGCTCCGAGCCATCAGCCCAGAGCCTGATGCGGGGCTCGAACTCACGGACCGGGAGATCGTGACCTGGCTGAAGTCGGGCGCTTAACCTGGCTGAAGTCGGGCGCTTAACCGACTGCGCCACCCAGGCGCCCCAACAATTTTTGTTTTTTAATGAAGGTATCAAAATTGAAATCTGCCACTGAATTCAAATTTTTTTTTACATCACTGCCTTCAGATTTTCAATTAAAACTTTGGAATTCAAATATTTTAAAAAGCATGGAGTTGCATGATGGACTTTTTTCCTCCAGAACATTTGAATTCCTCCACATCAAAAACTGTTTCTTTTCATATCTCTAAAAACAACCACAAGCCTTTCTGTATGGAATTCACTTTCAAACAAGAATATTTATTCTCCCCAGTGGCTGGCACCATAAGGTGAAAAGTGCTTCTCAGAAGCTGTCTCACCACTAATGGGAATTTTTAATCAGGAAATGTTGTCGGGCTAATCTAATAGACTTTAAGTTAAGACCTCAGTGTCACTGAAGCCTAAAATATCCCTGTAGTTCCACATATAGAAATCTCTGAGTGATGTAGTCCATCCCTAAAGAGGTATTATGCAAATGAATGCATTTAGTTAATATGTACTGTAAACAGATCACTACTTCTTTATTCCTTTCTAAATCACAGCAGAGATTAAAACTGTAATACTCTTATTACCCAACAAAATAGCTAAATATTTAAAGTAGATTTGCAAAGAGCTTCAAGTCCAAGATAACACCCCCTTAAATTTGGATTGGGTTTTTCCTCCAAAGGTTATAGCATCTTCTCACATGCTTTGTCCCAAACTCCCTAAACTCCCAGGTGGGGGGGGGGGGGGGGAATTATCCTAGAAATAGAATATCAAGTTACACTAGTTTTCTCTGGCCACTCAGAGATTACCTAATATTTTATATTCTATTACTAAATTCCAATCCAGTACTCACTACAAAGGAAAGAATGACAATCAGATGTAGCATATAAGTTGGAAAAATCGAACTCGAGATGCAGAATACAATTGATTGGTTACTTCTGATTTAGTGGCCTCACAGTGAGTTAATGTCAGTCTCTGTTAGAACTCATCCCTGTCACATTGACCGATTTTACCCCCAGCAAATGATTTCAGGTGAGAATGAAAACTGAATAATGATCTTTTCATTTGTCTTTTAAACCTTTATTGAATACAGACAATGAAGTAGGATGCAATGGCTTTGGCTATATAATTTTAAAAGGTTGATTTTTATGAAGATATTTTGGAGCCATCATAAAACCTGGATGAGACTGACAGCAAAGCTTTTCCTCTCAATTATGCAGAAGCCAACTGATCAAACAGTGCTGGTTTTATTAAACATGCCCCAAATCCCCTTGGGATCACCTATTTTCTTCTGCCAGAGAACTTTCCTTCTCTTTTGAAAGACATAAAAAAAGGACATGGATAAATGATGACTTTTAAGTCAACAAATTTGCTTTTGCTTTTCTGTTTTTAATCTGTTATTGAATTGAGGTAATATCTTTCTTTATCGTTCAAGAACAGAGAGAACCAAAGGACCCAAGTGCAGTTTTGTACTTGGAGCAGAAAAGTTGTACAACCTTACACAGGGGAAAGAAGAGAGGAAACAGATAAATCTACACTGGTCACTCTCAGAGAAAGGGAGGCTCAATCAAATGTGTTACAGCTTCCTTAGAGAGGAAAATGGGCCTCAGTGCAGCACTGAAAGGCAAGTTTTAAGAGTGAAGGAAATGATCAGCTCAGAACAGTGCAGCAGCTGGTAAGTAAATGTTGTCAGAGGGTCTTCTGTATTCTTACTAATGGCCATTTTGACTTGCCATTGGTATATAATAGATCACTGTCCTGGAGTTGAGAAGAGGCCTGAAATATTCAGAGTGGCAGAAGAGTTTTCCAAGACCCAGAATTCTCTGAGACAGGTAGGCCAGAAACATGGATGTCAGGATAGAAGCAGCAAATACCAGAAAATCTGAGATACATACAGCCCTATATATTCATCAGGTTTTCGAATACCTATTTCACTTATGCCTTATCCCTTTTCAACATCATGTTTTTGTTTAATGTCTGCTGTTTTGCATAAAGGCTTCTTTTTTCTTTTATTAAAAATCTTTATTTTTTCATTCCTATTTTCTTTTATCAATGCTTCAATATTTCTAGACCTTTTCCTTTTATTTTTGTCCTTTGTGACAAAAAGCGAAAAAAAAGGTATCACTTTGACCTTTTACTTCTTACTGGTATTTTATGTAACATTTAATTTTATGCAGAAACAGAAGGTTGTCTAAGTAACTAATGGGATTCATGGCAGGAGTGAAGAAAATCAAGTTGATAGCATAAGATATGTTTCTGTTTCCATCAAAATTAACTCAATTATCCCCCCCAAATATAAAATTCAGTCAATATTTCCAGATGGTGCATGTTACAGTTTATAAAATTGCATTGTTATTCTGTATTTTACTTTCTTAAATATTTTCATTGCATATATGATAGAGCATAGTTAAGAACCATGGCAAAGATTTTAAGCTATAAAACCACTGAAATTAAAAATGCAATTACCAAAATAAAAGTCAAAGCCCCCTGTAATGGATTGAGTAGTAGACCTCCAAAGGATATGCTCAGATGCTAATCACAGACTTTATTAATGTTAGCTATTTTGGAAAAAGAATCTTTCCAGATGTAATTAAATTAAGAACCTTGATGAAAAGATTTTACAGGATTATCTGGGTAGGCCTGATAGAATAGGCAGTTAGCTAGACTTGAGCTGGAGGCAAAGGCATTGATAAATAGGTTACACCTTAGAAGCCTGAGGGTACAACATCTTGACTTTTGGCTTTCAACATCTTGGCTTTGTGACTTCTAACACCCTAGGCTGACAGACTAAGAGCCACAGGTGTGAAACATGCACTCTCCTCTTCAACTTCTGCCCCAGGGTGACCCTTAGGTTCATTATAATGTATTTGCATTGCAGTTTCAGCCCCTCCCCCCCAGGGAGGAAGGTTGCCATGATAGTTCAGGTACAAACCTTGTAGGGACAAAAAACCCTTCCAGACCAGTGGGAGGAGTCCCCAAATGATCAGAAGCAGTCTCCATCAGGGACCACTCAGTGCTTGTCCAGGTCCATGACCTAAGACCCTACTCACATAAAAAGAAAAGAGCCCTGTAGGCTTGGGCGGTGGCCATCTCTGGGCCTGCCCACTCTCCCACCTTGAGAGTGTAATGTCTTTAGATTTCTTTTTTTTTTAATCTTTACTTTTGAGAGAGAGAGAGAGAGAGAGAGAGAGAGAATGGGGGAGGGGCATAGAGAGAGGGAGACACAGAATCCGAAGCAGACTCCAGGCTCTGACCTGTCAGCACAGAGCCCGACACGGGGCTCTAACTCACGAACCATGAGATCCTGACCTGAAGTCAGATGCCCAACCGACTGCATCACCCAGGAACCCAGAGAGTGTAATGTAATGTCTTAATAAACTGCTTTGTGATTGCTATCTTCTTTCTGGCCGTCTTTATTGGAGCACAGATCCTCACATAAATCTTATGTGAGGAATCCAAGAACCGGGACTTCCATTCACACAACACAGACTCTCCCATCAGTAACAGCCCTAAATACAATGACAAGTGTCTTTATAAGATACACATAGACAGGGGGCATCTGGGTGGTTCAGTCGGTTAAGTGTCCAACTCTTAATTTCTACTCAGGTCATGATCTCATGGTCCTGAGATCAGCCCAGCACCAGGCTCCATCCTGAGCCTGAAGCCTGACTGGGATTCTATCTTCCCTCTCCCCCTCTCCTCCTCTCCCTCTTCCCCTCCTCTGCTTGATGGCACATTCACATTCTCTCTCAAAAAATAAAAATAAATTAAAAAAAAAGAAACACAGAGACAGAAAAGGGAAAGACACACCCTGTAGAAAGGCAACGTGAAAACCGGCAGAGATTGGAGTGATGTGGTCACAAACCAAGGAAGTCAAGAAATACTGACAGCCAGGAGAACCTGGAAGAGGCAAGGAAGGATTCTTCCCTAGCGCCTCTAGAAGGAGTACCGTCCCTCTAACATCTTGATTTTAGATATATGGCCTCCAGAATGATGAAAGAATAAATTTTGTTTTATTGACCCAGTTTGTGTGATTTTTTTACAACAGTCACAAGACAATAATACATCTTCCAAACATGTATGTGTACATGTATGTATGTATGTGTGTGTGTGTGTGTGTATAATTGTCCCTTGAACAACATGGGTTTGAACTTTGTGGGTCTACTTATATGCAGATTGTTTTTGATAAATATAGTACAATACTGTAAATGTATTTTACCTTCCTTATGATTTTCTTAATAACATATTCTTTTATTTAACTGATTGTAAGAATACAGTATTTTATATATATACATACGTATATATGTATATATATACGTATAATCAACTGTTAATCAACCATTAATCAACTGTTTATGTTATTGGTAAGGCTTCCAGTCAATAGTAGGCTATTTATTGTTAAGTTTGAGGGTCAGCGGGGCAAGGCTACTTGCTTTTGTCCTTAGGTATTTGCACACCTGATGAATATGAGCTTTCGATTTCATGGTCTTGATTCATTCCCAAAGAATACATTGGGAGATAATCCTTTCAATAATCCAATAATCTGAGATCCACCCTCTCAAAGTGGATCATATCAAATCTGCTTCCTGTCCTTGCAAAGGATTACGTAAAAAACAGCCAGGTTGACTCAAAGCAGGAGAGTATGAGTAAGGAATATTGCCAAGGATTTGAAACCACATGTGACCCCATGAAGATCTGTTGCATCAATTGACACTCTAGTCCTAAAAACCAAAACCAAATCCTCTCTGGAAAACTCTCCGTTACACTGCAATCTTTTTCCCTGTCTCTATGTTTCTCTCTCCCTGTGTCTTGGAAAGAAGAGTAGAAAAAATTAACTTAGAAGGAAATAAGGCACCATGAACAAAAGCCAGCAACTGATAAAAGAAACCTATCCAGAAAATTTTAGATAATTGGATTACACACAGAGATTTTAAAATAACTAGTGATTTTGCTTAGTGACATAAAATCTAAGCTTGAAATATATACAGCAAGCAAGAAACAACAAAGAATAATCAAAGATATTTGAAAAACATCTCAGTAAAACTTTTAGAAATTAAAATCTGAATAATTGAAATGAGATAGCAGTGGGAAAATTTTACACAGATTAAGTATGGAATTATTGAACTAGATTATGCTATAAGGAAAGAGTACAACAAAAAATAAAGATTAAAAAGATAAAATAAGAAAGATGTTGATAAATGAAGAACAAAGTAAAAAGGTTTAAAAAGTATGTAATGTTAGTTCTAGAAGTAGAGGAGAGACTATGACAGAGAAGATATTTGAAAATATAATGTTAAAAAAATTCCAGAACTGATGAAATCAGAAAACCACTAATTCAAGAAACCCAACAAAGCTCAAGCAAGATAAACAAAAAAAAAAATATCTATCCCCATATACATATAGTTAAACAGAATATCCAAAAAACGAGATCATAAGAGCAGGCAGAATGAAGCTGTTTTGCTCTAATGGTACAATGACTGAACTGACAGCTGTCTTCACCTATGTGACAGTGAAAACCAGAAGACAGTGGCATCATATCTTCAATGTGCTAAAAGAAAATATCTCTCAATTCAATATACTGTAAGCAGTGAAAATTTATTTCAAGAACAAGAACAGGCAAATAAAGACTAATGTTGCCATCAGCACATTCATAACAAAATAAATTTTACAGTATATGCTTCAGACAGAAGCAAAGTGATCTGAGAAGAAAGAGTAGATATTCAAGAGATAATAATGAACACAGAGAATGATAAAGATATGAATAAAATTTAAAACAACTGACTTGAAACAATAATAATGTCTGCTGGTCTATTATTGTCCATATTTTACAGATGTAGAAAGAGAGTGACAGAGATCTTGAATAATTATCTCAATGTCTATATTTCATATGGAAGACCCAAATTTGAACCCAGGAACACTGATTCCCAAATTCTATGATTAAATCCCCTGTTCAACTATTTTTATAAATAAAAGAATACAGGGTGAATGAAAGGATAGAACCCAACTCAAAGAATTAGTAAGTATGAGACAGATCTGAAAAAAGAATACAGGAGAGATGGTTAAAAAGTCAGGATTCGGGATTTGTGGACCCACCACCAAATTTCCAAGCCATCTAAACTTGTCTACATCCCTTAACATAGCTCAGCTCAGTTTCAGGGAAATAATATGTGTCCCCTCTGCTGATGTTTTGTAAGGACAAAGTGCAGAAAGGCTTTAGGAATAGAATCAGAAAGTAAGGACCAGCTTCTGCCTCCTTATATTTCACTTACCATTCAACTCAAGGGAGCTCTTTTAAAAAAGGATAGAGCCCTGTAAGGCGGGGGGCGGGGGGGGGGGGTGTTGCTGCTGATACAGCAATCAATAAAAAGAGGCAAAGCAACAGTTAAACATTCCCCTTTCCCCTTCTGTTCTAAGAATCTTAAGGATGGATGTTGATGATTTTGAATAAAGGATTGCTAACCCTTTTGGGGTCATAATTTACTCCATCCTGCAGTATTTTAATCTTCTACTTACTCCTAAGGACTTTCATAATAACAGAATCAGTGTAATAGAAGCAGGTATCACAGAAATCACTGGCTGTGACAAGTCTTCTCAAGTTTCGATTTCTCCTCTTCTATCCTCTCATGAGTTCTTGATCTTCAGAACCAGACGTTCTCATTTCTCTACCTCTCCAAGCACATTGGCCAGGGCTTATTTCTCCCTAGACCTTGGCAAGGGAGAATGGAGCTAATCATTTATTTGTTCATTCAGTACATGTTGACACCGACCATGAGTTGTTCCATGGGGGAACAGAACATACCAAGACACTTTCCCTGGTGGAGCTTGTACTCAAGAAAGGCTGGCAGACAATTACCAAAATAAATAACAATTCACAATTTTACTAGAAACCTATGAGTAATAGTAGATGATAAATGGACCCCCTTTGAAAGAAAGAAAGAAAAATTGAAATGTTTTGTTTTACACTCTGGATCAATTTTTAGAAAATAATTAGTGATATGAAATTAAATACTACCTCAAAATCAAAACATTTATTCCTTCCTGACTCATCTAAAATTTTCAAACTGTAACAAATTCAAAATGAACACAAATATCTTCAATATGATTTCATTCCTATTTTCTGAGGAGAGATAAGCATAACAGTTTTCTGTGGGAAATTTCTCACTCACAGAGACCTGCTTCCCTGTTTTACTCATTGCCACAAGTCTAGATAATCACAAATAGAACTTGAAGAAAATTTGTATATAGCATCAAAGGAAATGATGTGGGTTCAAATATACTTCAAGAAAAAGCTGTAAATAACTATAAAATGAAAATGCTTATTTCAATCTATAAAAGGATCACTATATATACATGTATCTTTTAAAAATTCATTCAGAGCGTTTTGATACACAGCTGACCCTTGAACAATGCTGGGGGGGTGGCTAGGTGCAGTATCCCCTGCAAGGTCAAAACTTTTGACTCCCCCAAAACTTAACTATAAATAGCCTACCATTGATTGGAAGCCTTATCAATAACATAAACAGCTGGTTAACATATTTTTTATGTTATATGTATTATACACTGTATTCTTACAATAAAGTAAGCTAAATAAAAGAATATATTATTGGGGCACCTGGGTGGCTCATTCGGTTAAGCGTCCGACTTCGGCTCAGGTCATGTTCTCACGGTCTGTGAGATCGAGCCCCGCATGAGGCTCTGTGCTGACACCTCGGAGCCTGGAGCCTGTTTCAGATTCTGTGTCTCCCTCTCTCTCTGCCCCTCCCCTACTCATGCTCTGTCTCTCTCTGTGTCAAAAATAAATAAAGACATTAAGAAAAAAAAATTTTACAAAAAAAAAGAATATATTATTAAGGATATCATAAGGAAGATGAAATACATTCACAGTACTGCCTGTATGTGCCAGCCTGGTCAGGTCCTGATCAATGCTCTCTTCCTGGCTTGAAGATGCCCATCTGCTATTTCCTCATGTGGTGGGGGAAGGGGAATGAGGATAGAAATCTTCCTGTTCTTATAAGACTATGGTCCTGTCAGGTTAGGACCTTATGACCTCATTTAACCTTAATTATCATTTAAAGACTATGTCCAGATATGGACATACGGGGGGTTAGGACTTCAACATAAGAATTCTGAGAAAATGATTCAGTCCATAGAACCCTGTTTCTTTGTGCAAAGTATGAAGACTCTTAGAAATGAAAATTTAAGCCATTCAGGCTGCAATAAATTCCCTGACAATCTATTAATGTGTAAGACACTAGTATGCATCATTGGACATCAATTTGACACACCCATCTACTTGACACAATATATTATGCAGATGTGTATCTTTAAACCATTAAGTAAATATTCCATAATTCTTAGCTCACTCTTCCCCCAACTCCTTTTCTGGGCCTGTGCGTCACTGATACATGGTCACATGAGTTCCTAAATGAAGTTACAGGGGTAAGAACTGTAAATGGAAACACAAATGTTGATATAAAAAGCATGCCCTCCTTGAAAGAAAAAGAAAGTCAGTGATATCAAATAGAAAAGTGTGTTTTTAGAAAAAATAGGATTAAGCTATTTACATGTGTGGAATATATAATGATAGTAGGATGCCCATGTAAATGTGACTAATGCTTATTCAGAAAAGTGAAATGGCTATTCCAAAGACATTTCATAAGTGAAAGTGATTATTATGACAAAATAATCATTTCAAAGCAAAATGCTGTAAAGGACTGAACATAAACTTTAGATTTGGATATACATGAATTTGTGTCATGAACCTACTATAAAATTTGACTATGAAACAATGGATAGCTTACTCATCGTCTTTTGTCTGAAATACTGCAACTATCCACTAGAGATAGTAATACTAAGTTTGAGATCACTGAATAAATTGAATTCAGCAAGAAAAATACAAAGCTAGGTATATAAGAGGTACTTTTTAAAATATGTTTGGGTCATATTCAACTTTGATCTTTTTACCTATAAAATGCTGATAAACAATATCCCTGGTTTTGTTTTAATGAATAAATTAAATTATTTATGTATTCAGTCCAGTGGCTGGTATATAGTAAGTATACAAATGCTATGTTGTTACTTTTTTTTCCTTTCTCCCTCAGCTGAACTAGTTAAATTGATCACTAATAAAGAAATTACAGAAAGAAAAGAAGGCCAACAGCAAAACATTGGATAAATGAAGAGAACAAGCAAGAGAGCAAAGAATTCACAAAGGCAGGAGGAGAAAATCAGATGAGAAAAATGTATGGGAAGTGCAAAGTACATAGAGTTTATAAATAAGGGGCAGTCAACAATGTTAAAGCCAACAGAGAAATACAAATTTTGAGTGCTAAGAAAAAGGTATTGATTTTGCAATTTGAAATTTGCTGGTTTCTTCAAAGAACAGTTTTAACAGAATGGCAGGAGAGGAAATCATATTGTGGGGAATTAATGAAAAAATGGGAACCAAGGACATAGTGATAAAAGAATGGGGGAAGAGTGTGTAGTTGCCTGAGGGTTGGAGAAACCAACATGAAATGGGCTTTTTTCCCTTAATAAGAAAAAAGATGTTTTGCATGTTTTTGGAATATGGTTAGTGAAAGTGATTAAGAGTGAGAGAAGGCAAAAGGAGGGATCAAGAACATAGGTGAAGGGAGCCATTTAGGAAAGAAGGCACATATCTTTCTTCAAAACAACAAGAAATGAGGAAAAAAGAAATGGCAGAAATATGGTGGAGTTTTCATGAGTCAAGGATGTGGTCACAAAAAGATATTTTCACAAGGAAGAGACAGGCTACAGAAATACTCCCTGGATGACTAAGCTTCTTCAGTGAAGTAGCCAGTAAATTCATCTCCAAAGGGCTAAAAGAGCAATGTTTTCTGCTGTGGAAGTTCATGGAAAGTAGAACAATACTTAATTGATCTCAGTATTTTAGCAAATAGGAAAGTAGTTGGATACTTGGCATTCAAAAATAATTGCTGAGCTGAAATGTGTGTTTGGGTCTTGAAGAGAATGGAAATGGTTTGGAAAAGCCAAATGAAAAAGTAAAAAACAAAAAACAAATAACGGGAAAAAAAAGAGGAATGAATTGAAGACATATGCACGCACACTGAAGTTTCAGTGACAGCTCAATTGAAGTTAGAGAACATAAATTTGGAGTGAACCCAGTCTTGGAAGATAAGTCCTATTTTAAATCCTAAGGGAAGCTTGGTAATGAAATCCATTAAGAATACACTACCCAATTGAAAGTTGAAAAGGAGATTAGAGAAGACAAATGTAATTACCCGAATTGTAATTTGGTCAAGACACCAAGGTTAATAACATTCCTCCTTTTTCAAAAGTTGCCATGAATTTTTTAATACCTTATAATGGCCAGTGTCACAATTCTTATTTCTTATACAAGAGATGAACCCTTTGATATGCATTTTTAAATGTTAAACATGTATATTAAGGATATGTATTCACCATTACACAATCATGTACATTTGCACCTATACAAATATTAGAGAATAATTTTTTTTAATTAGGTAAAGTGCTTGAATCGAAAATAGCTGCTTCTTTCTATTCTAAATCTGACAAGAAGTTGTGATTAAAACGTGGATCTATCATGGTCTAAAGGCAAAGATTATGTTTGGGCTACAATACTGTTTAGGAGTTAAGAGCATGGTCATTAGACCTCAGTGCAAACCAGACTCCACCACTGTCAAGTTATATATCCTCTGTAAACTCATCTTCTAACTGTAAGGCAGAGAAACAAACCATATTATACTACAGGGATTTTGAACAATAAATAAGATAAAGCATGTAGAATGCTTAACACAGACAGTAAATTCTCCATAAATATAAATGATTATATTACCCATTAACACTCTTAATTTAATGTTCTTTGATCCCAAGTATTGACATATGAACCAGCAATAATGGAAAGTAATGTTCAGAAAATGCCATCATCCTTTAGCAATACCAGAATATGAAACAACCATCTAAACCTTACATATTTATTATGCTAAATTTTTCTGGTACACGTATATTTCTTGATATAAATTTTGACCTACTTGTATTTGTATAATGATCCATTTTACAAAGAGTTCTATCATTTGTTTAATTTTGAAGACAGTGTTAAAAATGGTATTCAGTATTAAACCTACATAAAACTTCAGTGAATCTTTAATACACGTTCAGAAATTGTCTCTTTTGTTTTTAAAAAGCAAAGTATACTTGGGTTGGCAAATACATATTCCTAAAAATATGTGACAGCTTAAAAAATAAAATTTACATATCTCATATTACTTGAATAAATTTCATTACTGTATTTATTATACTTAACTATTGTTTCCTATGTAACAATGTGATAATAATTCAATTCTATAATCACACATGGCACTTGATTTTAATATTAAATGAAATACATTAAAGAAAACTAACTTTTGAAAAATATCTTAGAAAACATACTAGATAAAATAAGTGATGTAAATAGGTAAACAATACTATGCAATAAATTTAACATTGTCATTACCCTTTCCTCCTAAAGTGCCTTTAAAGGAAAAGTGATAGAAATTGTTTAAGAAATAAGCAAAATATACTGGAATTAAAATTAAAAATAAATAAAAACATACAGGGTACCACAGTATTCCAAAAGAAAAAAAAAAAAAAGAAACAAACAAAATAAGCAATCTGTCTTTATCAAAGTCCATATCCAAATATTTTATTTGTAAGTCAATATTCTAATTCGTTTAAACAAAAATGCATTCCATTAGCCCCAGTAAATGGGAAACCCAGGAGATGGAGTTATTTTAGAGTTTACTGAATCTGTGTGTGTGTGTGTGTGTGTGTGTGCGCGCGCGCGCGCGTGTGCGCGTGCGCACGTATACGTACACAAGTGTTTCTTTTATCTGCTTCATTTCTCCGCATTTTTTTGCACTGTTATCTGTGTCTTATCTGTGTGTTGATCTTATTGTTTCTTATTAAAGAATTGAAGGAAATGGCTGAAAACAGCTTCAAACTTGCATGAATTCAGTTGGAGAACTACTGAATAAAGAGAGAAACTTTATTTCCCGGTGCCTTTATACAAACCTTTGGGATCTACTTGTGTTGGGTTTTGTGCCCATTTCTGGGCTCATTACTCTGACCAGAATAGTGGAGTTTTGGCTGCTAGGTATGTGTCACATGCCCACCCATGTGTTGGCAGGAGCTGGAAAACTGATGACTAAACCACATAAACCAGAACCCTACTCACAGAGAAGAGACAAGCTTCAAAGTGAAAGGAGTACTGTGGCCAGAAGAACAGAAAGAGGAACAATGTGCAGACAAAATGAGCAGCTATGTCAACTTTGATAAGATCCCATTAAATAGAGATGGTCTCCAATTTATGATGGTTTAACCTATGATTTTTTTTTTTTTTTTTTTTTTTTTTTACTTTATGATGATACTAGAGCAATATGCATTCAGTAGAAAATGCACTTTGAATTTTGAACTTGGATCTTTTCCTGGGCTAGCGCATGTGGTGTGGTTCCTTCTGGTGATGAGACCAGGGCAGCAAGCAGCAGCTGCCCATCAGGCATGTGATTATGAGGGTAAACAACTTGTTTGCTTACATCCTTTCCATCCCTATACAATCTTTCTGTTTTTCACTTTCTGTATAGTATTCAATAAATTATATGGGATATTCAACACTTTATTATAAAGTAGGCTTTGTGTTAGATTATTTTGCCCAGCTGTCGGCTTTATAAAGTAAGTGTTCTTAGCATGTTTAGTGGAAGCTAGGCTAAGCAATGATGTTTGGTAGGTTAGTTGTATTAAATGCATTTTCAACTTACAATATTTTCAACTTACAATGGGTTATTGGGACATAACCCTATCGTAAGTCAAGGAAGATCTGTAAAGAAGACATGGAATTGCAGAAAATATTACATAAAATAAACACGTTTTGCACAATATGTTATGCACTGCAGTTTAAAAACCCTTTGTTAACTTTGTTCAGGACTTTGTTCAAATCGCTGACATTCTCTGTAACTTAGTATCCTCAATTATAAAACTAGGGGACTGAACCTATCTTTATGGTGTCCACTAGATTCAAAACATTTTAGCTTTTAATAAATTAACAGGCATGTTTCTTGGATATTATCAATTTAAAGAGAAGCAGTAGAAGAAGATAGATAGGTAGTTGGCTTTAAGGTCACATAAATCTATATCGTAGATCTATCATTCAAGTAGCTGTATAAACTGGTACAAAGAAGCAGTTTCCTCTTCTGTATAATGGTGATGTTCAAATAGCAATATCATGTAACTCATGAAGAGTTGTTGCAATGAATACAGTGAATACAGGAGATAACTACAGTGCCTGCCGTAGAAATACTACTTAATAAATGTTGGGGTTTTTTTTTACTCCTGCTATTATTGTTATTTTTATACTACTCAGAAAAGATTTTGCACATTTCTCATTGGGCACATATCTAAATTCTTGACATTTTTGTTTGACTATAGAAAATAAAAAGTCATCCTTCAACCAATTCCTGAGTTCAGTTGGTGATGAGTCAAAAGTGAAGTGTTTTAAAATAACCTGCAGCAGCATTTGGAATATATAAAAACCCAAGGTTCAATTCCATCTCGAGTATTTGGAATACAATTTCCAATTCAGACTAATTTTGGGGTCATAGAAACAAGTATGTTGTTGCTTACTTCTCTCTGTTCCTTTGTCCCTACGGATAGGGATGTGGGAAAATGGAACAGTCATTATAGATGCTACTCTATAGAATGATGCTGTTAAATAAAAATTCTCATCAGAAAATGACACTTAACTGACATGAGAAGTTAAATACTATTTTACGGTGAGTGGCTATCACCAGCGTTTTCAAGACTTAATCAAAGAAAAGCACATTTCTTTTGAAAAGCACTTAAACACACGAAATTCAAAATGATCTTTAGGTAACTGCAGAAAGAGGAATGGAGAATTGTCTGCAATTTGTATTATATCTCCTGATGCAAGATTCTATTTTATTGGTGATCATCATGGGATATGAATGTTATTGAATACAAAAGAGAAACCAAAGGGGAAAGAAATGAATGAACAAATGGATGAATAACATCACAATTGTCTAGTTTTAAATTCTCAGAGAGTAGGATTGATAGCTCCCTTTTAAGATCTATTTCAATATACATATTTATGTGTAAGAATATTAATTTAAGTCAATATACATATGTATCAACAGATACGCAATATAAACATTTTAGTTGAATATCTAAGGGCTAAATGTTGAAATCAGCATTTATCCAAAATGAAGACCAAAGCCAAATATCTCCATCATAGAACAAACTGTATGAACTCTGTGGTATAAGAGTAAATCTAAAATGAAATTCAAGAAAACAAGGAAGTGAGGAAAATTCAAAACATCTAAACATATCTATATGATGGATTAATTTACAGCTATAAAATGTATTGGAAAATCTCAGGAACATTACATTGAGTAAAAACTAAGCAGAATGCAAAAATTATTATGACATTTACATGTATTTTATGAAACAAATGCAATACATATAGTTTATGAAGTTGTATTAATTAAAAATATAATAGCTACTTCTTGACAGTAAAAGAGGCTAATGGGGACTAGAAAAGGACAGAAAATCCAAGTTTACTTTTAATAATTACTGTATAAAATTGGAAACAAAATGGCAGGGTGGTGAGCAAATGGCTGTATGCCATATTATCTTTGTTATTTTCTATATGCTTTAAATCTCCAAGTAAAACTCAAGGGAACGATCCCAGAGTAAGTACACCTCTCTAGTTTTTTATTTCAAAAAATGAAATATGACTGTTCAAAGATCCTCTACTAAATCACTACTTCCACTATTTGCAAATTTTGGAGTCTCCAAATTAAATGAAGAATAATAACTAGTAATTATACACAACCGATGTTGCTGTTATTTTTCTACCAGGTTTAAGAACAAATCCTAATTTGAAAATGAAGTTAAACTCCTCATGACTATAAGATTCAGATAAGACTGAGGCTGTGTGTGTGTGGGGGGGGGGGGGTGATTTTTAAGGAAAAAAAGAAACTGGAGCTGTAGAAACAGCAAAGGAATGACTAAAATTTTTGAATACCAAAACTAAAATTTAAAAATTAAAATGCTTTTAGCATCTGGATGGCTCATTCAGTTAAGCATCCAACTCTTGATTTTGGCTTAGGTTATGATCTCAAGGGTCATGAGATAGAGCCCCACTTCGGGCTCTGTGCTGACAGCATGGAACCTGCTTGGGATCCTCTCTCTCGCTCTCTCTCTGTCCTTTCCCCACGTGCTCTCTCTCTCAAAATAAATAAATAAACTTTAAAAAAATTAAAATGCTTTTAGATAAAAATGACTTCATTGCATCTCTTTTTATTTTTCTGAACAATGAGCATACTGACAGTTTTAAACATTTTTTTTAATAACACTGTTGTTGAGATGCTGCATAAATATCTTATTCTATACATATTGAGATTTTTCTTTGTCATTCAGCTGTATATATTTCATTTGAGGACTTGTTAGCTCTATGCATTACATAGCTGGTAAATTGGACACACACAAAGATCAGATTATCTTGGGATTCCTAAATGTTCCCCCAAATCATTTTTATACTTTATTCATATATATTCAAAAGAGAACTTACAGGTTTATAAGAATTTTTAAATTTCTTCCTAAATGTGTTACATCATGGAAATTTTCATGTTCTGTCACTATTTTGAAAACGACTATCCAGAAAGCATGAAATGTGATCCTGAACATCATGTTATGTATCAACTACTGAATAAAGAAAGATATACTCCACAAATGTGTATGTAGCTATCTTTAACAATAACAATTCTATCTATTCCCAAATCATGCCCATATTCAGTAATATCCCCCAAATACTTCACATATTGGTAAAGGCTGTTTAGACAACATTATAGATGACCCCATATCCACTATAATGACAAGCAACTTCTTAATTTTGAATCTTAAGATTTAGGAAATTTCAGATGTTGTCAGTTGAGGGGAAAAATAGGAGATTTGAACATTAAAAACTCTATTTTCATGGTTATACAAACAGACATGCTTAGTTGTATTAGGGATGTATCACTTCCTAATCAATGACTCCCAAGCTTGCTCAATAATGCTCTGGATTCTTTATTATATAGTAACCCTTCTCCACCTGCTGCCTATAGTGGCAGTTCTTCTCAGGAGTTATTGGGTGGTGTGCAGCAGATCTATTGTGGAAATGGAATAGTATATGCATTGGTGACATACCGTCTGGAGATCAGCTTGGTAGGAAAAAGTTATTGGGGCCAGGGAAGTCCAGGGGAAATTCAAGCCCCCGCCCCAAATCCCTGGAGATACTGGGAGCTAAGCCGGGCTTCCACCTTTGGAGAAATGGGTATGCAAGACAATTTTATGCGTATCTTACAAGTTCCATCTACTCAAGTGAGCCAAAGACTTGGGGGATATCTAGGTGGCTCATGCCTCAGTTATGGTATTTCTTATATTAAATATGTCTTCGCCTTAAAATTACGTCTTTTTTAAATGCTTACCCATGGGAAATTTTGCCTGAATCCTCACTATTATACAATAAACCAGCAACTCTTTAGAAGGATATTACCAGTTTTTAAAAGCTCAGATGCTTCCTAGCTATGACACCACATTGTCTTTTACTAACACAAATTCTGAGGAAAGCCATGTTTATACGTAAGCAAGAGGAGATTTCCTGTCGTGTTGGTTGGAATCTTCCAAGGAAAATCGTACTGACAAAATCCAATTTTCACCATCTGTGTGCCAAAATGCTTAAGAATAAAGAGTTATTTGTTTGTATTCATCATAGTCCTCTGTGAGAATTCTGTTAAACTTCAAATACCGTAGGAATAAAAAAGAAGACACAACAATGAAATAGTCAAGTTATTGCCCTACACCAAAAAAAAAAAAAAAAGACCATCAGGGTACATAGACACTGGTTGGCCACATTTAAGATTTAACATGATGACAAAATCCAGACATGGAAAATGTGTGAAAAATCAATTTGAATGGAGCTGATAGTTACTCAAATACAGAGATTAAGATGACTTAAATAACTGCAAGAGTGGGATGACTGTGGACTTTGATATGAAGACAAAACAAATAACTGGATTCTTCAGTTCTGGAAAATGAAGAGGGACCACGCTAACTGCTATGTAAATTTGTGTATTACTGTTTAAGAAAATCATGTTTTCCTTCATCAAACACCAAAATACAAATAAAAGACACAGCTCCTTAGAATTAGAATAAGAGAGAATCAAGATAAACAAAAGGATTTATTATCATAAGAAAGAAGTGTTATAGTCAGAAATAAAAATGAAAACCAAATAATTTGGGCAAATTAATGAGTGTTTAAATGATAAATAGCCAGTAAGTATACAGAACCTTGAGACAACTGCAGCCTCCCCAGGCAGGGCACGACTAGGAGTAATTTATAAATCATTTTTGACAAGAAAACTATGGAGAGGATTAATGTTAACACATATAGCAATTCCCATGCCTCTATAAACAGTCAACAAATGAGGATTCCTCCTTTTAGGATTAAAAAGAGGATTCCTCTTTTTTAAAGACTGAGCTTTATAAAAAAGGATCAACACCCTGCTGAAATTTCTGATAGGGTCCACCATGATGACCTCAGGGATTCCCAATACTGCTAAGGCATGCACTATTTTCCTATGCTCTAAATCTTTATTGAGCATATGCAATGTATTACTTCTGTATCAGATACAGTGAGCAAGACACACACGATTTCTGTACTCACTGAGCTTATGGTGTGTAAGAAAGATAATCAGGAGGAAATGGCAATGCCTGTTTTTATTATATTGCTCTTACAGCAATACTGCCTTAAAAGAAAGGCACACCATGCTACAGAATTGAACAGGAGTAAATAGCATAGAGGAGGTGGGCAGTGGGGGCCATGGATCAGGGCTGACTTTCTGGTCCAAGTGAAATTTGACTGAAACATAAACAATAATGAGTAATCCAATGGATGGAAAAGGTGCATGTATATTCCAAACTAGATATGAGATTTGAAGAAGTGAACAAAGTTTACTGTGACTGGGGTTTATTATTGCAACGGGGACTGGTATGAATGAAGGTGGGAAAGGTGTAACTTGGGGCCTTTTAAATCATCCTAACAAAGCAGGCACTTCTTTTCCTCTCGAAGGGCAGTAAAAAGAAATTGAAGGGATTCCACTAGTGGAGTTAGCCTTGATTTTGGAGAAGAAATTTACCCAGTAGGAAAAAATCTTGGATTAAAACTGGAGATTGGGAAAGAAGTTGGCGGGCTGCGGAAGGAGTCTAAATATAAAATAGTTAATTGTTCCTTGATACATGATGGTGACGGTGAAAATGGACATAAGGCAGCATTAGAATGGTATGATATTGTGACTCACTGGGAAATAAATGAGGGAGAGAAAGGAGTTAAGAAGGACTCCCAGGGTACTCACGTGGGCAACCAGGTGGCAGCTGACACCATGAAGTAAATTAGGAAGCACACTGAAAAAGCAAGGTCTGTCTCCCCACCTCTTAAAGGGGAAGATAAGATGGGATTAGTTTGTGGAGATGATACATTTATTTTAGGAAATTCTGAGTTCTAGGTAACAGAGAGACCTCCAATTAAAAATGCCCTCTAGGGAGTTTGCTGTGTGGGCTTAGGGAACAGAAGGAAGGTGGGTCAGCCAGCCAGGAAATCGATGTTTACTGACAGCCTACTATTTATAGTCTGGCTATTGGTACATATTTCGGGGTCTTTAACAAAGCTGGAGAGGGAATGAGTTGCCTAGAAATAAGTCCCTGGTTTAGAAGAGAATCAGATTTACGAAAGAGGCCGGATGAGCCTACATATTTATGACCAATGTGCAAAAATCATTTAAAAAGGAAGGTTTTTTTTTTTTCTTTTACAAAATACAGTGATGTAGTAGCAACTGATAAAAGGAAGACAGTGACTGAAAGTTCAAATGTGATTTATCTACACGTCAGTACTAGTGACCTTGGTGTGAGCTGAGCAGGGGAAGGTCAGTGAAGAAGCTAGATTACAGTCTGTTGGGGACAGGTTTGGAGGTGAGAAGATGCACGGAATGTTTCCCTATTTGTGAGGAGGAGACAAAGAACAATAGCAGCTAGAGCAATAACCGTGGGAAGATGAAGTGTCCATAAAGGATTTTTTTTTTTTTTTAATTTAAGAGAGAGACTGTTTAAATGCTACTGGGAAAGAGCCCACTGGAAGAAAATCTGTAAAAATTGTCATTTGTCCACAGTCTGAAATAAGATAGGACACTATTCCCTAAAACAAGATGCTCAGGGTGGTACCTCCTTAGTTGAGGTGTATATATTTCTAAAGGAGAATGTCCTCATGATCCCCATTCAATGCATAGCCTCTTAGATACCAAATATAATTTAATGAAGGCCATTAAAGGCTAATAAAGTTCAGCCACTGTCAAATGCAAACTGAACATGTGAAAGGCCTTAACAATGACTTAAATCACCCCGTATAACTTTGGTATTAGCACTGTCATTTTGTCCTCTAAACTTTAGGCTTTTCTTGTTTATATTTTATCACAATACCTTATCCCTCTAAAAATTATTTTCTCCAGTTATATTAATTACCTGAATTTCAAACAAAGTCCAAAAAGCCATTTAATGGCACTAAAGTTAAGGGGAAAAGAAAAAGAAAAACTGTTTTGGCACTCTGTCTTTCTTTAAAACTTGGCTTTGGGCCTTGTTTTAAAAGATATCAGTGAAGGTCTTATCGTATTTCTTCCTGTATTCAATAAATGGTTAAGTGGTCATGCATTCATTATGCCATAAGCTGCACACAGATGCAAATGGATACCATTTATAATATTTTACAGTGTTTTGAAGTTCCAAGCCCATCTAGAATGATAAAGACCTGGAAAATGTTAACCCACCTCAAAGTCTTTTTTTTTTTTTATTGCATTCTTTAATAGATTGGTGCAATTTCTTTGCATGCTATAAAAGTCAGGAAAGTATTTCCATGGTATTAAATGGTAACACATGGAGACCATTTCGTTTTTAAGAAGAATGTTCTCTACCTTGTGATTTGTGTTTTTTAATGCCCTTTTCCTTCTTCTTGTTCTTTCAGGGACAGTTTGATTCAGAGTAATGGAGCGGTGGATATTAAATGAGCGTGCATGAAGCCCAATGAACTCAGTATACTGCTTATCTTGTAACTATACTTAATCTAAATAACCTTTTTTATGCTCTGCTGGAATGGCATTTTCAAAAGGCTATATAGTAGTAAATGAGAGTATATGTCAGTAAGGATTTGCTAGACAAATCAGATCTCACAGAGAAGTATATCTATCCATTACTATTTAATACACACTTCAGTTTGAAGGACAATTTTGGCGTGTGTGATCAGACCATTAACATTTACTGTCATTTGGGCTGTGTTTTCTAACTTTTCTACTTTCCCTTTTTATTTTAATTTCATTTACTTTTTATTTATTTTTTCCAAGGGAGGTCTTCAGACTGAAACTGCCTCCAAGAGGAAGAAAGAAGTGATTTATGTATGCACAAGTCACTGACTCAGTTTTTCTTACCAGATGTACATTTTCAGAAGTAAAAGATTTCTAAGGGATAATATCAACACAAATGGTAGTATGCTGGGAAGAATTTAATCCAAAGACATAAAACACATGGCATGCACATCCTTTGATAACAACATTTACCTTCTTTTCATTGATGTAGCTTTCCTTTATTATTATGTTTGAAGGAATGATTTACTAAATAGGATTCAGAAAACAGCTTTTCTATCTTGGCGACTGCCCCTCCCTTTGGGCTTTTGTGAAAATGGTTAAGTTGGTGCTGAAGGCAGTATGCATGTTTAAGTAAATTATCTTGTACTGCTTTGTTTTTTCTGATAAAGCAAACCTTATGGTTCCTTTGGGCATGTAGGCTGGTTGGTCCCTTACTTCTGGGGAAGTGGCCTATCTCTTCCTCCTATCCTACAACAGCACACACTGCTCTCTCCCTGCCAGACCCCACCCCGTGGACCAACACTTTGCCTGAGGCACAGTTAATGGTGAGACCTTGCCACAGGCTGTCTGATCTGTGTGAAGCTAACTTCCTCCTGCCTGCCATTGTGTGTGCCTGCTTGCCCCAGCTGCCCATGGTTTGTGGCCACCCTAAGAGTGGAGCCAGCAAATTGTGTTTTAATAAACTCTCCCATAATTCTGATATTCAATAAAGTTTGGCAACCTTTGGTTACTTTTCCCAGCTATTTGTTTGTTAGTGAATATCCACATGAATGAATTTTTTTTTTTCAAAATGAAAACTTCTAACTACATAAACCATATCCTCTGTTCACAACTAAATAGTATCGAATTAAATAAAAAATTACCCAATGTAAAAATCAGATCATTTGATAATTCAAATGTACTATGTAAATTTTAACGAGGAAACCAAAGTTGCAATTATAGACTCTAATAAGAACTATACTGTACATTAAAACTTATGGAATGCAAACAAACCATATTTAAATTAATAGTTATATCTATCAACATTGTTGTTATTAGACCAGAAAGAAATTAATAATTGAACTAAACTTTTAACTCAAATACAGTATTTAAAATAAGAACAACAAAATAATTCCAAGAATAGCATGAATTAAAAGTAGAATTAGTGAATTAGAAAACAATTAAAAATACAATTATAGAAGGCACCAATAAAACAGAGTACCCTTTGGAAAATCTAATAAAGAAAGACAATATAAACACACAAAGAAATTAAACTAAACCTTCTGTATACAGACAGAAAGAAGAGAATACCATACTAATATTGGAAAAAATAACATGAAATGGATGTTTCTCTGGAAAATATAAATAACCAAAAGTAACTCAATAAGAAAACAAAAATCTAAAAGACATTAAGCAACTTTTGACCAATGAATTTGCTCCAAAAATGTTGCTAGAAACAAAAAACTTTTATCAATTACTTCTTTGAAAATCTTCAAAAAACTGTATTTCAAGAGTGCTAGACCTTATAAGAATGTAAGCTTTGAGATTCACTTCACTAGTGTGACTTTTGACGTTCTCATCTAAAAAGAGAACTCAATGACAGGAAATCTCAGCCCTAGACAGCCCATCCAAGTAATACATTAAATTAATACACACCATGACTAACTTGACTTTATTTCAAGGTTGTCTGAAATGCAATACACTTACTATTATTAACTATCTCAGCAGGTAAAAAAAGAAAAACATAATCATCTTGTTAACTGTCAGAGTCGTATAATAAAAGTAAATATCCTTTTTAAATAAAAAAATGTCCAACGTCTCAGAAATTGTTATTAAATGTATATATACTACTTACTACACATATCTCAAATCAATAACTAAGAGTATGCTTAACTCCTAATGTACATATACTTCTAATAAAAGAATGCCTATTAATATTTCAGTATAGTTTTAGAAGTCATAGCCAAGCTAGTGAGACAAAAATAAATAAAGTTTACATTTTGCAAAGGAAGAGATTACTGTATCATTATTTGTAAAAAACAGATTTGCTGATTTGAAAACAAGAAAATCAACTAGAAATGATCATAATTACTGAAAGTTTTGTGAGCTCACTAGAGACGGTAGAACACATCAATAAGTCAATAGGTTTTCTATTTATGATTATGAAGTGTTTTAAATAATATTTCTATTATGATTTAGAAATCATCTAAAAAAATTAAAAACTAAAATAAATAAATAAATTTTAAAAGGGGCTCCTGGGTGGCTCAGTCGGTTAAGCACCCAACTTCCGTTCAGGTCATGATCTCATGGTTCATGAGTTCCAGCCCTGCATCAGGCTCTCTGCTGACAGCTCAGAGCCTGGAGCCTGCTTCAGATTCTGTGCCTCCCTCTCTCTCTCTGCTCTTCCCCCCCTCCCCCCCCCCATGCTCTGTCTTTCTCTCACAAAAATAAACAAACAGTAAAAAAAATAAAATAAAAAATAAAAATCATAATAAGTTTTAATAAACCTTAAATAATAAATGAATATACATATAGGACAGAAAGATTAACCATAGGAACAAGATGAAAAGCTCATAAACTAACTTTGGTTTAAAACATTGATTAGTATATGTTAGGAAGAATATTTTAAGTCAAAGATAACAAATGAATTACATAATATGTGTTGTTGAGACAATTTACTAAATACTTAAACAAAAAATGAACAGTAGGTAATATCTTTTTAAAACTGAGAGAAAATATCCATGTTTGACTGATAGCAAAACACTATAAAACCACTCATGGTCTTTAATTTAAATAATGAATATAAAATATTTAGCAGAGTGATTATTACATAATCATAGCAAATATCCCATAATAATAATTAGGCTATTCCTAAATACTCATAACTCCTAAGACTCTCTTTCCTCTCAAAGATATTTGTTTTTCAAATGTTGAGGAAAAGTCCGCTCTTCCTTCCTGTTTTTCACCATTATTTATATCTCCATGTTTAGAAATACCCTAATGAGAGTAATGATTCATCTCAGGTCCATCAGAGTCTAAACTTTTTAGTTCTCTCCACCACCACCCCAATGAAAGCCTTTCTTCGGTCAGGATGACATATTTAAACCATAATCCTAGCTGACCTTCTTAAATCTAAACTCCACCCAAATTATTTGAAAAGTATTCTAGCCTTTCATAATTTAATTTCACTAACTCTTTAGTTATCGTCTACTTCTTCTTGCCTCAAGCTGAAACTCTGCAGCCCGAAATTAACTATAAGTACAATTGACCACACATAGAATAGTATTTCTTGTCATTCACCTGAAAGGTTCATTTTTTTTAGTCAAATCTCATCCAGCCCCTCAACATGTCTGGCTTTTTTTTATATGTCAGTACCTTTGCTCTCCCACCACCATCCTGTTTTTTATAAAATGGTCATTTCCATTTGGCTATTCCAAATACATTTCATTCCTTAGACTGCTCCATACGATAGCGATAGCCTCCTTCTCTGAAATTTACACCGACAATGTAACAACATCTCATTATAAATGTAATCTGGTTTGCTCAACTAGATTAAAAATTCCTTCTAAAATGTCCAACACAATGCTGTGCACGTAATACTCATTAATATTTGCCCAATAGTTATATAATTGAAAGGATAAATCCAATCCTATGCCTAGGAAACAAATGTTTTCCTGGAAAAAAAAAGTATATATAATGATAAAAGTGTTAATGAAAAGAAAGGAATTTATTTCTTCTTCAAAGTATTGAGTTCTGGAGATTCACTTCCAATAATTTAGAGAAAAATAAAGCAAGAAGCATGACTGAAATATCTTCTTATGCCAACCACAAAAACTATTTTTAATGGCATAATACCCAGAAATTATTTTAAATATAAAATATAACCAGAAACTCATTCATGAACAAGTCTATCTAAAATGCATTTTCAGAACACTTTAAAATATGTGTATTTCATAGGCATTTGAAATATAAGTCCTGCAGACATTCATTTCCACTTCTCCTCCCTGTTATTATCATTTCCTTTTTAGATCTCTGGCTGAGTTAATTTAGTCATGATGGCAGCACTGAATGAATGGCCACCCAAAACAACAGGGAATTCTAAGCCAATGTCCATCAGCTTTAAAAGCAGAGAAAACCCTTGAAAAGGGAAAGCAGGGAAAGCAGGGAAAACAAAGGAACAACCCCTAGAATTCATTCTCATCCATTTCATTGACTTGGTAAAGATTCTCCCCACTGACAACTTCTCAAAAAATGTTTATTTATTTATTTTTGAGAGAGAGAATGAGAGCAGGGGATGGGCAGAGAGAGAGAGGGAGACGAGAATCCCAAGCAGGCTCTGGGCTGCCCACTGACATTTTTTTTTTTTTAAACGTTTACTTATTATTGAGAGACAGAAAGAGACAGAGCATGAGCATGGGAGGGGCAGAGAGAGGAGGAGATACAAAATCTGAAGCAGGCTCCAGGCTCTGAGCTGTTAGCACAGAGCCCAATGTGGGACTCGAACCCACGAACCGGGAGATTATGACCTGAGCCCAAGTCAGACTCTTAACTGACTGAGCCACCCAGGCACCCCTGCCCACTGACAATTTTTTAATTGAATTACACATCACTTGTATAAAAATTTAAGTAAAAGGAAAATTCATTTTGAAAAATGCCATGTCTTATATATAGGTTATTATATAATCTAATTCAGTGTTGGTAGTCTGATTCAGCTTGATAGATTGATTAAATGTGTGATATTTGTACTTTCACGTCACAATATGGTGAAAAGAAATTTAGCTTTTTTCACTTTTGCCCTCTCTTGGAACACATGCTTTCTTAAAGGACTCATTATGTAGAAAAACCAAAAGAAAAAGTCTGTTTTTTTAAATGTTTCATTACATTCAACTTAAGCTTTAAGTTGTTCAAAAATGTAATGGTTCTTTTTTTTAACGTTTATTTATTTTTGAGACAGAGAGAGACAGAGCATGAACAGGGGCAGGGCAGAGAGAGAGGGAGACACAGAATCGGAAGCAGGCTCCAGGCTCTGAGCCATCAGCCCAGAGCCCGACGCAGAGCTGGAACTCACAAACCGCGAGATCGCGACCTGAGCTGAAGTCCGACGCTTAACCGACTGAACCACCCAGGCGCCCCTGTAATAGTTATTTCTTAAGCAAGGCCAGATTTTTAGGTAAAGATGGAAAAGTAAAGCTGAAGCAAATAGTTTCCCTTCTTCAATTGTTATCAAGTGAATAAGAACAGAGGCAGTGGACGGAAAAGAACCCATAATTCAACATTAACAACCACACAACCATTCAAGCTCATGCCATAAACCTTAGAAACTATTAGCCAAGGAAAGAAACAGAAAGTTATTGCATGGTGAAGCTTATATACTAACTCTGGTCCTATACCCAACAAGCAGTACTGAGGATTGAATTGGAAATGAAAATAACCTGAGAATTGTTATTAATACCCCCATCACCACCTCATAAACACACACACACACACCACCACCACCACCACCACCACCACCACCACCACCACAGCTGCAATAAATTGGAGAGATCAAGTGTAACAAGAAAGAAAAACATCAAGGCAAAAACAGCAAGCACAGAGGCAGTAGCTTAGTAAGACAGGGAAAGTGATAAGCTACTCTTTCAGGTTTTCTGCTGAAAAATACATAAAATTTATGAACAAAGAAAAAGATTATGTGAATTTAGGAAACCAATTGTGTTTAAAGATCTATTTCTTGGGGGTGCCTAGATAGCTCAGTCCATTAAGCATCCAACTTTGACTGGGGTCATGATTTCATAGTTCACGACTTCAAGACCCACACCAGGCTCTCTGTTGTCAGCACAGAACCTGCTTCAGATCCTGTGTCCCTTCTCGCTGCTCTCCACTGCTCTCTCTCTCTCAAAAATAAAATAAACATTAAAAAATTTTTTTAACTATGAAAAAGAGCTATTTCTTAATATTGTTGTTTTGCTTGGAATTATCAAATTTTCCTTATTTATATATAGAATGTATATTCTTAAAATTAAAATGCCCTGGGGCATCTGGGTGGCTCAGTCAGTTATGTGTCCGACTTTGGTGGTGGATCAGGTCATGATCTCACAGCTCATGGGTTTGAGCCCTGTGTTGTGCTAAGTGCTGACAGCTCAGAGACTGAAGCCTGTTTCCGACTCTGTCTCTGTCTCTCTCTACCCCTCCCCTGCTCACACTCTGTCTCTCTCGGTCTCTCAAAAATAAATAAATCGTTAAAAAAAATTATAATGTTTTAAAAGAAAATATCTCTTATTTTGGAGTGAAATATCTGATATTTTTATTCTTGAATTCCTATAAATAATTTATATATTTTTTATTCCTAGCAGCTATCAAAGTGTCTGACATATATAAAAGAGAAATACATTTTTATTTACTAAATAAGTCAGAGACAAATTTTAAGGCTATCTAAAGATGATTACCTTGGACAAAATAGCATTAGTTTTAGGTTTTCATCTTATACTTTAAACAAAATTTTAATTCTCGGTAATAATATTTGGCTTGGCCATTCTTTTTTTGTAATTTTTTTTAAATGTTTTTCTTTATTTTTGAGACAGAGAGAGACAGAGCATGAGCAGGGGAGGGGCAGAGAGAGAGGGAGACACAGAATCTGAAGCAGGCTCCAGGCTCTGAGCTGTCAGCACAGAGTCCGACACGGGGCTCGAACCCACAGACTGTGAGATCATGACCTGAACTGAAGTTGGGTGTTTAAGCGACTGAGCCACCCAGGCGCCCCTGGCTTGACCATTCTAAGACAAAAGCTAAAGGCTTGGTCTGAAGCTGGAACTCTTCAGGATTTCCACTGTAATCTTTAATCTCTGAGGTAACTCCTACAGATCATCAACATGCCCCAAACCCAGATGGTGAGGGCCTGAGGAATATTTTGGTAAATAGCAAGAACAAGGGAAGCAAGCTGGATCTCTAGGGCTTGCTTTCTCTCTTTGAGTAGAAAAACCATGCACATGAATCAATATTAAAAGTTCAATAAAAGCCTCATTTTATTATAAAAAACTGATAAAGTCAACCTGCTACAAAAATTCAGGGCTTTTCAAAATGCAAGAATAAAATCATATAATAAATTGTTTGAGTATGTATAAATAACACTAGGTTACAGAGGGTTTGGGGATTCTTTCATTCATCATAATTATTTATGAAAAGTTATGATTGTTAAGTAACTAAAAATCTTACCAACGTTAAGGAAACATCTGTAACTTTAAAGTGTAGCATAAATTAATATTATTACCATAACATTTAGAAGAATAATTTTGTATGAAGTTGTTCTCTAATTTCAAATTATTAGAAATTGCACTACTTGAGTGATAGTCTAGAAAAGATGCACTACAATTTCAATGACCAGCTAAATATTTGAATAGTAATAGTTTTTATGTATATAAAGTGTATGTATCTCAATATGAAAATTGTAAGTAACTGTGAATTGAAAACATTTATGAGAATCTTTAGAAAGTCAAAGAATCAAACTATCTTCAGAAATATGATATCCATCAAATAATAGTCCATAAGTTTTAAGCAGATGCTCTTCTCTGATCATTTGTAACATAAAAATAAATAAAAATTGCCATATTATATTGCCAAAGATGAAGAGAGCAGAGAATATCAGCTTAATATGTGTCTATATGCATGCATGTGCTCATATATGCATACATTTTCATATGTAACAGGGCAAGACGATACTACTGAGGTCTACCATTTGTCAGTGTGGGGAAGAGATAAAATGAAAGAGTTCTACCAGATAAACTTGAATAGTTCTATAGTAGCCAGGTATCACACAGTTTTGAAATACATACTTTAAAAAATCTTAAATGTAAAGAAAAACATATTTACAAGGTCAAGTCATTCCGCTGCTCAGATTATATAAATTATACTCTTTCCTCTCTGAATGAGTTTTCCAATTGCCTGACCTATTAAAGTTTCCCCCAACACTATGATTAATGCCCTGCTTAATGCTAATCTGGAATATTCAACATATTATCCTAGGTAGATTTTGGTTATAAGTTCTATTGATATATATATTTCCTATACAATAGCCTCCTACTTAATCTTCTTGTCTCATGTCTGCTGATTATCAACACACCCACTGTTCTACTGCCCATTATATAGAAACAGTACATCCTAATTTAGGATTCAAGTAGATTCTCTCTTCCTTACATACTACAGGCCAAAGTTATCATGATATCAAGACCCTTAACAATACAGTACCTATTTTCTTTCCAATCTTATTCCCTACTCCTTCTATCCCCCTTCTTCCATGCTGCAAAGTCCCTTTGTGCATTCATGCACATGCACATACACATACCACACCACACACAAACACGTAGTATATACATAACATATATGTGTGTGTGTGTGTGTATGTGTGTGTGTGTGTATATATATATAACACCTCTATTCACATACACACACACATACAAACATATATGTATATATATAACACCTCTATTCACATACACACACACACATATGATATAAAACACCTCTATTCTGTTCACTCTGAGCTGCTCAATGTTCCTCAATGAATAATCCTCTTTCTATCTTCTAAGGCTTTGTTGAAAACCCTTTCTACCTTTCTCCTTCTGGAGAAGTTATACTCATCTCTCAGGTCTCATTTCAAAAGACTTCCTCCATGTTTTTTTCTAAATTCCCAGACTGGTGTCCTTAACTCCACTAGATAATACAATGAATATCTATCTAATTCATTGATTCAACAGTAAATTAAGGTGTCTGCACACAAACACAGAATAAACACCAATTGTTAAGAATCGAAAAGAAATTGATACAAGCACTTATCCCCTTGGTTTATAATTATATATTTGTCTTGATCATCTAATGGGTTCCAGATGCTGGGCTGGGCACTAGAATTTTCACACTGAATAAGGCAGTCCCTGCCCTTGAATACATTAAATAAAAACCAATCATTAAGAATCACAAAGGAATCAAAGCAAGTACTTGATACTTTGTAATTTTTAATTATGTATTTTTGCTTCTCTTTCTAACCTAAACCATAAGAGAGGCAGAGAAGTCATTCATATGTCTATAAGTACAGCTTTTAGCACGGCATCAGTTACAGAATAAATATGGAAATATATTTTCTAAAAATAGCTAAGAGACCACATGATGAATGAAAAACAATCCAAGGGAATAAAACAAAGGCAAACACAAAGCCTACCCCAATGAAGGGAAAATAATACATGAAAATAGAGAAATCAGTAGGCTTAAAAATAAGTATCATAGTCATAAATAAAAATGAAACTGTTAATAAGGCATCTTCTTCAAGTCAAAATGGAGTAATAGGGGCCTGTTTTACCCTCTGACCTAGCACAAATAAATATAGCAAAATATGTGAAAACAATTTCAGAACACTGGGCATCACCCAATAAAGGGCAATGATCCCTGATCAGCAGAACATAAATGAGGTGACCCTACATTAGCACCACTTACTACCTTGAGAGACTTTTTAGACCATGTTTCGGAAAAAGGAATTTAAGTGAAGCCCTAAAGGCTTAACTCTCTTAACTCTCCAAGTTAAAGAGATGGAACTGAGGGTCTGGGGACATAACAGAAGCTAAAAATTGCTGGACAGAGTGCCAGAGATGAGAGAATTGCACAAAGAAAGGATTCCAGAGATCGGCAGAAGACACTCCCTCCTTCCCTTGATTATTCAACTGAATACTGTTTGGCATGTAAGGAAACTCCTTGAGGCTACAGAAAGAGAAAAAAAGAACACCCTAAAGTATTAGAGGTGCCAGGGTCCCATACTGGGGACATGCCTGGATGCCCAGATGGTGAGGACCTGAGGAACACTTTAATAAATAGAAAGGAAAAATGAAGCAAGTCAGATTCCTGCCTGAACTCTCTGACTAGAAAGACCATGTAAATGAATCAATATTTAAAATTAAACAAAATCCTCATTTCATTGTAAGAAAAATGACCAAGCAAACCAGATATTCTGAATATATAAAGAATTCTCAAAACATAAGAAAACAAACAATCTGATAAAACAATGGACAAATATTTGAACAGATACTTCATCAAAAAAGATACACGGATGGCAAATAAGCATGTGAAAGATGCCCAACATCATTAGTCAAAATGCAAATTAAAACCACAATGAAATAATACTAGAGATTTACTAGACTGTCAAAATTAAAAAGCTAGACCATACCAAGCATTGGCAAGGATATGGAAGAACTCTCATATATTGCTCATGGGAATGTAAAAGGATGAAACCACTTTGGGAACCTTGTACAGTGTCTTGAAAAGTTAAACGTGCATCTATCATATTATCCTCACACTGCACTGCAAAGTTTAAGCAAGATGAAAGAAAGCGTATGTCCATAAGGGACTTGTACATGAATCTTTGTCACAATTCTGTTTGTAATAGCCAAGGACTGGAAACAACACATTAACATCCATTGATAGGTGAATGAACACACTATGATGAGTTTATAATGGAATACTACTTAGCAATAAAAAGCAATGGACAAGGGACACCTGGGTGGCTCAGTGAGTTAAGCGGCTAACTCTTGGATTCGGCTCAGGTCATGATCTCAGTTAGTGAGATCAAGCCCTGCGTCAGGCTCAGCGATAAAAGTGGGGAGCTTGCTCGGGATCCTCTCTCTTCCTCTCTCTGTCCCTCTCCTTCTCTCTCAAAATGAATAAACATTTTTTTTAAAATAGTGGACTATTGGGGCACCTGGGGGTGGCTCTGTCAGTTAAGCTCCAGACTTCAGCTCAGGTCATGATCTCACAGTTTGTGGGTTCAAGCGCCACATCAGGCTCTGTGCTGACAGCTCAGAGCCTTGAGCCTGCTTCCGATTCTGTGTCTCCCTCTCTCTCTGCCCCTCCCCTGCTTGCGCTGTGTCCCCCTCTCTCTCTCTCAAAAATAAATAAGCATTAAAAAATAATTTTAAAAAAAGTAGTGGACTATTAACACATAGAACAGTATGCATGAATTTCAAAATAATTATGCTGAATGAAAAAAGACAAAGTACATAATGATGGTGTATTATGTTCCTAGTTATGTAAGTTTCTATAATATGCAAACTAAACTAATCTATAGTGGTAGCTGATCAGTGGTTGCCCCAGTACTTAGGAAATGGGGAGAGGAGGCAGAGAGAAATTGCAAAAGAACATAAGCAAGTTTTTGAGGCAATACATACTCATTATCTTTATTATGATGATAGTTTTGTGGATGTAAACATAGCAAAATTTATCAGATGGTGCACTATAAATATGTGTGGTTTACTGCATGTCACAATTATGTTTACAAAGCTGTTAAAAAATTACTGGTTATACCTCAACTAGTACTCACATCTGCCAAAATATTTTAAGTACAACAACTGTTTTCTTTCTTTTCAAATGTTTGCTTCTGTGTCCAAAGTTTACTCATAGTAATAACTGACTGATAATTTACTCAAAACTTTGTATTCTAATTTAAAAAAATCACAAAAAAACAAATTATATAAACTTTGAGTTTGGGAAAATAACACATTCCAGTAGAGTCAAAGCATTTGATATATTTCCACATTTAACACTAGGTCTGTAACCTCAGGGTCTATGTTTAATCAACACTAAACTGTGCTGAGTCTCAAAATAGTCTTCAGATATGCTCTTTTTCATCAGCTTCACTAACCCACTTACCTCCTTAACCTGGATGCATTTTGATTGTCCTCTAACAAGTGCGGTCTTCTCGGTACATCTGTGTTCCTCTAAAACCGAGCGGTATGCCTACTGGTTAATGGTGCCCAGTCATCAAGTGAGCAGATGTGGCATAAGGTAGAACTCTATGAATCTTAGTTTGTCTCTTTTAAACAAGATGATTTGCGGCCTGGCCATACTTCTCTAAGCTTCAATTTCATCATTTTTAAACATAGTATAAGTGTACTGAACTCAGAGTTTTTCTTGAGAGTACTTGTGATGACATATGTAAAGCAATTCACACAGTACCTGACATATGGTAAGTTTCTCAACATGTGAATGTTTATAAAATTATTATCATTATTTTGACCTATAATTAAAGCAAGTGTTAAAAGATGTGACATCATAATATAGAACCTTAGAACCAAAAAGAAATTATGAATATAATGCCATGATTTTTCACTAGGTTGTGCTTTTGGAGGTTTTTTTTTTTTTTTTTTTTTTTTTTTCCATCAAGTAAGTATGAACATTAAAACACTGGTGAAAAGGTTAGCTTCATAGAACAGATTTTAAAACTTTAAAAAAGGAAGTAAAAATTACACACTCTACAAACCATGAACTCAGCATTCCCCAAAGTGTACTTGGTGAAAATATAATCCTACAAAATACCCTGTGAAAAAAGGAGTCCTATGGTCAAATAAACTTGGAGAATATTGCATGCCCTATGTTCCTTTGGGGAATTCACAATACAAATGGTATAGTAAAGAGTCTGGGAAGTCCTGCAGTTAAAAAAAATGTGTTTCACTTTGTTTGACCCAGTGTTTTCCAAACTTTCCTGAACATAGAACCCTGCTTTCAAATAAAATCAATGAATATTCCTCTTTGGGAAAAGTTGCCTTAAATATTATAACTTTTAATTCTTCTATTTTTTGTTTTTCTGTGATGAGACAAAGAGTGAAAACACTGCTCTCAACTGTCAACAGTCCCGGATCTTGTAAACAGATTTTCAGAATCTGGTTAAGTCCCTGTAGCCTCCATCACAGTGGCAGCTGCCTGCTACCTCAGTGTCTTCCTTGCTTGGCTACCGAAGTAATTCCCCAGAGGTGTCTACCTCTCTTATATTCTTCTCACTTCCAACTGACATGACAGAATTCAGAACAGGAAGAAAATTCAGTGTCACCTGCATCTATACCACAACAATAGGGATCCCATTGATTGTCTTTTTCTAATCAGAGGAGAGTAATTCTTTCTCCTTTAGAAAAATAATTTATCTAATTTCCAGTCACTCCATTAGTGATCATTAACTTGAAATCTGCAATACTAGGTTCAAGGGAACTCAGAACTACTACAGCAGGTTGTATCAGTTACCTATTGTTATGTTAATGTTGTGTATCATACCACCCCACAACTCAGAACCTTAAAACAATAAGTAGGCATTACTAATCACAGATCTGTGTGGATCAGCTGGGCAGTGCTGACTTCTCCTAGGCTCACGTACAGACCTACTATTAGCTGTATTGGAGTAGGTCATTCTTCTAATGTTGGCTGATCAAATGTTTGGTAGCTGCTAGGTGTTGGCCGGTTTAGCTCTTTATGTATTTGTCACATCCTTCCAGCAAATTAGCCCAGGATGTTCATATGATGAGACAGAGGTAAAAGAAAAAGAAAGTAGAAGTGGGCAAGCCCTCTTTAAGGCTAGGCTAAGAACTGACTCACAATTATTTATGCTGTATTTTACTTGCAAAACAAAATTAGAAAGCCTACCAACATTCAAGCAACAGTGAAAGCAACTCCACCTCTTGATGAGAGGATCTCAAAGTCATATTGAAAGAGTGTGGTTTCAGGGAGGGATGAAGGATTGGGGCCATGGTTACTAATAGCTACTGGTCTTCCATCCTTTGGCCTCAATTCCATATGCTTCTCACATGCAAACCACACTTGCCCCTCTCCCTCCCACAGTGCCCCCAAGTTTCTTCCAATTATCGTATTGTCCTCAAAGTCCAGCATCTTATGGTCTATATCAAGTCTACGTAAGGCTCTCCAGACGTGGCACATTTTGATTAGAGACTTCTGAAACAGAAAGACAAGTTATTTATTTTTAACCGTTTCCATCCAGCATACAGTAGTGAGAAGAACAGGAAAAATACAATAGTGACAAGGACAGAAAAATTGCATTAAACAGCACGGTCATTCAAAAGGCAAGAATGGGAGGCATACAGAACTCCCTGAAATCTAACTGGGTAAATGTTGCCAGGTGCCCTGATACGAGAGAAAAGAATGTTCCCAGATTTGGCCTCCATTCTGCCCCTAGGAGAGGCTTCCTCGTCCATTCTTCACAGCCACTGGGACCTCCTTCCTATTCCATCTCTCACTTCATCCATTCTGAATAAATCAGAGGGACTTATATCCTCTGCCCCCCACGGGATTTCTCTTCTTAGAAGGATGGGGACTCAGAAGTTTTTTTGCATTGTGAACAATCCCTGTACCTTTGAAGCCAGGATGAAGAAGCCACTTTTGCCTACACAACTCCTGAGAACACTCTTATGGGCTTTCAAATAATGTGATTTGTGTCTATTGCACTCAAAAAATTCTTTTTAATCACACTCATTGGGGGAATATCAGATAATTGTGGGAGACGCTCTTTGTTCCTACCAGCCCTTTTGTCTACCTGAGGGGACCAGCTAAGCACTTCCTTAATTCCTTCAGAGGTCTTAACAAAGTGTCTTAAGCCATATTGATGATTTGATCTAAGCCCAGAGGCTATATTTTACTTTGATAATCTTTTCCTGGCTGGAGGACCAGAGATGAGAAACTGTTTTATTCTGTAGCCCATAAGTCTATCTCTTGTATTCCCTTCTAAATTCTACTTAGGAGCTAGTCAGGTTTTTCTTAGTTCATCACTTTCTTGCTGTACCACACACAATTAAGAAAATCTAGCTGACACTATCAACATTCTGCCTGGAGATATCCTTAGGCAAATCCAAAAGTTCATTAGATACATTTTCCATCTTCCAAGTTACTGCAGGCAACAGTTTTGTCAATTATTTTGTGATGACATTACATGGATCATCATTTTTCCAGACTCCAGTTACAATTCCTTACCATGTCCCCAGTCCTTGTTAACAGTTTACTTACCATTTTCCAACCCCCACCTGCATCCTGTCTCAAAGTTAATGCCACCTATTTCAAGTTTCTGTTATGATAGCACCCTCTGTCAAGTATCAATTTCTATCTCAGCTATCTGCTGTCACATTCGATTTTATAATAAACTACCCCCAAACTTAATGTCTTAAAACAATAAAGATTTATCATTTGCTCACAAAGCTATAGATAGGTTGTGTGGTCCTTCTGGTCTTGACTAATAAGTCTGCAGTGAGCTATGAGTTGGGTTGAAGGTTCTGCTGATCTTCACTGGGGCTTCTCAGATCTGTGCAGTTGGTTGATTTTTGGCTACTCTTCTCCATGTACCTCTCACATCCCACCAATGTGCCAGCCCAAGCATGTTCTCATGGCAAAGCCAAAGTCAAAAAACAAACAAACAAGAAAAGAAAAAGAAAAACAGAAGCATTTGTGAGCCCCAGGGTCATAAATAGTGCACAGTCACTTCTGCTTCTTAAAATTAGTCAAAGTCCAGGCTAGTTTTAAGGTGAGGAGACACCATTGCTTAATGAGAAAAGTCGCAAACACAAATTGTAAAGCATGCTAATAAAGAGAGGAGTGAGAATTGGGTTCAGTTTTATAATCCATCTACCATACAGGTAAACAGAACTTTGGTATCTTTTTCCTGATGTCTGTACTTTAGTATAAGAACTAACTGTTGTGATCCTTCCTACTAAAAAAACAAAAAAACAAAAAAACAAAAAACAAAAAAAAAAAAAAACAAAACTAGTATTTACTCTCATCATGAATGTCATTTATTATATCACAAAAAGTATAAAAAAAGAGAAGAAAATAAAAAATCACCCAAGCTCTAACCAAAAAAAAACAACCAAAAAAAAAAAAAAAATTGCCAGAGTAATATGATTCTGTTTTCTTTATTTGATACAGATCCACAAATATTTACATAGTTAAGTTGACACCAAATGTATAGCTTCATGTCCTGCTTTTTTCATTTAATATCATGAACACTGAACCATCATTAAAAATTATTAAAACATTTAATGGCTTGTTCACAGCTTATGCCAACTTAAGCTTTCATTATCATTCTCCTATTATTGTCTATCTATATATTTTTGCCAACTTGATTTTTAAGGCCTGAGAGGTCATTTCAAGTCTTTCAATATTTCAGAATATTTTATTATAATTCCTACAATTGAAAAAAATTATTTTGAAATTATTCTCCTGAAATATAGAGAGTCACAGCAGACCTTCATTGTGTAATGTAACATTTTTCATAAAAATATCCTTCTCTGTCTCTCTCATTTTTTTTAAAAAACTTCAATTCTGAAATTGGGAATATTTTATGTTATTTTTTTTAAAGCACGCTTGATTCCGGTACTCTGATCTTTATTCTGAATCATCCCCCTGCTAGTCTTTCTCCTAACACCCTGTCCTTCTCTTTTATAAACCCACCACAGTTTTAATTACATATTATTTTGGTAAACTGCTTCAAATAGAACATGTTGCTCTATCTGAAAGAAGTGATAAACCAACTGTTTTTCCCTGACCCATTCCAGGCGCAAGATAATTAATACCTTCCTTCAGGACAGAACCCAGGCTGCTGATAAAATGAGGTTGAGTTAGGGTCTGAGCAGTTAGACACAAGTAACCCCATCCAGTCTCAGATGATGGTGGGAAAAGTCCTGAAATCTATAATGCCTAGAGCCACTGGGGCTACCAGTGTTCAGTGAAAGGTAGTACATTAGTGATGCATGGAATATATGCCTGCAAGTTGAGACCAAACTGCACTGCCGCACAGTTCAGAAAGAACATTTCAAACCCCTTGTCAAACTTTTCATTTATTAGATGGTGTGAGTCCAAAACTATCTAAAACTACTTTTTAGTCCCACATTTTCATTTTGCAATGAAATTCAGTGAGCTCTAATGAGCCTGAGCAGCAATGAACTCTAAGAAAATGAAAGTACAAGCTAGTAAAGAACTAAGTACAAAATTTTCATTGCTCATGAAATATCATTTTGGGTTTTTTAAAAATTTTAATGCTTATTTATTTTTGAGAGAGAGAGAGAGCGCGCGCGCGCGCGCATGAGTGGGGGAGGGGCAGAGAGCGAGGGAGACACAGAATCTGAAGCAGGCTCCAGACTCTGAACCGTCCACACAGAGCCCTACGCGGGGGCTTGAACTCAACAAACCAGGAGATCATGACCGGAGCCACAGTCAGACGCTTAACCAACTGAGCCACCCAGGTGCCCCTGAAATATCTTTTTGAACATGTAATATGCACAAAATGTTTACTGACACTTTTTCCTCTTACAGTGGTAGTGATACAGGGATATAAAAGCCAGAAGATACAAATATGCTAAAGAATGATACATTTGTTATTTCAAAAGATAGTAACTATTTTATTTAAGAAGTCTGGGATGAAAAATAACAATTGAATATATGTATTTTCTTTTTTTTTTATTAAATTTTTTTTTTAATTTGACGTTTATTTATTTTTGAGACATAGAGAGACAGAGCATGAACGGGGGAGGGTCAGAGAGAGAGGGAGACACAGAATCTGAAACAGGCTCCAGGCTCCGAGCTGTCAGCACAGAGCCCGATGCGGGGCTCGAACTCACGACTGTGAGATCATGACCTGAGCCGAAGTCGGTCGCCCAACCGACTGAGCCACCCAGGCGCCCCGAATATATTTTCAAAAGTGTGTTTACTTATCACTCTATAAGGCATAACTTTTTTTTTAGATCAAATAACTCTTCTAAATCAATTTTTTATTTTGTTTGACATGTTTTGTACATAGACAAAAAATAAAACTATTAACAGGCTGGTTCTATCAGTATAAGAATTCCACAAAGAATTGAAGAATACCAGATTTTTATCAAAGACATAGATGTCTTTGTCTAGAAATCAGTTCATTCATATAGTGTTTTGATATTTCTGTATATAATATAAAGATTTGCAATTGTGTTCAGTTAAAGAAAAAACATTTGACATTATTATAAACGCTACTGTAAATTTGGTTCAAAAGTTCAACATTAAAGTTAAAAGTATTTTCATTATTATATTTTGCTGAAATAATAACCCAAATTTTGATGGAACACATTGTTAAAGCAGTGCTCTTTGTAAATTATAAAGCTTTACAGCAGGGATGCTCTTGGAATTAATTTTGGTAGATACGATATAATCCATAATTGTTCCCCAAAGCTACAATATCCTACCAATATAAATGGGCCCTACAGCTGTCAAAATTCCTTTTCTTTCTCTCCCTCTCACTATTTTTAATTGGATAATATTATAATCTATATAAAAATTGAATGAAATGGGAAAGCCCTATGATCCTTATAGGAATTTGACAATAGACAGTGAAGAATCATAAAAGAACCTATTTCAAAATGTATTTGCCTTGTTTGCCAAAGAAATTCCTCTAAACAAAGAAAAAAAGGTACATGTGAACTTATTTCAGATGTTCAGATGTTTAATTTAAATTAAAAAGGTAATATTTGTAATAATCTCCATTTAGCAGCATATTCTCTGAATTTACCAGGAACTTTAACTATAGTGTATTTTTTTCAATTAAAATATTATAAAATATTTACAAAATATATAAAATAAAATATAAAATATTGTAATTTACATATATGAGTGAATTGACTATTTACAATTTTAAATACATTATTCAAAAAATTTAACTTTCAAGATTATTGATTTTATGAAAACAACTAAGACTTATTACAGATTATATTCTTTTTTTTATTGAAGTATATTTGACATACAATATTATATTAGTTTCAGGTGTACAACATAGAGAGTAGACATTTATATACATCATGAAATGATCGTCATGTTAAGCCTAGCAATCCTATGTCACCATAAAAATTTATCACAATGGTATTGACTATATTCCATTTGCCAGAGATTGTATTCTTTATTAAAAAGACTGGCATTGTATTAGATACAGGGACACTTTAAGAACTGAGAAAAGCACGAAAGTTATTTTGTTCATGTTAATTTATAATGTTTACATACTCAATCCGAGATTTTTTTTAATCGTGCTTTAATGTTCAAAAATATGTTACTTTTAATTTTTTAGAAGTAACTTAAAAATGGGATTTGAAAAAAAATTTTGGTTTCGTGCTATGCATCACTAAAATAAGTCCGCCAGCTCCCACTTACTTATTCCAATTAGGTTTAATCAACAAAATAAGCTTGATTTTTGTGGTGGGCCCCGAGAAGAACTGTTAAGGCAAAAATTGGTTTGAGAAATCTGGTCCCTGGGTGTCATACTTTAATTGCGCTAGACTTTCAGTTTGGGTTTGGAACCACCCATACTCATCATATCCCTGAATGATTTCCTTCAAGTGAAGAGAAGTCAATTGGCATTTTCTGACACCTGTACACTTCAAAAACACCAGATAAAATAATCTTTATTACACAAAGACCCTGAAATAGGAGGCTTTATTTCCTTATACAGGCAGCCCTCACTTTGCACAGTAGTGTGAGAGCATAAAAATGAACGTACAAACCAGGCAAAGCGATCTTAAATAATTAATGGGAAAAATTACGATAGCACTGTGACCTGTAAAACCTGTTTCAAAACCTTGAAAACTCTTGGTGTCATTTATGAATGTACAGGGACAGGAAAATATATATAAATAATATTTATTTTACGCACCATAACTTATACCATTGAGACTTAAAGTGTTGTATGTCTTGCTAAAAAAATTATCAAGATGAGTTTGAAGAGTATTTGCCTTTTGTTTTCAACTTACAATTTACCATGTGGAATCAGCATCTTCTCCATGCCTTGGTGAATTCGCATAATTCTAACTAAGTTTGGGTCAGCTTTCAACATTTTATCCTTTGCACTTCCAATGTTGTGAAATGTCTCAGAAACATATTTTTGCGGGGCCCCTGGGTGGCTCAGTCGTTTGGGCGTCCGACTTTGGCTCAGGTCATGATCCCACAGTTTGTGAGTTCGAGTCCCGCATCAGGCTCTGTGGTGACAGTTCAGAGCCTGGAGCCTGCTTCAGATTCTGTGTCTCCCTCTCTCTCTCTCTGCCCCTCCCCTGCTCATGCTCTCTCTGTGTCTCTCCCAAAAATAAATAAATATTAAAAAAGAAAGAAAGAAACATATTTTTGCTAGTGTCACCTTCCTCTAGGCCATCTTCACCCTGTTTGTCACAATCACTTTCTTCTTTGGGGTCAATGTTTGTCTTCACTGAGTTCTTCTGGATGCGTATTTAGAATCTCTAAAACTGTGGTAGTGTCAACCTTCCCACACACAGCTATTTGTTCTATACCTCAATTCACATTCAATTCAAATTTCACTTCTAGCATTGAAACATTTCCCCTTTTTAGCTGCATTTTCATCTTTGCTGTCCATCCCTAAAAGACTTCAAGAGAAGAGTCATCTGTAGATTGTAGATAGTTTGATATTACCAGATAAAATGTTAAGAGATGGGCATTGTGAGCCAAACTTTACTTCAAAGAAAAAAGACTCATAGATTTTTGTGAAAAATGAGAATTTCTACATCAGAGAAAAGTAAGACAATGTGGGAAAGACAGAAGGAAGCTCCAGCAAAGTCATGGTTCATTCATTTGAACCATGTGTACGGTTGTTGAGCTAATTCTGGAAAGCATTCCACCTTTAGGTGAGTTCTTCAGAAATCAAAACTAGGCAAGGTAAAACTGGTAGAGGCGACTCAGCTATTGTTTAATTACAATGAATGATTAGTTTCTCTCCTGGTGACTTCAGAAGGCAAATTTGTATTTCAGGGCAGTCCGTCAATCTTCTCCTTGTTTTCCTTTCCCCTCTTCTTTTCTCCCTAAAGAAGTAATTCAGTGACAACAACTCAAGTTGCTGAACTCAGCAGTTAACATTTTGAAGAACATCCAGGTCTAGCATTTTATATATGTCTAAGCTCTATCACCAGTATCTAACACAGCAGGAGAAAATGAATGAAGAGGAAATATAAAAAGAGCAAAAAAGAGTAACATCTTCCAAGAAAACTGCCAAAGATAGCGTATCAAATTCATCTCTCTGGACATTTTCTTCATTCTCTTTCATTTTCACAAAGGCATCTCCTCCCCACATTCATTTGAAAGAAAAAGGAAAAACAACCATGAAGACATAAGAATTGTGATCCCATTCAATGTCATTGTCCAGGTGGATAAAGTACCATTGGGAAAAATAAGTCGAAGGATATTTCCACAACCTACAAGCTTTAAATTGTAATCCATGTTTCCCTCCTCCTTAGCACTATCTGATCTATCTACCTTTTTTCAGAAATAGTCTTCAGCATAACAATCTTTTAAAGTCCCTAGCTCATTATCAATTCTCTATTTTTCAATTAATCTACAACTAGATGTTTTGTATTCAGCTCTAATAAAATGTTTCATAATCCTTGCTGGAAGATTCTCTCTTTCCTACAGTCATGTGGTAAAAATACATCCTTTGGTAATATTTATCAAGTGAATAAAGCAAATAATAGGTAACAATACAGTCTTGTCATAAATTCCTTGATTCAAGGAAAATACTAAATACACACACACACACACACACACACACACACATATATATTTTTCTTCCTAACTCAGCAACTTCCAACTTGCCAACATTACAATTTTGCTGCATGGCTACTTTAACTGGTATTACAATCCTGTGACAGAAATTTGTCTTAAACAATCTGCATCCTATAGTCACTGTTAAAAATATAAGTCCATTTCTATCAAAAGCCTCAGCTTCCTTCCTCTTATGCTCTTAAGACCTTTCTATCTTGCCTTCTGATAGACCCCACTTCAACAACTCTCTTGTATAGCCTGGCTCACCAATTTCTATTTCTCCAATTGGTCATTCCATTAGCGTAAAAATCTATATTATCTTCCAACCGAAAGAAACACCTTCCATAACCCCACACTCTCTTTAAACTACTGGTTTATATTCCCGTTCTCCATGGCGTATTAAAATGACAAAAAGAACATTCTATATGGAAGTCCATTTTAAGTTTCTCATGCTTTCTTTTTTGGAATTAAAGTCCTTGGGGCGCCTGGGTGGCGCAGTCGGTTAAGCGTCCGACTTCAGCCAGGTCACAATCTCGCGGTCCGTGAGTTCGAGCCCCGCGTCAGGCTCTGGAGCTGATGGCTCAGAGCCTGGAGCCTGTTTCCGATTCTGTGTCTCCCTCTCTCTCTGCCCCTCCCCCGTTCATGCTCTGTCTCTCTCTGTCCCAAAAATAAATAAACGTTGAAAAAAAAAAAAATTAAAAAAAAAAATAAATAAAAAATAAAGTCCTTGTTGTTTTAATTAGCCAGGAAAAAAGAATGGGTGAGGAAAGTTTAAATTTGTTAGATGAGCAACCAGAATTGTCTTCTACATGCTCTGATACATAATGAATGTTTCTGAATATTCCATGTATGTTTGAAAAGAAATGTTTATTATCCTTTTTGAAAATATATCTATACATCTATGCATACACATGTGATATACTCATACACACAGAAGCTTTGCTTTATGTATTTTCTAACTATGTACACAGAAAAGTTCATGACTGTCATATCACCTCGCTGTACTGCTATGAAATATTTCCCTTTGCCCCATATAAGTCATTCACTTTGAATTCTATTTTGTCTGATAATAACATTTCTTCATCTCCTTGCTTTTGATTAATATTTGCTGGTAATACATAATTCTATCTTTTTGCATTCAATCTTTTTTATGTATTTTAATTTCAAGCATGGCTCTTGTAGAGCAAGTGAATTTTGGTTTGGGAATTTTTAACATATTCTAACATATTTTTAACATATTCTAAGAATATCTGTATTTTAATAGTGGAGTTCATTCATTAATACTTTTATATTAATGAGTGCTTATAGGTAGTCTGGCCATTTTACTTTATATATTCTTTTCATTATTTTTTAAAATCTATTTTCTTTCTCTCTCACTCTTCATTTGACTGACCCAGTAGTGTTCTGTTGTTGTTTGTTCATGTCTTTTTATTCAGAAGTTACATACACTTTTACTTTTCTATTACTGGTAACCTTTAATATTTAACACATAGAATTAAATCCCTTGAATACATCAGAAGCTGCAACACAGCACCTTGGAACATCTTATATTTCGATAATTTCTTTTACATTATCTTAAAAAATTATTTAGTCTCAGGTATAAGTTTACTTGTTTCTTCAAATAGCACTGATTCTTTATATCAAAATCTTGTCTATTGTGGATTTTTTAAATTAAATTTTACTGACAACATCTTCAATTAAAATATATTTAGGGCACCTGAGTGGCTCTGTCACTTAAGCATCTGATTTCAGCTCAGGTCATGATCTCTTGGCTCATGAGTTTGAGTCCCACATCAGGTGAACTTGAGCCCTGCTTCCGGTGAGCCTTGCTTCTCTCTCTCTTTCTCTTTCCCTCTCTCTCTCTCTCTCTCTCTCTGCCCTCACTCATTTGCACCCTCTCTCTCTCCCCCTCTCAATAAATAAAAATATAAATAAATAGATAAATAGTAAACTGTTTTAAAAAAAAAACATTTAAAATGTCCATATGCACTAAACTTTCTGGGACTCTCTTTGTTCTCAAATATGCCTATTATTCTCTCACTCTTGAAAGAACTGTACATTTCAAATTATTTTTCTTAAGATAGTTGAAGATTTACAGTTTGCAGATGCCAATTTTATTTCCTTCTTGATAACTACTTTAAAATAATTTTAAAAATAGTATTAGAGTAACAGAAAAATTGTGGAGATAATACAGAGAGTTCCCAGTCCCGGTTTCCCTTACGTCTAGAGTTTAGCTAAATTACTGCACGGTACTGAGGCTTTGTGATCATTTTGTCTTGCCAAGCAGGCTGTAATGAACCTAAACTGACACTACCTTCCTCATACAAGCATGCACCCTAGACAGCAGCCCACAGAGAGTCACAAGCAACCTAAGTTTCTGATATGATTTCTCCAATAGCTCTTGTAATTAAGTCTCCCCTGCGTCCAGCACCTTCCCATTATGGCCCTTATATAAGATTCCTCTGTGTCTTACCATAACCAGCTTTTTAGTTTGAATTGACCAATCTGGCCTTAGCCTGAGAACCCCAAAGCACTCTACCCACAGCTCCAATAGAGTCATATGCCCCAGATCCAGCCTCTATATCTGCACTCTGCCTTGACCTCCCCATGTGGTCCCTCAAGACACAGTGTCTACTTCGTCTAGGACCTGTGAATAATAAACTTCTCTATTTCCTTTGTTATCTGTTATTGAACTGCTCAACATCCAACACCCTGCATTCCATTTAACAAGTGTTAATATGACAAATTCATAACACATTTTAAACATCATATGCTAGTATGGTACTGTTATCATAATTAATGAACAAATATTGATACATTTTTATTAACTAAAGTTTGTATTTTATTCCAATTTCTTTGTTTTTACCTAAGGTCCTTTTTCTGTGCCCAAGTTTTATCCACATTATATTAGCTTTCATGTCTCCTTAGGCTCTTCTTGGCTGTGATAATTTTCCAGACTTCCCTTATTTTTGATGCCCTTGATAGTTTTGAGGAGGAGTAGTTAGGTATTTTTTAGAATGTTTCTCAATTAAGATTCATCTGATATTTTTATCATGATCAGTCTGGGGATAGGAGTTTGGGGGAGGAAGACCACAGAGGTACAGTGCTATTCTCATCACATCATAGCAAGGATAGATATGATCTATCAGCATGACCTATCACTGCTGATGTTGACCTGGCTGTGTTAGAGTCTCTCAGATTTTTCGACTGTAAACTTACTGTTATATTTTTCCATTCTTTTTTCTTTTAATTTTTTTAACATTTATTTATTTTTGAAAGACAGAGAGAGACAGAGCAGTCGTGGGGGAGGGGCAGAGAGAGAGAGGGAGACACAGAATCCGAAGCAGCTCCAGGTTCTGAGCTGTCAGCACAGAGCCCGATGTGGGGCTCAAACCCACGAACTGCAAGATCATGACCTGAACTGAAGTTGGACACCCAACCGACTGAACCACCCAGGTGCCCCTTTATTTTTCCATTCTTATGTACTCCTCAGAAGGAAATCATCATCTGCAGCCCATTTTCAGGGAATGAGGACTATGCTCCACTTCCTAGAGCTTGGACTATACACATTCATTACTTGGGATTCTTCTGGGAAGGTGAGTTGTCTATGCATTCCCATTTACTTATTTACTTAATTGTTTACTTATATCCATATGGACTCATGACTATTTATTTTATGCTTTGGGTTGTAATCCAAAACTTACTTAAAGGCATTCCTCAGAGATATTGTGGGTTTGGTTCCAAGACCACTGCAATAAAGATAATCAAATAAATTTTTAGTTTCCTAGTACATATGAAAGTAATGTTTATACCATACTGTAGTGTCTTACATGTACAATAGCCTTATGCCTAAACCAAGGTATATACCTTAATTTAAAAATACTGTGAACTAAAAATGCTAACCATCATCTGAGTTTTCAGCAAGTCACAAACACTGATCACAGATCACCATGATAAATATAATGACAATAAAAAAGTTTGAAATATTGCAAGAATTACCAAAATGTGACAAAGATATAAAGTGAGCAAATGCTGCTAGGAAAAAAAAAATGGCATTTATAGACTTGCTTGACACAGTTTTGCCACAAACCTTCAATTTGTTTAAAAGAAAAAAGAAAAACGGCAATATCTGCAAAGCACAGTAAAACAAAGCATGATGGAATGAGGTATACTTGTATTCATTTTATTGCTCAATTGTTTTTTCCAGCTTTGGCCTCTGGGGCTCTTTCAGTTAGCACCTGTGTCCCTTTGACATGTATCCATCGTTTATGGGTTTTGTTGTTTGTTCATTTGTTTTTAAGTTTGAGCTCGCTCTTACTTTCTGGCACTACAAAATGCTCCTGACTCATATGTTTCCTGCCTTAATCCTAGAATCAACCATTTCTCCAAGGAGACTTGGTTCCTTTTTACTGGGGGTTGCTACTAGAAACCAAGGTCTGGGAGCACTGGGGTGGCTCAGTCAGTTAAGTGCCCGACTTCAGCCCAGGTCATGATCTGCGGTTGGTGAATTGGAGCCCCACGTCAGGTTCTGTGCTGACAGCTCAGAGCCTGGAGCCTGCTTCCGATTCTGTCTTCCTCTCTCTCTGCTTCTCCCCAGCTCACACCCTTTCTCTCTCTCTCTGAAAAATAAATAAACATGAAAACATAAGGTTTTAATTCTTAAAAAAAAATGAAAAGAAACCAAGATCTATACGTAAACACATGCTTCTAGGCCCTTCCATCTGACAGAGCAAGGAAATATGTGTGTGCATATTAACCCCTGTATATATACATATCTATACATATCTCTATATGTAATTATCTGTAACTATATTAAGCTAAACCTGAGTTCATACTGAAAAATTCAACTCTTATTCATACCACATGAATGTTCAACTCCTTTAACAGCAAAAATCTGCCCCCTACCATCCATTTACTTAATTGTTTAATTCAAATATATATATACATTAATATATATTAATAGCAGTATCAGAATTGTTAACAGGCTCTGATGGTAAACTACTTTATCAACCAAAGTACAGTCTTATATACAGCTGTTTTTTAACTTTAATTTTACAGATTCTACTCAGTTTTAAAGTTAATTAGGAGAACACTTATTCACCACACCGTTCAGTGAAGTTGTTTCATACATTTGTATTAGAGTTAGAGATTTTGTCACATTCTGCATATTATTCTGGGAGTCTCCAATTTTTATAAAATCTGCATACATTCAAGTTCACTCTTACTCCTGAAAGTTCTATAGATTTTGAAGAATGCAGTGTCAAATATCTATCATTTCAGTGTCATACACAATTGTTTTACTTCCCTATGATTATCCTGTGTTTCAGCTATCGAGCCAATGGTCTTGGGAACCATTGTCCTTTATATAGATGCTAAGGTTTTGCTTTTTCCAAAAGATCATGTCATAGGAATCAACAATATATAGCCTTCTCAGACTATCTTTTCATTTGGCAATAATGCATTTAAGATTCATCCACTAGGGGCGCCTGGGTGGCGCAGTCGGTTAAGCGTCCGACTTCAGCCAGGTCACGATCTCGCGGTCCGTGAGTTCGAGCCCCGCGTCGGGCTCTGGGCTGATGGCTCAGAGCCTGGAGCCTGTTTCCGATTCTGTGTCTCCCTCTCTCTCTGCCCCTCCCGCGTTCATGCTCTGTCTCTCTCTGTCCCAAAAATAAATAAACGTTGAAAAAAAAAATGGTTTAAAAAGATTCATCCACTTATGGGGCACCTGGGTGGCTCAGTCTGTTAAGCGTCCAACTTCAGCTCGGGTCATGATCTCCCAGTTATTGAGTTTGAGCCCTGCGCTGGGCTCTGTGCTGACAGCTCAGAGCCAGGAGCCTCTTCGGATTCTGCGTCTCCCTCTCTCTTTGCCCCTCCCTGCCCCCCCCCACTCTCTCTCTCTCTCAAAAATAAAAACATTTAAAAAAAAAACTGCATTGTAAGATTCATCCACTGATTTTAATAGCCTAATAGCTCATTTCTTTTTTCTACTGAATAATATTCCATTGCATGGATGTACCACAGTTTGCATAGCCATCATCTATGAAAGGACATCATTGTTGTTTCTAGATTTTGATTATTATGAATAAAGCTCTATAATCAATCATGTGTGGGTGTTTGTGTGGATATAAGTTTTCAAATCAGTTGGGTAAATAACTAGCAGTGTGATTGCTGGATTGTATGATAAAACTTAGATTTACAAACTGTGTTGTTTTATAAACTGTCAGAATGCCTCCTAATGTGAATTTTTAATTTTATAAGATATTGTCAAATTATTTATTCTTTCTTTCCTTCTAGTTTTTTGTTTGTTTTTGTTTTTGTTTTGTTTTGTTTTGTTTTGTTTTTGGTCAAACTATTTTCAAAAGTGGTTTTCCAATTTTGCATTCCCACAAGCAAGGAATGGAAGTTTTGTTGCTCTGCAAGTATGCCAATAGTTACTATTGTAGGTTTTCATACCTTAGCCCTTCCAATAAGTGTACAGTGATATCTAGTTGCTGATTTAATTTACAATTACATAAGGATACACAAAGTTGAGTATCGTTTTATATGTTTATTTGCTGTTTATCTTCTTTGGTGTAATGTCTGTTTAGATCTTTAGCCCATTTTTGTTTTTTTTTTTCTTTCCCTAATGTTAAGTTTTGTTTTTGTGTTTGTTTGGGGGGTTTTGGAGGGTGGGGGGAGCAGGGGGGAGAGAGAGAGAGAGAGAGAGAATAGAAAACTTAAGCAGGCTCCATGCCCCACACAGACTCTAATACAGAGCTCGATCTCATGACTGTGAGATCATGACCTGAGCCAAAATCAAGAGCTGGACATTTAACCAACTGAACTACCCAGGTGTCCCCTTAATGTTAATTTTTAATATCAATTTTTCTTTTGTGGATTGTGCTTTGGATGTTATATCCAAAAATTCATCACTAAAGCCAAGTCGTGTAGATTTTTCTCCTACATTTTCTTCTATGTTTTATAGTTTTGCATTATATGTTGAGGTCTATGCTCTTTTTGAGTTAATTTTTGTGAAAAATGTAAGGTCCATATGTAGAATCTTTTTTTTTTTTTTTTTTTTTTTAACATTTGGACGTTAGGTTTGCTCAGCATCATTCCTTGAAAAGACTATCCTTTCTCCACCTAATTCCCTTGCCTCCATTTTCAAAGATTAGGTGCTTATACATGTATAAGGTTCTAAATCCTATTCCATGGGCCTATGTGTCCATTCTATTGCCAATCCTACTGTATCATGATTACTATAACTTTATAGTAACTTTTGGAAAAGGGAAGTAAAAGTTTTCCAATTTTTTCTTCTCCAGGACTGGATTGCCTATTCTTAAACCTTTGCCTTTCCATATAAATTTTAGAATTAGCTTGTCAATATGTACAAAACAGCTTGCTGGGATTCTAACTGGGGCTATGCTAACACTATAACAACTCGTGCATAGTTCAAGTACCTTATAAAAAAGTATTCCCAAATCCTCTATCCTGTCTCTTATGCCATTTCTGTCATTTGTTTCCCTCATCTACATGCTGCAATCACCTAATACATTGTTATTATTACTACCTTAAACAGTCTTTTGTATCAATTAAGAAGAGAAAAATAAGAGCTTCTGTTTTACCACCATTTATTATTTTTCTGATGTATGTAAATTCAAATTTCTGGCCTATGTAATTTCCCTCCTCCATGAAGAATTTTTTTGTTTTGTTTTGTTTTGTTTTTGCAGAGTGGTTCTGCTGACAATAAAATGTTTAAATTCATTGAACATAGAATTCTAGGTTGGTAGATATTTTCTTGCCACATTCTAAAAACTCCACACTATTGTCTTCTAGTTTGTATGTCATCTTGTTAGAAGTCTTCTGAAATTCTTATTTTTGTTTTTCTACAGGTAAATTTTTTTTCATCTGACTTATTTCAAGATTTTTAATATGTTCTTTTTTTCTTCACTCTGACGACAATATGACCAGATTATTATTATTATTATTATTATTATTATTATTATTATTGGTATTCATCCTAGTTGGTGTTCTTGGACTTTGTATCTATGCTTTGGTGTCTTTTTTTTAATTTTGGAAAACTGTCAGCCATTACTACTTGAAATATTGTTTCTGCTCTGTTCTCTATTTCTTCTTCCTCTGATATTTCAATTATGCCTATGACACATTTTAAATTTTTTCTACAGTTATTGGATATTTTGTCTTGCTGTCTGTATTTTTGAGTTCAGTTATTGGGAGATTATTATGATCTTTTGGTGATGTCATTTTCCTTGATTTTTCATGTCCCCTAAAGTTTTGCATGACTCTTTTATGCTTTTGAAGTAGCCATTAACTCTTTTAATCTTTATTAGCTGGCTTCAGGTGAGAGAGAGTTTTTGTTGGTCCTGTTTATATTTGGGGCCTTCTCTGATCTTGTATAGATACACCAGCTCCACACTTCATGCTCCCACTTGTTGAAGAATTCTCAAGGTTGTATGTCTTCTCTCAATCTTACAATGCACCAGGCCAGCTGTTGGTAGCTTCTCTTTCCCACCCCCAGAGGTGGTGCTACAGCTTAAAGCTATGGTTTCTTCCTTCCCTATAGACTCTGTTTTGTTTTCTGCATGTATTCCTTGACTGAGTTTATTCTCACTGCCACCCTTGAAAGCATGCACAAGGAGCTGGCCACAGAGAAGAGGGGGGTATGGGTTGGCACTTGGGGCATCGGGGGTGCTTGTAGGCCAGTTGGGGAGATCCTCTGATGAGGTTTTGCCAGCAGCTCATATGGGGCCTTCTTGCTGATGTCTAGAACACAGTCAGCAAGAACTGCCACTTTAATGCCCTCTGATGTTCTTATTGGCCTCTTTACCAATCTCCTCCCTCCCCCAGTCACGGAGCTCTGGCTTTAACAGGCTAGGGTATAAATAGATTTCTTTAGCAGTGTCACTTACAACTGGAAAAGCCAAATACTCACTCACCACTCTCCCTTTCTCCCTACAGGAGGGATCCCCTGCTTCCTCTTTTTCTAAGCTGTGCTACTTTGCAGAGAGGGGTAATGGTGGCAAAATTCCTCTTGCCCAGTATAATATATCCAAACTTGTTTTTTTTTTTTCTTTCTTCTTCAGTGGAGTGCTAAAATTTCTCCTCTAGAAACCTGAACTTACACAAAGGAGCTCAAATCTGTGGACATCTGCTCAAGTCAGAATTTGCCAGGTACCATGGCCAAGGGGGGATTGAAGCCAGTTTACTGGATTCTGCTTGTTCCATAGTCCACACCAAGATGTGTCTGCCTATTACCCAATGCACAGGTAGGTGATACTCCTTACCTGTCCTTTGGCATATGGTGCTGGATCCAACTCTCACAGAGTAATTTTTGTTCAAGGATAAATGAATTTTAGATGTTAAGGGGAATAAAAACAAAGCACATCTCATACGACTATGGTGTTGATGTCACTCCTAGAAACAGTTTTTGTTGGTTGTATATTATCTGTAATTATTTACTATAATGTAAATCTTTCTAACTTGAGGCACAATAGTTTCTAAACTCAAAGTATTTGCTGCAGGGTTTCTAAAGAAGTAGTAGTTGCTAACTGTGACCCTGTATATAGAATCTTCTTCACAAACTCAGGAAGAGGGGTCACTGTTGGTAGCATACCCAGAATCAAAATTGCTTTGCATATACCTCTTATCCAGATTATTATTCAGATACCCACAACTCCTGAACTCAACCCACATATTTCAGAGAAGCTGATACTCCTTCCATCTATAGCTGGGAATCCTGGTAGACTTTACCCAACTGTCATCTACTATTCCCCTGGACAAAATCATTGGATCAGTGTCAACTTAACAGCAAGATTCTATTTTTAGGATGCTGGTCATTAAGAAGGAAACCTGTAACTCAAACTGCCACTGGAAACTTCTCTAATCACCAGGGTAACTAGATTTAGTATGAATCTGTTACTGTAGAAAGCAGAACACTGAGAATGTAAGAAACTGGTCCTTCATGACTCTGGAGTTACTAAATCAAACAACCCTTAATCTGCCTTAACTCTAGACTTCTTGGTAGTTGAGTATATTTTATATCTAGATATATAAAAGGAAGAACTGGCTCACATGATTATGGAGGCTGAGAAATACCAAGATCTGCAAACTGAAGACACAGGAGACCTGATGATATGACCCAGTATGATCCAGTATGATCTACAGGCCTGAGAAGCAGGAATGCTGATGCAGTAAACTCTAGTTTGACTTCAAAGGTCTGGGAACTGGGAGAGCCAATGGTGTAAGTTCCAACCCAAGTTGGAGTCTGAAGGCAGGAGAAGACTGATGTTCCAGCTCAAAGCCCATCAGGCAAAGAGAATGAATTCTCCCTTACTCCACCTTTTGCTCTGTTCAGGACCTTAATGGATTAGATGATGCCCACCCACACTGGGAAGTGGGAGGAGAACAATTTACTTTACTCAGTTTTCCATCTCAAATATCAACCTCAGGGTGCCTGAGTGGCTCAGTGGGTTAAGTGTCTGACTATGGCTCAGGTCATGATCTTACAGTTCATGAGTTCGAACTCTGCATGGAGCTCTGTGCTGACAGCTTGGAACCTGGAACCTGCTTCAGATTCTGTCTCCTTCTCTCTCTGCCCCTCCCCCACTCACCCTCTGTTTCTCTGTCAAAAATAAATGAACATTAAAAAAAACTAAAAAACAAACAAACGTCAACCTCATCCAGAAACACTCTCACAAACACACTCAGAATAACGTTGATCCAAATTTCCGCATGCCCCTTGGCCCAGTCAAGTTGATAACATGAAATTAACTTCACAGCCAGGTTAGATTGAATTTTCACTGTTTCCAACATAAAGCATTTTAACAAATATACCAGGATTGTTATCTCTGAAGGATGTAGCATTTCTTAACTAGTTGATGTTTAAGCCTAGCATTTTGGTGATTTTCATCATTTATCATTTATTTCATCTTATCTAATCTATTTCATTTTACCTTGAATGTGATAGCTATAAAATTACCTCTTTCATTTTGCAGCCAATAATTAACTACTAGAGGGGTTTAATAACAGTAAAAAACATCTCTGTAAGAATTACTAAGGAAGAAACAGGAAAGAGAGTGAACCAGAGTGTTCCGAGGACCCTAGGAAAATACATAATAGGGGCAATGGGAAAATAAAATCAAGTAACTCCTCTGTCTCCATTCCTCTGTGTGTGTGTGTGTGTGTGTGTGTGTGTGTGTGTGTACATGTGCATGCATGTGCAGACACTGGTGTATAAGACAATCATTCTTAAGCTAAAATTCACATCATCTGGTATTTTGCACAACCAATACTCTATATGGGTTTTCTAACATTGTACTTAGGTGCAAGACTTTGAGACTTCCTATGATGTTATAATCACAGTTAATTGCACGCTTCTCATCTATAGTGATTCACAGCCCAGTTTACATTTCACTTTTTAAATTCCAATTAAATGAATAGGTTTAAAACTGTGTATTAATATCTGGCAAAGTTTTTGAGACTGAATGTAAGTCAATTTGATCTCTATTCCTACTTTATGAAAGATTAAGCTATGTTCTATCAAGGCCTTACACAGAGAAATGAGTGGAATCAAAGGGTAGTTACCAACTTATTAAAATGGGATTATTTCAATTAATTAAATGTTTGTAAGAATTTGTGTAGACAGCAAGCAGATTTATTCATGTTTTCTTCTATTAGATAACAGCCGCTGTAGCCAGGCCCTTGCTACCAGTAGACAGAATACAAGTGCAGGTAGAGGTATGATCTCAGCAGTTTTGAAAAGCAACTCACCCTGAAATGACTTATTAGCTCATTAACACTTCAAGGTGGAATAGGTTTCAGATTAACCAGCTTCATCGAGCACAGAATGGGTGAAGGCACAAATGCATCTGTTCTAAAACAAAATTTCCTTCCTTATTGCAAAGCTGATACATGTTCATTTGAGGATATTAGAGAACATAGAAAAATTAAAGAAATAGAAGTCATCCATAACCTCACACCTAAGATTACCACGGTTAACATTTGGGTGAATATATTCACTTTTTTTTTTGTTTATGTGTATAAAATAGAAGTAATTTAAATTTTAATGTCACTACTTAGAAGTACACATATTTGATTTTACTTCTTTATAACTGGACTTGTTGACAAATCTCCCTTGGCATATTTGCAGTGGAAAACAGGTGAGTTTTCCATATTAAAGTGACCAAAACACTTTTTGTTTAACTTAATCATGTCTGCATTAGCTCACTCTCATTATTCCAAAGTTTCAACCTCTTCCCTCCCCCCCCCCACCTTTTTTTTCCCTCTTTTCTCTCCACAATGTGATGGTGCTATGATCTGGATGTTTGTCCCCCTCAAAACTCATATGTTGAAGCCTAACGCCCAGTGTGATAGTATTGGTGGGGGTGGGGGGAATCTTTGAGGAGGTGATTAGATCATTAAGGCAGATGCCTTATAAAAGAGACCCCACAGGGTTCCCTAGCCTTTACCACCTACTACTGAAAGCCTGCAATCCTGACCATGCTGTTACCCTGAGAGTTGACTTGCAGCCCCCAGAACGGTGAGAAATAAATTTCTGCTGTATATAAACCACTAGGTCTGTGGAACTTTGTTAGAGCAACCTGAGAAGACTAAAACAGATGGCATGGTGGGAAGGCCCCAGCCTGCATACACACGGTCCTTAGCTGAGGGGTCTCAACAGATGTAGCACTCGAACGCACGTGTGCTCCTGGTGCATCTGCTGCTGATGTTCTCTCGTCACGGGCAGCACATGGTACTTTCCCCTGCAGAGCCCCCTGGTATCGTGTCCAGTTGCTGACTAGGTTGTCACCTTGGCCTGTCCTTCAACTCCCATTCAGGTCCTAGTTTGAGCAGTCCCCTCTGTTCAAAGACACAAATGACTTCCCTGACAAATGGGACACCTAACTATTTTCTGCACCCTCCCCACTCCCACAGTGGGTACATGGTAACTACTTAACTCCTCCATTCCAGAAGTTTTCAAATTCTTCTCCTCTCTCTAGTAACATACCCCCTAACTTTGTGAACCTTTCTAGACTGACTCAGGGCTCAGTGATATGACTTCCTCTGGCCATTAGAATGTTAGCAAATTTGGCTCAAGCAGAGGTTGGAAATATACTTAGGGGCTGGGGTATGTCCTCTCTCTGGGTGTACTTGCTAAGACCACTATAAAAATAAGTCCAAGCTATTCTGCTGGAAGATGTGGAGCCATCTTGAAGGACTACAGCTGTCACAGACACCAGCCAGTCAACTGCCAGACATGGAAGTGAGGCCACCTGAGAACAGCAAGCACCAAGCAATCATTTGCCAACTGATTGCAGAACTAGCAGATGTTTACAGAAGAAGAAGCAAATCTGGATGAGACCAGACCAAACTGTTGACTCACAGAATCAAGAGGTAAACAAATGGTTGTTGTTTTAAGCCATTATATTGTGGAATAGTTTGTTGTGCAGCAATAGGTAACTGACATAGTCAGAGTGATGGCTCTCTCAAGTCCTCTCTCTGTCTGGACCATCACTGACACTATTGCTAGGTTCTACTCTGCTAGTGTTGGAGAAGGGTGCTCTGTGGGTTAGCCTCTTACCTGAGGTCTATGTGTTAACTGATGCATAAATAAGGAGTCCATAAAATTTCTTCTCTAAGCTGGGCTGCTTTTGAAAGTAAAAAGGGGTGCTATGGTAATTAGAGTAATACAATAATAGGGGAAACCAGGACTTTCCAGGGAAATGGAGATATATGGTCTTATATGTATAAGTAAACTTATTCCTTAGGTTTTCTTCTAGAATTTCTTCAGGAGAAAAGATTTCTATGCCCCACTGCCACTCATGCTGTTAGGGTTTGTCTTGTCAGTTTGGGCTGTTATAACAAATCACCACAGATTGGATGGCTTGAACAACAGAAACCTTCCTCTGGATTTTGGAGTGTGGGAAGTCCAAGATGGGGCATGGTTGGTTTCTGATGATGGTCCTGTAACTAGTTTGCAGATAGCTGCCCTCTTGCTGCAGCCCCAGAAAGAGGAAGCAAGCTCTCTCTGGTCTTTTCTTATAAGAGTGTTCATCCATCTTGAAGGCCCTATCCTCATAATATAATTATCTACCAGAGGTCCCATCTCCAACATCATCATTTTGGGGATTAGGATTTCAACATATGAGTTATGAAAAGACACAAATATTCAGTCCATAGCATAATTCAAACCCAGGAGAAGGCAGAACCAGGATTCAATCATGTGTATGCATCTATGCTGTCTTGATCTCCTTTTTTATTCTGTTTTCCTCTTTCTAGCCTTTAAGTGGTTGAATCCTATTTATTTTTTTTATTTTTAATGTTTATTTATTTTTGAGAGAGAGAGAGAGAGAGAGAGAGAGACAGAGTGTGAATGGGGGAGGGGCAGAGAGAGAGAGAGAGGGAGACACAGAATCCGAAGCAGGTTCCAGGCTCTGAGCTGTCAGCACAGAGCCCGATGCAGGGTTCGAACTCATTAGCCATGAGATCATGACCTGAGCCGAAGTTGGAGGCTTAACTGACTGAGGCACCCAGGCGCCCCTGAATCATATTTCTTTTTGTAGCAGAAGAAATATTATTATATCTTGGATAAGCTGTATTGCATAGAGGTGAATGGCATGTACTCTGGAGCTAAACTGCCTAAATTAAAATACCAGCTCTACTACTTACCAGTTGTGTGTAACCCTCTTCAAGTTAACTAACCTGCCTATGCCTCAGTTTTCTTACCTACAAAATAGCAGTAATAATATAGCATCTACTTCACAAGAATTCAACAACTTAAAATATGAAAAACACTTGCAGTAGTTAATTTCACCCAGTGCAGAGCATTATAATTTTATGTCCTACCATGCATCCATCCCTGTTCAGTGATTTTTTCTCAGTCTGAGTCCTGGAGGCTCTGGATTATGATCTCCCAACTTAACAACTCATAGGAAAACTCATACAAAAATTTTCTACCTTAACCATCTAGTTCTTACATGCCAAATGTGCTTTGGTTTGCAGATTACTCCTTTGGTAATTGAATTTAAAAACTCCCAACTTGAAAGTTAAAGGAAGAACTGATCACTTGTATATGACGCTTTCACTTTTCTCCTTAGAGCAGTATTTACCTTGTAGCCTGGTGTTATGGTGGGAGGGGCATAGGGATTAAAACATAGTTATCAAGAATAAAAATTATATCAATTACATTTCAAAATATTATTCAAAACAAAATTGTTGAAATTGTGACCATCCTTTACATACCCATAGTAAACAATTTTGCCATTTTACACAACATATAATTTATAAGAATTACAACCTAATAGTAATATAATTTATTTTACCAATCTTCTGTGATCTGCTGTATGAATGAAAAACCTTTTAGCAAAATTGTACATAAATATGCCTTTAGAATAAATTTGATGAGATGAATTTGCTATAACAAGAGGTATTTTACATATTTTGCCAATATATGTACAAATATATAGAGGCACCCCCAATATTATGATGGGATGTTTAGTTGATCTTTAGTTAAGATGACTTCATGTAAATAGTTATTAAATTAGAGTCAGAGGGTGGACTATGTGAAAAAAGTTTTATGGGTGGCTGGAAACCTGGAACACTTGACCCATCCTCAACAGGGACAAGGTTTTGCTAATGTTAAGTTGAGTTTAAAACCCATAAATACTTCAAACTTCTATAAATACTCTTTGTAAGGGTGTATATTATTTGTGACTATATAGTCTTCATGAATTTTAAGGTAAGCCAATAATACAGAGTTGGCAAAGTTTGACTGTAAATGGTCAAATAGTAAATACTTTACACTTTATAGGCTATATGGTCTTTGTTGCAATTACTCAACCCTGGAAATCAGCCATTGATAATATGTCAATGAATCAGAGTAGCTGTGTTCCAACAAAACTTTATTTATAACATAGTGGTCCAGATTTAGCCTTCAGCCCTAATTTCTCTACACCTGGTATAAAGGAACTATGTATTAAATAAATGGGCTTTCCCCATCTGGAAGGGCCCAACTCTTCAAATACTTCACTGACACTGGTTGTGTACTACCATTAGGAATTTAGGAACCAAGAAGAGCTGAACTAACTTACACTATACTTTCCCCACATCATGTGGTTACACTATTCTGAGAAATATGGGACTTAATTTAATCCACCATTAATGTTTTGCTATGTGTATGAATGTGTGTTTGCATGTGTGTGAGAGAGAATGTATGTCATTCTGTAGCAACAATCTTAAAAAATGAAATATATTACTATAAAAATCAAATCAGCTAATATAATCATTAGCTTTATAAGAAAAAGCATCCTTTCAATGTAACAAAAATGTGGTGCAGAATATTGATGTTTTATATTAACAAATTTAATAGATATTTTAAAATATAACTTTATTTTTTTTTGGTTTAATTTATATTTTATAAATTTCCATTGTGGTTGGAACCTCTCTTCCTTATAATTTAATAAGTTGCAATAAGACCTAGGTTCCAGACATATTTATGTTCCTCTTCTAATGACTGGGCCATAGTCTTGGCTCAGTGTTGCTGATGCCACCTGCCTCCACCCCCAGTTAAGATTACCTGAGATCTGTCACACTCCATGGAGCAGACAGGAATTTTAGTGGAAGTTCATTGAGGTCCAATATTTTATTTTATGCTCCATCTGTTCAGTAGTCCAGATATGAGATAGTAAATAATCCCAGGTTCTCTTGTTTCTCATAGGCACCATCAGAGAGTTCCCCACTTCCTAGAATACAACTCCAGCTTTGTACTTCAAACCTTCCTTCTTGCCACTGAAAGATCAGAGCCAAAGGATCTACTCAACACACACACAGGGTGACTGACTCACCTGGCCTGCTCCTTGGGGCTACAAACCATAGGCAGGCAGGTATGGAATGCTATGAGTAGTAAGGCACTCCAGGTCGCAGATGCCACTGCTGCTGTCTTGGCTTCTGGTATCTTAGATGGCCAACCCAGAAGAGCTCCATGGGAAACGGGAGACACTAGATAAATTCTTTTTTAGATCCTCACGCACCACCTCAATAGACTCTGAGGATGCTCAGAAATTCACAGGCACTCTCCTATGGTATCTTTTGATAGCCATAGAGCAATCAGTTGTGCCTAAGACACTGGTCAATTTTGTGATGCACTTCTCCCATCCTTCCCTCTCTAATGAAATTAGGAATTTCCCACATAATTAGGAAATTAGCTGTTTCTCTCCCTAATGAAATGTTAGCACATAAATTTTTGCCTTTAGATCTGTTTTCTAGGGCAACTGTGCTAAGAAAGCATACATTTGTTTTGTGTGTATGTTTGCATGAGAGAAGGTAATCCAGCATTTTTTTTCCACGTTTTTATTTATTTTTGGGACAGAGAGAGACAGAGCATGAACGGGGGAGGGGCAGAGAGAGAGGGAGACACAGAATCGGAAACAGGCTCCAGGCTCCCAGCCATCAGCCCAGAGCCTGATGCGGGGCTCGAACTCACGGACCGCGAGATCGTGACCTGGCTGAAGTCGGACGCTTAACCGACTGCGCCACCCAGGCGCCCCAAGAGAAGGTAATCCAGCATTTTTTAAACAACCTTACAAGCACATTATATTATTTTGGGGAGTAGTCTTACCCTTGACTTTGCACATGTTAATATCCCAACTTAATTTTTATTACATTGCATTCACATGACCCTACACACACACACACACACACACACACACACACACACACACACTTCATTCATGTTTCTTACATTAGTAATTGTTGTGTGCATGTCCAAGAAAAGGAGAAATGGAGAAAAATAAAAATTTTATTTGAAATATAAAACATGGGATGAGAAAAAAGTTTTAAATGCCAAACCACCTGGCTGAGGTTTTTTGTTAAATATTGGTAAGTGACACACATAGCTTTGATTGACTAATGAAAGCCATTCATTCAATAAAATTCAACAGCCATTTTCTTTAAACTAGTATTGTAATAAACAATCTGGTCCTCATCACTGCTTAGGCCACCATCTCCTTCAAGTTAATTCTACAAATGACTCATATTTAAAGCATCCTCTTCCTCTTACTTTATAGCACTTCTCGCCAGTTGACATTATAAATTTTACCCATTATTGCTATTTCAAATCACTAAAGTTTAAGGTCTATGAAGGCAGAAATTATTCTTTGTTTAGTTTGCTGCTGTTTTGCCAATACCTACAGTATATACTTGAAAAATATTATTTTGGTATTAGTTTTTGAAGAGAAGAGTGAATGAATGCTGATTTAGAAAAGAAGAAGCCAAGGTCAGTATTCAAATTATTATTAATAATACCTCACACTTGTCAAAACATCTAAGAAATTCCAAAGGAGTTACTGATATCAATTCATTTCTACTTAATAAGAATCCTATAAGATAGGAAGAACAGCTGTTTTTGTGCCCATTTTACAGATAACAAATCTACAATTTTTAGAGTTTGTGTGATTTCACCAAGTTAACCTTCTCAGCCATAGGAGAAAGCACGATCTTTCCTGCTTTTTTCAGACTTTAAGACTGATTTGGGGTGTTATTACTTTTTTCAGAGTAAGTAATTTCTAGTCAAAATACTATAGCAACTAATTGGTTATATCATAACTACATAACCATCATACGTTGAGACCATTGATACAAAACTGATACTTTTCCTTTACTACTGAAACATAGGTAGGCACAAGAAGTGAGAGAACAATGAAATGGGACAAGTGTTAAGTACAATTCTTGAATATCACACACACACACACACACACACACACACACACACACACACACACACCAGACACACAGAGGCTATGCCATTAGACAGTATTTAAAGAGAACACATCACTGAATAATAATTCAGGACCTGCTATTCTGCAATTGATTCTGGTGAAAGCCTACTGATAATCCTGGCATTTTCATCATCCTGAAATCTCATTTCTTCTTTTACCTCAATTTATCACCTTGTATCTTACACTTTTAAAAAAGCTCTTCTGTTTTGTGTGATTCAAGAACTAATCTCCTGACCCTCTATTCTTGCCAATCAAATTAGCTGGAGCTACTTGGCATGAAAACAAATGTGATCATTTAAGGAGATTTTTGTTTCCTTCCTCTATTGGGAAACAAAAACCGTAATGGTTGGATTACTTCAGTAAGTAGCAAAACAGGTAATTCCCCTTTCTAAAGCCACTTAAAAGCCAAAGGTAGTTTCAATTATTCACCAAATATGTACATCTTATGTGTTAACGAGCAACAGTACAAAACGACAGAAGAATAATAGCATTTCTCATTCAACGCAGCTCTATTATATACAATGCAGAGATGTGCCCTTCACATTAAAACAGACAATGAATACACATTGTGCGACACACGAGGCTTAAAAATAGAGATGTGTGGGTAGCCAAGTATCTGCTGTGACAAAGATCTGATCTACTAATTATCCGCAACACATTTTGGGTCCCATGACTGCCACCCCAATCTTTTTACAATTCACTGGAGGGTGATTTTGGCAGGCTGTCAACAGGCAAACAGGGAAATAAGTTGGGAAACATTAATAAAGGTTGAAAACAACAGCTTTTCATGCTTTGAGCTCATCATACAAGCATAACAAAAACTGTAAGATGAGGAATGGGGACAATAGGCTGAGAAGATAAGAAAGATAGAACAAAATATTTAAATGACTAAAAGTTACATTTGTGAACCTCCTGTCAAATATGTTTGTTGTAGTTTTTTTTGAAGTTCTTATATTTCTTTTTTAGAAAATCAACCAATAGAGTTGCACCCTCCATAATAGTGAAACACTTTTGTTCCTTAGTACAGCAAAATCTTTGTCCATCTTAGCATTAAAAAAAATGACCACATACAATTAACTTTCCAAAAAGGGGAACAAAACTAGAATAGCTATGAAGATATTCAGAAAAACAGAACCACAGCACAACATGGAAATTAGTTTTGCTATAGTTAAAAAGAATAGATAATGTTATTTATTTTCCTTTACTTGCTAATGTGTCCTTCTAAAATTTTTACAGCATTTATATGCAAAGTATGTGAGCATTGTGTTCAATATATTTAAACTACATATTAACTGAATAAAACACCAACTTTAAGGAATTATGAAAGTTAGGTATAAGCGGAAGTCATACAATGATTTCTCTAATCTTAGGAAATCAAAAGTGTGGTATTAAAATATATAACATATCCAAATGAGGCTTTTATTCTCCATGGTAAAAATAATAATCTATTTTAACTTACTTATGGAGTCATAAAATTAATTTAAATATACAAGGAATAATATAACAAACTTTTAAAACACTGTTATATATAGTTTATTTTTGCTTTTTAATTTTATTTTAGAAAGAGAGCACACGGGTGGGGAGAAGGAGCACAGAGAGAGAGAATCCCAAGCATTATCCATACCCAGCATGTAGCCTGATGCAGGGCTCAACCTCACCACCCTGGAATCATGACCTGAGCTGCAATCAAGAGTCAGACACTTAACTGAGTCACCCAGGTGCCCCTGTAGTTTAATATGAGTTTATATAAAGCATTAACTTGAAAAGCTTTCTTTATAGCCTATCCCCAGTCTTGTTTCCTTATCCAGCCCAATAATTAACCAAATTGCCTCCTTCCTTTTTACTGTTAGCAGTTTTACATACATGTGATTCTATAAAAGATAAACGGTTTCAAGTACCATTCTAAGACCTATTTCTTTTTGCATTCAACATTCTGTATTTGTGATGTATATAGGGTTCATTCTTTTAAACAGCTAAATAGCATTGTGTTATATAAACATAACATACTTTATTTCTTTTTTTTTTTTTTCATTTTTTAAATGTTTATTTTGGAGAGAGAGAGAGAGCACAAGTAGGGGGAGAGGAAGAGAGAGAGTGAGACACAGAATCCAAAGCAGGCTCCAGGCTCTGAGCTGTCAGCACAGAGCCCAACACAGGGCTCGAACTCACCAACCATGAGATCATGACCTGAGCCGAAGTCAGATGCCCAACCAAGTGAGCCACCCAGGTGCCCCATATTTTATTTCTTTTTGTTGGTGCATGCTTAAGTTCCTTTATGTCTGCTGTTTTAAACAATGTTTTTAGTGCAGATCCTTATACACATCCCTTTGTGCAAACGTATTACGAATATTATTAGGTCACATACCCAGAAGTACAACTGCTGGGGAGACAACAAATTTTAAAATTAATAGGCATCTTAGAAATTATCTGACACTCTGAACTCCTTTTCCTGAGGCACAAACAAATACTGGTAAGGCTAAAAGTAGATTGCAAGTCTGGATCTTATTTCTGTGCTCTTGACATTGTGTCGCTATTTTCTATCCATTTTGGCCTTTTCATGTGCCAGGCATGTGCCTGTGCATTATTCTTAATACAATCCATGGAAGCACCCCCTTACTACTATCTAATTCAAATAATACTATAAAATCAATGACTACACATTTTCAGGTTGCAAGGACACCAGACCAAGAATAAGAAGACTTCAATGTGCACCTAACTTAACTTAATGTGCACCTCACTTAACTTCCATTTTTCTGCTTTCATAGACCTTTCTTTGGCCTGACAAACTTCATCTATATTCTGCTGGCACAAACCTATTCCAGCCTGCAGATCTGGTCTAATGCTGCCATTTTCTAATTATGTTCTCCACTTCCCTCTCCATCATTCTTTGCATAGTAGTTAGAATTTATTTAAACATGTAAATTGGATCATGTCACCACCTACTTAAAGCCCATGAAATTCTCCTTATTGCTATTAGAACAAAATTCAAACCCCTAACCAAGATCTATCTGGTTTCATCTGTGCCACTATCCCCTTCATTGGCTATGCGCCTGACACACTGATTTTACTTAGGCCAAGTTCTTTTCCTTCTGAGGGCCTTTGCATATACTCCTTCTTATGTCCAGATCACTCATCCCATATAACCTCGTATGGCTGGCTCATTCTCCCTCTTCAGGTAGAGACTAAATATAACTTCTTCAAAGAGGTCTCCATTGCTCACCCAATCCAAAGTAAGCTTCTATCCACTTACCCTCAGTGTCACCAGTAATTCTCCTTTGCAATACTGTATTATTTCACTAGGGTTGCCATACAAGATATTACAAATTGAGTGACTTATACAACAGAAATGTATTATCTCACTGTTCTGGAGGTTAGAAGTCCAACATCAAGGTATCAGAAGAGTTGGCTTCTTCTGAGAGCTATGAGGAAGAATCTGTTCTTTCTCTTCTAGTCTTTGGTGGTTTGCTAGCAATCTTTGGCACTCCTGGCATATAGAAACATCACCCTGGCATCTACCTTCATCTTTGTGTGGCGTTCTCACTGTGTTCATGTTTGTATCCAAATTTCCCTTTGATAAGGACAACATATTGAATTAGGGTCCCACACTACTCCAGTATAACGTCACCTGAAGATGGCTGCACCTGCAACAAGCCTATTACCAAAACTGGTCCCATCCTGAGGTCCTGGGAATAGAATGTTTTTAAACATATGAATGGTGTTGGGTGGGGGGTGGGGTAGGGGTGAGTCACAATTAAACTCATAACATGCACTTTTCCAAATGGATGATTATATATGTGCTTGTTCATTTGTTTTAATGGCCATTTCCTTTAGCACACTGTAGAGGACAGTTTTTTGTTTTCTTTTTTTCTCTCTATATGTATGACCAATGCCTTCAATAGGCTTGACACCTGGTAGATAGTCAATAAATATTTATTGTTTTACTACACATGTAATTACATGATTTATAAAATCTATTACTGGTTTGAATTTTGTGATTTTTGTTTTCACTATGCCCAATTTTATCATCATAATTTTATCCAATGCCATCCTAGGGCAAAGTTTTCAAAATGTAAACCATATGTCAAAATAAAGCAAACATAAATCCTGTTTTTCTATATAACTTCCTAAATAATTCAAACCAAAATATGTATGCTTTTAGAAAGGAGATGGAGGTATTGCCATAGTTCACTTAGTAATTTTTCAACCAACTTTCAATTTACTTTAGCTCTGAGGAATGAGGTCTAAGAATAATCACATAAAATGTAACCCCACTATATTTTATGCCGGACAAGAGAAACCTGAGAAAACTCACCTCCACAGTTCAATATATCACTGACTTCTGATGTACTGTCAGTTTGTCTTTCGTTCTTTTACATCCATCCCCCCTCACAACCAGAACCCTGAATCCTGTTATAGCCTACTTTCTGAATACACTTAATCATGCATTTATTCTATTTTTTCTCAGCCTTCTCTTACTGTCCCTTTTTACCAGTTCCATCTCCTATGCTGTCAAAAAAGCATGAGTCTCCTACTTTAAGAAGGCTTGTTTTAAATCTTCTAAATCTATTATTGGATCTGGTCTCTCAACTCAACCTTCTTGATTTTCCTTTAGCCTCTTTAAATCAGTCCTGTCACCTCTGCTAGATGAATCTTCCAAAAATGTTATTTTCATTATGCCACTTCCCTGATTGAAAACTATATTGGTACCATATCACCTATTGGATCAAGTTTAAGATTCTAAGTCCCCATTAACTAGTCTTAGATTGCTCATCCTTTTTTAACTTCTGTAATTTCTCAAACTTACACCATCTGCTTTATTCCCCCAAAAGTTCTTGCCAATGTCAACTCTCTTACTTTATTTATGTTGCTTTTCCAAGTGAGAAAGACCTGCCTACATCTTCCTGAAAAATCCAGCTTGATCCAGTCATTAAGTTTCAGCTAAGGGAAGTTTCTCTCATGGAACTGACTCTTCCAGTCCATACAATCTTCCCTGTCTGACATTCTATAGCAATTTTAGTTAGGAAGCAAGAAGGGAAAAGATGTATTTTTAGTCAGATGCGTGAACATGACACTTCTGGTTCATCTGTGCTTTCTGGCATTCCTCAAATCTCAATAAATACATAACCATCCTCAGCACCATCCATAATTAAGCCTGAGCTACATAGAATCAATTAAGACAAATCTGTAAGCAACAATGAGTTTAGGTCATGTATAAACTATCCTCTTTATATTTTTTATTGTTTTATACTCTTATTATTTTAATGCCTAAGTACTTTTCTCACATCAGCTTTCATGTATAAATTAGGTATAAATGCAAATTTTCACATGGAATAAACTACTTCTATAATAAACCTAGAGAAATCTATAGACTTAGTAGTAGAAAGCCTTTGCGAACACATGTCAGCAGAAATCACAGAAATTGTAAAGCTAGGGAAAGGCATGGAAAAAAATGAATTTTTTGCCATCATAAATAAGGTTCTCTCTGATACCTTATCTTTATTTTGTGCCTGGCTACTCTATTTTTTAACCATATATAATGCTATTAAAGGATTTAACAAAATTTTTTTATGTTTATTTATTTTAGAGTACGTGAGCAGGGAGGGGCAGAGAGAGAGGGAGACACAAAATCTGAAGCAGGCTCCAGGCTCTGTGCTGTCAGCACAGAGCCCGACGCAGGGCTTAAACCCACAAACTGCAAGATCATGACCTGAGCCAAAGTCAGATGCTTAACCAGCTGAGCCACCTAGGCACCCCTAATATTAAAGGATATTTATGCTCCCAGCTCATGATTTAACTTCAAACTTACAGTACAATATTGATAATAGGGAAAGTGGCAAGCACAAATATAAAATAATATTAATAGACTACAAAAGAGTATTAATTTAGAATGCATTTCCTAAAAAGTGACAAGAGTGATCTCACCCATATAGGGAAAACATTATCTATAGAATAAGTAAAGCAAAAATGCATTAAATATTACTATTCAATAATATTAATTTTATGTAATGCTTTTCAGAAACTGTAAAATAAAGTATAAAATTTTACACTTTGATTTATTGTTTAGAGTCTGTTTTTCACACTAGACTATAAACTGTCTGTAAGTAGTGGTCATGCCTGTATTGTTTATTATTCTATCCCACTAGCTACACCCAGGCTGTCAATACTGTAGCCACCAGCCACATATGGTTATCGTAAACTTGAAATGTGGCTAGTCCAAATTGACTTGTGCTGTAAGCCAAATACACACTGAATTTTGAAGTCTTACTTAAAAAAATACAGTAGCTCAATAATTTTTACACTGAGATGATAACACTGTACATGTACTGTGTTAAAATTTACCCCCCCCCTAAAAAAAATGAAATTTATCTGTGTCTTTCTACTTTTCTTAGTGTGGAAACTGAAAAATTTTAAATTGCACATGGACTTGCATTACATTTCTATTGGTCAGTGCTGACGCAGACCATGCATATACACTGCAGAGTTTCCCTGACGTCCTTCATATGAATAAGTGAATTCACTTCAAAATGCGTTAAAATAGCTGTTTTTTTGCCACAATTACTTATTGACAACTTATAATATTAGCTACTTAAAATCATATTTTTAAAAAGTCTAAAAATTTCTCGGAGAAGTTATTCTCTCTTTTATGCTCAACAAAACTGACCTTTTATTCCATGTACAACATCATTTGCATTATTTATACCAAGCAGACTGAATAAATTTTAGTTTTTTCATAGGCTGTCAACATGACACATTAAAACATGCCAGTTTTAAAAAAATAAAATTTCCAATTTTGCACTTAACAAATGACATATTTCATACTTTATTTAAAATTGGGTTACTATTTTCTCTGAATTGACTGGATGTTTTGACATTGTCAATACTTTTGGTGATACATATTATCATATTTACAAATATTTTGCCAATATGCTTTGAAAATAGAAGTATATGGCAATATACTCCCAGCACATGTACTCAGTTCTGTTTTACAGATGCTTTGCTCACTGACACACAAGTTCTATTACCAAGAACCAGCCTATTCATCTAAGTTACTACTTACTGGCAAGACCAAAACTCTCTTGAATTGAGCATTAAAATTTAATAGAGTTTGGGAATGTCCAGTCTAAACCTGATTAAATTAAGTATTACAGTTAGAGCAGCTTTTGAGGGCACCATATTACCATTTGCTCCTCCTCTACCTGCATTTGTGGTCTATGAAATTGAGATATTGATCTTTTTTATTTAATTTTTTTTAAAATTTACATTCAAGTGAGTAATCATATAGTGCTACCATGATTTCAGGAGTAGATTCCTTAATGCCCCCTACCCATTTAGCCCATCCACCATCCCACAATCCCTCCAGTAACCCTCTGTTTGTTCTCCATATTTAAGAGTCTCATGTTTTATCCCCCTCCCTGTTTTTATATTATTCTTGCTACCTTCCCTTATGTTCATCTGTTTTGTATCTTGAAGTCCTCATATGATATTAATGACAAAAAATGATTGTGGATCCAGACATATACAGAAGCTAGATGAGCTTTCTAGCAACATGAGGAAATGTAGAACTTTCAAGCAGTATTTCTTTCCAGAAAATATTAGAACCGGACTATGAAATCTAGCCCAATTCTTCTACTTTTACAAATGAACCCACAGATGTCTTGAGAGATTGCCTGCTGATCTTTCAGAGTGAGATCACTGTGATCCTCATTCAATTCTCTTCCCATTGTAGCATGTGACCCTCCTTTCACTCCAAATTTCCTCTTTTCACTCCAAACTTTATCTCATAAAACACATCCATATTAACTAACTGAATTGGGTTTCAAACCAGCCATCAACATTTCTCAAACTTAGCACATAAGAGAAATAATCATTAGGACAGAGCAAAATAAGCCATACAGAGAAAAACAGATACCATATGTTTTCACTCTTAGGTGGATCCTGAGAAACTTAACAGAAACCCATGGGGGGAGGGGAAGGAAAAAAAAAAGAGGTTAGAGTGGGAGAGAGCCAAAGCATAAGAGACTCTTAAAAACTGAGAACAAACTGAGGGCTGATGGGGAGTGGGAGGGAGGGGAGGGTAGGTGATGGGTATTGAAGAGGGCATCTTTTGGGATGAGCACTGGGTGTTGTGTGGAAACCAATTTGACAATAAATTTCATATATTAAAAAATAAATAAATAATAAATAAATAAATAAACATAAAAAAGAAGTCATTCACTCTTCAAAAAAAATTGCTCAAATTGGATGAGAACACTGAAATATATGATGGCAGCCATAGATATTAATGAGTTACTTTTTTAATATTTTTTATTCATTTTTTTTGAGAGAGAGAGAGCAGGGGTAGAGAAAGAGGGAGACCATTATCCTAAGCAGGCTCCAGGCTCTGAGGTATCAGCACAGAGCCCAATGCAGGGCTCAAACCCACAAATTGCAAAATCATGATCCAAGCTGAAGTTGGTCTCTCAACCTACTGAGCCACTCAGGGGCCCCATTAATGAGTTATTTTTTTTTAACATAACTACCAAAGATATAATATTTTATACCTCTGAGTGCATACGCATTTTTCCTTCTATATTTTTGTATATTTTTCCTAATTACAAATTAAAATAATATGCAAAGGAGTCACCTTGAACCCTCACACCTTTTTTTCCTCTAAGCTCCTAAGAACCATTATTTCTATCAATTGTCATCTATGGTCCTTTTATATGATTTTTTACCACTCCAGAATTGCCTCTTTTATAACTAGATCTTGATCACTAGCATTTTGACAACAGCAATTCTGTTTTATAAATTGTTATTGTTCTAATAGACTCTTGTTAAAGGTCTAATACTCAGTAGAATGCATTTTGCATATTAGGCAATCAATAGATGCAAGTTGATTGGCTGTTATGGGTGGTCTCCCTTCACTGACTTCGTGAGAGGGAGGTTAATATGTTCCAGATGCTGAAAGGAAGATGTGTGTTGAAGGAATTAGCAATTGGGAATACTCACTGTCTATTGTGTCATAGGGACTCCTGACTAAATACAAAAGTGAGGGGCAGGCTAGACAGGTCTCTATGTGAGGATGTTATAATGTCTACAAACTGTGGCCTCACATCTCTGCACTATTTTTCTAGATTAGAGGTCATAGCACTTTACAGACAATGTCATATTTACCTTTATGGTGTTCTCTGATTGTTGAGAAGGGGCTAATGCTTAGCCCATTTCCCTCTATTGCCACAGGGAAAAATATAAGCAAAGAGAGTCTGAATCATTTATACAGTGCTGCACCATAAGGCAATGAAAGAGGCAGGTGCAGGTCTCAGATGGTTGTCTAAGTCCAAATTCCACGCTCTATCTGCTAGATAATCCTGCCTTCCCTCTCCCTCTCAATAGAATATTTCCCTAGATAGTTCCTGAAACATTTATAGCAGAAGCCAGCAGAGTGACTGTTATAGAAGTTTGTGGAAAACTTCCAGGCATCTAAAAATGTAAGAAACGGCCACATTTCACTTTGGGTATTCACATTTGAGAAGTGATATGTTTTTTTTTCTCCCCTCAAATATTCAAAAGTTTGATCTAAGGCAAAAGTTTTACTATTCCTCCCTAAACTAGAGGAATGAAAACACCCATGAATTTTCATCAGTTTGCTGTAGGCAGAAATTTGCCAGTTTGCAGGAAAATGGCTTAAAAATCGAAGCTGAGATGAAATACTTGAACTTCTTGTGTGAACCTATGAAAGTAATATTTTTCTTTATCAGCTGATATGAAGGTTTGCACAACCCTACACTACTTCGGTATAAAAATGACTTTTCCTGTCTAAAATGTCACAAAACTGTTTGGATTCTTCAGAACACTTCCATAAAAGGATTCTCGTCACCTTAATTTAGGCATATACCATCATTTCCCTTTTATTCTTTATCTATTACCATATTTAATAGAAATTCCTTGCATTGAACTTCCTTTAACCTCCACTGTGAGATACAGTCATGGGAAGAGTGATAAATGAGATGTAGCTGGAGAACTTTTTCTTTCTCAAGATGTCAAAAACCTACAAAGGCCAGAAACTTGCCTACCATGTTGGAAATCATGATTATATTGAACACTGTAGAGCCCTCTGACTGAGTTCCACCCTGAAACATACACATTGAATTTGCCTTTCTCCAAATCATCAATTGCTTTGTGACAACAAAATGGTGATCATATAGGCTGTTCGTATATCAGCTGTAATCATCGTAGGCTAACCCACTTACACACTGGTGTGCCGTGGATCTGGTTGATGACACCTCACTCTATTTATTTCTTTGTCACACAGCTCATCAGTTTTACCTCTATGGCCTGCATCTAATCAAACCTGTTTCTCAAAGATCCTTTTTATTTCTGATCAACAAATATCTCTGTAGGCATCAATTACCTGAAAGTTTCTATAATGGATGCTAAAAATATTTATGTTGATAGTGACATTAGCAACATAAACATGAATTTATAAATTCATACAATCAAGGAATCTATTTATTTGAGAAATTAGTATTGTAAGGTGTGTGCTTCCTGGTTGACAGACTTATGGGTGACATATGTGATAATCTTTTCACTAATAGTCTCTTTCTGCAAATCACTTTGTGAGCTTGCTTAATTATTAGAATTTGAGGCCAATGAAAAGACTAAACAAAGTAAACACATTCAGAATGTTGAAGCAAGTGGAGGTTTTGACTTTCATTATTTTTGCTTCATACATATCCCTGCTTTACTTTCTAATATAGATCCTATCTCAGAAGTATTCTCTTGTCAGAAAGGCACATGTTTTGAGCTGTTTTTCTAGTAATTGTGGGGAAACTGTACATATTCTCATTGCCTTGTTGGCTAACCCTTCCTGGCTTATATTAAGTAAGAAAAAACTGAAAGTTTACACAATGGATTAAGAGCACAGGTTATCCTTAGTGAATGAAAGAAAGCCAGTCAGCATACACAAGAAGCAAGAAATACTCATGGCCTTATCAGTGTTACAGATCAGTCTAGATTTAGAATACAGTTTACTTAAATGCCACAAATTGACTTGTGTTTTCAATCAACACTGATGCATACCAGAAGATCTCTTAGAAGTAGATGCCAAGACATGATTAACACAGGATAAGAGATTTATTAGGCACAATGCCTATGAGAGAAGATTGGGAGAGAACCAAAAAGGTCTTGTAGACCCTCACCAAAGATGTCTATTTGACTTTGGAGAAGGAGAGAAGTGAAGGTTGATTGGAAGAAAGCAGTTCTAAGAAAGTCTGGCAAGGTCAATTTTTTTTTAATTTTTTTTTTAACGTTTATTTATTTTTGAGATAGAGAGAGGCAGAGCATGAACGGGGGAGGGTCAGAGAGAGGGAGACACAGAATCTGAAACAGGCTCCAGGCTGTGAGCTGTCAGCACAGAGCCCGACGTGGGGCTCGAACTCACGGACCGCGAGATCATGACCTGAGCCGAAGTCGGCCGCTTAACCGACTGAGCCACCCAGGCGCCCCTGAGGTCAATTTTTAATGGGAAGTACACTACCAAAGTGGCCCATCAGAGGACTTCCCCATCTCCCAAGAATGCCCTGCCCTGCTGATGCACTCAACACAGACTGGGAAAAGTGATTGGGAAAGGCAGCCTTAGTGCCAGAGCGGTGATGGATTTCTGAAAGCAGCAGCTGAAGACATTGCTCACTTATGCTGCCCTCAGTGGGAATTCTGAAAAAGTCTCATGGCTGCCACAGGCCGCCTCTCACATCTACTTTCCCTCACAGATTGGGGAGTGACTTAACCATGTTCCCTATGGTCCCCTCTTTGTGAGAATGTCAGAAGAGGTAGTTTTGATGCAGTTGATCTCAAGACCACAAATGAAACTCAAACTCCTCCTCTTCTACTTTCCATTCAGAATCCTTTCACACTTAGTGATCTCTTCAGCAGGTTGTTAGTGGCATATCTTGTTGCAAACCAAACCTTCAGTCCTGGGAGGTCTATTTCCTTGTAATCATACCCTTCTTAGGTGGGCCTGCTGTATATATCCATTCATAGTTACAGTGGGGCAGGTGGGTACTAGGAGGTGCCCACAGAATAACCTGGGCTCCACACATATCCCTCCTTACTCCTATTATATAAAAAGTACCTCCACGTCCTCTTGCAATCAGGGCCAATTGCTTCTGCCAGTATGATGACTTTTCTGCCCTGATGGTCTTGGGCACAAGTGGTCCAAAGTGCTCCAGCAGCAGGTGTAACATGCACTTTGATATCCCCTAGCAAGAATATGTCCCCTTGCTCACCTGGACTTCTGAATCTGCAAAATTCTGAGTATGGTGTGTGAAAATAAATAAAGGAAGCCTCATTTAAAAAGAAGCTTTGTATATATAAACCACATCTTCTTTACCCATCAGTTGATGGACATTTAGGCTCTTTCCATAATTTGGCTATTGTTGAAAGTGCTGCTATAAACATTGGGATACAATACTTGGCAATGAAAGAATGAAAGAGAAAGAATGAAATCATGCCATTTGCAACAACATGCATGGAACTGGAAGGTATTAGGCTGAGTGAAACAAGTCAGTCAGAGAAGGTCAGATGTTATGTTTTCACTCATATGTGGATCCTGAGAAACTTAACAGAAGACCATGGGGGAAGGGAAGGGGGAAAATAGTTACAGAGAGGGAGGGAGGCAAACCACAAAAGACTCTTAAATACAGAGAACAAACTGAGGTGGATGGGGGAGGGGTGCAGAGAGGGGAAAATGGGTGATGAGCATTAAGGAGGGCACTTGTTGGGATAAGCATTGGGTGTTGTATGTAAGCCGAGTTGACAATAAATTATATTCATCAAAAAAATCAAATAAAAATAAAAGGAAGCTCTGAAAGGGGAGCTCTCAGGCACTACTACTTACTGTGAGAATCCTACCTCCCAGCAGGAAGAAGCTTACTTAACATACCCCAGCAGGAGGAAGGAGGAATATCTCCTTGCCCAGTGACAGCCCACAAGAACTCAGTGAAAGCCCCTCCCAGCTTCTTCCTCTTCCCCATAAAAGCAAGCTCCTTTCTTCTCTTCTCCAGACTTGCCTATAATTCACCATAGTTTGCTTGTCCCAAATTTCAATTCCTCCACTATTCACAAATAAACCCATTTTACAGGTAAAATAACTGGCTCTTTTGTTTTTTCAGGTCAACAGTAGTATAGAGGAAAAAAATCCTCAGCTGGCCATTGACAGTAATGGTAAGTACAAATGTACTTCCTTTTACTCCATGGCTCTGAGATCTATATATCCTTCCCCATGGAGATACAGCGTCACATGGAGGTTGCTAATTTAATGCATACACTACATCCTGAGGACAGCTCCCAAATTCCAGAGTATTGCTCCAGACTAGCTCTTCAGCTGGGTTTTCATTTATTTTTTTTAATATGAAATCTATTGTCAAATTGGTTTCCATACAACACCCAGTGCTCATTCCAACAGGTACCCTCCTCAATGCCCATCACCCACTTTTCCCTCCCTCCCACCCCCCCATCAACCCTCAGTTCATTCTCAGTTTTTAAGAATCTCTTATGGTTTGGCTCTCTCCCTCTCTAACTTTTTTTTTCTCCTTCCCCTCCCCCATGGTCTTCTGTTAAGTTTCTCAGGATCCACATAAGAGTGAAAACATATGGTATCTCTCTTTCTCTGTATGACTTATTTCACTTAGCTTAACACTCTCCAGTTCCATCCATGTTGCTACAAAAGGCCATATGTTATTCTTTCTCATTGCCAAGTAGTATTCCATTGTGTATATAAACCACAATTTCTTTATCCATTCATCAGTTGATGGACACTTAGGCTCTTTCCATAATTTGGCTATTGTTGAGAGTGCTGCTATAAACATTGGGGTACAAGTGCCCCTATGCATCAGTACTCCTGTATCCCTTGGGTAAATTCCTAGCAGTGCTATTGCTGGGTCATAGGGTAGATCTATTTTTAATTTTTTGAGGAGCCTCCACACTGTTTTCCAGAGAGGCTGTACCAGTTTACATTCTCACCAACAGTGCAAGAGGATTCCCATTTCTCCACATCCTCTCCAGCATCTATAGTCTCCTGTTTTGTTTATTTTAGCCACTCTGACTGGCATGAGGTGATATCTGAGTGTGGTTTTGATTTGTACTTCCCTGATGAGGAGTGACGTTGAGCATCTTTTCATGTGCCTGTTGGTCATCTGGATGTCTTCTTTAGAGAAATGCCTATTCATGTTTTCTGCCCATTTCTTCACTGGATTATTTGCTTTTCGGATATGGAGTTTGGTGAGTTCTTTATAGATTTTGGATACTAGCCCTTTGTCTGATATGTCATTTGCAAATATCTTCTCCCATTCTGTCGGTTGCCTTTTAGTTTTGTTGATTGTTTCCTTTGCAGTGAAGAAGCTTTTTATCTTCATGAAGACCCAATAGCTCATTTTTGCTTTTAATTCCCTTGCCTTTGGGGATGTGTCAAGTAAGAAATTGCTGTGGCTGAGGTCAGAGAGGTTTTTTCCTGCTTTCTCCTCTAGGGTTGTGATGGTTTCCTGTTTCATAGTCAGGTCCTTTATCCATTTTGAGTTTATTTTTGTGAGTGGTGTAAGAAAGTGGTCCAGTTTCATTCTTCTGCATGTTGCTGTCCAGTTCTCCCAGCACCATTTGTTAAAGAGACTGTCTTTTTTCCATTGGGTATTCTTTCCTTCTTTGTCAAAGATTAGTCGGCCATACTTTTGTGGGTCCAATTCTGTAGTCTCTATTCAATTCCATTGGTCTATGTGTCTGTTTTTGTGCCAATACCATGCTGTCTTGATGATTACAGCTTTGTAGTAGAGGCTAAAGTCTGGGATTCTTCAGCTGGATTTTTAGAGGCTATTCCAGAGTTCTGTGAGGCTGGTTCGTTTGAGATTATGCACTATGTGACATAACCAGTAGATCCCACTGTTGACTGCTTCACTTCTTTCATTGTGAGTCATGCCCACTGGATGTACTGCATCTGAAAATTGACTCAAATGTAGGAAATGAACAAGAAGCTGTTACTTTTGATCGGGGTAATCATCCCCAGCTTCCATCTTTGCCCTTGCACTGTTGTTGTTACAGCTATTGAACAGCACTCTTGCTCCCAGGGATGCAAAGTTCTATTAATCATCTTCACAGCTGCCCTTAGGTCAAGCTCATTTGACTGCCCCTTTGACCTTGCCAATCTTTAGGGTAATCGTGGCTCCTGGCATCTGGCTGTGTTGCTTGGTTTCTGAAGACTTTATCTGCTTCCCCTACTGTAAGCCCTTACAGAGGAGACCACCACTGATTTTCTGATGCTGGTATCTCTCTCACCAGCACATTCATGATGGCCTCGGGGAATAATGTGACCTCTGGGTCCTCCTGTGGAACATAACTGTCTGCTGGATCTTCTGACCTCATATAATATATCCACTCCAGCACGCCTGCTTCCCTTGGTTTCTTTGTATGGCAACCCCGGCATTCCTGCCTCACTTAGTTCTGAACATCACTTTTTCAAGGTCTCCAAGAGTCACCCCAGCAGCAAGTTTTCCCCATCTCCTAGGGTCTTTGCTGGAATATACCTTGTTCCGAAGAAAATCAATTGTGCCACATCAAGAATACTTGCTTACATGAGTTTACATTCTGGTATCTTTCATGAAGCACCTTCAAAATTCCATCACAGAGGTATTCTCCTGGCTTAAACCAGTACATACTAGCTAATCCTTTCAACTAATTTGGTGTATGAAGTCTACTTCCTTCTTCATCAGAACCAATATGGTCATTCTGGGACTTAGCAGCCTACAGCCAGAAGTAGAGAAGAGGGAAGCTCCTGAGAGGATCACCTGTTTCCTTGGGAAGAGAGCTTTTTGTTTGTTTTATTTTGTTTCAGCAGCCACCACTGTTATTACACATCTGTCATGTGCCCAATCCTTCCATACTTGGTGTCACTGCATCCTCACCAATCAATTAACATGACCATGACTACAATTGTGACCTTCAAGAAAGTAAGGATCAGAGAGGTTAAGCCATGTTCCCAAGTTCCCTAGCTGGTAAGCGGTAGAGGGGGAATCTCAATCCATATCTGTCACATTCCAGAGCCCATGTTCTTTCCACTTTGCTACCAGTTGCTCTCCTCAATAAAGGGTCACTGGTGCAATCTCTGGGGTGGCCAAGAGTCACTCTTATGGAAATTCCTAACAGGTGTTACAGGATGAGGTTAGATTTAAGGGATTCTGGCAATAGGGGTCCAGTATCTTCAGAGATGCCAGACACCTCTTGGCCTAGTGATCCCAGATATAGACAGACTCTGACTGTTCTGTGGACACAAACACAGAATTCTAAAGAGACACACATTTCTCTTCCCAAGGTGTGGATGTGTAGGTATACATCAGCTCTTAATCACACATCATTCAATCCCAAAGAAGGGCTATACAGTTCTGGGAACACACTCACATATACGCACTATTCCCTTCACACATATGCATATGCATACATGCACACACACTCACATACATACACACACACACACTCACTCACTCATTCATGCCCTCACACATTTATGTGGACACTGAGGCAGGTGGTAAGACAGAGGATTCTGGCTGGGTCAGATGAGAATGACAATGCTAAATGTGGTCTCATCCAGCAGATAACCATCCTGACATGCGGGAAATTCTGCCATTGTCAGCATGGTCTCTGTGGGTGGAGGGGCTGGCCTCACGGATGGGAAGGCAGTGTCCACTCACACCCGCCTGATACAGCAGCAAGCCCAGCAGCCAGAGAAAACCTGAAGCAGCCAAGCTATGCCCATGAACAGCATGGCAGCCAATGGCAGAGCAAGGGCAGCTGCTACCCAGCTAGCATCAGGCCAGTGGCCAGCAGCCCAAGGCCACTGAGCAGCACCCCAAGGGCACTGGCACCTCTACCACTGCATATTAGAGCCACATAGTAGGCCTGGCATATGCAGTTCATGTCCTGCAGAAATGAGCTCATCAGCTGCTTAACCAGAGCAGTAGAGCCAGCAGGAAGAACACAGTGCCTACCACCAGCCATCACTTGATCAAGCAGCTGCTGGTGGTGGAGAGCACTGCTGTGCCACTACACCACAGCCCAACACAAGACCTACAGTAAAAATGATAGCTCTTTCTCAGGAAGGATAGTCTACTTCTGAATCCCAAAATGCTTGTGGGCAAATGGAGACACATCCTCGGGGGCCTTGGTCAAGACAGCCCCATTCTATGTTTCGGCATCCCCAATTTTCCCAACCAGCATCCTGACCTTGCCATAACAAAGCAGAGCATTGGGTGATCATTCAAGTACCATTGGAGCTTTGCAACTGTATTAGATCTTTAGCCTGCTGCACAGTTCTGTCTGTGTTTTCACCACAAGGGATAAAGACCTCTTTATAAGATACCAAAGCTCGTTGATAGCCCTCAGTCCCTTTCTATCTCTCTGGCAGGCATCAATACAACTTGGAAGTAACCAGCCAACTCCGCTATCTTTGTAGGCACTGTTAACTCAAAACTTTCAAATGCCTGAATCCTTAAACCCTGTCACAGCATTCACCTCCACCCTGACATTTTCCTGTCATTACGAATAAAATTCACCATCAGTGTAATCTTGAGCAGTTAACACAGATTGTACAAAGGAGTATTGTTACCTCACCTACCAAACAGGACAATGTCCTCTTCACCCACCAGGCAACGAATAATCCAGTGTAAGTCCATGTCTTATTGCTTGTTTTGTTGGATAGCTCCTGATACCACATGTGTTATTTGGATACTGTGAGAAGCACATGATACCAAGATAGAATTATCTGTGCAAAAATTTATTAGGGTTAACATCTATGAGGGAAATTCGGAAAGAAGTTGGAGTGGCTGAGAGAGCTGATAGAACATGATGCAAGTCTGCCCCAGGTGAGGGGAGAGGAAAGAATGAAAAGCTGGGTATGAGGATTGTAGACAGCATGGGGGTTTTAAGAAAGTTAGACAAAGTTTGACCTCAAGCCAAAGTTGCCCATTAGAGGAGTCTCCCATCTCCCAATACTGTAACTGCCTTAGCATCCGTCAGCCTCTATAGCACATGTTTCTGGCTCATAGGGAAAATAACCTTTTTTTGGATTGTTAATTAAACACTGAGTTAAAGTTTTTAGTTTCATCAAAACTTAAAAGCAAGCAAAAGAATATAGAGGTATATATACATACACACACATACAGATCTTAAATATATAGCCCCCATCTTTATTTTGCTATGTTTGTGTCATTGCCACAATCCCTATTTTCTTTTGTTCTATAATTTTTTTGATTAGTCTTTGAAGTTCTCAAAAAATTCCAAAGATATTATATAAGTGACTTCCAATTAAATTTTTATCACCAAATTTTTTATGTTGGGAAAACTAGATGCATTGATGTGAAGCAGGGACTGTAAGTGATTTTTCTAATAATATATGTTTTCAGTTATAAACTAGGCATAATTACAATACAAAATTGTTGTGGTAAAAAATTAATCGCCCTCCCTGTGGTATTATATTAATGCAGATATCATTTATAGGCTTTTTCAATTATTTTTTTAAGTAATCTCTATGCCCAGTGGGGCTCAAACCACAACCCCAAGATCAAAAGTCTCATACTCTACGGAAGAGCCAACCAGGAATCCTTCTTTTTTTTTTTTAACATAATGATTTAATAGTTCCGTATATTACTCAGTGCCCATCAAGATAATGGTGCTTTTGACTTAGAGGCTGGGAAGATGGCAGACTAAGAGAAACCCAAGGTAACCTCATTCCATGTATACAACTAGGTAACACGTCAGCATAAATAACCCAGAAAATGACCCAAAGACTGTCAGAAGAAACTCCACAACTAAAGGTAGAAAAGAGGCCACAACTAAGAGGGTAGGAAGAGCAGAGATGTGGTGGGAAGCAAACAAGACTACGGCCATACGCAATTGGTGGGGGATGGTGGAGGGGAGTTGCAGACACAGCGAAAAGTGAGAAACAACTATCACATCTGGGAGCCCAGGTAGAAAAATGAATCCCCATAGTATTTGGCATTGAAAGTGAGAGGGGCCAAATTTCCTGAGTTCTTATAACCAGAGGGAATTAAAGCCTGGAATTTTACAAATCAGCAGGCTTGGTTCTGGGAGAGCCTGGAGAGCAATAGGAAGCCAAGTCCTGCCTTTATAAAGACAGCAAAACAAATAGCCAGAGGAGATACAGTGTAGAAGAAACAGTTTCAAAAATGCCTGGGACATACAAGAGGGAGAGTAGTTTACTCAATCCAGAGTGTGTCCTAGACAGAGAATCCTTCAAAAACAAAGGAGCTGGCAGGTGCTATCTCCCTTCCCTGTCCCCCAGCACAAACACATAGCCACTTGAAGAAACCAGCATAGTGCTGATATTCACTACCTAACTTGCTTACGCCAAGCCCTGCCCCCACTGCCCTATGTTGGATCTTCCCTTTGCAGCCATGCTTGCCTCAGTCCCAGCTTTGTGGATCCCCACACTCAAAAGACTGGCACAAACCTTCCCAACATTGAGGTCCCCCCACCTGTGTGTTTTGCAGAGCCTCCATCCTGCTGGCCGTGGTGGTGGCCCCTGCAAAGGATGAGGTGCACACCCTGCCCACATGGCCCAGGTCGTAATGGTGGCTATGGGAGTTTTCATTTTACAAGCAGACATGCTTGCACCTTGTTATAACTGCGTGCCCCACCCTGGCCAGGGACCAAACACTGCCCACAACAGGCAAAGAGAGTCGCTGCAGACAACTGGACTGAAGAAAAAAGTGGCCAGAACAAAATTGCAGGATTCATGCAACACACATAGGAGACACCCCCTGAGATGCCACATTCTAGGGAACAGGGGATACTGCACTGTAGGACACTACAGGACCTATTCTTCATAAGGTCGTTCCTTTCAAGAGCAGAAGACATAGGTGACTTTCCTGACACAGAGAAGCAGGCACAGAGACTTAGACAAAATGAAAAGACAGAGTAATTTGTCCCAAATAAAAGGATAGGACAAAGCCACAGCTAGAAATATAAATGAAACAGATATAAGTAACACACCTGATAGAGAATTTAAAGTAATAAATATAAAGATACTCACTGGACTTGAGAAAAGAGTGAAGGACATCAATGACACCCCTAACAAAGAGATAAAAAGGAACCAATCAGAGATGAAAAATACATTAAATGAAATTAAAAATACATTAGATGGAATAAATAGCAGGCTAGAGGAATCAGAGGAACAAATCTGTGACCTGGAAGACAGAGTAATGAAAAGTAATCAGGCTTAGCAGGTGAGAGAAAAAAATTATGCAAAATGAGAACAAGACTTAGGGAACTCAGTATCTCCATCAAGTGTAATAACATTCGCATTATAGGAATGCCAGAAGGAGAAGAGAGGGGAAGAGGTGGGGGGCAGAATATTCATTTGAATAATAGCTGAAAACTTCTCTAATCTGGGGAAGGAAACAGATATCCAAATCCAGGAGGCACAGAGATCCCCCAACAACATCAACCCAAGGAGGTGTACACCCAGACCCATAGTAAGTAAAATGGCAAAAAGCAGCAATAAAGAGAGAATTTTTTTTTTAAATTAAAATCAGCTATATGTTAACTGTACTGGAATAAAAGTAAAATAAAATAAAATAAAATAACCAAAAAAAAAATAATTCAACAAAAACAGCTACAGAATATAAGACAGGTGCATACAAGGGAAACCCCATTAGGTTATCAGGTTTTTCAGCAGAAACTTTGAAGGCCAGAAGGGAGTGACATGATATATTCAAAATGCTGAATGGGAAAAATCTATAGCCAAGAAAATTCTATCCAGCAAGACTATCATTCAGCATAGAAGAAGAGATAAAGAGTTTCACAAATGAAGGCTAAAGGAGTTCATAACCCCTAAATTAGCCCTAAAAGAAATGTTAAGGGGGACTCTTTCAGTGGAAAGAAAAAATTAAGTAGGAGTATGAAGAATAGGAAACACAAAAGCAGTAAAAAGAAGTATATCTATAAAAATCAGTCAAAGGAGTCACAAAATAAAAGGATGTGAAATATGACACTATTTACCTAGGACATGGAGGGGAGAGGAGTAAAGAATGGGTTCAAACTCAAGCCACTATCAGCTTAGTACAGGCTGCTATATTCAGAAATGTTATATATGGACCTAATGGGGTAACACAAATCAAAAACCAGTAATAGACATGCAAAGAGTAAACAGGAAGGAATCCATGTATACCACTAAAGAAAGCCAGCAAATTATGAAAGAGGTCAAGAGGATAAAGAGTCAGAGAAAAACTACAAAAACAGCCACAAAATAAGTGATAAAATGGCAAAAAATACATACCTACTAGTAATTACTTTGACTGTAAATGGACTAAATGCTTCACTCAAAAGACATAGGATAACAGAATGAATAATTAAAAAAAGACCCATCCATATGCTGTGTATAAAAGACTCATTTCAGACATAAAAACACATGCAGACCAAAAGTGAGGATGTAGAGAAACATTAATCATGCAAGTGGATGTCAAAAGAAGGCCAGGGTGACAATACTTATATTGGACAAAAATTGACTTTAAAACAAAGACTGAAACAAGAGACAAAGAAGGATACTAATAACAAAGGGGACAATCCAACAAGAAGATATAACAATTGTAAATATCAAAGAAAAAAATCAAAAATTGAGGTAGGCCTGCATTGCTATAAACTTGCCTCTTACGCCCTCTTTTGTTGCATCCCAAAGATTTTGGCAGTTGTGTTTTCATTTTCATTTTTCTCCACATAATTTTTTATTTCTTTGATTCTTGGTTGATCCATTCATTGTTTAGAAGCATGTTATTTAACCTTTTTATATTTGTGCTTTTTACAGATTTTTTTCTTGTGGTTGATTGCTAGCTTCATAGTGTTGTGCTCAGACAAGATGCATGGTATAACTTCTATTTTTTTCTAATTTGTTGAGACTTTTTTGTGGCTTAATATGTGATCTAATCTTAAGAATGTTCTTTGTGCGCTTTAAAAGAATGTGTATTCTGTTGTTTTAGGGTAGAATGTTCTGAATATATCTGTTAAATCCATCTGGTCCAGCATGTCATTCAAAACCACTGTTTTCTGGGGCAGCTGGGTGGCTCAGTCAGTTGAGTGTCCGACTTCGGCTCAGGTCATGATCTCATGGTTTGTGAGTTTGAGCCCCATGTCGGGCTCTGTGCTGACAGCTCAGAGCCTGGAGCCTGCTTCAGATTCTGTGTCTCCCTCTCTCTCTGTCTCTCTCCCACTCGCTCTGTGTGTGTGTCTCTCTCCCTCTCTTTGAAAAATAAATGAAAACATTAAAGAAAATTTCTAAAAAAAAAAAAAACCCAAACCACTGTTTTCTTGTTGATTTTCTGTTTAGAGGATCTGTTCCTTGATGTAAGTGATGTGTTCAAGTCCCCTACTATTATTGAATTACTATCAATCAGTTCCCTTATTCTTGTTATAAACTGTTTTACTATTTGGATGTCCCATGTTGGATGAATAAATATTAAAAATTGTTATATCTTCTTGTAGTATCCTCAGATATCATTTCTATAGATGCACTGCAAGCTTCAGCCTTTCTATCAATTTTGCTGTACCAGCTTTTTTTTTTCCGATTGTCATATGTATCTGTTTATACAGGGTTGAGATAGGTGACTTTACCTGCATCTGCATCTTTAATGGATTCCATCTAGTTGTTTTAATTTCTGTCAAAGTACAATGCTCATACGATTCAGTACTAAATGTCTAGTGCCTAAATACTCAACATTATCTCAGTTATAACTTTTCCAAGATTATAATTTCATATGTTTGTTTTCTTTTTGTTACTTTTGTTATCTGAAATCTTTCTATTTTAACCTGGATTTCTATAAACCCAGGTTATACCTGTAATACTCAAATCATATTATACATAAAATACATTCTTAATGATACAAATGTTTCTGGCAGGTGACTCAAAGAGCATAAGGACTTTTATAACCAAAATCAGTTTTCTCCTAAGTAAAATTCACATGTCTTTCTTTTCAAATGATTTCTGAGAAGACAATAAACCTTGTCAATACACTAGAATTGATTCCACTTGTCTGTTATCATTTTACACAAATGGCCCATCTCCAAAGAAATGATCAAATCAACCATGAAAAAAATCCACACTGATATTAATATTGGCATTAGTATAGCAGAAAATAACGTACTCTGCTCTTTCTCAGTTGGATAAACATAACCTTAGACAAGACATAAACATTTTCAGTAAATACCATGAGGAGTTAATTTCCTTTCAATTCTTTATGAAGAGAAGGGATTTATCATGAATGAAATTCACATATGAGTCATGTTCTTTACCAATTCTCAATGCATCTTTGCAGATTGAAGTAACTGTATATGAGTCGCATGTAGTCCCTTTATTTGTTGCAGTAGACCTGGCTTTTGCCCTTCTAAAGGAACATGGGTGGGATCATAGATGAAACTAAACAACTCATTTTTGGACTTTTGGCTTAAGGTCTCTAGTAGAAGCCACCCTGAAAAAAACTATTCCATCTCTCATTTTCAAGCATCCTACCTAGTTCATGCCTAATTTTCAAGGGTAAAGGCAATTACCAACCAAGGAACATACCTGCATTCATTAGAAGTTTAGATATGAAGGGAAAAGAAAGGAGATTCACCAAAGATGAGTCTGAGAACAGTAGAAAAACAAAGTAATAACCAAAGAAAGTAAATGAGTTTCTATGCCTTGCCATTTATTCTTACCTTTTTAAAAATATTTAAACCTACAAGCCACTATGGTGACATTATCATGTTTCTGAAGATTCCATTTTCCATCAAGATGTACAGCAGCCCCAGGTTGGTAACAGATTTAGGGAGGAAGTCTTATGTATCCCCTTAATGAGTAAAGATCCATAATTCCATGGAGAATTATCTTACTAGCTAAAATTGTTTGTAAAATATGATGAATACACACTTATCTAAGGAGAGGATTCACAGCTTTCAAGTCCTTATCATATCTACAAAAACGACTACATTAAATAAATTAAGGATTATTGTTATACTTTCTTTGTGTTTGTTTCACACCCCCTCCACTTCCTGTCATATTTTACCGACATTTTGTAGAATTTCTGTAACACTGTGGAAGTACTTGTTTTTGAACTTCTCAACTTGAAAGTCTGGTGCACCTTTCACTTTTCCTCAGATTCAAATCTTTGCTTTCAAAAGATTCTTTCACCTCTACTTCACCGAGAAGATGTCACATGAAGTGATCATTCCAATTTAAAAGTGTTTTTTCTCTAAAAAAGATAATTCCCTCTTTCTCAGATGACAAGTTCTTCATGTTCTTCAGTATTTATTTATCCATTCAGGACATCAGTCACATTTCTTCAAGTTCCTGAGGATTGCAGCTATCACACTTACTACATTCCCTCAAGTCTCATCAATTCTACCTATAACTTAATGCAACTTGTTCTTTCTTGTGAAATTCACCTCTTCCTTTCTCCTGTACCAATACATACTTCAAAATTTATACCAACCGAAATACCAAATAGAATGAGTCTCTTACAACAGTGAAGAATGCATAATTAAGGCTCATTTTAGTATAATATGTTATACTGTACTTCAACATAAATCAAAGAAATATAATTAAAGTAACAATGCTGTTCATTTATTCACTTAAAAACTGGCAAAGATTTTTTTAAATGTTTATACCAATATAGTTGTGGGTGAGTGCATATTGGTACTTAAATCTGTTGGTGAAACCATACATTAAAATTAAAACTCAAAATGGGTTAAAGACCTAAATGTGAACCTGAAACCATAAAAAACCCAAAAAGAGAACACAGGCAGTAACTTCTCTGACATTAGCTGTAACAACATTTTTCCAGGTATGGCTTATAAGGCAAGGGAAACAAAAGCAAAAATTAACTGTTGGGGCTCCTTGAAACAAAGATTTTGCATAGTGAAGGAAGCCATCAACAAAATCAAAAGGCAACCTACGAAATAGGAGAAGATATTTGCAAATGATATATCAGATAAGGGGTTAATATCCAAAATATACATATAGAACTTAAACAACTCAGCATCAAAAAGCTAAAATAAATTCTATTAAAAAATGGGTAGATGACCTGAATAGACATTTTTTCAAAGAAGACATACAAATGGCCAACAGACACATGCAAAGATGCTCAACATCACCAATCATCAGGGAAATGCAAACCAAAAACCACAATGAGATATCACCTTACACCTGTCAGAATGGCTGAAATTAAAAAAAATAACAAGTGTTAGCAAGGATGTGGAGAAAGAGAAACCCTCATTTACTGTTGGCGGGAATGTAAACTGACATAGCCACTATGGAAAACAGTATGGAGACTTCTCAAAAAAATTAAAAATAAAAATACTACATGATCAAATAATTCTACTACTGGGTATTTATCCAAAGAAAACGAAAACACCAATTTGAAAAGATATATGTACCCCTATGTTTACTGCAGCATTAGTTACAATGCCAAGATATGGAAGCAAACTAAATGTCCATCAATAGACAAATGAAAAAGGAAGATGTGTACACACACACACACACACACACACACACACACACAGGAATATTATGCATCCATAAAGAATCGAGCCCCGTGTCGGCTCTATGTTAACAGCAGGAGCCTGCTTGAGATCCTCTCTCCCTCTCTCTCTGCCCCTCCCTGGCTCATGTGCATGTTTTTTCTCAAAGTAAATAAATAACATAAAAAAGATGAGATGTTTCCATTTGCACCAACATAGATAGACCTATTGGGTATTATGCTAAATGAAAGAAGTCAGACTGAAAAACACAAATACTAAATGATTTCACTCATATGTGGAATCTAGAAAACAAAACAAATGAATAAACAAACAAAAAGTAGAATCAGACCTATAAATACAGAAAGCAAACTCAAAGCCACCAGAGGGAAGAGGAATGGGAGAATAGGCAAAATGAGTGAAGGGGAATGGGAGATACAGGCTTTTAGTTATGGAATGAATAAGGAATGAAAGGCACAGCATAGAGAATATCGTCAATGATACCGTGATAGCATTGTATGGTGACAGATGGTAGCTAAACTTGTGATGAGCATAGCATTATGTATAGAGAAACTGAATCTCTATGTTGTACACCTGAAACTAATGTAACATTATGTGTCAACTCTGCCCCCCCCAAAAAAATTTTTTAGAAGAAATCTGCTGGTGACAGTGTAAATTAGTAGTCTTTCCGGGGAAATATGACCATATGCTGAAGGTGTCTTTTCAGGATATAAGTCTTTATTTCAGAATGACACTTTTCCAAGTTTGTTGAATAAAACAACACATAAGACAAGTGGGAAAAGATGAATATATAAAGATGTTTATTTTAGCACTGGTTTTAAAAGCAAAATTAGTAAGCAATCTAAATGATAAGGAATAGGGAGTAAATAAAATAACTTTGATAGTGGCATACCAGAAAACACCATGAAATTTTAAAGTCATATTTTAAAATTCATCTAATAACCTAGAAAATGCTTACAAAAATTACTTGAAAAAATGGGTTATAAAACACTCTGCATAGCACCTGTGTTTTAAAAGTATATCTACATACACTTCTGGAAATATATAAACCAAAATATTAACTTTTCTTTTCATTCTAGATGATAGAATTCTGACTGACGTATTTTCTCTTGCATTATATCATTTCTAAATTTTATAAGAAAAAGCTAGATTTGCATTTTAGACATAAAAATCAGAAAAAAAGTGAGTTATCTTAAAACATATTCTAAAAAGATGACTGAATAAAATCTACGATCAAAAAATTTTACTAAAAAAAGAAACAGTTTGAAAATTTTATAGTTGAAAAAGATTTTAAATGGAAGGTAATGTTACACTAATTTGCAAAGTCTACAGCTAATGATAAAAAAGTATTAAGGTAAACCTTCTTTTTCTAAAGCCATGGTTCTTTACAGGTCCATGTGAACCTAAAAGGTTTCTGCTCAAAGTAACGTTGTTATAAGGAAAGCAGTGATTTAATTTTAAAAGTTGTCTTAATTTATCAGAAATATTAGAGTCTTGGGGGGAGGATTGCATGTCATTTTGAAAGTTTGATTATCTTTAGAGAAAGAATCAGCTTTCTTTAATAAGATACAAAGAAATTGAACTATTTTGTGAGTTTTGCATAAAGATAAAATAAATGTGAAAGAGCTTTATAAGCTGAAAAGTCAGTACACACTTATTTTATTAATAATGTTAAAAATATTTAAGTGGAACATTTTCTCTTTTTGCTACCTAGGACCTCAAATAGTAAGTCTCACTGCAATGTCCTAAATGTGGTACCATCAAGAGACAGATGTTCATTCTCTTGAACTTCTGAAACCTTACATACCAGAGTTTCTTTGTTTTCCCCCAAATCCTTTTCTCATGACATTCCAGGAACTTACATCCCAGGACATTCCTCACACTTTCAGAGAGTCCATGCTTTTCATAAGCCTTGCTGAGACTCCTCTAGTCTAAGCAAAATAATTGACATGGCTGGAGAAAAAATGCACTAGAATCAATGGTGCCAGGCTGGCTATACCTTCCTGCAGAAGCAATCAAAACATGGCCTAGCTCTTATGCCTAAGAAGGAAGACAAAACATGCATTCTGGCATAGAGCAAATGATGGTATTAATTATATCCACAAGGATGAAGGAACTTAAAGAAGCAGTTCTATTACTCAAAAATACCCATCAAAATCATGAATGCTAAGAAATCCCAAGGAACTTACGAAAATCTAAATATCCCCCAAAGAGGCACATAATTTTAGTGACAGAAAAACATTTATGCTTCATTACTCTTTTAAAGAATCCTGCTAGCAAAAGACATCAATATTTGTTTGAAAATAGGATGAAAGCCATATTTGGCAGGAGCACATTTGAAATTTTTCCAGAATGTATTTTTGTTCTCAGTGGAACAACAGAACTTGGCCTTACTCCAGTTTTAGAAAGGCACACACATATTCATATATGTACATGTTTATGTCAAAGTAAATGAAAAGTATAACTTTAATAGATATTCCTCCCTGCTACCTCACCCAAGTCACTTTTTATTTCCCTAACAGATGTGTAGACATGACTGCTAATGACTTGGATGGTTATAAGAGCTGTATTGATGCTTTGAAGGGCTCTTGGAGGGGGGAGAGGGAGGTGAGATTTTGTCAGGTATCCTTTTCTACTGTGCTTTTATACATTGCCTTGAGAACTATTTTTCCGTTTTGAGTACTTATAATAATTATGCAGAAGGCCCATTACATAATACTAACTGACATTTATTGAACACTTATGTGCAAGACACTTTGGGTGTTTTACTTGTGTTGTTTCCTTTTTAGTTCTTACAAATAAGTTATATATTCTTATCATTGTCATTTTACAGATGAGAAAATCAAGTCACAGGCAAGTTTAGCTACTTCCCTAAGGTCACACTGTAAGGAAACAGCAGAGTTGGGTTTTGAATCCAGATGGTCTACAGTATTTCACATGATTCTCTTAATAAATACCTAAGATTCCTTAAAAATATTCCCTCATTAGTAGACAATTAGCTTATTACAAGTCTTTTTTTTTTTTTTTTTTTAATGAACATTGTTGCAGTAAACTTCCTGGTCTCAACCTCTTTATGTACACAAATGAGCACCCTCTAAATGCACACACCTAGAACTGAAATTCCTGGTGGAAAATTAACCAGAGGCCATCCGTTAGTATTTAGTTTTGTTTTTGTTTTTTTCACAGTACAAAAAGGTGCTTTTATTAAAGCACAGGAACAGGGCCTGTGGGCAGAAAGAACTACCCTGGGATTGTGAGGAGTGACTGATTATAAACTTTTCAGTTAGTGGGGGCTGGGATAAGTAAGTCTGTAAGGAATTTGTGTATGTTGAAAGTGAGGTTTCAGGAACTATCAAATCAGACAGACCTAGATTCAAATTATGTTTTTCTACTTAAGGTTTTTGGGGAAAAGGTCTCTCTGAACATGTTACTCACGTGAAATGAAAATAATGACTACCAGTCTCAAAATTTTGTTGGAGGTTAAATGAATTAATGCAAGCAAAGAATTTAATCCAGTGCCTAATACATAGTGGGCATTCATGATAATTATCATTATTAACTTCAGTGGGAAACCTCTGAATCCTAAGTCCACCTCCATTTCATCCTACAGTGTCTTGCAACTCATGCATTACTCCTTCCCTTTATAGTGTTAGCAATCATTTCTTTTTCTGCCTCTCTCTCTTTGGATTTTAAGTTTCCTGATAGAAGGGACTATAGCTTCTATATGTGTCTGCAACAGTACCGGGAAGGTACCTAGTATTATTCATGTTTTATGAATGAATAAACAATGGGGGTACAGAAAATAAATCCCAGAGTGCTCTATCTAATTCTTCCATATCTTTTTGACCATCTGATCTAAGAATCTCTGAACATGTTAATTTCTTTACATTCCTTCCATTCAAAAATAGGTATCTTCCTTTGTCTCATTATTTTGTGGGTCAGTTGATTTAAAAAAAAACTGAAGAAGAGATAACTAATTCTAAAAAGCTAAAATCTCTCTACAATATATAATTAGGCCAAATCAAAAGCAACCAAAAATTTTTGACACTTAGTGTTCTGATCTGATCAAGATGACAACTGTACAGGTTCTTCAAGCCACAAAGTAAAAATGTAGTTCCAGCTCTCTCATTTAGGTATGCACATTGATCAAAATAAGTGGAGGGAGAGAAATTTCCATTCATTCTCTGTTGTATAGACACAGCATGAAGTTGTTGCAGTTTGTTTTATTGTCTGCCTGGAGGAAAAGTCATTTTGTTGTTTTAATAATACATTGAGATGGTTTAATGATGGATGGGGCTTCAGAGCTCTTAATCAGCTTACCACAATGACTAGCATAAACTGAACCTGTGTAGCTATAACAGGTTCAGAGATGAGAAGATGCAGAAATGAGAAGAAATGCCACCTAATTTATAATGAACATGCTAACATCACTTATGACTTTATCATATGCCTTCAATATTTGTTTCATTAGTTTTGTAAGGTTTTTTTCTGTCCTCTTCTCCTGTCTACTTTTTATTCTCACTTCGTTCATTTCATTATATTCTGTGTGTTCACAACTGATTCCAACCCCTATATTTGGAAATCCTTTCATTTGAATAAAAATTGGGGATTCATTCTTATTAAGGTCAAAGGAAAAAAAATACCTGCAGCTGAATGTGTGTGCTTGCCAAAGTACAAAAGTGAAATGAAATGTAGGGAAAGTATCAAAAATGAGAATGAAAAGAAATACATGAGTGCAGGAAATTGTAAGTGGTCTGGGCTTTATTTGTCTGCTGTGTGTAACTTTTCCCCTTTACCACAAATCATTCAGTATTTGTACATCGCATAATTTGGTATAAGAAAACTGTGAGAGAATTTAAGGATGCAGTAGAGAGTTAGGGGCTAGGTTCATTCCCAACATTTATTTTCAGTGTTGGGTAGTAAAGGGTTTATCCCACAGAACCTACAGAAAGCATTTATCCAGAGTGCAATGATAGGGCTTGAAGAGACAAAATATAAAAGAACAAGAAACAGAGTCCTGTCCGTGATCAGGTGCAAACTTGGAAAGTAGCTCTGGCAGCTTCTGCCAAAAAAGCAATACCGTATGGCAGAGGCAGATGTCCAAATGGCCCAAATAATCAGCCCCAATCCTACCATCATGTACTCAAAACACCCATTAAGGGTTGGTGCACAGCAGCCTTGATCCTGTGCCCACTGTGATATGCTCCAACTCTACTTCCAAAAAGAGTGGTTATTTCTGACTCCTCTCCTACTAACCACCACACTAATGAATTGTTCCTTTAACTGTCATGCAAGATCTTGAAATAAATAATTGGCTTAGTATAGAAAAAAGAAATGCTAAAATTGAATCTTCAATACCATAAAAAATCTCCCAGTGTCATATATCAAAGTTCTAAAACAAAAGTATAATTAGTAGGTGCTCTAGTGGATAACATATGTATAGTGCAGTTTCTACATTAAGGTCAGTGCCTTAGTCCTGCAGAAGCAGTAAAACTCTCAGCTGTAGGAGATGCCTCTGTCTCAGTTCTCTAAAGATGCTGGTCTCATGTAAGGTTCCTGGTTGTTTTGCATCACTGTATAGCTAGGATCTATGACCAACACCAATCCATAGCATGCCAGACATTTCCTCATATTCGTATCGATAAATATTTTCATAGAAGTCTTAATATGTTTGACAGTCATTGTTCAGTTTTACAAACCTTGTGTAGAATCTGTATTCATTAAACCACTGTGGCTGTAAGAACAGTTACTCCTAATTTGACACATTCAAAGCCAAAATGTATGGCGGTTTATTAATTTCCGATTGGTGTTATGTATGTGCTCTCAGTAACTTATTGCTTGGACAGGTTTGCTTTCTGAGATGTTTTCCAACTACCCAGGAGTTAATTGATTATACTTAGTTCTTGGATAGTCCTCTAAAATCATTTGCCGGATTGACATCACAGTGTTATGTACACATCTGTGAGTCAATGAGGTATGCTTTGCTAAAGCATTTATTCATCCACGTAATCATTTACAAATCACTTAACTGAACACACATTTGTGCTGAGGCAGTGTGATAGACCTGGAGCTGTGAAGACACACCTTATTCACATTACAATCTGGGGGAGAGAGATAAATGCATAAACCAATGGGTACAACATGTCTATTCGCTGTAAAAAGGATACCACAGGAGAAGAAAGGAATGGTCAGTTCTACTTGGGGAGAAGGAATACCCATTTCTACAGCTCAAGAATTCCCGGAGTACCATTAAAAGAATATCAGATGCAGCTAAAATGTGTTATGAAACTGAATCTCCAAATATATAGACTAATGTCCAAAAAGGATATTCAGAGAGCTCTCCAGAACTCTGCCCTTGTCCCTATCCAGGTGAACTCATAACTTGCAAAATGTTCATCTCAATTAGGAAAATAAAGAAAAATAATTGTTTCCTAGTATCTCTTCCAGATACCCCCATACTCTTCTCCCATTGTGTTTTACCTCCCCGTCAAAATGTAGTAAAGCCAATCTTTCCAGTGAATAGTTAACAGCTTGCTCACTTCGGAAGGAGGTCAATGAAATGTATGCATTTTGTACATTTTTACCTGCTAAAATTATAATTTAGGAGATTAATTTTTGTATATTTATTCTACTTTAAAGTTATTCTTTTTAAAAAAGCATATTTTCAAATCCTTTCGCCAATATAAAGTTTAAAATATTATATATTAAATATTCTCTGTGAAACACATCTTGGTACTGTAGCTCCTCATCTTTAATCCTTTAAACAAATTCAGGATAAAATTATACCATATGGTAATAATTGCTAATGCTTTCTATTAAGTTTTTGATGATTTTCATGTTTCAGATATGCAAATTCCATTTTGTGGTACCTTTTTTGTTTTTAAAGTAATCATCAATAGAATTAAGTCATTTTTAGTTGTCAGACATGCAAAGGCTAGTAACAGAACATTTGTTAGCTGGTCCATAGGATTCTCAAGTTGAGAGTAATGTGATTATTTATAGTATAAAATCTCTAAAAAAGTATGAAACTCTATTTTATATTTTCATCTTCTTGAAGTCTAGAAAAATTGATCAGTTGGGATAGTTCATATTCTATTTCCTGTAAGAAATAAAGTCAGTAAATAAATATTAGAACTTTTCCTTATGGCAGACATCATAAAATTCAATCCTAAGAAAAAGAGGTTCGATCTACATATGAACATACACAATGCATGGTCATTAACTTAATAATAAGAAGGAAGACAAGGATTATTTAACCTATATGGTCAGATGAAGTTTTTGAAATCATTAAATAATGTCTGCATTTTAGTAAAACAGGAAGAAAGACATCTGAATTAATATAATCACTCATCATTCTTTCCCCGAGAACAACCACTATTTTCTTAAAAAACAAACAAACAAACAAAAAAAAACAGCACTAATAAACTATTACCGTTCAAGGAAAGAAAATTTCAACTAAAATCACTTTCATAGAAATGGAAACCACTATGACATGATGCTAAAGAATAATAATGAACAAACCACAGTGCACAGAAATGCTCAAATTTTTGCAAAATTCCTTCCTCCATTAAATATATTACTAAATTTAATTGTTTTCATAGTAATAGGCATTGCAAAAAGTTAAAATGCCCTTCAAAAAGAAATGTTATCAAGGACAACATGCATGTTTAGTACATGTTATGTGTATTTCCCAGCCTGAGATAATGCCATCAAGGATGTGGGGAGAATAGGGTGACACTGTGAGTGATCAAATTAAAACCAAAACAAACAAGTAAGCCTTGTTTGTTTACTTGTTAGTCACAAGGTAGTAGCAGCAGCAGGGGACTGGGCTGGGGTGGGGGGTGGGGAAGGAGTGGCAAAAATGTGCTTTTTAATCTTACCTCCTACTGTCCCATAGGAAATATGTTGATCCTTGTGCAATTAGTTCCCACAAAAACCTACCTAAGGAACCCTGGTATTTCTTTACTTTCCAGGAACTATTATAATGATATCTTTAATTATTATGAAGCTTCCACCAAGAAGTTCGGGCTGCTACATCAACGATTAAGACATCACCATTGTAAACAATAATAGTTAAAATCACATAAAGCTCATGGTACAAAACAGCAGCAGAGTACAATGGCACATTGAAGGAAAGGGGTCCTTTTTGCAGTTCTCCCTGTAATGTGGCATTACAGAGACATTTTCTGAAGTTCAAAACCATTTTAAAAAGCATCACCAATTTACCACCGACAAAATGCCTACAGGTTGATCTATGGAAATTTGCTCTCATATTCGGGAGACTTATCTACTACCCGTTGTCTCCTTTAAGATCAGAACTTTCAAAAAATAGTGTAATGCCAAATAAAAGAGGAAAGAACCTGTCAACAGAGTTTCTGACGGAACAGAGAATGCTTGTAGGATTTTAATAATTCTGTCTCCTTTTTGCATATTCCCTGCTTGTGATGATTAGTAAGTTGTGTAACACATTTATAGTTTTATGTTAGCATCTGTGAACAAGGAGTAAAATTGTTTCTGATACTGGAGAATTGCTTTAAGTTGTACATACTACAGATTCTATTTATCTACCAAATAATTCACATAACCCTCCCCACAAATCCAGTATTTACCCAGGAATACCATCTCTTCAGTTTGAAATTCATTTTTTCTTTTATATGCTTTAAGGAAATAATTCAGTGACTTCTTTATAGAAATGCCAAATATCTTTTCTTTTTTAAATAAATTAAACTTTTTTATCAAGATCTATTCCACACACCATAAAGTGAGCAGAGTATACGTGTACGGCTTGATGAATTATCACAATGTGAACGCACCCATGTAATCCCATTCTGATATAATTTATCAGAACAATCCCAGCATCACAGAAGCCTCCTTCCTATCTGCTCAGGTCATTATGTTACTTCCAAAAAAGTAACCAATATGCTGCCTTCTATAGCCAGCAATAAGTCCATACTATGCCTAGTCTTTCTAGAACTCTTCTTTTGGTCCACATTATGTTTGTGAAATTCATCCATTATGCTATATGTAGCAGTAGTGATGTTATTTTATGACATTACTTATATGCCACTTCATGTGGCATCACAACTTATTTACAATTTATATTACAATTTATTTGTTCATACCAGATTTTAGGTTGTGGGTACAAACATTCCTGTACATGTCATTACAGGCACACAAGTCTTCATTTCTGTTAGGTACGTGTCTATGGTAGAACACCAGTTCATAGAATTTGTGTACATCCAGCTCCAGTAGATATTTCTACATGGTATTCCAAAGTGACTGACTCATTTTACATAACCACCGTCTGAATGCAAGTGTTCCAGCTGCTCAATATCCTCATCAAGAATTTTCATTTTCATCTTTAAAAATTTTTAACTTTAATTTTTAAGTTAATTCATTCTATTTCATTTTTAATACTATCTCATTTGGGTTTTAATTTGAATTTCTCTGATTAACGATGTTGAGCAACTCTGTATAGGCATACTGGACATTTGAATATCTTCTTTTGTGAAATGCCTCTTCAATACTTTTGCCCATCATTTTTTTTTTTTTTTTTTTTTTTTTTAGTTTATTTATTTTGAGAAAGTGGGGAGGGGCAGAGAGAAAGGGAGAGGGGGAGAATCCCAAGCAGGATCCACACTGCTGGTGGAGTTCATGAACTCGTGAACTGTGAGATCATGACCTGAACCGAAATCGAGAGTTCAATGCTTAACCGACTGAGTGACCAAGGCGCCCCGCCCATCATTTTTTAAATTGTCTGTATTTTTCTTACTGATTTAAAGGAGCTCTCTGCATACTCCTGATGTGAGTCCTTTTTCAGGTATATATACTGCCAACATCTTCTTCCACTCTGGTTTTTCTCTTTCTTACTGTTGACTTAACGAATGCAAGCAATCAATTTTAACAAAGTCCACTTCAGAGGTCTTTATTAGAAAAGTTTTATGTAGATAATTTAAGAAATATTTATCAACTCCCAAACTATGGAAACTTTCTCCTTTGTTATCTTTTAGAAAATGTATTGTTTTACCTTTACATTTAGGTCCACAGTCCACTGAGACATGATTTCTTTTTTTAATAATTTGAAGCAGGACTCAAGATTAAGATTTTCTTTATGTGGGGGTGCCTGGGTGGCTTAGTCGGTTAAGCAACTCTTGTTTTCCGCTCAGGTCATGATCTCGCTGGTTTCATGAGTTCAGGCCCCACATAGGCTCCAAGCTGTTAGTGGGGAGCCTGCTTGGGATTCTCTGTCTCTCTCAAAATAAATAAATAAACTTAAAAAAATTTTTTTAAAGATTTTCGTTATGTGGATATCCAGTTGACCTAGAGCCATTTATTGAAAAGAACATCTTTTTCCTATTGTACTGAAGAGGAACTTTATCATAATTCTAGTGACTATAACCTGGTGCTGTGTGTTGCTTTGTTTATCTATTCTCACTCCATTATATACTGAATAATTACTTCATTCCTGAAGATTTAGAAGTCTAGATATTTTACAATGTAAGATTCCTCACTTTTTTCAAGATCGTCATTTCTTCTTGGTCCTTAGCTTCTCAATATATAATGTAAATTCAGCTTATCAATTTCCACCAAAAAAAAAAAAAAGGATAAAATTTGCATTGGAATTCCATTTAATGTATAGATCAATTAGGGTACATTTAATAGCATTACAATATTGGATTTTCCAGTCCATGAATATGGTACCTCTTTCCATTTATTTAGCCTTCTTTAATTTCTCTCATATTTAATAGTTTTGTTTGTAAGGAGTTTGCCTAACTTTTGTTAGATTCATTCCTAGTTATTTGATAGTTTTAAGCTATTCTTAAAGGTATCATTATATAATTTTTCTAAATTTTGTTTATATTTAGAAATTAATTCGATATTTATGGTTAGTATCATATACAGAAACACCATGTTCAGAAGATAAATTTGCTAATTCATTTTTACTAATTTTTAAAAAGTATATGCAAATAATGACAATTTTATTCCTCTCTTTCAATACCGTTACATTTATTTAGCTCCACTGCACTGAACAACATCTTCAGAAAAATGATGAATAGAGGAGACAGTGGTATTCTTATCTCACTTATCTCAAGGGACAGTTTTCAATATTTAACTATTAAATAGGATATGTTTGCTGTCGGTTTTAGTTGGTACCTTTTATGAAAATTACTAATTTTCTAAAACTTTTTATCATGAAAAGATGTTAGATTTCATCAAATACCTGTTCTGCATCCATTATAATTATTATATGACATATTTCTCCTTAATTCTGTTAACATGATTGGTTTTTGAATGTTAGTCTCATGTTGAATTCCCAGGATAAATAGGCCAAATAATTTTATTTGCATTTTCTACACGATTTTCAAATATGAGAAAAATGTTTCATTTTTGTTTCATTTTCATTTTTCATTTAATGAAAAATGTTTCATTAAAACAGAACCTTTTAATAATCTATCTTAGGGCTCCTGGGTGACTCAGTTGGTTAAGCATCTGATTTCGGCTCAGGTCACGATCTCACAGTTCATGAGTTCCAACCCCACATTGGACTCTGCATCAGGCTCGCTTCTATCAGTGCATAATCCACGTCAGATCCTCCAGCTCCCTCGCTCTCTGTGCCTCCCCCGCTCTCACATGTGCACTCTCTCTCTCAAAAATAAATAAACATTTAAAAAAATAAATTAAAAAAAATAAAAATCTATCTTATTTTCAGCAAATTTCTGACACCTTTTTATAAGACATACAACGTCACCTGCTATAGATATCGTCACGGGTTTTGCTTTACCCTCAGGTATGCTTTTGCAATGACCTGAAGAATTCACATTTTCTTTGTCCACTATAGCTCTATAATCTAGAAACTGGTCTCTGAGTGCCTTAATATAGGAATTAATATGAAACGTATATGAAATGTATACATATGTATATGTATATTTATCTTATTGTTGGAAAAAGGCTTGATTTTAAACCAGTGATTAAACATATATTGACCTAGTAACTGGCTTTTAAGTATATACATGGCCTTTGTATAATCAATTCTAATGTCCACTTTAAAACATTGGTAAAGTCTAGAATAATAAGCAAATTTGTCTAAGTTTCCTCAAATCTCAGAGTAGTAATCAACTTTTAAGCACCTTCTTCCACCCATCTTCCACTTCTAGATGGCAAAGTTCAGGCAAACAGGAAGATATGGTTTATGAAGAGTCCACAAAACAACACAGAAAAAACAAAAAATAACCACACAGATATAGATAGATAGATAGATAGATATAGATATAGATATAGATATAGATATAGATATAGATATAGGCTCAATCACTTTAAAAACATGGTTTTTCCTTCTCCTATACCTCCAACATTTGGAAATGGAAATGCAACATACAAAGTGCTAGAGTATGGAAGTATTTAAGGAGGAACAGACTTGGCTGTTATAAGAAGTATTTGAAAAAAAATATTGTTTAAGTTACATAAAAGGAACAATTACTCATCAAATGAAGTGAGTGAAAGAATTTAAAAGCAAGCCATTCAGAATTTTAGAATTGCCACATATTCTAGGGGAGAGGATTAATAGCCACTATTTGGGACTCCAGCACTGTTTCATGTTCAAATAGAAAATGTGGAAACTAAGCCAACATGTTAGTTTGAGAAGCAGCTGCAGCCCATTTTAGAAGCATACACGGGCATTCCTATAAAGCTGTCACTAAGATACCAAATTTAGCATAAAACAATAAAGCTTGGAAAAATCAAACAGTGAGGCCTAGGAAGCTCCTTTTCACCAAGAAAGTGAAGTTTGTGATAGGTTTGCTGTATTAAATTCGTAAGATTTAGTTCAGCTGGTTGTTTTTTTTTTTTTTTTTGGTCCCTTTGTAGTAAAATATAAGTATTCTTCTGTTTCACTCTCTAAAGCTTGCTAGCAATAAAAGTCCATCCATCTATTCTAATTTATGAGAATGTTTAATCAAATAGGACTTTGAACTTTCATTATATCCTTCAAACAATGTCTGGGGATCATCTATCTCCTAATGTTTTGAATTCTCAGCAAGTAGTGCTGTGCCTGCCATTTACTAAGTAGCCAATATATTCCATAAACAAGAGACTCTGGTTAGGTGATAAAATGTTTGAGTAAGGAATGAAACAATTTAATTTTCAAACCTTATCTTTCAAAATCTTGACTGTGAATAGTCCATGAATCAAATTCATCAGCTAATATGGAAAAAAAAAAGTTCACGTCCTTACTCCTACCTCTTATTTGTTACTATTCACTTTTAGGCAATCGTGGAGTTTGGGATGCATATTTGAAACTACAGTGTTATTTTAGTATTGGAAGTAAAACTTTCTCAGATACTCCCACGGTATAGCAACATTAAAATGCAAACATGAAAATATTTTCCAAAAGACAAATTATATCTTTGAAGGGAGATTACTTTGTTCCAGTTGGCCTTACTGATTTTTTGTTCAAATTTTGTTTTGTGTTCCTTATTGTTCTGCCCATGAACTCTCCAATGGGCTACTTTGTGAAGAGAATTTTTCTGAAAGTTCAAGCAAAGAGGCTTTACTTTTTATATGAACAATTCCTGTAATATTTTTATATCATATTTTCAGAAATATTCTGATAAATGAAAATAAAGAAATTCAGTTCATAGTCTTATTTATTGAATAATGGTGGGCACCTTTCCTCTATCTTCATGTTATACTCATCGATAGCAATTGCTTTCATCCGATTGTGTAAGACAAAAATGGCCAGTGTTCAACATTTTGGTTGCACAAAAATTTAAAGGAATATAACATCACCCTACAAGCGAAAATGTGGTCTACATATCCAACAGGGCAGGGTTACCACTGTCATAATCACACTCCAGCAGCTTCCTTGTCAACCTTTCAAGAATTTCAACATCTTTTTTTCCTTTAAGTATTCATTTAAGCAATGAAATAGGGAGCAAACTTCATTCACTTCTACCAAAAAAAAAAAAAAAAAAAAAAATTCTAGGGCAGATTTTATTGTTCTCCACAAATTTCTATCAACTTGGTTAATAGCCTTGATTATGGAATAAGAATAGAGAATCTTACTGGGAATTCTAAGCTCTCTCAACAGAAAGCTAAGAAGCTGATTAATAAAATTCTTTATTAACTAACTAGAAGCATCTGAAAATCACCATGTCACATAATTCAGTTCAGAAATTTAGAGGTGGGTTTAGGGAACACTATTACTTGAGAATACACACAAACCACTTCACTAGGCATTCACAAAAGTAAAGGGACATCTTGGTAAAAGAAAAATGTTTGCTACTTCCATTCCCTGAAAGGCTAAATGTTCTTAATCCCGTCTAGCGACTATGTTTGAATGACATGTGCCACGTTGTTACATTTGAAATGTGGTTTTTACAGTGTTATTCTAATGACATTTTTAGTGTTGGGTGTATTTTTCTAGAAAGTTACCAATCTAGAAATAAATATAAAACATCATGGCCTTTCTAACAAAAGAGAGGTTATGTATCTTGAATTCAAAGAATTAAATCATATTTTGTTTAATTTGTTACTTGAATTCATTAAATGTTCACTGAATGAAATTATAAATTGAATTAAATCCCAAAATAAATTCATATGTTCACTCTTCTAATGACAGCCCATTCTTTGACATATTAACAGACTTAATATGCAATATGTATGTTATTTTATTATAGATTAAATATACTCTATAATGCATCTATATTTCTATGTATAAGAATAGTGTTTATATAAAGTATATACTCCAAAGCATCACAGATCAAAATTTTGAATTCAAAAAATCTGAAGATACATGAATATTATTCAAATGTTAAAATAAAACTATATAATTTACTCAAGGTTGTACTTATTTATATGTTATATAAATATTATTTATAACTATGTAAATATTAATATATAAACATATAAAATATATTCCTAAATAGATTAGGATTTTTTATGGGTTCCATTACAGAAACTGAAACTAAAACAAATTCTCCCTCTCAAAAAATTTACAAAGAATTTACAAATTTACAAACAAACCGCATTTCATAGTATCTGGAAATAATCACACATATATGCCGAATCATATAAATAGCACTGCTTTACAATATTTTCATCTTATTGCAATGATGTTTTTAGAAAACTGTACTGTTCAGAAGACAGATGTTTCCTACTATGCACTATGCATCCTTTGAACAAATTCAATATTTCATTGAAGTAAAGTCTATTACTGGGGCACCTGGTTAAGCCGCTGATTTTTTTTTAATGTTTATTTTATCTATTTTGATAGATAGAGACAGAGAGAGAGTGAGAAGGAGTGGGGGAGAGGCAGAGAGAAAGGGAAAGAGAGAATCTCAAGCAGGCTTGCACTGTGAGTGCGCAACCTGTCGCAGGATTCCATCTCATCAACTGTCAGATCACAACTTGAGCCAAAATTGAGTCTGTTGGTTAAGCAACTGGGCCATCCAAGCAGCCCTTAAGCATCCTACTCTTGATTTTGGCTCAGGTCATGATCTCACAGTTCTTGAGATACAGCCCCTAGTCAGGCTCCACACTGATAGCATGGAGCCTGCTTGGGAATCTCTCTCTCCCTTTCTCTCTGCCCCTCCCCCGATTATGCTCTCTCTCCCACTTTCAAAATAAATATTTAAAAAAACCAAACACTGATGGTTTACCTATTTCTCTTAATCTCATAGTTAATCACACCATCTTTTATTTCCTGTACCTTTCTCACATTGTTCATGAACTCTGTTCCCTTTTGTTCACATAGCCCCTGGTAGGTATTCAGTATGTGTTTTGAAATAGCATTTCATAAATTATTTCATTTCCAGACACTCAGAATATTTGACTTCCTGATATGACTTCTAAGTGTATACTTTGTCCACCCATTCCTTAAAATTCTTCTGACTTTATCTCATGTTTAGAAGTCCCTCAACTTACTGAATAATGCCAGATTAATAAGTATGAAACAATACTGTCAACACGCCATGGTTCTTCACAAAAACCCATCAACACTCCCTGTTGCCTACAGGATAAATTAATTAATTCAATCTAAAAAACATTTATTGAGTGTTTCCTATGTGCCAAGATATTATTTAAACCTCACGAACTGGAATTCACGTCACTCTGAATTTGTGTGTAATCAACATTTTCAACAATATCTCCAAACTGTGACCTTCTTGGATCTTACATTCTAATTTTTTCTTCCTGGCTCATTTACACACATCTTTTGCCTTTCCAATTTCCACATTTTTCACATTAATAGTGTTCTCTTCTTTACAGTCTAACCTAATGTTTAAGATACAACAAAACTTCTCTTTTATGTAAATTTCACAAGCTACTCTGGATATGGCTAGTTTACTTTATTTTTTTTTTAATTTTTTTTAACGTTTATTTACTTTTGAGACAGAGAGAGACAGAGCATGAACGGGGGAGGGTCAGAGAGAGAGGGAGACACAGAATCTGAAACAGGCTCCAGGCTCTGAGCTGTCAGCACAGAGCCCGACGCGGGGCTCGAACTCACGAACTGTGAGATCATGACCTGAGCCGAAGTCGGACGCTTAACCGACTGAGCCACCCAGGCGCCCCTGGCTAGTTTACTTTCTATTGTATTCAATTGTCTTTTAATTACAGGCTACCTTCCAATATATTCCATTTTATTGTATTAATTTTTATTATGGAAGTCAGTATTATATGCTGAAAAGAATAGGACTTTAGAATTGCTCATATTTGTGTTCAAATTTCCAAGAAGCTACATACTATCCATGTGATTTGGTTAAATTAATTTCTGAATGGATCTCCTTATCTCTGAAGGGAAATTAGTAATAACTATTTCCTAGTGTGATGGTAAGAATTCAGTGAAATAGCATTGGTACTTACTGACTATGATTTTGCTACAATCCTACATTTTTTTATATGTTTGTTTGTTTACCACCTAGTTTGCAAGCCCTTAAGAACAAAGGAGTTTTATTATATTTCATAGGTAGATAGATATTTCACATATTTCAATAGCATATTTCATATACTATTATAAAAAGTGGAATTATAGGAAACATTTAATAATGGATTGTTTATTTCAATTTCCTATAATACACTTATGAATAAATAATAAATCATGGATATAAGAACACAAGAGAAAGATAACATCCTACCATTAAATAATTTATGCAAAATTTTATGTGTATGTGTATGTGAATGTATGTATATATATAGTGTATGTTTATTTAAGCTTATAGTGTATATATATAAATATATATGTATATAAATGTACATGCATACTTGTGTATATATATATATATATATATATATATATATATAGGTGTATATAGGTAAACAAATACACTCTCAAACATTTATATACATGTATACATAAAAAGCCAGATAAGAAAATAAGATAATCCAAGATAGGATTGAAAATGTTTGGAAAGCACAGTTCTGTTGAATATGCATTTGGAAGTAATAATGCACTTCCTCAGAGGGCAATATAATCAACAGTTTTAAGGCAGATTTCAGGACTTCTATTTGAAGAGAGCTCAAAATGTGTAGTTTGAACTGATAAGGAAAATCAGTAAGTCAGTAAAATATACAAAAGTCATTTCTGAGATTATACTAATTGAAAACATCTTTCTCTAAAAATTTGCTTTTAAGGAGCATTTCTGAATTCAGGGGGAATTTTAAACTTAATCTTACATTGCATTATTGATCACCTTGATTGAAGGAGCACTCCCATTTTTCCACATTTTATTTTTCACATTAAAATCCAAGCACAAAATGCTATGGCATTGCCCTTCATTTGTTCTTCCCAGTTGGAATGCATGGCTAATCTCTCCAGGGAATGTTCTTGCTATTTATTATTGATTTTATAGCTCAAAAATGTAAGTGGGCAGTGAATGGGCTGGATTTCAGATTAGGAAATAACCACTTAGAAGAAGAAACCAGCTGGACACTTGTGATAAATTGCTATTTTCTGTCTGAATTTTATACCTAGTTATAGGTAGTTTACAGAATTAAGCTCCATATGGACAAAATGCCACTGAGGGGACTGCGCCATAACCCATGCGTACTTACAGATGCCTCGTTCACTCTTATGGGACACATTTTAGGAGAAACATGTCATAATCAGGGATTTAGGAATAATGAAAGATTTGGCTTTCATCTGTTTTTCGTGGATTTACCAGAGCTGAGATAAACAAAACAAACATACACAAATGCTAGCTGTGATAGCATTAAAGCTGGCTAAACAATGTTCCTTGAACGCGATCACACACACACACGGGCACACACACATGTACACACATAAACACACAAAACTCTCACACAACCACCACCAGCAACACTGTAATCCCTAGTACAGAAATAGTTCTAATACTTTACAGTAATGGAGAAACAAATGATCTGTTACGAAAGAAAAGAATATTGATGAACTCCCCAACTACTTTCTTGGTTTCATAGTATCTAATCTACACTAAACTTAGACTTTTTGAGCTCATCTACCAGGAATATTCCAATTTATAATCATGATTTTAGGTTATACATTAGCATTCTTTAAAACGTACTATCAGTAATGTTTCCACCAATGTTTGCCCAGGAAATTGACATGACTAAACATTTGAAACTGATACAATTTAATGCAGGGAATCGGTTACACATATGATACAATTTAATGCAGGGAATCGGTTACACATAGGATGGAATTGCTGAATGGCCAGATAGGGGAGAGGAAGCAACACTGAGATTAGCAAAAGCATGAAGCCACTTCTACCTACTGACTGGAAAAAAGCCAGGAAGGAGTGGTGACATTATCTGGGCCCAGAGCCCTGGATTACCAGGACACAGGGGAATCACCTCCTGCTGGGCAATCTCCTTTTGATTTTCCTTTCTGGGAAAAAGCAAGAATCAATCTGAGGGGAAACAGGCCCAGGACTAGAACAGATACATATCATTTTTATATAATAACATGTCAAACTTCAAACTATTTAAAATTTAATAGACTACCTTGAAATTCTAGATTCATATAAAATTTCATTACAAAACTATAAAAAACGTAGAAACAAAAGAATTTTGTGATTAAGGAAAAATTGTTTGCACCACTGAAAACTTTAGACATTTCTCATGTAAATGCCAATATTAAAAGTCCATTTCTATTATAGTTTATTATGCAAAGATGATAACTGCACTAAATTGTTTGGATAAATATAACAATTATATACTTTATATATAATCATCAATGTATCTTAGTGTTTACATGATCATCTTTTCCTAAAATCAACATCATTAAATATGGGAAGGTAGTAATGGATTTTTCAAATGTGTTTTGTAAAATTTAACAATTTTGTAAATTAAGTGTTATATACTTGATTTGAGAAAAAGCATCAGCTCTATAACCTGTTCTTTAAGTTTTATTATCACTTATGCAGAAAATAACTGACGAATCATGTCAAGGGCAGATCACAGACTGAATTTTTCTAACCTTTCACAGAATGTGTTATTCTATCTATAAGTTAAAAGTGTCAAAATATGATCTAATATTTTTAAAAATAAAAATAAAAGGGTATTTTTGGTAATAACTCTAATTAAAAATTGCATTTAAACCCATGGGAGTGTGATCAATAAAAAGAAGCTTGTGGCATTTTTCTCAACTTAATGACATTATTCCCGGGTGTTTCACTAAAGGCCTATTTCTTTAGAAAATACTTTTCTTGAAAATAGTCTTAAAACTTCAAGAAGAAAATTTTCGTAGAAACCAGAATTTCTTACATATTTCTGGTACAGTCATCTCCATTATATAATGAACTCTGCCTTTTCTGTATGATGGCACAGGATATCACACACAGTGACAGATCAAAACTGCATCACAGACTACCACGATTTAACACCTAAATCAGTCCTACCTCATTTGAAATATACCCTCATCCTTGCAGAATACAGTTAACCTTGAAGACCTGAATTCCTGGTCCACTTTGGAATATCCTAAAAGACAACAAAGTAAGATAGACTACTATGATAAACCAAGTGAAACCAAGAAATGAACTTTTCTAAAATGATAAAACCACAAAGAATGGCCGTAGTCAAATGCCATTGTAAATATGGCTCCAAACTAGACTTCCTGGTAAACATACTAGCAGAAATATAATGGACAGTACTTACCTATGAAATACTTTTAGAGGAATACACTGGATTTTTCTAGGTTACTTATTAAAGAAATCACGGAATGCATGGATTTAGTTGGGAGTGACTGGCTTTAACAATGCCAGAGATGAAGGACATTTTCAGAGTTGAATTGGTGGAGGTAGACTTCCCCAAAGGAAGAAGAAATTGCCTGTGTCTTGTGATTGCCCCTGGTCTAATATGACAGTTCGACCCTTTGTATTGTCTCATCATCCTTTAAAGACCCCCTTCAATAAGTAATGAGCATAGAATTGAAAGATTAGAAAAGACTCAAACAAAGAAACTGCCAATATTAAAACTGCTTACCACATGACCTCAACAACCCTATTCCTCACACAACAGTAAAATGTAAGCCAGTCCGTGTTGAGGGACTCCTACCCCTACTGAAAATCATCTCCAAAATATGTCAAGATTTGGGGAAAAACAAACATCCTGCACTATTCCTGAGACTAGAGATGGGAAAATTCTAGCACAAAACCTTGAACTATTCTCATGCAGTCATTTCATCACTCATATAAAATAAAATGCAATAATGCAATTAAAATTTTAAGTCATATGGGATCCCGACCCTGGCACTTCTCTCTTTTAAAGGATTATTTCCAACCTGGAATGGGATCTCCTGCAAGAAACCCAGTGAATCTTGAATTTCTCATCTGTGCACCTTAAAAATACCCCTTCATATCAGGAAAACATCCATTCATATTTATAATTCCATATTTATAATTATTTAGAAATGTTTTAAGTTTCTGTTTTAGAAGGAAGTATAAATTTAGAGTAATCTCTTATCTCTTCAGTATTCCCAGTTTATGAAAAATAAACAGAAATTAGAGTTCCAAATATCATTTGATAATCAGCAAACTGTGAAAATTTTGTTTTTAAAATAGCCTATGATACTAAAGACAGATTAATCAAATTAGTTTAAAAGGCTACAATCCTTTAATATGAAGGGATATAATAGGATGGAAATGGAAACCTCAAAATTAGACATTATTTAATACTTTCATCTCTCAAGTGTAAGAAGTTCTAAATAGAAACATCTCGCTCGTAAGAATGCTGGTTTGACGAATGAACCAGAACAAATGTGGCTAATAAAAGAGGAGGAAGATGCGAAGAATAAGTAGCTAAAAAAATCTTGATTTTTTTTCTTGTTTTTTGTTGTTTTTTAGTTAGAACTTTTAAAAATAGATAGATTTTTTTTTTCGGGGCGCCTGGGTGGCGCAGTCGGTTAAGCGTCCGACTTCAGCCAGGTCACGATCTCGCGGTCCGTGAGTTCGAGCCCCGCGTCAGGCTCTGGGCTGATGGCTCAGAGCCTGGAGCCTGTTTCCGATTCTGTGTCTCCCTCTCTCTCTGCCCCTCCCCCGTTCATGCTCTGTCTCTCTCTGTCCCAAAAATAAATAAACGTTGAAAAAAAATTTTTTTTAAATAAAAATAGATTTTTAAATTAATAAAAACAACATATAAACAAAAAAATAAACAGAGTAATAAAATCCATCCATAATATTAAAAAGATAAAAGAAGGCATGGTGGCTTTCAATCCAAGATGGAAACATATAAAAAACTGTAAGTTACACTAAAATCAGACATTATCTTAAATACATCTATTTGCATGTGCATAGCCCATTCTAATTTTAAACATATGCCTTCCCAAACCTATATATCCAGATACACACATATCTGATGCTAAGAAAAACATACAAAAACTAATAATCTATGTGCAATTCCAGGATGATAAATAACATGCATTCACAGTTACATACCCACTTGATGTCTTTTCTTTGTGTCTGCTATAATTAAACACAATACATACTCATACATGCATGCATATGTGCAGTCTATTCCTACCCACACACTCTCAAGCACACTCTTTCAGAAGATCAAAATGATGCCTAAGAGTACAAAAATTAGCAATTGCAAGAAATGTAATTTGCACAATAGATTACCTGATAGACACTGAGAAACCTCTCATAATCTAAAGTAGAGCTAGGCAACCATACTTCAGTGAATAGGAACCTGATCAGGTATGGGTAACTTAGAATCAGCAATTTTTGTAGATTTTTCCCTCTTGAGCTCTGTGATTAATGAGACTGAGCCATCAAATCCTAATTCCACGTTTCTCAGTTGTAATTTTCAAGTGAGAGGATTTGATGAGTCCAGCTGGAGTCAGGCACCCAATTATTCATTTATGCACTCACTCAAAAGAATTAAGTATCTACCATGTACAGTGATAGTGCTGAGTATTGGAAATATTGAGGATCAACATAGAAAGCAGGCACATCATGGCCATGTGGGTGGGTTAACAAGTCCACACAGCAGAAACATGGCTGTCTAGGGCCTATGCTTGGTTAGCAGAAAATATATGCTCTACTGATATCTGAATCGGTGTCCACTACATGGATATGATGAATTAGGTAAGCAGAGGTTGGTTAATGGGTAAGGACTAAAAGACTAGATTTGATGGTTAGTGTGTGGTTAGTTAGCTGGACAAAGGAAAGAATTTGAGGACACAAGTGAGTGAGCTGCCTGCCAAATGATCTTAAGAAGCCATTTCATGGCTAGATATTGGAACTCAATATCTTCATAGTTTTTCATATGTCTATGCGTTGCTACTGGTAACTGAATTCAGGGTCAATAAGTTCAAATTCATCTTCCTGAAGGATTTGAAGTTGGAAAGAAAGGTAAGCATCCTATTTCATGTTCTTGGGGATTATGAAATTTCACTAATAAATCTCTGAAAAAAATTGTTGCCATAAATTACTGTCTTTAATGATCTGTAATTTAAATTTACTTCTCCTCTCTCTCATACTGGTAGCATCTAGTCAAGAAAAACTTGTATTTGAGGAGGCAATTATTTAATCTCACTTTCCCATCATATAAAATATTCTCTATTAGATTAGAGAGTTAGTAATCATTTCATGTACTGACAATGCACCAGTTACTAATTTTATAAACCTTTTTGTGCAAGGCTTTATCTGTAAAATAGAATGTCATATTGCTTTTTACCTTATTTTCACTCCATAATAGAGGAATCCTAGTACAATTAAAGGGATATTACATTTTACTAAGGAGAATTGAACCAATTATTAATTAATAGAAATAGCAAGTAATTTAAAATTTTCTCTATACCTCCCCTTGGCCCAACAGCATTACATTAGCAGAATTAGAAACCACACAATTGGACTTTTCCAATTAAATGAATCTAAGGCACTATGAGTTATGCATAATAAAGTAACAATTTAAGGTCACAGTCAGTGCACATAAAAATCAAACAGTGACTCATTTTTCTCAAGAAAGACAATTTGAAAGATAGTGATCGTAAGGTTGTGCAGTTTGAAATTCTAAAAGAGGTGTGAGAAAGATTAAAAATATATAGACTTCAAATTCATAATTTTAGAAAGCTCATAACATTGATAGAAAAAAAATTAAAGCATTTTATTTCCTTAAAGTAATAGTTTCTCTCTGAGAGATGTTCCCAAGTGGTAAAGAGAAATCAATCAAAACTATTCAGGAGGTAACTTTTATGAATAATTTATTTTACAAATAACAATTATGTGCTCTGAATCAGGGACAAGGTAACCTCACAGAATTTCCAATAAGGTAGAAGGTACAGCCAAGGGACCATACGAGTTCAGTGCGCTAAGAGAGGAGAGAAGGAAAGTAGAAGACTTCAAGGGAAAACACAGACTGGCGATTGAACCTCCTACTTGGGAGGAAAGGGTGGGCTTCAAAGGCTTTTTGAAGTTGAGACCTGAGGATGAGTTGGCTTTGGGAAGAAACAAAACGTGGGTGGGGCAGTGGGGTTAAGGAAGAGAGGTTTTCCAGCCAAAGGAACCACTATATGCCAAAGGTCATGAGATCAGGAGGGCAAAAGAATAAGATTTGTTTGAAGACATAAAAACAAATTCAGTAGGGCTAGAGCCTAATCATACATTAAGCAACATTAACGTTTCCAAGAGAATTGGAATTTTCCAACAGAATTGGAAATAACTGGGTGATTACATATGAGGAACTAAAATGATGAGGTTTCCAAAATAATCTCTGGAAAGGTCACTTGGTAGGAGAAATTATGGAATGGGAAAGAAGGAATGGTTAGGAGGTCTTCTCACTAAGGTAGATGAGAAATGACAAAAGCCCAGTGGGACAGTAGCAGTGGGGAGGAGAGAGAGACTAATACAAGAGATATTGAGGAAACACAATGAAGAGTATTTTGAGATTTATTTCATATGGAGAGTTAATGAAAGGGAAGAGTAAAAAAAAATGTTTTACAATCATTGCTTAAGCAACACAGAGGTGTCTGAGGCTCTTTGTTAGCAAAGAAGTGGGGGTGGGGTGGGGAAGGAGCTATATATCATTATAATTCCCTAAAAATATGTGGAAATAAAGAAGCAAGCAAGCTAATGAGTTTTAATTTTGAGTTTCTCTAAGAGCTGAATAATGAAGAGTCACAATTATGCAAGATGTCATAAAAAAATAATATGAATAAAAGAATGTCAGAGGTGCCACACCACAAAATACAACACAAAAAGCAAATGAAAAACATTTGTGTAAATGAATTGAAAATACATGAAATTAACAAAAGAAAATACAGATCAATCAGCTAATTTGGAAGGTGAATAAAGGATATTTAAATTTTAGAATACTGACTTGCTATAGAGCAAGAGGCCAAGATAGCAGAGCAACATGGAAGTTTTCTGCTTCTCTCAACACTGAAATGCAGCTAGATCAGCATCAAACCATTTTTGCACACCTAGAGAATTGAACTGAGGATTACCACAGTAATCTATATAACTTGATCAACTGGGGGAGAGAGAAGCTGTGGAAGGTAGGGAACTGTTTTTGTTTGCAAAGAGAGGATGGAGACATGGGGGAAGAGTACAGGAAAAGCACTCCCCCCAAAAGCAACTGGAGAGAATGAGAAAGAGTGGAAACACCCATATTTCCACCCCCATAATGGACTGAACAAGAAAGGGAGAAAAGAGAAAGGAAAGGGTTTAAATACCATTAGGACTCTATAAACAGGAGAGTGCAGAGTTGGAAACCCCACAGCTCGATACCTATCAGAGCTCTGGTGGGAAGGGTAAATCTCCAGGAGAAGACAGTGAGGTCCAAGGGGTCCTCAAGACACACAGGGAGAAGCAATTCCCCTGATGAGAGGACATTTGGTAGAGGCCATGTGGTCTCCCCACAGGCAAAGGTCCCAATGGACCCTGGAGAACAGCCACATTTGCTGGGGTGGGAACAAGGACATTAGGGGGCAGTGAACCCTGACACCAGATGTGTGTTGTGATTTACCATAATCGCTGAAACACTGATGCCACGCAATTGCACAAACTTTTTCTGGGGTGGGCTGGCACCCGGCCACAGTCTCTGGGCATCTACAGCAGCATGGTCATGCAAACATTCCGGGGGATGGGCCAGCACCTGGCCACTGCTTGGTGAGACCCTCTCCCAGAGGGTCAGAGCGAGTCAAAGACACAGGGCCCTCAGAAGTGAGGGGTTTGGAAACACAGCCCCATCTGAGATAAAATTTAGGAGGGAGGTGCTGCCTGGCAGGCTGATGGTTTGGTTATGGACAGTGGAAGCAGGGAGTGGACAGAAGCGGGAGACAAAGGAGGTATGCTTGATTTCTGGTTCACAAGAGCACAGAGTTCTGATGCTTCACCTCTCCTGCACTGCACATACACACGACAGGCACCACAACAATCCACCCTAATAAGCTAAGCAGTGCCATCTAGTGGAGAATGGAGCCATTACACCAAGCTCCATCCAACTGCGCCAACCAAGCTCTAGAGGACTAGCACAAGTCTCTCTGCCTGCTTAATGTACAGACTATAAATTGCTTCATAGTTTGACTTCTAGGGGAAACTGGATATAATTTCATTCATATTTCATTCTGTTTGCTGATCCATCTATTCGATTTTTTTTCTTTTTCTTTTCTTATTCTTGAATACAGAAAGAGAAAAAAATTATTATTTTCCATCTTTCTAGAAAATATTTTTCTTGGGGCACCTGAGGGGCTCAGTTGGTTAAGCGTCCAACTTCAGCTCAGGTCATGATTGCACAGCTCATGAGTTCAAGGCCCACATTAGGTTCTGTGCTGTGACAGCTCAGAGCCTAGGCCTGTTTCCAATTCTGTGTCTCCCTCTCTCTCTTCCCCTCTCACACTCATGCTCTGTCTCTCTTTCTGAAGAATAAAGAAACATTTAAAGGTTTTTTAAAATAAATAAATAAATAAATAAGAATTTTATTTAACTTTTCTACTCTATTTTTAATTGTTTTGTATTTTTTATTCTATTTTACTTTCATCATTTCATTTTATTCTATTTTATTGTATTCATTTTTTTAATTTTAAAGTTTTCCTACTTTTCTTTCTTTTTTTTCCTTTTCTTTTATTTCTCTTTTTTCTCTATTCTATCAAGCTTCATTCAACAACCAGACCAAAACACACCTAGGATCTAGCATCATTTATTTGATTTTTTGTGCTGCTTTTAATTTTTTAATTTTAATTTTTTATTTTATTAATTCTTTTTCTTCCTCCGAAATGATGAAATGAAGGAATTCACCCCAATAACAGGAAGAAATGACAGCCAGCGACTTAATCAACACAGATACAAGCAAGATATCTAAACCAGACATGATAATAAGAATAGTAGCTGGGCTTGAAAAAAAGCATAGTAAAGTAAAATCTAGTCAGGATGAAATTAAAAATGCTATAACTGAGATGCAATCTCAAATAGATGCCACAGCAGCAAGAATGGATGAAGCAGAGCAGCGAATCAGTGATATAGAGGACAAACTTATGAAGAATAAGGAAGCAGAAAAAAAGAGGGACACTAAGGCAAAAGAGCATGATATAAGAATTAGAGAACACAGAGACTCATTAAAAAGGAATAACATCTGGATCACAGGGGTCCCAAAAGATTAAGAGAGAGTAAAAGGGGTAGAAGGGTTATGTGAACAAATCAAAGTGGAAAACTTTCCTAACCTAGGGAAAGACACAGGCATCAAAAGCCAGTAAGCATAGAGAACTCTCATTAGATTCAACAAAAAAACGACCTCAACAAGGCATATCATAGTCAAATTCACAAAATACACAGGAAAGAATGATGAAAGCAGCAAGGGGGAAAAAAGGCCTTAACCTACAAGGGAAGACAGATCAGGTTTGCAGCAGACCTACCCATAGAATTTGGCAGGCCAGAAAGGAGTGGCAGGATAAAATCAATGTGCTGAATCAGAAAAATATGCAGCCAAGAATTCTTTATCCAGCAAGGCTGTCATTCAAAATAGAAGGACAGATTAAAAGTTTCCCAGACAAAAACTAAAGGAGTTCCTGACCACTAAACCAGCCCTGCTAAAAATTTTAAGGGAGATTCTCTGAGGAGAGAAAAGATGAACAAAAACACCGAAAGCAAAAAAGACTACAAAGGACTGGAGAACACCACCAGAAATTCCAACTCGACAGGGAACACAATGACACTAAATTCATATCTTTCAGTACTCACTCTAAATGTCAATGGGCTAATTGCTCCAATCGAAAGACACAGGGTAACAGAATGGATAAGAAAACAAGATCCATCTATATGCTGTTTACAAGATACCCATTTTAGACTCAAAGAAACTTTCAGATTCAAAGTAAGGGGATAGATAACCATCTATCATGTTAATGGTCACCAAAAGAAAGGCAGAGTAATCATACTTATATCGGACAGTCTAGATTTTAAAATAAAGACTATAACAAGAGATGAAGGAGGGCATTATATCATAATTAAGGGGTCTATATATCAAGAAGACCTAACAATTATAAAGATTTATGCCCCCAATGTTGGAGAATCCAATATATATAAATCAATTAATCACACACATAAAGAAACTCATTGACAATAATACCATACCAGTAGGGGACGTCAACACCACCACTTTCATCAATGGACAGATCATCTAAGCAGAAAATCAACAAGGAAACAGTGGCTTTAAATGACACACTGGACCAGATGGACTTAACAGATATATTCAGAATATTTCATCCTAAAAGCAGAATACACATTCTTCTCAAGTGCACATGGAACATTCTCCAGAATAGATCACATACTGGGACACAAAACAGCCCTCAACAAGTACAAAAAGATCGAGATCATACCATGAATATTTTCAGACCACAACACTATGAAACTCGAAATCAACCATAAGAAAAAATTTGGAAAGACAACAAACACTTGGAGATTAAAGGACATCTTACCATAGAATGAATGGGTTAATCAAGAAGTTCAAGAGGAAAGTTAAAAAGTATATGGAAGCCAATGAAAATGATAACACCACAGCCCAAAACCTCTGGGACACAGCAAAGATGGTCATAAGAGGGAAGTATATAGCAATTCAGGCCTTCCTAAAGAAGGTAGAAAGGTCTCAGATACACAACCTAAACTTACACCTTAAAAAGCTGGAAAAAGAACAGCAAATAAAACCCCAAACCAGCAGAAGATGGGAAATACTAAAGATTAGAGCAGAAATCAATGCTATTAAAAAAAAAACAGTAGAGGGGCACATGGGTGGCTCAGTCGGTTAAGCGTCCGACTTCGGCTCAGGTCATGATCTCGCGGTCCTTAAGTTCAAGCCCCACGTCAGGCTCTGAGCTGACCGCTCAGAGCCTGGAGCCTGTTTCAGATTCTGTGTCTCCCTCTCTCTCTGACCCTCCCCCGTTCATGCTCTGTCTCTCTCTGTCTCAAAAATAAATAAACGTTAAAAAAATTTTTTTTTAATTAAAAAAAAAAAACAGTAGAACAGATCGATAAAAACAGGAGCTGGTATTTTGAAAAAAATTGATAAACCCCTAGCAAGTTTAAGCAAAATGAAAAGGATCCAAATAAATAAAATCAAGAAGGAAAGAGGAGAGATCACAACCAACTCTGCAGAAATACAAACAATAATAAGAGAATATTATGAGCAATCATATTCCAATAAATTGGGCACTCTGGAAGAAAAGGAAAAATTCCTAGAAACATATAAACTACCAAAACCGAAAGAAGAAGAAATGAAAAATTTGAACAGACCCACAACCAGTAAAGAAATTAAACTAGAATCAAAAATCTCCCAAAATATAAGAGTCAAGTGTCAGATGGCTTTCCAGAGAAATTCTCCCAAACATTTAAACAGTTAACATCTATTCTTTTAAAGTTGTTCCAAAAAATAGAAATGGAAGAAAAACTTCCAAACTCATTCTATGAGGTCAGCATTACCTTTTTTTCCAAAACCAAACAAAAACATCACTAAAAAGGAGAACTACAGACCAATTTCCCTAGTGAACATGGATGCAAAAATCCTCAACAAGATACTAACCAACCAGATACAACAATACATTAAAAAATTATTCACCACGACCAAGTGAGATTTATACCTGGGATGCAGGCCGGTTCAGTATCTGTAAATCAATCAACATGATGCATCACATCAATAAAAGAAAGGACAAGAACCACATGATCCTTTCAGCAGATGCAGAAAAAGCATTTGACAAAATACAGCACGCTTTCTTGATAAAAACCCTCAAGAAAGGAGAGATAGAAGGATCATACCTCAAGATCATAAAAGCCATATATGAAAGACCCACCACTAATACTATCCTCAATGGGTAAAAACTGAGAGCTATCCCCCTAAGGTCAGGAACAAGACAGGGATGTCCATTCTCATCCCTGTTATTCAACATAGTATTGGAAGTCTTAGCCTCAGTAATGAGACAACACAAAGGAATAAAATGCATCCAAATCAGCAAGGAGGAAGTCAAACTTTCACTCTTTGCAGACGACATGATACTCTATATGGAAAATCCAAAAGATTCCACCAAACAACTGCTAGAACTGATCCATGAACTCAGCAAAGTTGCAGGATATAAAATCAATGCACAGACATTAGTTGCATTTCTATACACCAACAACGAAGTAACAGAAAGAGAAATCAAGGAATCGATCCCGTTTACAGTTGCATCAAAAAAAAAAAAAACAGAATACTTAGGAATAAATCTAACCAGAAAGGTGAAAAATCTATACGCTGAAAATAATGGAAAGCTTATGGAAGAAATTAAAGAATACATACAAAAATATGGGAAAATATTACATGCTCATGGATTGGCAGGGCAAATACTGTTAAAATGTCAATACTACCTGAAACAATCTACATGTTCAATGCAATACCTATCAAAATAACACCAGAATTCTCCACAGAGCTTGAACAAACAATCCCAAAATTTGTATGGAACCAGAAAAGACCCAGAATAGCAAAAGCAATCCTGAAAAAGAAATCCAAAACTGGAGGGATCACAATCCTGGACTTCAAGATGTATTACCAAGCTGTAATCATCAAGAAAGTATGGTACTGGCATAAAAACAGACACACAGATCAATGCAACAGAATAGAGAACCCAGAAATGGACCCAGAAATGTATGGCCAACTAATCTTTGACAAAGTAGGAGAGAATATGCAATGGAATAAAGACAGTCTCAACAGCAAATGGTGTTGGGAAAACTGGACAGCGACATGCAGAAAATTGAACCTGGACCACTTTCTTACACCATACACAAGAAGAAACTCAAAATGAATGAAAGACCTAAATGGAAGATGGGAAGCCATCAAAATTCTAGAGGAGAAAACAGACAAAAACTTCTCTGACCTAAGCCACAGCAACTTCTTACTCAACACATCTCCAGAGGCAAAGGAAACAAAAGCAAAAATGAACTATTGGCACCTCATCAAGATACTTCTGCATGGTGAAGGAAACACTCATCAAAACTAAAAGGCAACCAACAGACTGGAAGAAATTTGCAAATGACATATCTGAGGAAGGGTTAGTATCCAAAATCTATAAAGAACTTAATCAAACTCAACACCCAAAAAACAAATAATCCAGTGAAAAAATGGGCAAGAGACATGAGTAGACACTTTTCCAAAGAATACATCCAGATAGCTAACAGACACATGAAAAAATGCTCAACATCACTCATCAGGGAAATACAAATCAAAACCACAATGAGATACCACCTCACACCTGTCGGAATGGCTAACATTAACAACTCAGGCAACAACAGATGTTGGCAAAGATGCAGAGAAAGAGGATCTCTTTTGCACTTCTCGTGGGAATGCAAACTAGTGAAGCCACTCTGGAAAACGGTATGGAGGTTCCTCAAAAAATTAAAATAGAACTACCCTAGAACCCAGCAATTGCACTACTAGGTATTTATCTGAAGAATACATGTGTGCTGTTTCAAAGGGGCACATACATGCACCCCAATGTTTGGCTATCAACAATAGCCAAAGTATGGAAAGAGCCCAAATGTCATGGACAGATAAATGGATAAAGAAAATGTGGTACACATATACAATGGAGTATTACTTAGCAATCAAAAAGGATGAAATCTTACCATTTGCAACTATGTGGATGGAACTAGAGGGTATTAAGCTAAGCAAAATTACTGAGAGAAATCAAATATCCTATGATTTCACTCGTATGTGGAATTTAAGATAAAAAACAGATGAACATAAGGAAAGGGAAGCAAAAATAATATAAAAACAGGGAGTGGGACAAAACATAAGAGATTCATAAATATAGAGAACAAACTGAGGGTTGCCAGAGGGGTTGTGGGTCAGGGGGTGGGCTAAATGGGTAAGGGACATTAAGGAAGACTTGCTGGGATGAGCACTGGGTGTTGTGCTATACATAGGGGATGAGTCACTGGATTCTATTTCTGAAATCATTATTATACTATATGCTAACTAACTTGGATGTAAGTTAAAAATAAAAAAAAAAAGAATATCAACTTGGTTATTAGTTAATGTTATGTAAATCTTACAAAAATCTTGTAAAAGAAAATCCAAGAATGAACTTCAAATCAGGCTTAAACAGGTTCAGCATGTTAGAGGTTTTAAAATCACCTATATTACACACTGTGAAATCTATCTCAGGAACATTTATACTTAAGAATATGTATTCTTTTGAGATACTAGGTGATAAAACAAAACAAAACAAAATTGGAAAGAGTAATGCTTTGTTAAAATGGAGATATATATCCAGTGAGACATAATTCTCCCCCTCAGGAACCTAATGAAAAATGTTTTCACATATTAAAGCAGGCCACACATATTTGTCAAAAATAAATCATGCCAAGGATAGTGTCTTTCTTTGATCTTTTAGGTAGGAAAATGCAGTATATGTTATGTGGAAATTATTCTGGCTTTGAACATTCACACTTGGCAAACAAGGATTTGGGAAACAAGAAGACTGATAGCTCTCTGGTGTATAAAGAATGTCAAAGAAGAAATTGGAAAATTAGGCAAGATTCTGTATCAAATATAAAAAGGACTAGAAGAAAGGATTATTCTTTCTGTCATGATAGCAAAAATAAAATCATACAAGTGAATTTAATGATGCGGACTTGCTTCTTTCAACTAATTAAAGACTTTATGTTTAAAGCAAATGTAAGAATTATAAAAGAATGACTGAATTAATTCTGTCAGTTATCCAACAAGTTTTAAGTATTCACTATGTACCAGGCAAGGCTCTGAGAATACAAAGATGGAACTTAGAAGTTATCAAGAAATTGACAAGTAAACGAGCAACTGCAAGTCATGATAGAGGAAAGTCAAAGCCCTATGGAAGCATATGGAAAAAGCAGCGAAGGTTATGTAACAGGGAGATCTTCTCAGAGGAAGTAAATCTTAACTGAGAGTTGCAGGATGAATAGAAGTGAACTAATGAAAAAAAGAAAATATATCCCAGGCAAAGGAAACAGTACATGCAAGTGTCCAGTAAGAAATTCTCCATGTTCTGAGCTGAAGCATGAAAAAGGAAAAGAGTAATGAAAAGAGATGCAGCCACACGATGAATGCATTATCAATCTTTACCAGAATGTACATTTCTACTTGTTTTACAGATATTAATACTTGGAGTACAACAGCATGGTTTATCTAATACTCCAGGGTGAATCAGTGGTTCACTGTGTGCTATTCAAGCCAAACTAACGAAATTAACTACGATTGGTATATTGCTTTAACCGTTTTTTACCTATTTCAGTCACCACATCCAATCCCTAAGACCATAGCAAAATCAAAAGATTTTTAAGACATATTTTTCTACAGATAAATTGAAGCATCTATAAATATTTATTCAGGGAAATTCTCACTAAAATCATATTAACAATCTTCTGACTTTTAAAGCCTATCATATGAAAAGAGGATTTGAGGGTTTAAACTTTTCTATATGGCCTTAAGCATTTCAGAAGAAAAATAATAAATGACTTTAATCTCAAATATAAAGAAAAAGTTCTGATAGCATAGCTGATGAAACTTTCTACAGTTTGGCAACAATTTGCCAATGCTGCACTCCAGAGATGGAATCTGTTTATCTACCCCTTTGAATTTAGGCAAGCCATGTGACTGCTTGGGCCAACAGGATATGGCAGAATTGTGCCATACAGCTTCTGAGGCTAGTTCACAATAGCCTTGCTGCTTCTAGCCCTGCAGTGCTTGCCCGTAGAACCCAGCCACCATGCTGTGAGAAGCTCAAACTCCTTGGTGAAGCTAAATGTAGACACTCCAGTTCGGAGTCTCAGCTGAGCTCCCAGACAACAACCAGCTTCAACTGCCAGCCTTGCTGTGTGCCCTCCCAGACATCTAACAAGGCAAATATTCACACACCTCTTGGTCCCCACTGACACATGTGAGAAACCCTAGGGAGAATCGCCCATGTGAGCTCAGTCAATGTGAGAAAAATGAAAGATAATGATGCAATCATGCAGAAAATGATTACCAGACAAAGATGAATACCCGTAGAAAAGGCTCTTTCATAAGACACCAATTTTTTAATGTTTATTAAGTGCTTACTATATGTCAAATACTATTCTGAAGTACTTTATACACAAGATGGCATTGGGTCTTCACATAAATCATCTCAGGTAGATGCAATTATGATCTCCATTCTACAGATGGAAAAACTGAGATGTGCAGAACTTAAGTAAAATGGCCACCTAACTAGTAAACCCTTAACTTGCATTAAAAGAGGGATCCTTCAATCACATTAATGATAAGAGTAGGTAAGAAGTTACCTTGAGTGTACAAACAGCTGTTAGACCCTCATTTCCAGAATGGGTGATTTCTATGCCTGCCACCAGATGAAAGGATGAGGAAGCGGAGAGGAGACAGAGAGAGAAGGAGTGGAAAGAGGGTAAGTCATATATATGTTTTTATGCCACAATTAGTATGCAGTTATGTTAAGAGTAGTTCAAAGTGATCCTTCATTCATTAATTTATTCAACAAAATTTTAGTGAGGTTTTAATAAGTACTAGTCACTATTTAGACTCAGGAGATAGTGAAGGTAGAAAAACAAAACAAAAACAAAAAGCCAGTACCAAAGAGCTCACGATCTCGAGTATGGGGTTTCTTGTTAGGGAATGTACCTAGAAAGACTAGAGAACCATATGGATAAACTATTGAAGACAGATTAAATAATTAGAAGAGTTGCAATAGAAAGCTGGTAAGCTTCTTCTTAGTCCCCCAAATTTATGATTTTCCTTTGCAGATGATGCATATCCATTTTTAATGGTCTGATAATCTAGGTCAGGTAGATACAGGTCTCTTTACCAGGAAAAAAAAAAATGGTGGTTGTGTCTTTTAATTCCAGTGAGCTTTCTGTGAATTGAACCTGAGATATTATTTTGTAGGGTGTTTCACTACCAGATTGCTCTTTCCCCCCTAGACTAGGCTGACCTCAGAACCGAATGACATATTTCTTCTTCGTATCTGCACTGCCACATAAGTCCCTAATGACACCATAGCTAAAGAACAAGGAGACTCAAATAATGTCTATTTTTGGAGGAAACTCAGGCTTTATCACTTTTTTGAAGGTGACATGGGAAAGTAGGGCAGGACTAATCACAGGTAAGATTGGATTTTAAAAGGAAAAAAAAAACCCTTTTCATAAAACAGAGAATGTTATAACAGAAATGAATCATAGAATTTGTAGGCAAGGGTAAGAAATCATTACTAACAGAACCAAATCTTCAATAAGAACAGTGAGAGATCTTTCTACAATGCAATAAGATATTTTTAAGAAATGGCTTTGAACTGTTTTAGTTCTTTTAAAAGTAATTCCTAAACCCTCCCCACTCACTCAATGAATAAAATATTGTATTTTAGCTCATCTGAAGTGCATGAATTGTGTTTCATAGGGAAAACACTGTTTTCCAGGATCTAAAGTTAATTTCATTTGAAGGGGCTTCCCTAACAACTCAGAAAGTTTAAAAAAAAAATGCCAACTTCCGTTTTCACAAGACCCTTTGATTCAAGTTACGGCAGCTCTTAAAAAGCCAAGTTTTAGAAAGGAAATTCTACCATGAATGCTGCCTACACAGGCCTGAGCTCCCCAAGGAGCAGAGACAATTCTTGTCAATGCTCTGAGGTAAAATTTCTTTTACTTAATCTGTATGTTTTTTATCATTTTGGTGAACCTGATTCTCATTCCATTCCACATCCTTTGAGGCATTTTTATTCAGAGGGCTCTCACTGACTTCATTAAGAGGAACTGTGAAGTGCAGCTCCACTTGGCCCTGAAAGCTTCTACTGCCTTAAGAAGCACAGAAGCACGCTGGAGGCAGTTAATGTAGCATCCGTAAGCACAATGCTTTGACAGCCGCTATACATAGAGAAATATTTTTATCTTCCTTGATTTTCTCCTTAACTTTGTCTGATGCATCTTCTCCAATTTACAAAAATAAAAGACTTTATTACTTTGTCACATTTTTGAACTTCTTCCACACGTAGGTAGTATTTGCATGCCACATCTACCAGGTAGGCATTTTTTCCCCCTTTTCTTTTTGTGGCTTGCCTCAGTGAGTTAGTCAGCTGGTACTTTGTCTTTGAGGAGGGCTAAAGAAATAGCAGAGACTGGGGTGCCTGGGTGGCTCAGCTGGTTAATCACTTGACTTCCACTCAGGTCATGATCTCACAGGTTGTGGGTTCAAGCCCCGCCTCTGGCTCTTTGCTGACAGCTCAGAGTCTGGATCTGCTTCAGATTCTGTGTCTCTCTCTCTCTGCCCCTCCCCTGCTTGTGTGTGTTTTCTGTCTCTCTCTCTCTCAAAAATAAAAACATTAAAAAAAAAAAGAAGAAATAGCAGAGAAAAATCCAAGCCCAAGCTTGGTCCTTACCCTTCACAAATAAAGATACAGTCCCTGAGACCTATCTCCATGTGAGCTATGAACTAACAGTATAAGAGAGCATCTATTTATCCTTGGCATTGCTTAGAGAACACCTGGCTGGATCCTCTCCTCTGGGGAATTCCAAACACCTAAAGCAATTCCCAACATGCAGAGACCACAATGAATAAAATTCATACATGATCCAGTGCAGCCAGACACCCCAAATGTCAGGCTACAGTGGATAAGAATCCACCAGGGTTGGATCTTCCTGGGCATATTACAAAATGGACCTCGTTTCTAAGTCTTCCTTGGACTTCTATCATTCTTTAAGGAATATCTTACTAGTATAATTTCTCAGGAATGGTTTAAAGATGTTTCTTTCACCACTTTGCAGCTCTCTAGGAGCCATATGCTGTTTCCTGATATCCACAATATGGCAGCGATTTGCTTGTTCTAATGGAAGCGTAGTATGGTGATAAGAGAAAAGACTATATACTCGGTAATTATTAGGCTATGAAAGCAGAATGATCATCATCCAAGCTATTAATACCTGGCATTTTGCTACACACTTTATGTGTATTAGCTCAGTTATCCTTGCAACATACCTATGATCAGGAATTCTCAGCTCCACGGTTCATGCACACAGGTGTGCCCATACACACAGATGTGCATATACACAGAAGAGTCTTAGGAAGAATAAATAATTGCCCCAAATTTTAGACATATTAATTGCAGAGTGAGCACTTAAGGCTACAAGATTTTTGAGTCCTTTCTCTCCTGGGATTCTGTCCCATTTTTACTACTTCCTAAGTGTTAGATTTTCTGAAGGTAACTCAACTTCTTTAAAACCTAGTTTATTCATCCATAAAATGAAAATAAAATATATTTGCCTATGGAAATGCTGTAAAGATTCAATGGAATAATTGAAATTGTCATCCTTTCCGTCACTCATGTCATATGAATCTGGAAAATGCCTTCCATGTGTAAACCTCCAGGAACACAGTCAGTGGCACCAGCTGACTCAGTCTCTTCTTGCTCTCATTCAACTAAACCTGCCTTTGTGTAGCATATAAGCCAGTCCTAGTCAGTACTTGACATGGTCTTTAACAAATATTAGTTCATTTCTCTACTTTCTTTTACAGAATGGGTATGGCATTTCCTAGTACATTTATACTAAGAGACTTTTTCAATAATTTTAAAGTAAGACCAAAAGTGGAAGTCATTTATAGAAAGTGTCTATACATGGAATATATACATTTAAGGATTTATGTTTACATCATTTCAAAGACCCATTGTTTTCGTTCATTCAGTCAGTCTTGAGTTGGACACACCTTCAGTGGCTCCAGAATCTTTGTTGCTGGCACAGGAGCTAGAAAAAGAAAACACAGGCCCTCCATCTAAGATGTTGCTGATTCTGAGAAACAAACATTTATAATACAATGCAGAACACTGTAACACAATTGGGAACTCATGGAAAAGAACCCTAAGTCTGTCTGGAACCTAAACCTAATGCTGTCTCAAAAAGTTTGGAGTAGGAGATGCATGAAATGAAAGTAGAAGGAATAGAAGTTAGCTGGGTAACAGGGAGGAAAGGTCCTGACGGCATCAACATGAGCAGGACACGGTGGAATCTGGGAGTTCCAAGTAGTCCATCTGAGTGGAACTCAGTACTCATCCCTGAGGGAATGAGCATTAAACAAAAAGGCAGCATCCAAAAGGCCATGTGGCCCGTGTTGATTTGGGCTGGCATTCTTACCTAACCAAGTCTACAGCAAGAGTTCAGACAATGAGAAATCCCTCAAGTTGGGTGGAAAGTAGTGATACTTAGTAATCATCCCATTGGAAGGAATGTAGTCACTCATTAGAACTGCACTTTTAGTCACATTATTACTGGGACGAGATTCCAATCTTGTTTGGCAAGGAGAAGTAAAAGAGGTAAGAGAGTCAATGGCAAAGGATCAAGGCCAAAATTACTCTCTTTCAGGGAAGTGAAATAGCAGGGGAAATGTAATCAAAAGCCTGATGACAAGGCTTATCTGCAGAAGGCACTGGTTCCATTAGAGTGCCGACCCACCCTGTGCATCCATGGTACAGGAGAGATGCGTAAGTCCTGACTTAGCGCACTGGCTGCTCTGGGTCATCTGTTATGCTGCCTTGAAAATCAAGGGATACAGTGTTTGAAGCAAAAACAAACCAAAAAGGCCTGGGCTTGAGATTCACACATGGATGCAAATCCCAATTTGGCCAGCTTCTCTGTGCTCCCTTGAGCATGTTACTACCATCATCTTCGAACCTAGTTTTCTCATCTATAAAGTAAGCTGCAGAGTCTGTATCACAGGGATGTTGGGAGTAGCAAACACAGACAGAAAAGAAGTTTGCAAACTGAAAGTATCACATATTAATATAAAAATATTATTCAAATTTGAGCACACTTGATATACAGATATTATAATTTGCATTATCTCAAATAAGAAAAACAGTGTATCTACCAAATGCTTACTTTGAGAATTTGATGCCGAAGAAATTGACTGCAGATACGCAGAATGTTTCAACAACATTTATGGTTTACTTGATTTTTGAATATGGACATCCATTCTGAAGCAATAGAACCAATTCAGTTTCCATTGCAGTACTTCGCTGTAAAGCTAGCTCTTCCATTTTCTAACTTTAGTTATTTCTACTGATTAAGTTTTCAGCAGTTGTAATGCTTTTTATTTGCTAACCTAGCTTTTTCAATATAACTGGAATGTCTAAGATCAAATCGATGTATTCATAACAATGTCTCCATGCTGTTTTATAATATCATAAATGACAAGAAAAACTTACAGTTTAAAAAAATTGATTTTTAAGAGTTAGATTTAGACCTTCAAATTGTCTTATTATCGGTTTGATGCTTCTGAATGGAGTATAGCAGTGATGATATTTAAAAATCATTCCAAGTTTACATATTTCTTCAACATAAGCTAGTCTTAGGCAAATCTAACCATGTCAGATGTCTGCTTAAATGCCTTTAAAGGGTCCCCATTGTCTTCATGATCAAATCCAAGCTCCTTGACTTGGAAATCAAGGTCCTCCTCATAATCAGTCCCTTATTGCCTTTCAACTCATCCTTGACACTAAATCACCAACACCCTGAATTCCCAGCCATTATACCTCCTTGAAGTCTTAGAAGTGCCATGCTCCATTTTTCCTCCCTGAAATTGTCATCCTTTCCGTCACTCATGTCATATGAATCTGGAAAATGCCTTCCATGTGTAAACCTCCAGGAACATAGTCAGTGGCACCAGCTGACTCAGTCTCTTCTTGCTCTCATTCAACTAAACCTGCCTTTGTGTAGCATTTTTCTCAGACAAACTCTCTTCCTAGGGCAGAAACAGTTGCCCCCAGTCCTACATGCCTTATTGTCATGCCTCTCCTGAAAGCGCAGCATAAATTTGATGAAAATTCTGATTGGCTCATCTTAGTTCTGGTGCACATTCCAGAACAAATCATTTGCCCATGGAAGGAAGACCTTTCACTCTTACCTGACTCAGTAATGCAGCCACACCCATTTTGGTGAGAGGGAAGATACCAATACCACTCAAAATCTACAAAAGACTGTGGAAGAAAGGAAGGGTGGTTCTGGTCTTCCAAAAGAAGGGACACTGACATGCCAAAAATCACATGTAAGTCATATATACTCATACACAAACACACACATACATATAAAGATATATAACCACGTCTTACCTGAGTTTTTATTTACTGTTTCTATTTACTGTTATAAGTATCTCTCAAATTTTAGTTGTTTTTTTTTTCTTTCTACTGCATCTGCTTATGGGACAAAAGGGCCAACATTTAAAAAAAATAGTTTAATATCTAAAAATTAGAAATCCAATTGTCATGGTAATAGCTACAATTTGGAAGAATCTTAAAATAAAGCATTTTTGAAAGTAACATTTGCACAGTGTGAAAATGAGAGATTCTAGCATAAAAGTTAACAAAATCAGAGTTACAACACACAGCAAGCACTGATCATAAATATTCCTAAAAGTAAACTTCAATACTGAAGAAGGAAAGGCAGGAGAAGGATAAGATGAAATGGAGAAAAAGAGGGAAAGAAAGTAGGAAAGGAAGGCAGAAAAAGAGGGAAACAATAGGGCAGTTATAGTAAGGACAAAGGAAATTTTTGAGGACTAGATTTTTTTTTCTCCTCACACCATGTACCAAACTTAAAACCTCATAGTGCAATATTCATGGCTTTTTTAAATATCTAAGACACCAAGGTTATCTGAATCTGTTTCCTGGGAACTAGAAATAAGAAAAATAAATCCTTCCCCATGTACAAAGATTAATTAGTTTAGCATGGTTTTCTTAGGCAGCAGATTTTCACTGGCATGCAAATGGAAATCTTTTTTTTTATTTTTTGCATGAATCACCCTGAAAGTACTCAATTCAACTTAACATTCTTGTTTGTAAATCATATGAATCTTACACAATATGCTTCTGACTTAGAGAACCATTTCCTAAGGGTTGCCACATGACCAGAGTGTGGAGCAGATGTTATTAAACAGATGAAGACAACCTTTTAAAGCTCAGAGCAGGCTGTGATAGCTGGGGTAGCAAAGCCCTATTGGATTTCTATAAGTAAGCACTAGGAAAGGAAAATGCTTTCTGCTAAGTGGTCCACTAGGCTTTTAGTTAGCTGAGCATTTATACTGCTAGGTCATAGTCTCTAGAAGTAAGTAAGTTAAAATCCCTGATCCAGTTAGGAAGATGCAAAAGTGATCCACTTATAATTTAGAGGAAACAATTAGAAGCCAAGACTCAGATTCGATTGGAACTCAATCTTTATTGATCTGAATGTAAACTATATGCTGAATGTGGTCAGCCAAGCTGTGTCTGTAAGGATCTCTTCACTAGAAGTTGTTAGGCTTTACTCTGGGAAGCCATGTGGCAAGCCTGTAACAGTGAAATCACACTGCAAAAGGCTTTGACTGTTGAATATATTTAGGATACTTGCTGAAAATGCCTCTAAGAGGAGCTCCCCAACCCTGCCAAAGATTTCCTTAGCTGATGCTGTCCATTGTCCTGATTTATAGATGCTGCCCTGATATTTTTCATTTGTAGCTATGAAGTTGAACATCTCTAAGCTCAACAGTTATAACGTGAAGCACATCTTGAAATGTGGGCCATGAAAGCATTTTTGTCCATGAGGTAAATTACTCATTTTAAATCAAATTGAATGAGAATCAAAACATAAATGTCAAGAGTATATTCTCCAACTTCCATTTACTTCCTGTTTGAACTGGAGTCCTCTACATTCCCTGATATCTTCCTTTTATTTTTCACTCATAGCACCAAAGTAGATCTGAACTTGAGTCCTGTCCCAAGTTCTCTTCTGTTGTATGATACAAAAATCATGTGATATCAATGTTACCACCAACCACTGAGCTTCTCGATTTGATGCCTATGTTGAATCTCAAAGGCCACAAGGTAACAACCACAAATGGCATTAACCCTGCCTTCTTTTCTGCAGCTTTTCTAGCACAGCTCTGCCATACATCAAGACTGAGATTTAGCATGGGCAACTTCAGTCCTTCCCTCTCTCACTTGTTTCCTCTCCCTTTCAGGTATTCAACTCATTTTTGCTGTGGATTCTTTCTTTTTCCTTTTTTTTTAATGTTTATTTATTTATCTTGACAGAGAGTGACAGAGCATGAGCTAGGGAGGGGCAGAGAGAGAGGGAGAGAGAGAATCCAAAGCAGACTTTGTATTGTCAGTGTGGAGCCCAACACAGAGCTCAAACTCACAAACCATGAAATCATGACCTGAGCTGGATGCTTAACCCACTGGGCCATCCAGGTGCTCCACTGTGAATTCTTAGTATTACTTATTCTCAGAAGAACATACTTTGGTTGAAAGAGATTTTAGCCACCAAAAGCTGATTTGTAAATCATGTAGGAAGTTGGGATTGATCTTCTCAGATCTTTAAAAATTACACTGCCTGTCCCATTGTGTGAGATTCTCCAAAGTTCAAAATCCAAAGGAAAAAAAAAATGTAAAAATACACAGTTTAAGCCTAGCACATCTATTTTCCTACTTGGTTCCTAGATCTATGTAACATTGTCCTTAACTCACCAGCCAAAGAACTATGTACATGTTCAGGGTTCAAATGACATTATCAGCACCCTATGAAACAATGCACTTGCATTGTCAAAGACACATAGCTGCCAAATTTGTAATTACTTTATTATGTAACCAAAATTTGTTATCTGCTCTCTCAAGGTTTCAAAAAAAATGGAAATACTAGGTTATCTTATTAGGAAATATATGTCCCACCAAAGCAAAGTGGAAATAGCTATTACCTTAATAAGTGTCCATATACCATTTAGAGAGAGAATGTGTTTTCTTTGTGAAAGAAATTATAAATCACTTGGTATGGAATACAAGACCCTTGGTATTGAATGAGAATATGTGTGCCAGTAGGAGAATCTAAAACAAAGCTGAAGTTTGAACAAACGTCCTTGGGACAGGAGAATAATCTGATTTTCTCCTCTGTGGTAGAGGAAACCACAGGGGATAGGAAAATGCAGAGAAAAGGAAGCCAATAAGAGGGCAAGAAAGAAGAGAGGTACTTAGATGGGTACTTAGATGGGGAATTTCAATTTGAAATTATTTCCACTATAAATACCCTTTATATATTCCCACACCTCCCCAACACTACAATTCTTGCAGATTCTTTTTTGTGAGGGATGCACATTTAGGAAAATTTGGGTAAGTGTCTGCTTCTTATCTGCAGAAATGCCATTAAATGAGTGCATAGAGGAAAAGAAGAGAATGAAAAAAAAGAAGGACTTGGAAAACATGGGCACCACATTCTCCTCAACTTGAAAAAGCCCTGAGCACTACCTTAGTTTCCATTAGGCATGAATAGATGTCCAAACAATTTTCAAGAGGTCAGGAAATCCCAGTTGACATCATGGTTATCTCATTCCTAGCTGGAAACTCATCCATCTGTCAGTTTCAAGAAAACAAAACTAAAACAACAACAACACAACACTATGGTGTCTCTCCTGGCTGGGAAGGGCACCTGCTTGCTCCCGCTGCTAGCTTTTATGACAGTTCTAACAGAGACTAAATAAGCAATGCCCTAAAAAGAGGTCACAATGGTTTATGAACCTATAAAATTAACCCTAACAGACAGAATATGTGTATAAGCAGGCAAGTATTTTTAAGCAACTGAGATTAGACTAAGAAAACAATCAATTAAGTAGGTCATTTTTGTCACCATCAACAATGTCACACTCAGCCTAGATACGAATCATAAAACATTTTATCAAATACATAATAAAACAGAAGTTCAAGATAAAACTAAGGAGAACTTTTTTTCATAAAAAATACACAGGGTTTAGTTAATATTCTTTGAATTAATTAAAAAACTAACTACCGGAGGATTTATGATCTCCAGCAACCACAGCATAGTTAATACAGGCAGAGAAAAGCTACCCCTTAGTCATTGCGTAAAACAAGAATATTAAAGGTACAAAGCACTGACTCACTAGTAAAGAATTCAAGGTATGGAAAAAAGAGAAAACATACCCACCCCATTGACACACTTATTCCATTCTTCCTAACACAGAGGAGTTATAAGGCTTCTTAGACAAGGGCTATAAAATACTGAGAGCTCCCCAGAGGAGGGAGTAGCCTAGGAACAAGGTTTTATTAATTGCAGGGTTTATTAAGCATGAATCAGTTCTCTGTGCCCCCTCATATAACTTAGGCCTACTATTCATTTATAGGAATTTTAGGTCCAGAATAATTTTTATAAGCCTTTATCTTTCAGTGCAGATGGAGACTGGATGGAGAGTAGCTCTCTATATCTTTTCCTATGAATGAATATTTTGTACTTCATAATATTTTTTCCTTTACAGTGAATTTTTCCTACTTTTGTTTTCCTTAGTCCTTTTTTAATTTGTTATGTTTTAAGAAAAGAGAAAAGGAAACAAGCCCAGGTGTTGTTTTCTACTTGCAAGAATTATGTTCTGTTCTTATTTGCATCCCCAGTGCCTAGCAGAGTAACATAGTGTATAATAGATATTTAATAAACATTTTTCTGAGTGAATGCCAAAATTATCCACTGGGCCAATATGCTGGCTGTATTGTTTTTCTCTAGATCCAATTTAAATCCTCTTCTATTGAGCTCTGTGTCTTGGGATTGAAGCTGACCAGTATGAAATATATCAATAGGGTCCCTTGCCCTGTGGCTTATTTATGACCTTGGTCAATGGAAGGCACAAGAGAAGACCAAAGGGCAGGGGAAAGCCTGGGTATGTATTTTCAGTGCTCCATCCCTAACAGGTTACCATCAAAGACTACAGTTTCCTCTCAGGTAACCCTCTTCATTTCTCTGTGTTCTAGGAATCATTTCATCCTGTATCCTTTCAAGCCTTGGGGTAAATGTGAGTCCAAACTGCTGCTAACCTCATGGGACTTCAGAGTACTTTACTGATATCCCTAAATCTTCTCCACGACTTTGGCAGTAGACCCTTTATTAAACTCTCCTTAATTACCGAATTCATTGTGGTATCTGTTTCCTGCTGGGACCCTGACTAATACAGCCTTATTGATGTATAAAATACTATCAGAGTTCAAATGGTAATTAAATGAAAAATTCATCTTCTGAACATTTTTTTAAAATGATAGCTGAATCTGTTGATCATCTGCATACCTGAGGCTCTGTGTTTTTTTTTTTTTTTAATTGAAGACAGATCAGTTTTCATTTCTTTTCCTGAGTAAATGTTTAACCACTTTTATTGAGCTAGTTATGATGTGGGAACTTTGTTTTGATAAAGGTGCTCAGAGGTGTTTTGTAGCTAGTAGCTACAATGGCTATGAAAATATCTTTCTATATTTAAAATATGCATTAAATTATACTTCTGTGAAATTTTGTATTAAAGTAAGAAGAATAAGAAAAAAGAAATTTATGAAATATATGGTTAAGCAACGTTATTTCTATCATTTCATTTTACACAAAAATTTTACTAAATGCCTATTTATATTGCAAATAAGGAAATTAAATTAAAACACAGAGCTCTAAATTTCTTTCAATCCCTGTGAGCTATATTTTATTTACACAATTGAGTAAATGTGATAATGTTTGCGTTACCTGTTTGTATTAACATTAATGTGATAATGTTTGTATCTATAACACAAAATATACATGTAATAAAGAGAATATTTTTTCTTTCTAAATATCTAATGTCCTGAATTTTTCTCTTAAGTATATCATTACTTGAGTGGAATTTATTTTGTATGGCACATCTTCAATATATGGTAAGACACCAAATTAAAATCTATATTGCTTGATATTAGAGAAAAATTATTATCTTTTTTAATCTTTTCCAAGATCTTTAACTTTTTCAAATATATCAGGGACAAAGAAAGAATAATAGCATTTTTCCTTTCACCTTCCTTCTAGTTTTCCCATCTCAAATATGAAGAGAATGAGCTGTGGGGGGAAAGGCACAAGAAGGAAAAAACTAGGGGGAAAAAGCTGCCAAAGTATTATTTCCCTCCTTTCCTCCTTGGATATCAACATTGGTACTTTCAATGCCAAATGGAAGCTTCTATAATGCAGGATTACAGCTAGATTGGACTAAATTCAAAATGCCCTTCAGTATCACACTCTGTTTTTTAGGTGGATGAAAGAACACATTCCTCTTCCTGGATTATCATTTTTTTTTCCCCACTTGGTAGTGTGTTTGGGAAGAGTGAGAAGTGGAGGTGGTAAGCATGGTGGTACTCACATCTTCATCAAATATAAAATGGCTCCTCAACTCAGTTTTTTTTCTTTTTCTTCTCTTTCTGAACTCCTCTCTTTTCCACTTGCTGTTGCACAGTGATCTGTGAACTTCCTGTTCTCACTAAGTAACTTAGCCCACATAGAAATATTAATTAGGGTGACTTGAGAACATCACCCTTAAAGCAAAAACCAGAACACTGGTATCTCATACAGGTGCATACTATCATTACAATATCCACTATGTAACTCCCTAGAATTTTTTTGGTGCCAATCATTTATCACCTCATAAATGTTCTACCCCTTCTCCTTGAGATGTCTTATATACAGTTGCTAAACCAAGTTTCCTAAGAGCCCAATTTTATTATGTCAGAAAACAAAGTTGTTCTCCACTGTTCACTGCTTCCAGCCTTAACTCTTCTGTGTAAATTTTCCCAAAGCTGTTTGATTTAATTACTTTCTTAATGCTAAAGTAAATGCCCTACCACTACTTTTTCTTTAGTTATACCAGACCCAAGAATACTGTCTAATGCTTTATCTCAACCAAAGCTATATTCATCCCTGCTTGTACCGGTCTACTGCCTTTCCCATTATTTTTGATGTTGTCATTGTTGTTTCTTTTAGGAATCTTTCAGGATATTGGGGATGTTTGAGAAGGATGACAAAGCCAGTGGGTGACAGTTTATCATGCACAAGGTTCTTAAAACCATTGGCTTTTAACTTCAATAACAGTGGCTCAGAGCTTCAAAAAGCCACACAAAGCCAGAAAGCCCTTGGGTTTGGAAAGAGAATTTAAAAGCCTCCAAATCTATTATTTTTACTTTTATTGCATTTTGGCCAGAGAAGGTTGTTCATAGACTACCAATTCTCTAGTATTCCTTACAGTAGCCTTTGTGGGGACACCTGGGTGGCTCAGTTGGTTAAGCGTCTGATTCAGCTCAGGTCATGATCTCAGGGCTTGTGAGTTTGGGCCCCACGTCGAGCTCTGTGCTCACAGCTTGGAGTTTGGAGCCTGTGTCTGCCTCTCTCTCTGCCCCTCCCCACTCACGCTCGCTCTCTCTCTCTCTCTCAAAAATAAATAAACATAAAGTAGGAAGGAAGGACAAAAGAAAGAATCCTTTGTGGAATATGGGGTCAAATTTTATAAATGTTCCACATATGTCTAAACACTATGAGTTTGCTCTGATTATTGGGAGAATCTACACCCCCCCACACACACACACAAATGTGATAAAGATAGTTTTTTTTGTGTTGTTCAAATCCTCCATATATTCTCAACATTTTTGCCATAAGTTTCTATTAGAATTTCCAGCAAGTATAGATTTTTAATTCTCCTTTTACACCTGTCAGATTTCTATTTAAGTATTTTGAGGTTATATTGGAATTGGATTATACTCTGAGTTTATTATCTTCTTTGTGAATCTCATCTCACCAAATGAGAAGCTTGGTATACACTATGACTGCAGGACTGTATCACAAACCCCAGACGCACTGCACTGAGAACTATTAGTGCAGTTGATACTTGGCAATATATTGGAGATAAATACGTTATTTGATGGTAGGACAATGTCTGGTTCATTTCTGTGTCCACATTGCCCAGCTTACTCCCTGGAATAGGGCTGTCAAGAAATGATTGCTGGAGGTAGCAGAATTTTTTCTCAAAATATATTTATAGTAAAAGCAAAGTCAGAACATTGGTTTTAAAACTGTCTAATCCATTGTCAAAATTCCGATTCCAAATTAAACTTTATAAAATAAGGTTTCTTAAACCTTTTTAAAATCATGGGAAAATCAGAAAAAGAAGGAAGGAAAATATAAAAAAAATAATACGAAATGGGAAAAATAATATTTAATATTGTCTGTATTATACCATTAGGGTATATACTATTTATCTCAACAAACAACTTGTCTTATGGTAAATATAAATATGGCCATTGTAGGGGCGCCAGGTTGCCCTCAGGCAGTTGAGTGTCTGACTCTTGACCTGGCTCAGGTCATAATCTCGCAGTTCATGAGATCGAGCCCCGCGTCATGCTCTGTGCTGACAGTCAGAGCCTGCTTGGGATTTTCTCTTCCTCTCTTTGCCCTTGCCCCACTGGCTCACTCTAATTCTCTAAATACATACATACATACATACATACATACATACATACATACATACTTAAAATATAGATCTCCATTTTATAGAGAAAAAACAAAGACCAGAGTGACTAAGTAATTTGCTCAATTTCAAATAACTAGTAAGAAGCTGAGATGAAGATTAAAAATATGTCAGTGTCTTGCAGCCAAAGATCACCAGGAATATATCTCTAGTTGGAACAGGTTTTGTGTAGCACTTAATGCATTGGGGATCATGGGGGATCTCAATAAAAGACAGAAGGAACCTATCATAGGATTTTGTCTTTGGGTGATTTGGGGGAGAATCTAGAGAAGCAAGGTTCACTTAAAATTATATTCTTTTTAGGGGCGCCTGGGTGGCGCAGTCGGTTAAGCGTCCGACTTCAGCCAGGTCACGATCTCGCGGTCCGTGAGTTCGAGCCCCGCGTTGGGCTCTGGGCTGATGGCTCGGAGCCTGGAGCCTGTTTCCGATTCTGTGTCTCCCTCTCTCGCTGCCCCTCCCCCGTTCATGCTCTGTCTCTCTCTGTCCCAAAAATAAATAAACGTTGAAAAAAAAAATTAAAAAAAAAAAAAACTCAAAAAAAAATTATATTCTTTTTAAAAATTTTTTTAATGTTTATTTTTGAAAGACAGAGAGAGACAGAGCATGAGCATGGGAGGGGCAGAGAGAGGGGAGACACAGAATCCAAAGCAGATTCCAGGCTCTGAGCTGTTAGCACAGAGCCCGACACAGGGCTCAAACTCACAAACCATGAGATCATGATATGAGCCAAAATCAGACACCCAACCAACTGAGCCACCCAAGCACCCTGATATTCTGTCAGAAAGCAAGGGAACATCTATAATTGGGTATCTCAACAAACCTTATTGAAAACAAGGTGAGACTAGAATGAAGACAAAGCTGCAACTGATAAAGTAGCAGTCACACATTTGGGATGAGTAAGGGGGTGTTTGATATTTTGTGGGTGGCATAATGACTCTGCTTCTGTGTTTAGATAGAATTATGAAGTGGCTTTGCTTTATCTCCTTTTATCATGATCTCTGAGTAACCTTGTCTGAGGTTGGTATTCTGTGAGATTGTTAATGTCTAGTTGGAGACTAATATGACCTAGCTGTAAGTGCCAGTCAGACTTCTGAATGTCAAAGGCTGCTCCTTTTGTCTTTCTCAGTCAGAACTGAGAAGATCACATTTCTTCTAACCACACCATTTAACGAAAATGCAAAAAAAAAAAAAAAAAAAACCCTTGAAGAATGATTTTTGCGTGTCCATTTTCCACCATTCTACCAATCATTTGATAGTAACACACTGAATTAATATCAGAGGATAAAATGTTCTACTCCTGTTCCTGAAAGGGGAAAAAAATACTCTGAGCAAAACTTAAGAGTTCTATCAGGAACATAGAAGTCTAAACCAAAAGGAGATATTTATAAATTACTTTTACAGTGAAAGACACTGCCATTTACCACAGAACAAAAGGAACCTTGTAAAACAATGTAGGAGTTACATTTGACAAAAGCTGTCTACTTAGGTGCTGAACTTTTCTGCCTTCTCTCCTTTTAAAATTCTAGAACACATACTAAAAGAATAAAGTTGACTTGGATGGCTGTAAAATTAAATAGTTTAAAGGATGAGGGTGAAAAGCGATGATCTATTCCTCCTTCTGATGGAAAACAGCCTTCGTGCTTCATTAATGCACAGACAGCTGTCACTTATCCCTGCTGGAAGCAAGAGGACACAATCCTTGAAACAATACATCTAGTTAAATACAGAGAGATAAATCTTGAGGATACAGTTTAGCAAAAAACAAGTTACTGCACAAAATATCACATGAAATATCTACCAAGTTATTTGGCAAACTTTGATGAAATCTTAAGGAATGTAGTCCTTTCTAAAACAGTCAATCAACTAGTTGTATTTATAGACAATACTGTTGGATGTTTGGGGAAAATGCACGTAATGGTATTTATAGAGTGATTCTGTGTTCTAGCAAATCCTAGTTCTGCTACCTATTAGCTGTGTGAAGTGATCAAATAACCTTTCTGAGACTCAATTTCTTTTTAGATAATAAAAATACCTGCTTAGCCATCCCCGCAGGGCTTACTGGAGATCAAATAAGAAAATGTACATGAAAGTACTTTGTAAACTGCAAAGCACCACACGTGTAAATTATTATTATCTAAGATACAATACACCCAGTATGTGCCAAAAGTAATGTGTATTAATTCATTCACAAATAAGGGCTTATTTTATACTTTTAGTTTATTTCCTTCAGTATGATCTTATATCTTTAATTCAATCTGTTCAATACTGGATTGTCTTTACATCGTATCAGTTCACATGCCAAGTATATGAATCTTAAATATTCCTGTGAAAGTGTAAACCAACATCATTTACTTTCTACCACAAATGAGCAAAATAAAGGTGAGCATCTTAAATTTTAAAATTAATAGGATTAATGAAAGATGTCATTTACTTCATACTTTGAACTATGTATATTTTGGATGATTGAATTGGGTTTCCAAGGGCCCAGTTTATATCTTCAGAGAGAGATTAAAATGATAAAACCATGGCACAGCTAACTTGCTAAGTAATTGTTACCTTTGCAAAAGTTTCCCTGGACCCTGAGAAAAAGCAGCAAATCAATTCCACTGTATTTAAATGCTAAGAAAGAAATATAATTGCATAATAAAAATTTGACTTTTCACACTTTATTATTTCTCAGTAAAATTATAACACTGTAGCATTTACTTTATTTTTTACTATTTTTGGAGACAAAAGAGGAACATCAGTGAAGAAAAATAATTAGATTCTGAGAGGCCTGTGATAAATATACACACACCAGAGAACAGCAAGAGGTTCGTCACAGTGTGCCTCTAGTTCCAGCAAACTACCTTGCTACTACATTGCAAGGCATGGGCGATCTCTCTTATGGTGAAAATTTTAACAATAATAATATTATAGCCAGTTAGGCACAGGCTTTCATCTCTTCCTTTTACCAGTCAGTCCCTTTTATCCAGTCAAAGACAAGTTGAGATTGGAACAGGTAGTTAGAAAACAATTTCCCATAGGAAGCTGACTACAAACTTATTTGTGGAGTTGTTTTCTGTATCTACTTAATAAAGTAGATCCCTGGCTTTAAATTTATAACTACTGGTCCTGCTGATAATGTTCTTTGCTATTAAACTGTTAAGACTTTTAGTAACAGATTCCCCATGAGTTATTTTTCTGATAAGGACTCTTTAAGGCAATGTCTACATTTCTGAAATTAATGCTTTAATTTTGGATATAATTCCCCACTTTCTTGAGTTATCTAAATAATTGAAGTCAAGATTACTTAATTAATCTGAGTATTATATTAGCTATCATTAAAGTACTCTACTGTTTGAGCTAAGAAAATATAGCTGTTGAGTCAATCCACAGGTGTAACCTTGTTCTTTTCTCTCTGATTTATATAACAGCTGCGCCTTTTAGTTCAACTCCACACAGTTCAAAGGCGAGTCTTCTACAGAGTCCGCTCTTGCTGGAGGCCATTACCTAATTGGCTACCCTCTCGTCCAGATCCAATTCTTAGACAGGTTCTTCACAGGTGAAATGAAGTGGAGGCATGTCACTATTAACAGAAAGACTCGGGCAAATATTATTGAGATTGTGATCAAAAGACTAAAAAATATGCACGCTGTTTCCTCTGATGTTATTCTCTGACAGACTAGAGAAGACAGGAACAGTACAAGTGATTTCAAATGATGTCTAATGTTGGATTTGCTGCTACTGTTACTGCCATTGGTGGTAATAGCAGTGGCTGTGGTGGTGCCATTAAGCATCTTACCCTAAGTCACATATTAGTAAATGTTTATTTATTCAATGAAGATGAGTTGAACACCTGCTATGGGCCAGAATCTATACTGGGATTACTACCTGCAACATAACAAAAAGACTATCACTGGACCTCCTGAACCACAATTACTCAAAAACACAATACCCAGTTGATAGATATGGAGTTTGAAACAAAGTTCATTGTTTATTGTGAAGCCTAGCTATAGACAGAGAGATGAATGAGGTGATATAATATCTGGAGGCTAGGAAAGGATATTGCCCGATAATAACCTCATTTTGAATCATATCCTTATCCTGATTATATGAATTTGCATGTCTGTGGAATTACTTATCACTGACTTAACTTGAAAATTGTGATCTCAAATGGCATTTATAAATAGCATAAATTAAGTGATGGATGATGTAATTTACTATCAGACAGTCAATAATTATTGGGTGCTAAAGTAATTGTGAGAATTAAAAATAAGTACACTCTTCTTTTAAAATCAAGGCATATATTTATCAAAATATGAGCCACAATTCAAAACATAATATAAGCCCTGAACAAGCATTATGGAGAATGAAAGATATAAGAGTGGGAGGAGGAGGAGAGGTCAGTATAGATGAAGATGGTCAAAAAGTTTTCAGAGGGTAGAGGAAATGCACATTTGACATTAAACAACAAGTAGAGTTACAAAAAAAAGAGGGAATTTGTATCTATAATCTTTGCTTTCAAGTCAACACTAGCAGGATCAATTTATTCTAGACAAGATGCCTAAAATTTATTTATCTTAATTTTTTTAACGTTTATTTATTTTTTTATTTTTTTTCAACGTTTATTTATTTTTTTGGGGACAGAGAGAGACAGAGCATGAACAGGGGAGGGGCAGAAAGAGAGGGAGACACAGAATCGGAAACAGGCTCCAGGCTGTGAGCCATTAGCCCAGAGCCTGACGCGGGGCTCGAACTCACGGACCGCAAGATCGTGACCTGGCTGAAGTCGGACGCTTAACCAACTGCGCCACCCAGGCGCCCCCGTTTATTTATTTTTGAGACAGAGAGAGACAGAGCATGAACAGGGAAGGGTCAGAGAGAGAGGGAGACACAGAATCTGAAACAGGCTCCAGGCTCTGAGCTGTCAGCACAGAGGCCGATGCAGGGCTCGAACTCACGGACCACGAAATCATGACCTGAGCCGAAGTTGGACGCTTAACCGACTGAGCCACCCAGGCACCCCAGAAGATGCCTAAAATTTAAAGTAAATAATACTAAGTGAAAATAAGTGCCCTATATTAAGTCTGTGAAGCCCAGTAGCAGTTAGCTGAGTCTTATCACTCACTTGCAACTAATCAACTATGCTTTTTACTATAAAACCACACATATTCATTAAATGATTCAAAAATGTTAATTAACAAATATGAAATGTCAAACACTGTCAAATATTAAATGTTTAAGAACCAGAATGCCATGGTTAGTAAAATACATGACCCTGCCTTCATAGATATTTTTTTAACACAATGAGGAAAGCACACACTAATGATCAAGTAATGTTATTATTGAAAACATGTATAAGTTCTAGAAAGGAAATGAGTGGGTTTTCATGATAAAAAGGAAAATCCGGGGGCGCCTGGGTGGCGCAGTCGGTTAAGCGTCCGACTTCAGCCAGGTCATGATCTCGCGGTCCGTGAGTTCGAGCCCCGCGTTGGGCTCTGGGCTGATGGCTCAGAGCCTGGAGCCTGTTTCCGATTCTGTGTCTCCCTCTCTCTCTGCCCCTCCCCCGTTCATACTCTGTCTCTCTCTGTCCCAAAAATAAATAAACGTTTAAAAAAAAAAAAATTTAAAAAAAAAAAAAAAAAAGGAAAATCCGGTTTGGAAGTGGAAGCAGTACTTCCTAACACATAATAGACAGATCTGTCTTAGGAAGAGATATTTAGTCAAGATGGAATGGGTGAGGAGATAACTTTGAAAAAGAAAGGATAGATTTTATATGCAAAGGCCTTAAATGGGGGGAATGTGCAAAGGTCCTACAGGAGGAATTGGTTTTGCATCTTGAAGCCATACAGACTTTGATGTATTTACATCAAATAGTAAAAAAAATACTGTTTTACAGTAAAAAGAACAGTAATGAAGCCAGTGTAGTTGAAAAGGGGAAAGAGCAGGAGCTGAGGGTGTTGAGGTTGGCAGAGGCCCTCAGTTTCAGTAACTGTAGGCCTAAGTACAATGGAAAGTGGCAACATAAGATGAATGTCATGAAAAGATTACTTGAGTTAGAGAAGAGTCAAAAAAATAAAGAATGCAAGTCAGAGGCTGCCACAGTCATCTAAGCAGGAGATGATGAAGCTGGGATAATATCTTTCAAGGTATGTATTAAAAGTAAAGTCAGCAGGACTGGCGCCTGCATTGTATGTAGGGAATGAGAAAGAGAAAGGAACCAAGGGCTGAACAAAAGAGAGGACAGTGGTTCCATTTGCTGAGATGAGGAATACTTAGGAAAGATTAGGTTTGGGAGAAATCAAGAGTTAGCTTACACAATTATATAAGTGATTATACACCTAAACTTACACAGTTCCATATGTCAATTAGATCTCAATAAAACTGAAAAAAGAAAAAAAGAGGATTAGCTTTTGGCCATAAAAGCTAGGCATGCCTATGAGATACATGTGAAGATGTCAGTAAGACATCGTATAATTGGAATAAGCTCATTCTTAATTGCCTAATATTATAATTGGATTTTTTTGTGTGTGATACAGATAGTCCTGACATTTTGGGAACTAGATGACATCTTCTAGGCAAAGAGTTTAGAAAGAACATAAAAGAAGACCTGGAACAAACCCCTGAAAAAAAATACTAATTTTAGATGTATTCTGAAAAAGAAGTAGCCAACAATTTTGACTAAGATAAAGTGGCCAGGTAGGTGAGAGGAAAACCAGGAGAATATGGTGTCTTAAAATCAAGAAAGAGAAGTGTTTCAAGGTGAGGAAGTGGTCAACCAAGACAAACGTTTGAGATAATTAATTTCAAGTGAAGGGAATGTTCTGGTGAACATTCAGCTTCATTCAAGTGCTTGTGTGCAGGCACTGAGAAGATGAATGATTGAGTTCACCCATGGCTGGTACTTTATGAAAGATGTAAGAAAGCTGTAAGGTCACTGGGACATGTTTCAAAAGAGTGATAGAATAATGGACCATGGACTCAAGAATGGAAGTAAAAACATGAATAGTGAGAAGATAATGCAAAGTGAGCGATTATAATAATGTGGTTTGAAACATAAACTGTGCCAAAAAAAGAAGAGAGGATGAGGTATGACTACAGAATAATGAGAAACTTGTAGGATCACTGGATATTAGATCAGGATGTTATTGAGAAATTGTTGTAGTGAGATTATTGAGCAAGGAATATGGCAGAGAGAAGATGGTGATCATTGAGTGTGATGTTTGCTCTTGAAATTTTGGAGGTCAGGAATGAGGATATAGAGATGACTGGCTAAAACAAAATTAGGAAAGGCCTGGGAGAGGCAGAAGTACTGAATTTGGAAGCCTGGATATAGTGTGGTGATACACAGGAATTTAGAAGTCAACAAAAAAGACAACAGCTATTATGTTGAAATAGAAAGATGTGATCCAGAGCCTAAGGTCTTCAAGGAATAATGGAAATATCTAGAATATTTGGAGGTGAAAGAGTGAATAAGGGATGGAATGATGGCAGAAGCTTCAATCATACAGAATTTTTGCAAGAAAGAGAAGAAATGGAGAGCTACAAAGACACATATTATACCTCATAGCTATAATGTTAAGTGAGACATGAGAGAAAGTACAACCTCCACCAGAGATGGATGCTGGGGAAGCAGTTTCTTTCTGGGGCTGGCTAGTTTCTTTTAGGGCCAGGATACAAAGAAACTTCTGAGGCAAAGTTAAGTTATAGAAGACTCCTGATTATAGAAAGAGACAGCCAAATATTATAAATGATTTAACTAGGCATTGCTAATTATTAATATATTTAAGAAAAAATAAAATTGAGAGACTTATTTTAAAAAAAGAATAACACTGGGGTGCCTGGGTGGCTCAGTCGGTTGAGCATCTGACTTTGGCTCAGGTCATGATCTCATGGTTCGTGAGTTGCAGTCCTGCGTCGGGCTCTGTGCTGACAGCTCGGAGCCTAGAGCCTGCTTCGGATTCCGTGTCTCCCTCTCTCTCTCTGCCCCTCCCCAGCTTGCACTCTGCCTCCCCCTCTCCTTCAAAAATAAATAAACATTAAAAATATATATATATATATTTTTAAAAATAACACTTAAGAAGCAAATTATGTGTTTATATTTAAGGACTGAATTATCTAATTCTACATATATAAAGTTTAACTTTCCTTTTCATGCTTAAGAAAACTTTGCTATCTTCCATCTATTCCGCTTCTAAATTTTAAAAATCTAAATAAATACTGAAAAATTTCTGGTTGGTATTTTCAAGAAATTACTTGAAAATTAGATATTAAAATCTTTCAGATTTGTTCATTTACTCAAAAAATGAATTCAAAAATACATTAATCGTCTGTTATATTCTAGGCACTTTTTGAGATGCTTGAAAAATGCAAGTAAATAAAACAGTAAATATTCTTATGTTCATGGTGCTTACATTGTACTGAGGAGAAAGAGACTATAACACAACAACCATAAATAAATAAATTATATATTTCTATATTAACACACAATATATTACATATTGTATGTTAAAAGAGGATGAATTCTATAGAAAAATACAAAGGAAAGCAAGCAGTGGGGATTCAGATTACAGGATAAGTGGGTACAACTCAGTGGTAGAGCATTTGACTGCAGATTATTGGGGTAAAGGACTGCAAATTTAAATTTGGTATTCAGAGTAGGCTTCAATAAAGAGGTAAAAATTGAGCAAAAACCCAAAAATAAAATGATTATATGAGAAAAGTGAATATAAGGGAGTGAAGTAGTCCAGGTAGAGGAAAAAGCCAGAAGGAAGGGAGTGGGGCTGATGTGCTGAAGGAAAGCGAAGGGCCAGTGTGGATAAGCAGAGAGAGGGAAAGTCAACAAAGGATGCAACAAGAGAGGTAACAGGGACCACATCATACTGGGTCTTATAGACCCTTATAAGAACTTTGGACTTTACTCTGAATAGAGTGGAAGGCTTTAAGAACAAAAGTGAAATGATTTGGCTGGGCATTTTGTTTGAAATTAGATTATGGAGAGTCACTGATAAAAACCAGTAGGCAGGGGCGCCTGGGTGGCGCAGTCGGTTAAGCGTCCGACTTCAGCCAGGTCACGATCTCGCTCCGTGAGTTCGAGCCCCGCGTCAGGTTCTGGGCTGATGGCTCGGAGCCTGGAGCCTGTTTCCGATTCTGTGTCTCCCTCTCTCTCTGCCCCTCCCCCATTCATGCTCTGTCTCTCTCTGTCCCAAAAATAAATAAACGTTGAAAAAAAAATTAAAAAAAAAAAAAAAAACCAGTAGGCAATGGTGGTAATCAATGGAGACATGATAATGGTTTTAGTGTGGACAATGGTATCAAATGGAATGAGAAGTGCTCAGATTCTGCATTTATTTGAAAATTACTGGCAAGATTTCCCCAAAAGACTGTATATGAGTGTAATAAAAAAAGAAAAAGGGAGTAAAGGATGACTCCAAAGGTAAGGTTTTTTACCTTAGCAATGAAAAGAATGGAGACGCCATCAAGTACAGATGGAAAGTTTTGGTACGGAAAAGATAAGGCATTTGTATTACACATGTTCAGTCTGAGGTGTATATTAGACATCCAAGTGTAGAAAATTGATTGAACCTGTACTAATATTAATATTAATCATAGAAAATACAAAGACTATATAGCCACAAGGCTTAAGGAATTCAGAAGTCAACAAACTTCTTCCGTAAAAGGTTCAATATTTTAACAGGTCTTACAGTTTCCTTCAGAGCTACTCTGCCAAAGTAGTGTGAAGGTAGCCATAGACGATAAATAAAAATGAGTAAGGTTGTATTCCAGTAAATCTTTATTTACAAAAATAGACAGCTGGTTAGATTTGACCTATATACTGTAGTCTGCTGATCCCCACTTTAATAGATTTAAGCAAAAAAAATTTTTTGAACCCCAGACTAGATTACATAATTTGGTTTTCCTAGATTGTGGATGTATAATCCTAATGGTACCCAAAATAGCTTAAGTGGTACACATATATAACATTAAGTCATTTTAAATAATAAAGTATTATATTTATTTACTAGTATTATTTATTTGTAATTCTCTATCAATTAATTGATTATATCATTTAAAAAGGCACAGTTTGGTACAGATATTTACCAACAACCTGGTGCTTGATAACCTCTCTTTGCAATATACACAAAAAAACTTTAGCTTCAAACATTTTTTCAAGCTAGAAATACAGCTATGGTCTAACAACATTAAGTTTTTATCAAAGTTCTTTGCCAATTTCCCAGTATCAATAATTATTTCTAGTATTAACAGTAATATAACTCCTTTAAATCAATTTAAGTAAATATTGGGAATGATTTTACAAAACTATAAAGTAAAGCATAGTACAAGTGGTGTTCTAATATTGTAAATACCTTAAAACTACTCACTGAAGCACTACTGTAATGCAACATTTTCATACAAAAAGGGAAAGAAGCGTCAGATTGGTTGGTTGGTCTGTCTTTTGTTCCCACAGCTAGCAAATGACAGAACTAAAATTAGAGTCCTTGAATCTCACCCAAGTGCTTTATCCACATCACCAAAATGGCCTGGTTTCCTCGTGCTAGAATGGAATTGTACAATTATTTATTAGGTGCTTGCCTAGAAAAACCACTATGTTAACCTCAAACTGCCATTTCCTTATTAGGACATAAACAGAAGAGACAATAGGAAGAGTAATGATTCCTTTTCTTCTCAGATGCATAGCGTGTCCAGAGGTAGAGGTGCCATGAAGCTAACAAAGCTGAAGTTTTCAGATCTCTCATTCTGAAAGACCCTGGCAATATTCATTTGGTCATATGTTTTGTAGAATTTATGAAAACAAAATATTTACTCTTACATAAAGTCCTTCAAAACCATATAAGCTTTAGGCTCCACATAACCCAGATCTCCCTTCATGTGTGTCCATTCCTATGACAATTTCATTCCAATTTTGAAGAAAACATGATCTTATCAGCCATACAATACAGTTGCTCTTCAAACTTTGTGAATTGTTTTGGGAAGTTTAAAAAGCTTATGATCCCTAATAGATATTATGATCTCCTTAAGCAAAGAATTAATTCAGTTCAACAGTTACTCACTCTTGGTCTGGAATTTCTTCTCCCAGGTATCCAAGAATCTGTCTTGCTCCTTCACTTCATGCCACTCTCTGCTCGAATATCATTTCACAGAGAATATACTCTAAACATGGTTTCTTTTTTTTTTTTTCAACGTTTATTTATTTTTGGGACAGAGAGAGACAGAGCATGAACGGGGGAGGGGCAGAGAGAGAGGGAGACACAGAATCCGAAACAGGCTCCAGGCTCTGAGCCATCAGCCCAGAGCCTGACGCGGGGCTCGAACTCACGGACCGCGAGATCGTGACCTGGCTGAAGTCGGACGCTTAACCGACTGCGCCACCCAGGCGCCCCTCTAAACATGGTTTCTAAAGTAGCATTCTCCAACCCTGTCCCCTTACACAGATTTAGTTTTTGTTATTGCATTTATGACCACAGACATATTTCTTATTATTTTTTATATGTGTATTGTTTGTGTCCCTCCTGCTCTCAGTGGAAGCTCTGTGAGGAGGGGTCTCCAACTATTTTACTACTGTAACACTGATGTCGAGAATCGTGCCTTTTACACTGTGGACAATCAATAGAAAATTGTGGAGTGATCATTCTGTGTCAGGGCTGTGCTAAGTTCTAGGGATTCAGTAGTTCATGAGGCAGATAACTTATTATACATGTTAATAAGTAATTGCTCTTTCAAACAAAGAGCTACAGGTGCTAGCTGAATGTGTAACAGCAGCATTAGCATAGCCTTTAGGGGTAAGGAACACCTCCCTGAGGCAATGATGTTGATTTTATATGACCTCAAAGATCTATGACCAATGTGTGCTCATTACATGCAAAGGAAAGAAGACAATGACATTTATCTCCTCTTTCAACTCGTTATAAACAGAAATCTTCCTAGTATTGGAAAATGCCACCAAACCAAATGAAATGTGTTGCTTCAGTAATTTTCAATTGAGGATCCTGGGAAGATGGCGGCATAGGAGGACGCTGGGCTCACCGCGTGTCCTGCTGATCACTTAGATTCCACCTACACCTGCCTATATAACCCAGAAAACCGCCAGAAGACTAGGAGAATGGAGTCCCCGGAGCCAAGCCCAGACGAGAGGCCCACAGAAGAGGGGCCCCTCCTGAAGCAGATCTCCGAAAGAAAAGCGAGCTGAGCCTGCCCCTCCCGCCCCTGTGCACCTTGCCCATCCACCCCAGCTAATACGCCAGATCCCCAACACCACAAGCCTGGCAGTGTTCAAGTAGCCCAGACAGGCCACACCACCCCACAGTGAATCCCACCTCTAGGAGAGGGGAAGAGAAGGCACACACCAGTCTGACTGTGGCCCTAGCGGTGGGCTGGGCGCAGACATCAGGTCTCACTGCAGCCCCGCCCACCAATGCAAGTTATTCAAGACAGCACAGGGGAAGTGCCCCTCAGTCCCCCACCAGTCCAGGGACTATCCAAAATGACGAAACGGAAGAATTCCCCTCAGAAAAACGTCCAGGAAATAATAACAGCTAATTAACTGATCAAAAATGATTTAAACAATATAACAGAAAATGAATTTAGAATAATAGTCATAAAATTAATCGCTGGGCTTGAAAACAGTATAAAGGACAGCAGAGAATCTCTTGCTACAGAGATCAAGGGACTAAGGAACAGCCAGGAGGAGCTAAAAAAGGCTATCAATGAGTTGCAAAATAAAATGGAGAAAACTACGGCTCGGATTGAAGAGGCAGAGGAGAGAATAGGTGAACTAGAAGATAAAATTATGGAAAAAGAAGAAGCTGAGAAAAAGCAAGATAAAAAAATCCAGGAGTATGAGGGGAAAATTAGAGAACTAAGTGATGCGCTAAAGAGAAATAATCTACGCATCATTGGTATACCAGAGGAGGAAGAGAGAGGGAAAGGTGCTGAAGGTGTACTTGAAGAAATAATAGCTGAGAACTTCACAGATCTGGGGAAGGAAAAAGGCATTGAAATCCAAGAGGCACAGAGAAATCCCTTCAGACGTAACATGAATCAATCTTCTGCACAACATATCATAGTGAAACTGGCAAAATACAAGGATAAAGAGGAAATTCTGAAAGCAGCTAGAGATAAACGTGCTCTAACATATAAAGAGAGACCTATAAGACTCGTGACCGATCTCTCTACTGAAACTTGGCAGGCCAGAAAGGAATGGCAAGAGATCTTCAATGTGATGAACAGAAAAAAATATGCAGCCGAGAATCCTTTATCCAGCAAGTCTGTCATTTAGAATAGAAGGAGAGATAAAGGTCTTCCCAAACAAACAAAAACTGAAGGAACTTGTCACCACTAAACCAGCCCTACAAGAGATCTTAAGGGGGATCCTGTGAGACAAAGTACCAGAGACATCGCTACAAGCATGAAACCTACAGACATCACAATGACTCTAAACCCATATCTTTCTATAATAACGCTGAATGTAAATGGACTAAATGCACCAACCAAAAGACATAGGGTATCAGAATGGATAAAAAAACAAGACCCATCTATTTGCTGTCTACAAGAGACTCATTTTAGACCTGAGGACACCTTCAGATTGAGAGTGAGGGGATGGAGAACTATTTATCATGCCACTGGAAGTCAAAAGAAAGCTGGAGTAGCCATACTCCAGCTAGTTCATATCAGACAAACTAGACTTTAAATTAAAGGCTGTAACAAGAGATGAAGAAGGGCATTATATAATAATCACAGGGTCTATCCATCAGGAAGAGCTAACAATTATAAATATCTATGCGCCGAATACGGGAGCCCCCAAATATATAAAACAATTACTCACAAACATAAGCAACCTTATTGACAAGAATGTGGTAATTGCAGGGGACTTTAATACTCCACTTAACAGAAATGGATAGATCATGTAGACACACGGTCAATAAAGAAACAAGGGCCCTGAATGAGACATTGGATCAGATGGACTTCACAGATATATTTAGAACTCTGCATCCCAAAGCAACAGAATATACTTTCTTCTCGAGTGCACATGGAACATTCTCCAAGACAGATCACATACTGGGTCACAAAACAGCTCTTCATAAGTACAAGAACTGAAATCATACCATGCATACTTTCAGACCACAATGCTATGAAGCTTGAAATCAACCACAGAAAAAAGTCTGGAAAACCTCCAAAAGCATGGAGGTTAAAGAACATCCTACTAAAGAATGAATGGGTCAACCAGGCAATTAGACAAGAAATTAAAAAATATATGGAAACAAATGAAAATGAAAATACAACAATCCAAACGCTTTGGGATGCAGCAAAGGCAGTCCTGAGAGGAAAATACTTTGCCATCCAGGCCTATCTCAAGAAACAAGAAAAATCCCAAATACAAAATCTAACAGCACACCTAAAGGAAATAGAAGCAGAACAGCAAAGGCAGCCTAAACCCAGCAGAAGAAGAGAAATAATAAAGATCAGAGCAGAAATAAACAATATAGAATCTAAAAAAACTGTAGAGCAGATCAACGAAACCAAGAGTTGGTTTTTTGAAAAAATAAACAAAATTGATAAACCTCTAGCCAGGCTTCTCAAAAAGAAAAGGGAGATGACCCAAATAGATAAAATCATGAATGAAAATGGACTTATTATAACCAATCCCTCAGAGATACAAGCAATTATCAAGGAATACTATGAAAAATTATATGCCAAAAAACTGGAAAACCTGGAAGAAATGGACAAATTCCTAAACACCCACACGCTTCCAAAACTCAATCAGGAGGAAATAGAAAGCTTGAACAGACCCATAACCAGTGAAGAAATTGAATCAGTCATCAAAAATTTCCCAACAAATAAGAGTCCAGGACCAGATGGCTTCCCAGGGGAGTTCTACCAGACGTGTAAAGCAGAGATAATACCTATCCTTCTCAAGCTATTCCAAAAAAATAGAAAGGGAAGGAAAACCTCCAGACTCATTCTATGAAGCCAGTATTACTTTGATTCCTAAACCAGACAGAGACCCATTAAAAAAAAAAGAGAGAGAACTAGAGGCCAATATCCTTGATGAATATGGATGCAAAAATTCTCAATAAGATACTAGCAAATCGAATTCAACAGCATATAAAAACAATTATTCACCATGATCAAGTGGGATTCATTCCTGGGATGCAGGGCTGGTTCAATATTCGCAAATCAATCAATATGATACATCAGATTAATAAAAGAAAAGATAAGAACCATATGATTCTGTCAGTTGATGCAGAAAAGGCCTTTGACAAAATTCAGCACCCTTTCTTAAAAAAAACCCTCGAGAAAGTCGGGATAGAAGGAACATATGTAAAGATCATAAAAGCCAATTATGAAAAGCCCACAGCTAACATCATCCTCAATGGGGAAAAACTGAGAGCTTTTTCCCTGAGATCAGGAACACGACAAGGATGTCCACTCTCACCGCTGTTGTTTAACATAGAGTTGGAAGTGCTAGCATCAGCAATCAGACAACAAAAGGAAATCAAAGGCATCAAAATTGGCAAAGATGAAGTTAAGCTTTCACTTTTTGCAGATGACATGATATTATACATGGAAAATCTGATAGACTCCACCAGAAGTCTGCTAGAACTGATACATGAATTTATTAGCAAAGTTGCAGGATACAAAATCAATGTACAGAAATCAGTTGCATTCTTATACACTAATAATGAAACAACAGAAAGACAAATAAAGAAACTGATCCCATTCACAATTGCACCAAGAAGCATAAAATACCTAGGAGTAAACCTAAGCAAAGATGTAAAAGATCTGTATGCTAAAAACTATAGAAAGCTTATGAAGGAAGTTGAAGAAGATATAAAGAAATGGAAAAACATTCCGTGCTCATGGATTGGAAGAATAAATATTGTCAAAATGTCAATACTACCCAAAGCTATCTACACATTCAATGCAATCCTAATCAAAATTGCACCAGCATTCTTCTCGAAACTAGCACAAGCAATCCTAAAATTCATATGGAACCACAAAAGGCCCCAAATAGCCAAAGTAATTTTGAAGAAGACCAAAGCAGGAGGCATCACAATCCCAGACTTTAGCCTCTACTACAAAGCTGTAATCATCAAGACTACATGGTATTGGCACAAAAACAGACACATAGACCAATAGAATAGAATAGAAACCCCAGAACTAGACCCACAAACGTATGGCCAACTAATCTTTGATAAAGCAGGAAAGAACATCCAATGGAAAAAAGACAGTCTCTTTAACAAATGGTGCTGGGAGAACTGGACAGCAACATGCAGAAGGTTGAAACTAGACCACTTTCTCACACCATTCACAAAAATAAACTTAAAATGGATAAAGGACCTGAATGTGAGACAGGAAACCATCAAAACCCGAGAGGAGAAAGCAGGAAAAGACCTCTCTGACCTCAGCCGTAGCAATTTCTTACTTGACACATCCCCAAAGGCAACGGAATTAAAAGCAAAAATGAACTACTGGGACCTTATGAAGATAAAAAGCTTCTGCACAGCAAACAACCAACAAAACTAAAAGACAACCAATGGAATGGGAAAAGATATTGCAAATGACATATCGGACAAAGGGCTAGTATCCAAAATCTATAAAGAGCTCACCAAACTCCACACCCAAAAAACAAATAACCCAGTGAAGAAATGGGCAGAAAACATGAATAGACACTTCTCTAAAGAAGACATCCGGATGGCCAACAGGCACATGAAAAGATGCTCAACGTCGCTCCTCATCAGGGAAATACAAATCAAAACCACACTCAGATATCACCTCACGCCAGTCAGAGTGGCCAAAATGAACAAATCAGGAGACTATAGATGCTGGAGAGGATGTGGAGAAACGGGAACCCTCTTGCACTGTTGGTGGGAATGCAAATTGGTGCAGCCACTCTGGAAAACAGTGTGGAGGTTCCTCAAAAAATTAAAAATAGACCCACCCTATGACCCAGCAATAGCACTGCTAGGAATTTACCCAAGGGATACAGGAGTACTGATGCATAGGGGCACTTGTACCCCAATGTTTATAGCAGCACTCTCAGCAATAGCCAAATTATGGAAAGAGCCTAAATGTCCATCAACTGATGAATGGATAAAGAAATTGTGGTTTATATACACAATGGAGTACTACGTGGCAATGAGAAAGAATGAAATATGGCCCTTTGTAGCAACGTGGGTGGAACTGGAGAGTGTGATGCTAAGTGAAATAAGCCATACAGAGAAAGACAGATACCATATGGTTTCACTCCTATGTGGATCCTGAGAAACTTAACAGAAACCCATTGGGGAGGGGAAGGAAAAAAAAAGAGGTTAGAGTGGAAGAGAGCCAAAGCATAAGAGACTCTTAAAAACTGAGAACAAACTGAGGGTTGATGGGGAGTGGGAGGGAGGGGAGGGTGGGTGATGGATATTGAGAAGGGCACCTTTTGGGATGAGCACTGGGTGTTGTATGGAAACCAATTTGACAATAAACTTCATATATTGGGGAAAAAAACAGAAAAAAAATAAATAATAATTTTCCATTATTTCCAAATTTCCAAAATTTCCAATTTTCCATATAAGAAATAGGCAGGCAGACAGTCTCTCTTTTGCTGTTTTTCCTGCTGCTCCCTTGCGGTGTATTCACTAAACTTCTATCTCCTTTGTTCTGCCTTAAGTCAATTCTTTACCACCTGAGCCACCAGCCTCTACCCAGTTGGGTCACTCTCCATTTCATGGCCCTCACAGGGAACCTGTGCCATGCACAGCCATCTCCCCAGATTCTCCAGAAATCTCTCAGGACTTTCCCTTGATGGTGGACCAACTCTAGTACTAGTTGGGGAACTGACAACCTTTGGTTGAGATTACTCTGTGGTGAGGATCTGAAGCCCCAGAGGAAACCCTCCAGACAGCCCTCCGCCAAAAGGTTGAGGGATTTCCTCTCTTGCCTCTCAGAGGGAGGCTTCCCTCCCTCTCCTTTCTCTTTTCACCCCTTCAGCAGTTTGACCTTAGTACTCCTTAGACAACTGAAGACCTCTGGCCAGGGTGGCTCCCTTGTGTGATCTGAAGGTCTGAGGGCAAATAGGTCCAACTGTCTGTACCTGTGAAGGTGAAGAACCCCTTTCCTCTCCTCACTTCACCCAGTCTCCTTGAGGCCTCCATTTCCAACATGTGGTGCAATTGGCAGTGGCCACTTGTGCAGGGTGAATCCACACACGTTAGGGACTTGGTAGCCATGCTGTCCTCATGTTGGCTGACTCCTAGTCTCCTTGCTTCTTTCCTTCCCCCCCCCATTTCTTTTGTTCCCATAGATCCAGCTGCCATTTTGATCTACAGGCAAAACAAGTTCCTACCGGTCTGAGTGAATCCAACAATTCCATATACCAATGATGATTTAACAAGGATTCCAGCCCATACCATCAGAACCCCCCACCCCAAATCCATAGACCTGGCCACCAAGGAATTTCAGTCAAATCACCAATCAGCACATTAATATAATACCACACTCTGGTCTATGACTGCACAGAACTCCTAATAGACCAGCAAGTTTAGGTAGGGATGGCCCACCCCCTGTCCAGCATGAGGTAGCTACAGAAGATGCAACCTCCACACAAATGCCATAGATTTGTCACTGTCTAGGGCGGTGGGGGGGCGGGGATGTAGAGGTCACTTTTAGACAACAGGCAGAGCAATGGAAACTTGAGTAAGGTAAAAGGGGGGCCCCCGATAACCACCAGGCTGAATGTAAATAGGCTTATCAAGTGACACATCTCAAAATATCCATAGGCGCTAGCTGACCAATGGGCTTCTTAAAAGTAGGCAGAAGTACCAAAAAAGGAAAATCCCATAGGTTCCCATACCTCTTCACTCTCCCTTTAACTATAGTTCCCCCCATCCCTACTGCCTCCTGGCAGACAGTCTCTCCTTTGCTGTCCTGCCTGTAGGACATACCTTGCAGTGTATTCAATAAACTCTTTCAGGGGTGTTTATTTTGTACTCAATAAACTCCTTTGGAGGTGGGGGGGAGAAGAATAGTCAGACTAGCTGTCAGATCAGTTAATACAACAAATAAAGAGTTAAATTAGTTGAATTTGAATTCTTCTACTCACTCTACAATTAACTACTTTATTCTTTCATTACATAAATATTTATTAAGCACCTACTTAATGTCAGGCACTGAAAAGCTAAAACTCATATTGTTGTCTCAGTGAATAAATAGTATCCTAATTGGGCTCATCTCTCATTCTCTGACTATATTTTAGCTCACAGACAACTGCCAGCTAATCTTCACACACATCAGTACTCAAAATATTCAGTAATTCCCCTGCCCAAAAAGCAATCCAAACCCCTTTCCTGCCATTAAAGGCCTGCTATTTCTGGCCCTAAACTTATCTGCTGGTACCAGTCAACTCTAATGCTACTCTGTGATTCTCTGTTTATTTCTCAGAAGTACACGGATGGAAATATGCCTCCACATTTTTGTTTATAAACCCTCCTCAGCCTCTGCTTCTCCCAGGCTTTTTCAGTTGTATAGAAGAGTTTCCCAGTCTGGGAGCTCAATCCTTCCTAATTCCTGAACTAAAAATGGATAATCATTTTATATGATGTGGAAGTTGGAATCCCTCCTTGTAAAATGGGCTCCAAAATCACAACCTTCCTGAGCCCTTTGACATGATGACTCAGTGGCAGAGACCTTCCACTTCAATTTTTTTATTTGAACTCCCTTTCCTTGTTAATACTCAAGTTCTGTTCCAAGCTCTAGCTCTCTTGATCCCCTGTCTGACTGTTGTCAGATTATATCCAAGTCAGGCTGAGCTCCTGGGCCCTGGTTCTCTAACCCACAGCAGCTGGGTTTTGACTCTATCTAAGGGGGAATTAATATAAGCCTGTGCAGTGGGGATCTAAAGGCCAGAGCTCAACCGGGTAGGGTTGTTACCTGGAACTCATAAATATAAATCATGCCAAATAGAGTAGTCAGGGTAAAGAGGGAAGCCATGAGGCTGATAATAAATGGGGTCAAAAACTGCAAACAAAATGGAGGCATCCAGAAACTACTTATGTATCAGGAGGTGATCCAGGAGGTAGAGTCATGCGGGGCAACAGAGCAAGAGGGAACAAGACCCTTGCCATAATGGGAACTGGTGTACCCAGTGTGACTGTTGGTGAGTGCCAGCTTCGCAGCTCATTGGTAAATCAACAGAGGGTGTGGGTGAACAACTGCCAGAGGTCTTGTTCCAAAATGCATTGGTCATCCAGAGGCAAAAACTGACATTTTTAATCAGTAAACATCACAATTTCCTGGAAAACCCAGTTACCTTTCCCTGTGGATATCAAAATTCAACTCCAAATGTATGTTTACCATGCCATATCCCTTACCTGAGTTTGATTGGCAGTGATTCCACTCAGAAGTTAATCCTGTTGCAAGGCCACTTCGTGCAGCTTTCACCCCAGCATCCCCACCCCCTTCCTTGCATGTTTGCTGCTTGAAATCCCATTGGCCTTGGGACCAAGCCTGCACTGGTAGGACATGTTCTACCCTAGCCACCTGAAAGTCCTGTATCTTTCTGCTCCTTTACTGCCTTTGATACGTAACTCAAATTTTGTCCCTTCACGTACCATATGTCATTGGAACCATCTAAAAGTGCCAAAGAGATCTCTCCATCTACTAAAAGATAGAATCTTACTTCAAAACATTTACTGAACATTTGATTTTATTTAACATTTATATAGTACTTTGTTCCAGGCACTAAGTGTAGTACAAATATTAACTCATTTAATCTGAGTAACAGTCCGATGAAGTACGCATTATTACAATCTTCATTTTGCAGATAAAGAAACTGAGTCACAGAGCTTAAATAACTTGCCCTAGACCCCTAGCCAACAAGAGCCTGAGGTGAGATCTGAACTGAAGTAGTGTAGCTCCAGTGTGCCCTGAACTATCTACCATCCTAGGTTGCTTCTCAGATTACATTTGAATTGCTTTGTACACTTTACTAGATGTAAACACACAAAAAAGCTAAACCCTAGATCTGTACCTTCTTGAGAGCAGGGACTGTGTATGTAGCTTTTGGGTGAAGGGCTTTATGGTCATCATACATGTGTCTATCTCCCACATGTATATGCTCTTTATACACTCAAATACCTGTTTTATACATATACATCAAGAAATGCTTATTGTCTACAGTGATATTGAAAACAGTATCAATGAAATTAAAGAGAGTTTAGATATTATCAATGAACTAATTATTTCTCATCATTGTGTGCAATCAAAAGTAGGATATACATGAATAATTATACTAACCTATTTATTTTCCCTCAAAATATCCAAATGATTTGCACAAGTCCCCTTCTATGTACAGGATCTTGTAAATCAATTTACTAACCCTTCAAGATGACTTATCCATGAAAAGTGATCTAGAGAATAAGATTCCACATCTTTCCCACTTGACAGATAAACTTACAAATAAACCATAACTCCTTCTAAAGGACAAAAGTTCTATCTTTGATTGCCCCATAAATTATGGGATATGTATTTTACTTTCACTATCAGTTGCCACTCTTGTGATTTCCAGAAGCTCTCTCTTTCCTCTTTATAGACTGGTAATTCTAAAACAAATGGTGAAAAAGGCAAAAATGTAAAATAACCCAACACTGAAGGGTAAAAAGTCTCCTAGCAAAGTGCCAAAGAATAGATTAGCAGCTTTTCTTCTTAAAAGTTGTAAGATGAAATTATAAGCAATAGGCAATTTTCGGGTTGTCAAATATCCATAATCACTATGATTTCTGAATTTAATACAATGTAGCTGTGATTATTGTTGCTTTTCTGCCTGCAAACATTATACCCTTTTGCTTAAACATACATTTTTACATTTATGAAAACCCACTAAAAATGATGCAAATTTCAAAATTAGGTTTTTTTAACTTCTAATATGTGGTTTCCATTCCATTCAACAAGCCTATTATAAGGCTATTATAAGGATTTTTTCCCCTATTACCAATGCTGAAATATTTAAACATCTGAAAGAAATACGCAAATGTTTCTATGTAAAAAGAAACCGCGTTCTTTGGAAAACATGAATTATATAAACTATAATTAGAGCTTCAAATTGAAAGTGTTTAAACTAAGATTACAAATTGCTGTGTTAAAAAGATACTGAGACATTCAAGGGGGAAAAAAATTAAATACCGACTAACTAAATTCTCCTACATCCCAAGCTGTTCTATCTCCTTGTGCCTTCCCTTCTGCCATCATTGATGATACCTAAACATGGGTCCTACTACAATGAATTCAGGCGTGATTTGCTTGCTTCTCTTGCCATCAAAGTTGGCAGTCTCTACTTGAAAGTATATATTTCTATTAATAATCTACAAGTAAACATGGTCTAGTGAAGAATGTAAACTGATATAGGTAAAAAACAAATTGAATCCTACATTTTCAGGCTAAATTGGAAATAACTTAATGTTTTAATAAAATGAGTTTTGTGCATCTTTAGGAACACACAATGGAGATCTAAAAATTAATTGAATAACATATCAAGGCACCACAAAGCAAAATGTGGGAGAATTAGACAAGAACCAGTGAGTGTTGAACTGAAGGAGAAAGAGGAGCGCTGGATTAAAAGAAGTTGTTCTTGTTTTAATAAGCTACTTTATGAAATTTAAAAGGATGATTCCAAATCACACACTAAATTTTTGTAATGTCATTACCCTTGTAACCAGGGTAGTTCTTTGTCCATTACAATTCTAACTTCATAAAAAAAAATGATTCATAGCTTTCTATACACTCTCTTCAGTATTTGCTATAGAAGTTCAGCTATACTAGACACCCAATTACAAATGCTCATTCCCTGATATTATTTGCTAAAGGGAAATAATAGAGTTCATCCATATTTAAATAATCCCGTCATGTTTCCTACTAACATAATACTGGGTGTTGTAAAATGCCAGGAAAAGGATTGTGGGAAGTTGATTGACCCCTTATAGATTAATGAAATTTGCATTATATCTGATGAGATGAAATAACAAAAACTCATTAAATCAAAAACTTCTTGCAAATATTACCTATGTAAAGGTAGACACATACCCTACCATACAGATAACGCTGATGATTTGTAATGCTAATATTTGTTTAACAGTACTTTTCCTCCACCATTGTAGCACAGATGTGCAAGATTTTCCTGCAAAGTATTACTATTTCAAACCGAAGTTAAATAGCATCAGTCAAGAATCAATTTTCCAGGTTTAACAAATATCCATAATGTTTACTGTCACTCTGAATTTATATTCACTATGAAAAAGTGTTAGCAATAGAATCTTGCATATAGAGCACTGCACCAAAATATAAGACAATTTTATGGAAATCCAGTAATTAAATCAAATTTATTAAAAGTGCACATTCAGAAAAAGGTTATAATGATTACAGAAAAATCTTAATCCAGTTGTGTTACTAATTAGTTTTAGGTAGCATTTCAGCAATCTGTTGAGATGCATTATTTTAATTTAAAAAATTAGGTCTACATTTAAAAATACTAGAACTTTCACATACTAAAAATAATGGTCTATATGAAATTTAATTTATTCAAGACAGAGAAGGAAAAATATAAGGAGAGATGTTTCTTTCATCAGTTGATCTCTGACATTCATTTTTGTGCTTAAATCTCTGTAGGCTAAAAGACAAGTTGAACCCTTTTCTCACTTTCCCTCCAAGGTGTGCAGAAACTCACAGCCTCGATAGTACCTCATTGAATCTGTTTGCTCCCTTTAGCTAAATAATCATTATGTCTATTTTTGTGACCACCAACAGAATCACTACAATCTGGTGTACATGATTTGGTTAACTGACACATAGCTAGCTATCCTAGTGAACTAGATTTCAAGAATCATCTTTTTTTTTTCTTTACAATGTGTATGTTCTTGAGGCAATGACTTTTCAAAATTGTTTTCTAAGCTTTCTCCCAAGTCTTAATCTTACCACATCTAAGAAAAAGGATGAAACTGTCTTTTTTTCACTCGAGGCTTTCTCAATAAATATCTAGAAATTTATGAATCCATAATCAATCAATGGGGGCTCAACTGTATAGTGCAAAACTGAATAAAACAACAGTGTCCAAATTTATAGAGTGATAGTTTGCGAAGCATCTTCACAAACTTATTTTTTATCATCACAAAAGCCTTTGAGGTGGGCAGGGCAGACATGATCACCATATTAGAAATGAGTAGAATAAAATCACTGGTTAGCACAGCTGATGCAATAGCAGAGTTGGAACTAAAAGTCAGTTCTCAAATCCTTGTCTCTAATCCTCTCTTCCCTAACACACATAGCTCCTACTATAAGTGGAGAATTGTATGAATATCTCTCTTGTCTTACTTTTATATGTTTATACATTCTAGTACCAAGATACAAGGATTCTCAATGCTATTCAAATGAATTGGTAAATAAAGATTTTATGTCTTCCGAAGTTAGTGATATATAAGGAATGAAAACCAATTCATCTTTCCCCAATATAATTAATGTTTCAAACAGCAAAACTAATGAGAATATTTATTTTAAAACTATAAATATTTTGTATAAGGTCTTGTTCTTTTAAGTTCCAGTTTTGCATTTACTTTTGGTACAATAAATCTACGTTATAAAAACTTCACATTGCTGAGAAAATACATCCACTGAGTGCGTAGTTTCACTGAAGAAATATTTCCATACAACTTTTTAGCTTTTGATAATTTAAATATTTAAACACTATACACAACTACATTACATATGTTATTCATCCCTGATACCTTATCATGAATGTTGGGTATTATTATTATGGAAAAAATTATGCTTGAGTAGAAATGTTATAGAAAACTTGCAAACATGGGGTGCCTGGGTGATTCAGTCACTTAAGCATCCAACTTTGGCTCAGGTCACAACCTCATGGTTGGTGAGTTTGAGCCCCACATCAGACTCTGCACTGACAGCATAGAGCCTGCTTGGGATTTTTTTCTCTCCCATTCTCTCTCTGTTCCTGCCCCTGTTGTGCACTCTCTCTCTCTTTTCTCTCAAAGTAAGTAAACTTAAAAAAAAAAAAAAAAGAAAAGAAAAGTTGTACACTGAACACAAATGGGGAATCACTAATGGAGCAGTCTACAGCCTTTTCATACAAAGAATAGTTGAGGGATCATGCATAATACAGTGGTGCACCAGCTAACAACAGGCCCATGAAGATCGTTCCAACCACAGTTGAACAAGACTCAAAACAATTTTTCTGGTGAGCAAAATCCAATGGTTTCCAGCTATCTTATAAGTTCAAATAGGCATTGTTTGAAGCCAAGCATTCATATTTAAATCTAAAACCAAGGAACAAACAGCCACCAAAAAAATTTAATTTGGCTCTCCCTTCCCTAACTCGATGGGAGTTTATCAGGCCAAAAGGAAGGAGAAGTGCACAATTATCCAGTGAATTGGTCTTCATCAGGAGAATCAATCTGGATAATTGAGGCTTTGTGATTCACTTCCACTTGAACTGTCCCAAGCTCATTCAATATAATATGCAATTATGCAACTCACTGCTTTAACTCCTAGTCAGGAATTCATTGCTAAATGTGCGGTAGGGGTGTGGGATTATATTAATATAAGATGATTATAGAAATCCTGAAAGTTAACTTCTTTGTGATCTTTTTTTTTTCTTTCCAAGCTTATGGTTTCACACTGTGTCTTGTCTGTCTCTATATTAAGGAAGAAACTCAAATGTTAATCAAGGACTTAAAATTGAATCAAACCATTCTCCCTACCAAGTATATCCAGCTTGATTTTATACTGCTTTGATGCATCTAATTAGTCATATTTCAAATATAGAAATGAAAAGATATTTTAATTCAATAGACATCACAGACCCTCAAAAACTGAGTTTTGAAATGATTTATTGACCTTGCATATATGTGGCTTTTACCATATTTACTTGGCATGTTCCTAAAAATTTCCCCGAAATAGCATTTTTCCTCAGGAAAGAAGCAAAGCAAAAGAGGAATAAAAGTCTACTCTATTCACTTGAATGAGTCAGAAGTCAACACTCCACAATAAAGACTACTTTATGTTATTTCTCACTGGAACAGAAGAAGTGTTCAGAAGATATCCCAAAGAGAATCCATCTCTGCAGGTTTCATGAAAACACAGTAAATTTCATTATTTCTTCAGGCTTCTTTCTATATATAAGTATTAAATATCTCAAAACTTGGGTTTGAACCATTTGATTATTAAGGTCAGAAAATGTTAGCTTTTATTATGATTGTTATTGAAATAAATTCTTTGAGGGTGTAATAAAAAACTTAAAAGAATTTTAATTAATAGAATCAATGACTTGCTTATAATTCATTTTCTTGTTAAAGTTCAATAAACACTGAACACATGATCTACATTAGGTCCACTCACAGGTGTTCTGGATATAAAAATGAGTACAATGTGGTCTCTATCCTCAAGGAATGAAAACACAAAACAATTAACACACACACACACACACACACACACACACACACACACACACCTTTTCACCACAATACAACATTGGTTTGTTTGCACAAGATGTAATCAGAAGACATATGAAAGGCAATAACCCAGTTTGAGGTAAGTATAGGGAGACATACAGAGTTTATGAAGCCTCCTTACAGTAGATAAAGTTTGAAGCTTGTCTTGAAGCGCAAGTCAATATTCTTCAACAAACATAAGTTCACAGTTGGTACTTGCATGCATTTGAAAGTGAGTGCCTTAAATTTTGCACTCTGGCCACCTTCCTTGCCTCACCCTACTACAGAGGCTCAGAAAGAAGAAAACACTTTACATCACCATGTCCTCTGCTTAAAATAGATTTCGTAGGAATTACAGAAACTGTCTAATTCTGAATGACTTGTATTGTTTTATGTGTGATATGTTAAACTCATAGAAAAATACAGCCACATAATGCTGTATTTCTTTTTATTGCATTCACAGTATTAAACAAATACACATGCCAGAGGTCCTATTCCCATCAGGTCTATGGAGATCCACTTATTTACCTGGTTTTTAGGAAACGGGACTTACATATGTTGTTTACTAGTCTCACAAATGGAATTTCCAAGTCTCAAAACTGATAATTCCTAGAGAGACCATATAATCGACCATGCAAACTACACTTCAGAGAATAAAAGAAAGTGCTGTTTATAATCATGCTACAAAAACACGCATAATCTAAGACTGTCACAGGCAAACCAGGACACACAGCCACCCTAATTATTCTCAGACTTCTCATAAACTTAAGAATTATGAGAAACTCAGCAGCATCTTCAAAAATAAAGGAAACTTCCTCCTCAAAATTACTACTCCAGGAGGCCTAGAACCAAGAGGACACTTCCTGTTGCCTTGTCCTCAAAGTCAAGGACTCATATTTAAATCTAAGGCCAAGGAACAAACAGCCATGAGAAGAGAAGAGAAGAGAAGAGAAGAGAAGAGAAGAGAAGAGAAGAGAAGAGAAGAGAAGAGAAGAGAAGAGAAGAGAAGAATTGAGCTGAGTTCAATTTGGCTCTCCCTCCCCTACCTTAATGGCAGTTTATCAAAGCCAAAGGGATGGAGAAGTGCACAATTATTGGTCTTTTTCTTTTGCTTTGGCCTCAAACAGCATGGAACCTCAGTAGTGTCTGTCCATGTACTGTTTTCCCAAATAAGAGTCATGACCACAAAACTGGAGGTATTGTGACTGTCCCTAGTAAACCACTCATATGAATCAACAGAAAGTCATCGGGAGGAATTAACCCCACAGGCACAGACATACCTGAGTAGGTCATATAAGACCATGTTGTGGACGGCTGTATTCACTCAAACTGTTAGAGAATACTGACTCTGAGCTACTCACTTCCTTCACAAAAATTCTTCTTTCACTTGTCACTCTGGGTAATTTTTTAAAAGACATTCAAGTTAAGAAGAAAGTCTTGTTGCTTATATAAGAAAGAAAACAAAGGTGGGGAAGAAAAGTCCAAAACAAAAAAAATGAATTATTTGAAATATCTCTTCCTTCTCTTCCTTCAGTATCTTGAGATATTTACAGGGCAAAGTCGGATCAAAGGTGAGTACAGTGTAAAGAACAGAAACAATTTAGAATGTACTTTTAAAGTACTTCTTGCTACTTGCCTCTTTTTTACCCATTGACTACCTCCTTGATAATTGTCTTTAGTCTTCAATCATTCCCTCGTGATTGTTAACAAGGCAACTCTAGCTGACACAGAGTTCTAGTATTGATTGAGTCATTTCTCCCTTTTTTTTCCCAGAAGAACATGGAAACAATGTACCCAAAGTTCCTTAGAAGTCACTAGGATTTCTCTACTGCCTCCCAAAAAACTGATATAGTTGGTTTTACCCTGTGGTTGAATTATTGCCCCACAGGACACCACATTTCACTATAATTATTCAGTATTAATTCAGAACCTGAGATTTTTCACATACTGGGGAAATAAGAATTAATTAGACATATTTTGTGTCATCAAAGAAGTTTAATAGAATCACTTCAGGGAATAAAATATCAAGATCAGGAGCTCCTATTTTCTGGACTTGCACTGCTACAAAGCAAGAAAATCCCATCACATAATGTGTTAGCTAGTTATGAAAATAAGAGTATAATAATTCTCAACAGTGCCCTAGGGAGACAATCCACCAAAGACCAAACTGTGGAAGCATAGTCACCATTTGCTGTGCCAAGTATCACTGGCTACCATCATTTTGCTGTGTGAAAATCATCTATGCTTAGGAGTTTTTAATGTGAATTGTCTCACTGCTACAATATCTATGCTACTTATAACAATAGTACCTCATTAGCTGATTACTTGGAAGGCGCCTAGTAAAAAATGTTTCCTCCTCCTCAAAATCTGTTATGGAAAGTAACCCCGGAACTCAAGTTTGCAAATTCAAATTCCCTTAATTAATATTTTCCCTTCATTTCTTTGTAGTTCATATTAATGTTATTTAAAAAAATAAGTGGTATGTTAGCACAGCTCAAAAATTAAAAGAATATAAAAACACAATAAGAAGACCCCCTACCACCTTGTCCCCTCACCCCATTCCCATTCCTTCAATTATGTACAGCAACAACTGCCATTGGCTTTACATTTATGTTTCCAGCACTGCTTATGTTTATACAAGTAATGCAAACATACATCCTTCATTATTCACTCTTTTTTTAGCTTAAATGGTAGCAGAAAATACAACTTTCTCTGCTTCAGAGGGTTTATTAATTAGTTCTACAATTATTTCCAAATTCATGAATTGCTTTCATCTTTCATCTATTCTCTCTTTGTAATTTTCCTCAGGTGACTTTGTTATCGCCTCCCTGACTTTTTGGGTTGAAGGCTGTGGCAGAGAGCATAAAATATTCACTAAATCCTGTCTCCTCTTCTTTATTTTTTAATAAATTAAAAATAATTTTGTTAATGTTTATTTATTTTTGAGACAGAGAGAGAGTGCAAGCAGGGAAGGAACAGAAAGAGAGGGAGACACAGAATCTGAAACAGGCTCCAAGCTCTGAGCTGTCAGCACAGAGCCTGACACGGGGCTTGAACTCATGAGCTGTGAGATCATGACCTGAGCCAAAGTTGGATGCTTAACTGACTGAGCCTCCCAGGCGCCCCTCCTGCCTCCTCTTCTTCCTGAGAGCCTAGGTCAGCTCTGCATACTTTCCAGGCCCCCTTGCAGATAGGTATGCCCAGTGATGCAATTTCAAGCCAACAGAATGTGAAAAAACATGACCTTCCTCTGGTTAGGCTTTTAAGAAGAGTTTGCACCTACTATTTAGTCCTTCTTTGTTTGTTGGTTGGTGGCAGGTGATAATGAAGCTTGAAGAGATGATAGAATCACAAAATTAAAGGAGACAGAGTGCCTGAATTACTGCCTTTAGGAGAGCCCTTGAAGGCCAAGAGTATGTAACTTGGTCTATTACACGAGTAAGAAATAAACTTCTTTGTTATTTAATTCATTTTACATTTTCTGTTCATGTTACTATAGACAGTATGTTTAGCTCTTCTGGTATTTAGAAAGTATAGTAGTTTTGATGGAATGGTTATCATTATAATTATTTATAATTTATGCATATATACCCATAGTGCTACATTTTTTATGTAGCATTTTCTATTACAGGAAATGAAGAAAATAGCATTTTCCTTTCTATCATGTAATTTTAGTACAATACGCTTTACTTCAGCTATTACATATGCTTTATTCTTCTCTTACCCCATTTCACAGAACAGAAGAAGCCCAGTTTTCACATATTAATGTGTCTAAAATTGAAATGCACCCTACAATCAAGGATAAGTTACAGCTATAATTGGCAGTGTATTTTTTTTCTTACTTAGTGGTTGATCTCAAAATAGAGCATTTTACAATTAAGAGCGCCTTAGATATGATTTGAACTATATGAGATTTCTGATATTCAATTGTTTGGGGATTATAAAATGATAATTCCATATAGTTCAATCTAATACATTTTCCAACTTTCAATAAAAGTTTGACTCTCGGTTATTACAAATGAAGCCGTTATCAAACACAGGTTCTCCACTTTCTTTGCCCTTCCTCTCTCAACGCTTTTAAGTGAAATCATTCTTCCTCTGTGATAACAAATGAGACTTAGATTCTATACCATCCTTCTCATCTCCACATTTACTATAATCTTTGTTCTAGAGCAAAACATATTCAGTGCTCACTTCCAATCTTTCTGCTGAAATTGCCCCAGATGACTGTTGACCAACCTGTGGTGTGTTTTCCTTTCTTCTTATTGTTCTTTTTATGATTTGCAGGAGAGGGGTGAAAATGCTGACTTCTGCAGCCACGTCTGCACTAGAAGTCAACTTTATTTATTTCAAAGCAGTACTCTATCTGCAGATGGGATGATCCAAATGTGAAAGAAAGCTTTATGATTTAGAAGTATTGAATTCGCTTGACCATAATAAATGTAGTTTGGAAGAGCAATTCACTTCTAATTAATTTTAAACTTTCATATGTTAAAAGACAATTCTGTATATATGCACATATAAAACTTGATGCAATATTTGGAAATAAAAACAGTTGATTATTTCCCTTGGACTTAGTTAGTGCTTAGGTAAGGAAACCCAAGATGCTGTTACTTTAAAAAGAGAGAGAATATAAAGAAGGCATGCGTATTTCCTCAAATGTTCAATAAGTCTCTAAATTTAAATGTCATTTTAGCTTGTGAAAAAGAGGGTACCTGCACACCTGCTTTTACTGATTTCTTTCTTTAATCCATCATTTAACACCTGAAACAATACACCTGTGGTTGATGTAAAAGACATTATCTGTACACTTGCTTTTTTAAATTGCTAATACTCAACTTGAAGTATTCTGAGAAAGAATATACTCACTTCCCTATTAAATATGGATCAATATCATGCAAGACTAAGAGCATATCAGTCAATGCAGAAATAAAACCCTTAAAAACTCTCTACAGCATTAATCTTTCCATCATTTAATACATTTCTCGGAAATGATCCATGAACAGTAATTTCAAAATAAAACACACAAATCTGAATGATCCTGATTTCAAAACTTAGTCTTATACAATTCTATATTCAAAGGATGATTTTGCCTAGCAGAATGTAGAAATACTGGCTCTTTTACTCACACCCATGGTCTAAACTATTAAAATGTTCCTTTTTGCTATGTTTTCATACTTTACTGCCATTACTTACGTATGTGATATTTCTACTGGTAATACATTGTAGATTCTAAGAGAAATTCCCAACACTCTCAAAAACAGATTAAAATAAATATACTGGTGTGTGGGCGTTCCTTCTCAGAAGCTAGTTTTTGTTGCTTTTGGCAGAATAATGCAGCTACTTGACCAAAGAATAGTTATCATTTCAAGAGAGCATACATCTTCAGGAAGAGTACATAAAGATTAGTGAGGAAAGAAGGCTCACCTGAACAGTGAGGAGGATTTGTAAAATTAATTCATGGACAATAAAAGTCACATTCAAACTGAATGCATATTCTATTTCTGCTTCTAGCCCAGAGATGGTTATGAAGTGGTTTGCATGATACCAATTCCCATTTTCTGGGTCCTGGAAGACATTCTAATTGATGATAGTAGTCTCTCTGTGTTCAAATGCAGCCTAAGGACCTTCTTCATTGCATGTAGCCACCTTCAAGCAATCAGATTTGAGTGCATTAAGAACATTCCCTAGCCCCATCTAGTATGGCCCTACCTCCATTTTTCTTAAACTAACCAAGTCACACCCTGCTATCTTTTGCAAGACATCCTATAGAATCACATAAGACTTATTTAGATCTAAGAACTTCAAAATAAATGATGAGCTTTGGATATACTAGCCCTTGAGCTCTGACTGAAGGGCACTGCTGCCTTAGAGTTTTGCCAAGAATTCAGATATGGTCTGGAACCTAAAAAGGGAGAAGATGAGAAAGTAAGCACCTCCATTTAAGTCACATCTATCAGTTTCATCCCTGGGCCTTCTCTGGATTACTATAGCCAGGGGCTATCCCTGCTGAGGTGGCTTTGTGACTAGAACACTTCTGGAGAGACTTGACATTCCAAGACCACAGAGCACTGTGGAAAGTGTGCACTGGTAATGAAGTGGAAAAAAAAAAATTTGTTCAGCATACTTGGATTCAACCTGTTCTGCTACTATGTGAGAGATTTTTGTAACATTTACTCAATTTTGAGAGTCAGAGAGAGACAGAGTAGGAGTGGAAGAGGGGCAGAAAGAATGGGACACACAGAATCTGAAGCAGGCTCCAAGCTCTGAGCTGTCAGTGCAGAACCAACATGAATCCACGAACCATGAAATCATGACCTGAGCCAAAGTCGGACACAACCAACTAAGCCACCCAGGCACCCCATATGTGTGAATTTTAATAACTTAAAACTTCTCTCACTTTGAGCATTTTCTCATCTATACATGGGTGATAAAATCTTCATCCTACTCTTTATGTAAGGATTAAATGAAATAATACAGGTCAAAATGTCCGGTGACAGCAAACCCTAAATACATCTTAGTTTTCTCTCATATTTTCATCTTGGTTCAAGAGTCAGGAGGAATCACAGCTTTCCATTATGTTTCCACCCAGGCACTTAAAATCTAGTTCTCTTCGAAAACTATGAACAAATGACATAAGAATGGCAAATGATAATATTTAGTTCCTATTAAGCATGTACAATATGCCGGGGGGGGTGGGGAACTCACATATTTCATGTTCACAATAACCCTAAAATTTGAGTAGAGCTATTATCTTCATTTTAAAGACAAAAATAATAAAGATACAGAAAAGAGAAAAAAAATGTTCCATGATCTTAGGACTTACAAGTGGCAAAGTCATCATTTAAATCCAGAAAATCTGTCTCTTCAACTTTAATATTCAGTTTCAATCCTACTTTTCAAAATAAAACTCTTTAATTTCATTGTGTCTACAAATGTCCTGACTTTATTTGAGAGAATAATGAATGATGAGAAAATCTGTAGTCTCTGTAAAGGAAAAGATTCCCCCCCTATGACTATTGCTGTTACTTACACCATTAGAATATAGCCAAGGCCAATAGAATGAGCCGCACCAGGATGTATCTACCAGAGAGTAGAGTCATTGTCATTTCTGCTTCCAGACCCAAGGCAGGTATTGCAGAAGGCCAACTAGTTTGAGCTGAACCTCAGAATTAATTTCGTTTTATATCTAGTGGCTAATAACATTTATTTGAAAATTAATAAAAAATACATAGTTCATTATAAAAATCTGTTCTATATTTGGGTCAAAGATTGACAAACCTCATCTGTACAAAAAATAAACTCTGTCAAAGTTCAGTGGCTTGTAGATTGTGTGTTTCTGCTTTGTTTCCAATTACACCTAGCAAAAGACAAAGACAAAACTTTCCCTGTCTAAGAGTCACTGAAAATAAAATATCACAATCACATGAGACTTTTTCTTTCCTACTTTCTCTACAATAACTAACAAGAGTATGGTCCTCACAAAGCCCAAACAGTTGGATCCTCTCTGTGTTTTATTCTTAGTGAAAAGAAAAGAAATGTAAAAATAAGTTCTATGAATGTTTTAAGACTTCTTCCATAAATCTGGAAAGGGATTTTTATGGAATTCTACCCATGCTTCTCTATTTTCAATACCTCAAATGATAGTGAGAATCTTTCATAATCCTGTTTTTCCATTTCTTGAAATAAAGGGCTTGAACTTTGTTTGCTTGTTTATGGATTTTGTTTTAAAACTAGTTACAGCCTGCTTACAGTACAGGACTGGAAAAGGAAAAAAAAACAGACAAGTTTCTCTGTTACGATACAAATAATACGACACAGCTGAGTTTACCAGGAATAGGTTCTACTATGTTTAATACTCTGAATGTAAATTTGAGCCTTTCAATAACTACATATTGTCACTCCTATTTCATGCAGTATTTGTACCCCACCCAGCCTCTCCAACATGAAAGATCTCATGGTCTACTGTACATGAACTTATTGTTCATTTGTTTTTCATTTTTCTTGAAAGGCAAAAATTGTTGAACATCACAGTGCATTCAGATGTTGAGACACCTGTTATATTCTGATGTTTTGACATGAACAATCTGTAGAAACCTATTTTTTTTCATTGCACAGGGAATAAATCAGCCCTTTCAGAAAATCATTGTTCTAGTTGTTCTAACCCCTTCATAGCCGACTCACTTTACACAGTAGTTAATTCCTCTTAATAATTCTACTCAGGCTTTCACTGCTGCTTTTGATATTGCCACTGCTGCTGCTCCAACACTATAAATATAATCAATAGCTGAATGGACCAAAAATTAAATCTTTTAATGGATTTCTGGTTGAGTTCATTTAGGTTACTAGGTTTCCACTCCTGCTGGCAGCCAGCATGATTTTATATCTCTTATTGTCATAACAATATACATTTCCACTTGGCTGCTATCCTATGTCAAGTCATGTCATACCAGGAGCCAGTTCAACTGTTTTCTAGAGCTATGCAAAGAAGTTTGATATTAGCTATGGTCAAAGATACCCAAAATAAATGCTGGTGAAGAGCAGATTGTCTTCTTCCTCCAGACAGAGATATTCTCAGAAACCATCCTTAACCTACAGGCATACACGTTGTCTTCTTCAATGTAACTCTTACAGGAAGGATATATATGTATAAAGCGGAGGGACTATACAGACTTGCAGCCTCAATTGAGTACTGCAGAACCCTTATGTTATATAGCAGATGTCTGCTCAGATACTCAGTCTACAAGACTAGCCAGAATAGAAATATGTCAGATAATATTACTAGTCACATATATAAGCAAATTCAAACTGAAGTTCATAACTACTTTTTATTTGGTCATTAAATTGTATGTTTTCAAAGGCAACTTCATGCTCATGAAATGGCAATTTCATTCCCTTATTCCTCAGACTGTTCTTTGTAAGTAATTTGACCCAAAAAGAAAGGAGTCAATTAAATGGCAACTTTTAACCTCTACAGTTGATCTCTGACCTATCTGCTAAGATATCTCACAAAGGTTCCACTGTCATCTTGTGAAAACCTTCTTTCATAAAGCCTAGAGGAAATAAAGTAGGCATGCGTGTGTGCCCCTGTTGAACCCTGGCTGCCTAACAGACAATGCACAGCCTTGAACCCTGCCTCACGACCCCCCACTAAATGTTCCTGTCAGCACCTGATTTGACCTGCAGACTTTGCCTCTGACAACAGGATGACCAACAGGCTCTTCCTGTCATACTGTCCAGAGATTAAGACCCTTCCAGTTTCCCAGATACAGGTGAAAAAGATAAGAAGGACTCAAAATAGCCCATCAGAAAGGAAAGCCTTTCTCATTAAATAAATCAGTGGTTCTCAACTAGAGGTATTTTTGCCCCTTCCCCCAAACTACTCCCTCTCATGAGGACATTTGGCAATATCTGGAGACATTTCTGGTTGTCATTACTAGGGTAGGGGTGTCACCGGCATCGAATGGCATATGAGTTAGTGATGCTGCTAAACATCTTCCAATTCACAGGGCAGCACACAATAAAGAATTATCCAGCCAATATGTCAATAGTGTCATGAATGAGAAATGCTTGCAATAATTTTTACCTAGTACATGAAATCATTCGTGCCAGGCACTGGACAGTGTAGGATTAACCTTAAGCAAAACTGTGAAGCTGCCCCATGTCAATTTTTTTTCTTTAGCAGCTGCAGGGTCATGTGATAAAGTAATTCCATAGATACCTAATGACCAGTGTTCTGAACTTCTTCAATAATAACCCAAGAAATAGCACATTTTATCCTATGGCTCATTTTCTTAGGACTCATTTTTCTAGTTCTGGAAACAGCTAGAAAATTTAATCTTGTAAGTACATTTATATCAATGCATTAAACTGTATTTATAAGATTGTAAAATTTTGATGGAGAAATGCTAAAGACAAGGGATTATAGATATATATGCAGATGTTTAATACTCAGTTTAATGCACACACATACATACACACATGCACACACACACATCTTTCTACACAAATAATCCATGCTTACCATAATCCTTTAAAGGGTGTCAAATTTTGATTATAGGGGAAAAAAAGATATCTCTCTTTCTAATGGCTTTAGTAAAATATACTCCCAAAGTTGCTATTTCTTAATTTCTTCATGGAAGGAAATTCCAACACTCTGCTTAGGCCTCTTAGCCTACTAATCAATCTTGATTAATTATCAGTGACCAAGAGGGCTGTTATATTTTCTCTCGAGTGAAAATATATTTAATTCCCTGATTTCAGACAGAATCTACTTGAACAAAGGAAAATAAAGACCACTCTCTTAATATATATCCTGCAGGGCCTTCCTTGACAATCTCTTCCACACTTAGCCTTAAGTTCCATCTGAATTCCTCTAACTTCCTAATGTAAACCCTCTGGCCAGGCCATTTCCCTGATCTCCAAAACAATCAACATAATGTCAACTCAACCTCACCAGGAAGATGTCTCAAATCAGCTCAGACTCAACCAATCCAAAGCTGAATGCATGCTCTCTGCACTCTATCCCTGTCTATCCAAAAGGAAAAAAAGATATTGTCCACTTGACATGTCTTACAGTTGCACCCATCTCAATAAATTAATTACCCATTTATTTAGTTGTATAAACCAAAAACCTAGAAACCAGTCCTAGGGACTTCCCTCTTCCTCTCCCCATATATCAAATCTTTGTCATCAAACTATAAATTCTCCTCTCAAGATTCCATCTCTTTCATATCCCACAACTGCTCACTGTCTCACTTGTCACTACCCAAAGGCAAGCACCATCCTCTCTTGACTATGTTGGTCTTCCCAGTCCACTCTAGCTTCCCAATGCTCTCGGAGAAAGGCCACAGTCTTGTCCACCACTCCAACCTTGCCAGGTGCCACACTTCCTTGCTTTATGTGCACCAAAAAGTCAGTCTCAAACTGACCGTGGTTTTCTCTGCCATATGGACATTGCACCTGACGCTGCTTCTCCTGATGCTTGCTCTTCTCTTCTACTTATCCATTTAACTAGTGATTCCATGATTCAGACTTCAACTAAAATGTCCTTTTCTTATACAAGCTTCCATGACTCTTGCCCATCATTCTCCACTAATATCCACAAATTAGTTTAGGTTACCAATAACATATTCTTAAAGCAACTTCCACTTTTTTCATATCATTTTATTGCAAAAGATAAATCATTATTTGTTTGAAGTCTGGTTTCTCACACTAGACCCCAAACTCAGCATTCTTTCCTTTGTTCCACTTGCATACTATATATCAATAGCTATTTGTTGAAAAATACAAATGTATTTAATGCAGGTATACCACTCACAAAGTTAAATATTTTGTGAAAAAAATATGAATGAAAGCTCAAAAAACCCATTGGTTTTCTCTCTGAAGATTCCATTTTAATTTTCATGTTACATAGTCATATGACATCATTTATTCATAGGATATGATAACTCGGGTTCATAAATCAGAAAACATACACTGGGATGCTAAAAACAACTGTATAATTGTATTAAAAATGTTTGTGTAATGTGCATGTTCCTGTAAATAGAGTTAAAAGTTTCATCAGATTGTCACCTTGATATAAGAAAGATTAAAAATGTTAGTAGTGTTAACATTTTAACATTTACTGTTGCCAGAGTACTGAATGTGGCTGATGATGTTAATGACAGATACTGTCTCTTTAAAATGTGTAACTGACATCGTTTGAAATATATAAACACTTGTGTTATAAACAAGGGGACCACAGATCAGTGGAATAAGATGGTCTCTTCAGTAAATGGTGTAAACAAAATATTATGTATATTGTATATATACATGTATCATAAAAAGTCAAAAGTAAATCTTAACCATACCTAAAAATCAATTCCAGGTAACTTATAAATCTAAATCTAAAAGATAGAAAAATTCTAAACATAGAAGAATATCTTCACAACTTTGAGGGAGTCAGAAGTTTTTAAATAGAACATAAAAAGTATTAAACAAAAATGGAAAGACTGATAAATCAGACTACAGTGAGAGTAAGAACTTCTTTTAACTAAAAGAGCATATAGTCAAAAACCAAACTAGACAGTGAGAAATATGTATAATACACTTAGCTCACAAAGGATTTATATGCAGAACATACAAAGAACTTCTAAAACGTCCACAAGAAAAAGACAGAAATCCCCATTAGAAATGAACAAAAGACTTGAGGAAGCACTTCACAAAAGACCATATCCAAATGGTCAATGAATACATGCAAAGGCACTCAAACTCATTAGTCACCAGGGAAATGTTCATTAAAATCACACTTATATTTAACAACCACACACACACACACACACACACACATCTGAAAAAAACACAAATACATGGAGGTTAAATAACATGCTACTAAACAATGAATGGGTCAGCAAGGAAATAAAAGCAAAAAATAAAAAGTAAATGGGAGGAGAGAAGATGATGGCAGAGTAGGAGAGCCTTAGGCTCACCTCACCCCTTGAATACAACTAGATAACTATCAAATCATCCCATATACCCCATAAATCAACCTGAAGACTGACAGAACAAACTCTACAACTAAAAGTTGAGAAGAGGCCACATCAAAGAAGATAGTAAGTATGGGGATGTGGTTTGGGAGAGAAACGGATCATGGATGCTGCAGTGGGGAGGGAGCCCTGGTTGCAGAGAAGGCAGAAAGGCAAACTAGTACACAGGGAAGCCCACACAGGAAAGACAAATCCTCACAGCAAATTGGCTTGGAAAGCAAAGGGGGCGAATTTCATGAGCTCTTGCAACCAGCAGGACTTAAAGCCTAGAGTTCTAACGGTGAGCAGATTTGGCTTGGAGAGAGCCCAGAGGCACTGGAGCTGCTCTTGGAGAGAAGGCAGGCAAACAGCCCATGGACATACAATGTGGAAACAATGATCTCTACAGCACCTGGGGCACACAGTGGGAATGTTACTTGCTCTTCTTGAGCATGTCCCAGAGAGGCGGCATTCAGGGAGATGCCCCTCCAGGAATAAAGAAACTAGCCAGCACCATTTCCCTCCCCTGTCCTCACCATAAGCAAAGGGCCACCTGAAGGAACAAACACAGTACTAACACTCACTACATACTTGCTTATACCAAGCATCCCCACCCCATGCTCTGGTGAAACTTCCCTTCCCCAGTCACACTTGCCTCAGTCCCAGTGCAGTGGGTCCTATCCCTCAGAAGACTGGCCCAAACCCCTGCCAGTACTATGTCTCCCAACCCAGGAGAGTAATTCTTCATAAAGCCATTATGCTCAAGAACAGAAGAAGCTACCTTTCTTAACAAAGAGAAGTAGGCACAGAGACATAGACAAAATGAGAAGACAGAGTAATTTGTCCCAAATGAAAGAAATGAACAAGGCCATGGCAAGAGATCTAAGTAAAACAGATATAAGTAACATGCCTGATAGAGAATTTAAAGTAATGATTATAAAGATACTCAATGGACTTGAGAAAAGAGTGGCACACATGAGTGAGACCCTTAACACACAGCAGAGATAAAAGGCACAATAAATGAAATGAGAAACATGCTTGATGGAATGAATGGCAGGCTGGGAGAAGAGAGGAACAGATTTATGATCTAGAAAACAGAGAAATGGAAAGTAATCAAGGTGAACAAAAGAGAGAAAAAAGAATTATGCAAAATGAGAGAACACTTAGGGAACTCACTGAGTATTTCAAATGCAATAACATTCACATTATAGGAGTCCCAGAAGAGAGAGAAAAGGAGGAAGAAAATTCACTTGAAGAAATAACAGCTGAAAACTTCCCTAATTGGAGAAAGGGAACAGATATCCAGATCCAGGAGGCAAGGGAATCCTCAACAAAATCAACAAAAGCAGATCCACACCAAGACATATTATAATTAAATTGCAAAACATATTGATAATGAAAAAAAATTTTAAAGTAGAAAGACAAAATAAGACAGTTACATACAAGGGAAACCCCTTAAGGCTCTTAGGGGATTTTTCAACAGAAACTTTCCAAGCCAGAAAGGAGTGGCAAGATATATTCAGAGTACTGAATGGGAAAAATCTGCAGCCAACAATACTCTATCCAGAAAGGCTATCATTCAGAATAGAAGCAGAACTAAAGAGTTTCCTGGACAAACAAAAACTAAAGGAGTCCATGACCACTAAGCCAGCCCTGCAGGAAATATTAAAAAGAACTCATGGGGTGCCTGGATGGTTTAGTCGGTTGACCATCTGACTCTTGATTTCAGCTCAGGCCATGATCTTACAGTTCATGGGATCTAGCCCCATATCAGCATCTGCACTGACAGGGCGGAGCCTACTTAGAAGTCTTTCTCTCCCTCCCTCCCTCCCTCCTTCCCTCCCTCCCTCCATCTCTCTCTCTCTCTCTCTCTCTCTCTCTCCCTCCCTCCCTCCCTCCCTCCTTCCGTCCCTCCCCAGCTCATGCTAGCTCTCTCTCTCTCAAAAATAAATACATAAACTTTAAAAATAAATAAATAAAGAGGACTCTTTAAGTGGAAAGGAAAGACCAAAAGTGACAGTATGAAGGTAGGCAACACAAAAGTAGTAAAAATAAATATTTTTGTAAAATCAGCCAAGGAACTCACAAATAAAAGGATTTAAAATATGACACCTTTTAGTTAAAATGTGGGGAAGCAAAGAGTAAAAAATGGGTTGAAACTTAAATGACCATCAACTTAATATAGATCGCCATATGCATAAGATGTTGTATAGAAAACTAATGATAACCATATATCCCACTATAAATATGCAAAGAATAAAGAGAAGGAAATCCAAATATATCACTAAAGACAAACAGAAAACCATGAAATAAAGACAAGAAAACGTCAGAGAAAATCTTCAGAAACAACCATAAAACAAGTAAAAACTGGCAATAAGTACATAACCATCAATAATTACTTTGAATATAAATGGAAAAACAATCCAATAGAAAGACATAGGGTGGCAGAATGGATTAAAAAAAAACAAGACTCATCTATATGCTGCCTACAAGAGAGTCATTTTAGACCTAAAGATACCTGAGAATTAAAATTGAGGGGATGGAGAAACATCTATCATGCAAATGGATGTCAAAAGAAAGCCAGAGTAGCAATACTTACATCAGACAACTAGACTTTAAAACAAAGATTGTAACAAGAGACAAAGAATGCCACTATATAATAACAAAGGGGACATTCCAATAAGAATATATAACAATTGTAAATATGTATGCACCCAATATGTGAACATCCAAATACATAAAACAGATAATAACAAACATAAAGGAACTAATTGACAATAATACAATAACAGTAGGAGACTTTAACACCCCACTCACACCAGTGAACAGATCATTTATACAGAAAATCAATAAGGAAACAATGGCTTTGAATGACACACTGGACCATATGGACTTAACAGATATATTCAAAACATTCCATCCTAAAGGAGCAGAACATACATTCTTTTCAAGTGCACATGGAACATTCTCCAGAATAGATCACATATTAGGCCACCAAATTCAAGATCAAAGTCATACTGTGCACCTTTTCTGACCACAGTGCTATGAAACTACAAGTCAACCACAAGAAAAAATCTGGACAGACAACAAATACATGGAGGTTAAATAATATGCATGCCACTAAAGAATGAATGGGTCAACCAGGAAATAAAAGAAGAAATTAAAAAGTACATGAAAACAAATGAAAATGAAAACACAATGGTTCAAAATCTGTCAGGTACAGCAAAAGCAGTTCTAAGAGAGAGGTTTATAGCAAATATAGGCCTACCTCAAGAGGCAAGAAAAATCTCAAATAAACAACCTAAACTTACACCTAGAGGAGCTAAAAAAAAAGAACACATAAAACCTAAAGCCAGCAGAGAGAAAGAAATAATAAAGATTAGAGTAAAAATAAATGATATAGGGAAAAAAAGCAATGGGTAGATCAATGAAACCTGGAGCCAATTCTTTGAAAAAACTCAATAAAACTGATAAATCTCCAGGCATACTTATTAAGAAAAAAAAGATAAAGGACTCAAATAAGTAAATTTACAAATGAAAGAGAAGAAATAACAAGCAGCACCACAGAAATACAAACAATTATAAGAGAATATTATGAAAAACTGTATGCCAACAAAATGGAGAACCGAGAAGAAATGGATAATTTCCGAGACACACAAAACCTACCAAAACTGAAACAGGAAGAAACAGAAAATTTGAATAGACTGATTACTAGCTAAGAAATTGAAACAGTAATCAAAAAACTCCCGACGAACAAAAGTCCAGGTCCAGATGGCTTCACAAGTGAATTCCACCAAACATTTAAAGAAGAGTTAATACTTATTTTTATCTAACTATTCCAAAATATAGAAAAGGATGGAAATCTTCCAAATGTATTCTATGAAGCCAGCATTACCCTGATACCAAAACCAGATAAAGACACCACAAAAAAAAAGAGTACAGGCCAATACCTCTGATGAACATAGATGCAAAATCGTCAACAAAATCCTAGCAAACTGAATCTAACAATACATTAAAAAAAAAAATCACTCACCGTGATCAAGAGGGATTTATCCCTGGATTGCAAGTATGGTTCAATATTCGCAAATTAATTGATGTGATACATACATCATATCAATAAGAAAGAATAAGAACCATATGATCACTTAAATGCAGAAAAAAATTTGAGAAAGTACATCCATTCATGATAAAAACCCTCAAAAAAGTAGGTTTAGAGGGAACCTCTATACCTACTCAATATAATAAAGACCATATGTGAAAAACACATAGCTAACTTCATCCTTAATGGGGAAAAATTGAGAGCTTTTACCCTAATGTCAGGAAAAAGATAGGGATGTCTACTCTCACCACTTTTATTGAACATAGTACCAGAAGTCCTAGCCAGTATCAAACAACAAAAAGAACTAAAAGGCACTCAAATTGGCAAGGAAGTAGTCAAACTTTCACTATTTGTAGATGACATGATATTATACATAGACAACCCAAAAGATTCCACCAAAAACCTGATAGAACTGATACATGAATTCAGTAAAGTCACAGGATACAAAATCAATGTACCGAAATCTGTTGCATTTCTATATACCAATAATGAAAGAGAAAGAGAAATTAGGGAATCAATCCCATTTACAATTGACCAAAAACAATAAGATACCTAGGAATAAACCTAACCAAAGAGGTAAATGACCTGTACTTTGAAAACTATAAAACACTGTTGAAAGAAATTGAAGATGACACAAAGAAATGGAAAGACATTCCTTGCTCATGGATTGGAAAAATAAATATTGTTTAAATGTTTATATTACCCAAAGAAATCTACACATTTAATGCAATCCCTATCAAAATACAACCAGCATTTTTCATAGAGCTAGAACAAACAATCTTAAAATTTGTATGGGACCATAAAAGACCCCAAATAGCCAAACCAACCTTGAAAAAGAAAAGCAAAGCTGGAAGCATCACAATTGTGGACTTCAATTTATATTACAAAGCTATAGCAATCAAAAGAGTATGATACTGGCACAAAAGTAGATACATAGATCAATAGAACAGAAAATAGAACTCAGAAATAAATCCATGATTATATAGCTAATTAATCTTTGACAAGGCGGAAAACAATATCCAATGAGAAGAAGACAGTTTCTTCTTCAACAAATGGTGTTGGGAAAACTGGACAGCAACCTATAAAAGAATGAAACTGGACCACTCCCTTATACCACACACACAAATAAGTTCTAAATGGATCAAGGGCCTAAATGTGAGACCTGAAACCATAAAAATCCTAGAAGACAGGCAATAACTTCTTTGACATTGGCCATGGCAACTTCTTTCTAGATATGATTCCTGAGGCAAAGGAAACAAAAGCAAAAATAAATGATTGGGACTACATCAAAATAAAACACTTCTTCACAGTGAAGGCAACAATTAAGAAAACTAAAAGGCAACTTACAAAACGAGAGAAGATATTTGAAAATGGCATACCCAATAACGAGTTAGTATCCAAAATATATAAGAAACTTATAAACTCAATACCTCAAAAACAAATAACCCAATTAAAGAATAGAAAGAACAGGGGCGTCTGGGTGGCTCAGCCGGTTAAGCATCTGACTTTAGCTCAAGTCATGATCTCATGGGTCAGGCCCTACATTGGGCTCTGTACTGACAGCTCAGAGCCTGGAGCCTACTTCAGATTCTGTGTCTCCCTACCCCTCCCTTGCTCGTGTTCTGTCCCTCTATCTCTGTCAAAAATAAATAAACATTAAAAATTTTTTTTTAAAAAAGTGGAAAGAACACACAGATACATATTTCTCCAAAGAAGACATACAGATGGCCAAAAGACACATGAAAAGATGCTCAACGTCACTAATCATCAGGGAAACGCAAATCAAAACTACAATGGAATATTGCCTCACACCTGTCAAAATGGCTAAAATAACGCAAGAAACAACAGGTGTTGGCAAGGATGTGGAGAAAGGAAAATATTTTTGCACTGTTGGTTGGAATGCAAACTGGTGCAGCCACTCTGGAAAACAGTTTGAAGGTTCCTCAAAAAGTTAAAAATAGAACTACATTAAGATCCAGTAATCACACTACTGGGTATTTACCCAAAGAATACCAAAACACTAATTCAAAAGGATATAGGCACCCCTATGTTTACAGCAGCATTATTTGTAATAGTTAAGATATGGAAGCAGCCCAAGTGTTCATCAATTGATGATGGACAAAGAAGATGTGGTCATATATACAATTGAATATTATTTAGCCATTAAAAAGAATGAAATCTTGCCATGTGCAACAACATGGATGGAGCTAGAGGAATATATTGCTAAGTAAAATAAGACGAAGACAAATACCATATTATTTCATTCATGTGGAATTTTAGGAACAAAATACATGAGAAAGGGAGAAAGAGAGAGAAGGAGAGAAACCAAGAAACAGACTCCTAAGTATACAGAACAAACTGAGGAGAGGTGGGTCAGGAGATGAGTTAAACAGGTGATGGGAATTAAATAGTGGACTTGTGACGAGCACCAGGTGATGTATGGAAGTGTTGAATCACTATAATGTACATCTGAAACTAATATAACATTGTAAGTTAACTCACTGGAATTAAAAAATAATAATAAATGAAATAAAATAATCACAATGACATTTCAGTACACATCCACTTAAATGGATAAAATTAAAAACACTGACAATACTGAGTATTGGTGAAGAACTCCCAACTTAAATACCAATTTACACTTCAACATTGCTGATAGAAGTTCAAGTTACTATGGCTTTGAAATCTCTTTGGTAATGTCTTCTAAAGTTGTATCCTATGAGACAACATTTCCATTCCTGGCATATACCCAGAAGAGTACCTATGTCCCCTAAAAAACACGACGTGGATGCTTGTGGCATCACTTTCCTAGTAGCCAAAAATTGAAAGAAATTTCCTATCAACAGTAAAATAGGTAAATTACAGTATTTCTATAACATCTCTGAAATAATCTCTAATGTAAAAATATCTATAAAATGGAAACATATACATCAATTTAAAAGAAATAACTACTGCTACATTCAACAATGTGAATTAATCTCATGAAGGAAATATTGAGTAAAAGAGGCCAAACACAAAAGGCACATAGTATATGATTCCACTTACATAAAATTCAATGCTTGCAATGCTTGTAATAATCTACTAATTAATCTGGATGATGGTTTCATGGATATATTTATTCACTGTGTGAAACTATACCAAGAGATACATTTAATATTTGTGAATTTTTCTCTATGTATGTTATATTTACATGAATAAATTTATTTTTTTTTAAAACGGAGCATACTTAAGTGAAGATATCTGTACTAATGGAATAAATATATGGTATGGTCTTATAAGAGGTTGCCTATCATTTTTTATTTGAATTATAAAAAATGGCACTCAATTTATCAACCACCACAGAAAGTAAACAAATCAGAAAACTCTTCTCTTGTCCTAGATACATAGATCTAAAACCAGAGCATCTGTTTTAAAAAAATAAACAGGAAAATCTTCATGAAATGGACTTTCTTCACTTGATTTATTTCAGTTGCTGATTTATTTTAAGTCAGTAGGTTTAAAAAATTGTTTACTTACATTTTTTTTCAATCTAAGAGAGAATAATTATCTCCAACAGAAGCTGAGAATTAATTAATAAAAATATACACTCATATATAGGAAGATAATAAAGCTAAATATAAGTTATATGTTTATGTAGAAGTATGTTGACTAACTTCCTTATTGTATTGATATGAATACTAAGATATATCCATTGTAACTAGGTAGAAATTAATAGGGTTCTTGAGGGTCTCCAAAACTGCGTTACTTAGAAAACTTTCCTCTCTTTTCTCATCTCCGCACTCGTATTGCATCTATCACCAAGAGAAGGTGATAAATATATATGAGTAGCTACCATTATGGCTGGGAAGTGGGAATGAATTCTCAGCTGCTAGAATTTCATTCATTGATCCATTCAGAAAAATGCTTACTAAACAGCTACTATGTGTCAGGCACTGAGTTAGCTGCATGATCTTGGTCTTCTAAGAGCTTGAAATCTACCAACCAAAAAGAACGAAGAGAGAAGACAGAGTCAGAGAAGAGAGCAACCAAGTAAATAAAATAAATACACAGTATAAGTTCTATATTGGACATGAATGAAAAAATGAAACATAGAAATTTTTTAAAAAAGGACTAGTTTCAAGATGCTCAACGTCGCTCCTCATCAGGGAAATACAAATCAAAACCACACTCAGATATCACCTCACGCCAGTCAGAGAGGCCAAAATGAACAAATCAGGAGACTATAGATGCTGGAGAGGATGTGGAGAAACGGGAACCCTCTTGCACTGTTGGTGGGAATGCAAATTGGTGCAGCCACTCTGGAAAACAGTGTGGAGGTTCCTCAGAAAATTAAAAATAGACCTACCCTATGACCCAGCAATAGCACTGCTAGGAATTTACCCAAGGGATACAGGAGTACTGATGCATAGGGGCACTTGTACCCCAATGTTTATAGCAGCATAGCCAAATTATGGAAAGAGCCTAAATGTCTATCAACTGATGAATGGATAAAGAAATTGTGGTTTATATACACAATGGAGTACTATGTGGCAATGAGAAAGAACGAAATATGGCCCTTTGTAGCAACGTGGATGGAACTGGAGAGTGTTATGCTAAGTGAAATAAGCCATACAGAGAAAGACAGATACCATGTGGTTTCACTCTTATGTGGATCCTGAGAAACTTAACAGAAACCCATGGGGGAGGGGAAGGAAAAAAAAAAAAGAAAAAAAAAGAGGTTAGAGTGGGAGAGAGCCAAAGCATAAGAGACTCTTAAAAACTGAGAACAAACTGAGGGTTGATGGAGGGTGGGAGGGAGGAAAGGGTGGGTGATGGGTATTGAGAAGGGTACCTTTTGGGATGAGCACTGGGTGTTGTATGGAAACCAATTTGACAATAAATTTCATATATTGAAAAAAAAAGGACTAGTTTCAGCTGAGATTTTCAAAGCCTCTTTGAGGCAGATGATGTTTAAAGAGGAGAGCTTAAGAGTAAGAAAAGGTGGAAGTGACTGCTGGGCCAACACTACAGTACCTGATACTAATAGCTAGCTCTTACAGAACAGAATGCTCAGGATTTGCTGGGCGCTCTTCTAAATATTTTGCATCTAATTTTCAGAACAACTCTGTGACATGGAAACTATTATTTTCCTAATATTTCATATTGGATGAAGAAAATGAATGTAATCAGAGAACTTCAGTGATTTGCCCAGAACCACCTAGCTGGCAAGTGATATGGTCAAAAGGCAAATATTGGCTGCAGAATACAGGCATTTAAGCATCATACTACATTCCTTCTATGGCAAGAAGACCATGATATAGGAAAGAAGTTGATGTGTCTTAAATTCTGATGAGCTGTATAGGAGGAATAGAGTCAGAACCTAAAATTAGATAAATAAACTGAGACCACATTTTGGATAGTTTCATATACTGGGAAACAAATTTGTACTTTCTGTAAGTATACTGGGAAATCATTGGGAGATTTTCTTTATTTTTTTTTAATTTAATTCTAGTGTAGTTAACATACAGTGTTATATTAGTTTCAGGTATACAATATAGTGATTCAACAGTTCCATACGTTAATCTGTGCTCATCAAGATAAATGTACCCTTAATCCCCTTCATCTATTTATTTCACCCATCCCCTCACCCACCTCATTGGAGGATTTTAAATGATGTGATATAGCTTTATAATTTAAGCTTTAAAAATGCTCGGGCACCTGGATGGCTCAGTTGGTTAAGCATCCAACTTGATCTCGGCTCAGGTTGTGATCTCATAGTTCATGAGTTCGAGCCCTGCATCAAGCTCTGCACTGACAGCATGGAGCCTGCTTGGAATTCATTCATTCTCTCTCTCTCTCTCTCTCTCTCTCTCTCTCTCTCTCTCTCTCTCTCAAAATAAATAAATAAACTTCATTCTTTTAAAATCTCATTCTTCATGCTTCTGTATGAAGAACAGATTTAAAGGAGGAAAAAGTAGGAAAAGAGGCTAAGTGGGGGAAATAGCTATAATCCAGAAGACAGATGAGGGTTGCCCCAAAAGGGTGGAAACAAATGAAAAGAAATGAAAGTGGATGAATTCAAGGTATATTTTGAAAGTAGAACTCACCAGATTTGCTGACAAATTGAAAGATAGGAAGAAAGAAGAGTTCATAATGGCTTGTAGAAATCTAGTTTGAAGAAGAAGGTAAATAGTTTCCATTCACTGGAATAGATGGATAAGGACTACCAGTCCACTGTTGACTGACAAAAATCAAGGCCTCTTTTGCAATCTTTGTTACTTTGAAAGTCTGTAAGACATATAAATTTTACTAACATTTATTTATTACTGAGAAAGAGAGAGAGAGACAGAGCATGAGCAGGAGACGGGGAGAGACAGGGGAGACACAGAATCCGAAACAGACTCCAGGCTCCAGGCTCCAAGCTGTCAGCACAGAGCCCAACATGGGGCTCAAACTCACAAACTGTGAGATCATGACCTGAGCTGAAGTGGGTCACTCAACTGACTGAGCCACGCAGACGCTCCTTGTCTGTAAGACATCTAAAAAGAGATGTCAAATAGGCAACTACATATACAAGTCCATAGCTCAAGGGGGAGCTCTGGGCTAGAGAGACAAAGAGAGAATTTATTGGTCTATGTGAGGAAGGTAAAGGCACAGAAATTTCTGCAGTTTTCTGAAGAGAGAGAAGAGAAAGAAGAAAGGCCCATATGGACCACAGGAATATTTTGATGTGGATTAAGAAGGAAGGACCAAAGAGAAGACTGAGAAAGTATACCACAGGTAGCAAGAAAACGAGGAGGGGGTCAGGAAAAGAGCATATTTAAGCAAGGAGCAAGTGACCAATTGTGTCAGTATTGTGTCAGTTTGAGTAAGATGAGGAGAAATAAGAGTCTACTGGATTGGGCCACATTTTGTGGAATGTTATGGTCAGAAGCAGATTAGAGAGGGTTGGAGAATGAATGGGGGCCAAGGAAGTAGGGACAATAAGTTTAGACAACCATTCTAGCTGAGAACAATTGTCACTGTCTCTGGTGTAGATTTTTCCACAGCGTACAAGCTCTAGAAACCATTTTTAAAAGAAACAAATGTTTAAAGTTGTTTCACACTAGAAGAATGGAAAGAATTGGCCGAACAGCAAACCACACCAATCTGGTTTCTACACAGTAAGGATTGAATGAGAAAAATCATTTAAAATAAATTACCAAAAATCAAGAAAAATATGTTGTTCTTTTGATCATCTTGACTGGTATGGTATCTGATATAGAACAAAACAGGACATATCAATCAAGCCTAGTAATGGCATATGTAGACATTTAATCATCCTACCACTGTTTATTACCTACTGTGTTCTGGGGATTGGAGTGGACATTTGGATCCAAAGACACAGAGGTGAAGAAAAAGCAGATCTTGTTCACAAGGAGCTAACAGTATGGAGGGGGAAAGAAAAAAAAAATCATCCATTATAGGAAATTTAATTTCATATCAGAATCATAATATAAAATTGGATGCAGCAAATGGCAAGCTAAAAAGTGTGTTATGTCATGCCTTTAATTTGATATTTGGGCCCATCCCTTGAGATTTTCAAAGCAGTTGTCAGTCATCTGAAGTAGGACCATTTCTACGGCTATTTTGAACAATGAGGTAAATTATGCTAACAGTGTGCCCACTGTATTCTAAATAATTACAGTCTTTTGGACAGAGGTATTGCTCTATACATAATTATGGGATTTTAGAACATGCATTTTCTTGATAGCTAAAAATACATGCACACAAATCTGCATCTCTGCGTACCCTTATTTACTTAAACCTCTAGAAGAAAGATTAAAGCACATCAGTAAATGGAAAATTTTTAATTCTATTAAATAGAATAGAATATTGTATTGCATAGAATAGGTATCCAAATGCCCATCATTTGTATAAACTATAACATCTTATATATTATCTTTATAATTTTTTCAAATATGCCTATATTTATGTTCTAAATAACAATCCTAATGAATTATGTTTCTTTTTAGAAAAGTACAACTGTTCTAAGGCATTAACAGCCCTAGCTAAATTCTTCACCAATTATACACATGTTTCTTCCATCACTCATTTAAAATCACCCACCCTCAGGGTACCTGTCCCCAGGGCACCTGTGGCTCAGTCTGTTAAGCCTCCAACTCTTGATTTCGGCTCAATCAAGATCTCCAGTACTGAAATAAAGGCCTGCACTGGGTTCTGTGCTGAGGGTGGAGCCTGTTTGGGATTCTCTTTCCTCCTCCCTCTGCCTCTCCCCCTACCCTCTCTAAAAAATATAATAAAATAAAATTACCCGCCCTCTTCAGAACAATGAAGAATCTTCAGTCTGCAAAGTAGACAAGAAAGTAAAGAGGCTGGGCATTTCTATTAAGTAAAATAATAGAGCAATTTCTGAAAGTGTAAGACAACTGTAAACAACCCAAAAGTCCATCAACAAGAAAAAATAAATTGTGTTATATCCACAAAATGGAATAATAATCAGTAATAAAAAGAAGCAAACTACCCATGCAGATCATATTTCTACTGCTACATGGATGAATCTCAAGAACACTGGGAGAGTGCATATGGTGTGACTCCATTTGTACAAAGTTTTAGATCAAGTAAAACTAATCTCTGATGATAGAAAAAAGTAGTTGCATCTCACTATAGGATTGATAGATCACAAGGAAACTTCCTGAAATGGCAAATTATTCTCTACCTTTTATATGGGCATATGCAATTATCAAAACTCATCAAACAGGAACACTTAAAATCTATAAATGTTACTGTGTATAAATTTTTCATATTTTTTAAAGCAATTAAAAGTTGCTTTCTTAGCCACCTAAAAAAGAAGGTTTGGAACAGATTGGTAAAAGGCAAAGTAGCCCATACTTCTCTTTAGATTTTGTAAATAACTCTATCTTCTGAAATTCTTACTATATTATTATTATCCTTTTTAAATTAAAAAGAACAAGAATTACTGAGGATCCATTAGATATCACATCACATTTTAGTCTTTCTATCAATAGAGGCATTTAATTTTCTGTTTCAGAGAGACCAACTGACACTTTGATATTTCTTCTAGAGATGCAAAATTCCTTCATTTGAAAAAGAAATCCTGCATCAACAATTTTGGAAATAAAGCCCCTGTTTCTCATTCTGACTTTTTCAATTCTTTTCATGGAACACTTAACTCAATTAAGTTGTTGACATGCCACAGTCAAATTTTTAATGTCCTGATGCAGCTACTGACCTCTTTTACTCCAGGGTGTTCTTTTATTAATCATGTTTATATGGTGCATGTTGGCTCAAGACTTGAAATGACAGGGCCCTCATTGTGATTGGCTGTTAATTAAGTGATTTCACCAGAAACATCCCCTCAGTACAGCAGGATATGGAACATTGAAACAAACACTAAGATTTAATGTTTTGAAATTCAGATGTGCTATGCTCATTAAAAATTAAATAATAGTGAATCCTATTATTAAGCTGTCATCCACTGGATATGAGATTAATATGAAAGAGATGAAGGCAGCTGGGTGCCCATGTTTGACAAGGGTCCTGTCTGAATGGAGAGTTCCAGAACAACATTCTTTCCTAGGGAAGTACCTTCCAAATGGGAGGCAGAAGGCCATTGGTAAGTAGTACCCTGATAAAACTGCCAGTTCAATTACACTTAAAATATCTTCAAAGAATTTGCACAAGTGTTTTATTAAAAAAAAAAGATATGCATACAGTGTGGTATATCCAGGAGGGTTATTATAATTTTTTCATCTACAAAGACATTAGCGCACCATGAATGCAGATTGACCTTTTGCCCTATACCAATTTGCTCTTCTTCTCACCAGGACAGCCAGTCAATTGCACAAGTCCCCTGATGAGAAGAGCAGACTTTAGTATGCCTGATATATGCTGTTTAAGTTATAGGTTGTGGAACTCTAGGAAAAAGCTGGAAAATGGAGTTCGAGCAATACAAGAGATAAAAAGAAGGATCACTGTCATAGCCCAATTGACTTTGTAAATAATGCTGGACTCCCTGGGGGGATTTATTGTTCCCACTAAATTTACATTTTAAAAATCTCTAGAATTTGCTTGCTCGTGAAGCTTTAACCTGAAACATAAATCCTACCCAATTATAACATGTGAAAAAGTGGTTGTTAGCTAAACAGTAGATCTCATTACACAGAACATGGTACTTCATCTTTGTATTACTATCATTGTTTTCCACAACTGTGTTCGATTTAAAATTTGTTTTATTTTTTTAAGGCGAGACCTAGTCTCCAAGATATAGGCACTCATCATTTCTACATAATACTGCTGATGTGTGTGAAAATAAAAAGAATTCATGGTAGGCAACCAAAGGAAAGTAAACCTGTAAACTAACATTCATTTTTGCCAAATATTATGTTTCTATCACCTTACTGAACTGGATTAAAAAACAAAAACAACTCAACATATCCTTTACTTCAACTCTAGTTTATTAGACTGTTGTCATGCTGATACAGTGTATTTTGCCATGGATTATTATTTGTGCATGGAACAGTGGTCTCACTGATTGCAGAGCAAAATCTCATTTTGGGGGATAGGTCAAGATCAATGTCATGATACAGAAAAAATAATTTTTCTGATTACTTGAAGTACTCTCCAAAAATACTATAAGAATACTATGAGAAAAGAAACTTAAGGATACATCAACCATCTTCCAGGAATGAATTTAAGTATAAGAAGAAAATAAATTTATTTCACAGAAGGAGAAGAAAATCTTAGTAAATGCCACCCACGGAGGGAATCTATTCTGTTCCAAGGACCATGTATGAAACTATATATGGAGAGAGAAGTTTTAGTCTTTACCTTTGAGAAACTCTGATGCTAGTTGGAAAGATACACAGCTTTCAACATTAGAAAAACTTGGAGAGATATTTAAAGTGGGAGAAATAGTATGGTAAAAAACATAACTATGTGTCTTTATTAGAAAAATACAGACTGAGGAAAAGACTGCTGTCTTTTCTTGTGGATATCAGAGGAGTGATAATCGTGATTTGAAACTTTAAGAAAATAAATTTCAATTAGGACACAAAGAAAGCAAAATAGCAAGAAGAGCAAAAATTAGGAAATAAGCATGCATGATGAAGGTACTTTTTAAATGCTAAAAATTTACTTAAAGTTGGAAGTTTATGAGGATTGGGACACCTGGTGGGCTCAGTTGGTTAAGCATCTGACTCGTGATTTTGGCTCAGATCATGATCTCAAAGTTCATGAGATGGAGCCCTGTGTAGAGTCCGTGCTGACAGCATGGAGACTGCTTGGGATTCTCTCTCTCCCTCTCTCTCTGCCCCTCCCCTTCTCCCTCTCTTTCTCTCTCAAAATAAATAAATAAATAAACTTTTTAAAAGTTTATGAGGATTGAACTAAGTGATGATAGCAAAGGAGAGCAGTGTGAATTAAGAAGAGATAGTTGAAAAGCAGTAGTTGATGTATTTGAATAGATAAAGTAGGATGAGTCACATGAGGAAAGACAGATAAATTTGATCATAAATCTTCATAAAGCATTAGGAAGCTTTTGTAGATCTTAGGTAGGAAGGAAATTTATAAGAGTAGTGCTCTATTTATATTCACCTATCAATTGTGTGCAAGGTGGATTGTAGTGAGAATGCCTTGGAGGCAAGGATGTTGGTTATAAAGCTACTATAGCATTTGTTTGACATCATAATGACCTGAAATTGGGGAGCCTGGGTGGCTCAGTCGGTTAAGTGGCCAACTTCCGCTCAGGTCATGATCTCGCGGTCGGTGAGTTTGAGCCCTGCGTCGGGCTCTTTGCTGATAGCTAGGAGCCTGAAGCCTGCTTCTGCTTCTGTGTCTTCCTCTCTCTCTGCCCCTCCCCCATTCACGCTCTGTCTCTCTCTGCCTTTCAAAAATGAATAAATGTTTTAAAAAATTTTTAAATAATAAATAATAATAATAATTACTTGAAATATTCTATCTCAGTTCACCAAGTGTCATCTAGGTACTATACTGAGCTGTGGAAGTGGAAGGATGGTAGTATTCAAGACCTCATAGAATAATGAATATAATTCTCCTGCAACTTCACAAGTGCAGTGATAATGTAGATATGTGCTATGGAGGTAAGAGAAGAGGCATTTAGCCCAGCCTAAGTGAGACAAGAAAGGTCTCTTAAGTAGTTGTACTTGAACTTTAGTCTTGAAGATTGAGGGAGAATTGCTAATGGCTAATCAGTCTGGAGGAGGAAGACCATAATATAAGAAAGAGAACAAAGGCAGTCTTTATATTACGGGGTTTGGTATTAATTTTATAGATGAAAGAATACCATTCTAGTTTTAAGAGTGTTATGGTCAGATTTTTGTTTTTAAAGTTTCCATCTAAGACATAAATTAAGACAAAGTGAGGCTGGAAAGAAGAAGCCTAGTTAGGATACTGTTAGCATAATTTTGGTGAGAAAGAGTATTAACCCGTGAAGCAATAATAGTCAAGGAAAACTAAGGAAAGACTCTATAAATATTTGAGAGATCAAATGGAAAGGGTAGTGGGACTGGTTGGATAAGAAAAGTGAAGAAGGAAATATCTAAGATCACTGCTGACTTGCTGTCTGTGTCAGCTAGCTCAGTGGGTGGTGTGTCAGATATTATTTAAAATTCAAGAGGATGATTCAAAGGGGAGGACAATGGATCCAATTTTGTATATTTCTCATCTGAGGTGACTGAAAACCTCAAATGGATAGACAGAACAGGCTGTGATAAATCTGAACATCAGTGGAGTGGTCAAGACAAGATATATATGTTTGGGAATCATTAGCATGTAAGCAATACAAAATGATGAGTGAGGGTGAGATTTCTAAGGAAAGGAATGTAGCCTGAGAAGAGCAATGGGAAGAAGGCGACAGAGCAGTTAAGGGATAGGGAAAGGAGGAGAAATGAGGAAGGAGGCAGAGAAAAACCTGGCAAAGTTGTAGGAAGAAAACTGGTAGGAAGTGATAAGATAGAAGCCAGAGAAGTAGAGAACCACCAGAAGACTACCAAAGAGAAACTCTGTGGCCAAGATGTAAGAGAAAGTCGTGACTGATGTGATTCAGAGGTGATCTTGAAAAATTGAGTTGTAATTCCTCACAAAGACTTGAGTCCAGGGAGCTGGGACAAATATGCTAACACCGATAGAAAAAAGCATGTGAGGTGGATGAGCCTAAGAGACATTTTATGGGTGTGAGTTTTTTGCCAGTCCTCATTTTCTAGCCTGCCAATTGATGTGAGTCTACAAAATATAGTTTGCGATTCAATTGCATTAAAACTCAACTCCATCCCTATGTTCAAGGACTGTTAGTCTCAATCAAGGAGCTCTTAACACTTGGTAGACTTCACAAATCAGAAGGAACAAGACAATTTCCACGAAGGCCTGTGATTCTTACAGTTGTTTCCTTTCCTCACCTTATAATGGTACCATTAGTTAGACTTCCAGACACTACATAAAATGAAACCATTCACTCAGACTGACATTTATACAGGCTAATCAAATGGCTGTGAGGTATAGCAAATAACTAACCGTAGTACCTGAAACTAGTGGGGAAAAAAAATCATAAAATACACCCATAGCATATCTTTAAAAGCCAACAACTAAGGTTTTTCTCAACAATGAGAGATTTGGAGATAAGTAATTATGTAGGCAATTCAATGCCTCTTGAAGTGCACGTGCTAACCCTTCTATCTCACTGCCATGTCTAAGACATTCTAAAGCAAAAGTGAGCTTAAATCAGTGACAAGTTCAGCACATATCGCCTCTCCTTTCCCACTGCTAGATGAAAGCCAGTGGCCACACTTCTCACATTTTGCCAAGCTGAAGGGCTGAGGGTATCATTGAAACAGTCATACTGAAGGGGAATGTGGAAGGCAGGAGTGCGCAGTACCACTGAAGATGCTGCCCTCAGCAATACCTTTCTCTTCAGCATGTTTTCAAATGTAAGGGAAAGACAGTCCATATTGATTGATATGGGAACCTCCTGGTAGCCTCACATGAGTAATATGCTATTCTAAGGATATCTTTAGGGCATCCACCTTTTTTAAAAAATCATATCTACATGTAGAGATTCATAAAACTAAACAGATTCATGAAAAGTAAAGAAACACCAAAGAATACCAAGGGGAATACCCTCAAGTGAAATTCGCTTCGTGGCACAATGTTCTTAAAACAAGAGAATGAAATAACTTTATTTGGATCTTCTTTTATTTGTTGTTTATTTTTTATTTTTTATAGTTTTTATTTAAATTCCAGTTTAATACAGCGTAATATTAGGTGTACAATATAGTGAGCCAACAGTTCCATAAAACACCCAGTGCTCATCACAACAAGTGCACCCCTTAATCCCCATCACCCATTTAACCCATCCCCCCACCTATCTCCTCTCTAGCAACAATAAGTTTGTTCTCTATAGTTATGTGTCTGTTTCTTGGTTTGCCACACGCTCTCTCCCTCTTTTGTTTTTCCCTTTGCTCATTTGTTTTGGATCTTCTCTATTTCTTTCATGCCCAGCAATCAGTAAAACCAAACACAAGAAGTGTTAAGTAAACTACTCAAACCACTTTATTCGGTAGAGTTCATAGGTTCCAGATGTTCTGCCACTTGAAAATAATACTTTGCACCTCAATAGCATCTTTTGGTCAAGGGTCTTAGAGTATTTACAAACATGAATTACCTCTACAAAACTCTGTGAATCTACCCACGTTGTAGACTGGCAATCTTTGGAGAGATTTAGCAGAACTGTGCCCTACTGCACTACAAGTCATTTGTGGACACAGAAATAAATCCCAAGACCTTCTTCAGCCTGTGCTCCACTCAAAACATAATTTGACATTTCTGCCCTCATTTTGAATCACTGGTTCTTCAAATATTAGAAGACAATATAACTTCAAAGAAAATGTGTGAAAGTAAAATATTGAAGCTGAAGACAAAAAAATACTGCAACCATTTAACGATGTCCAAAATACTTCAGGGCAATGTGTTCTCAAATCCAAAGTGTGAGCCTTTTTTCCTAATTTATGTAGGAAGCTCACTTGTTATTTCTCTCTCTCTCTCTCTCTCTCTCTCTGTCTCTGTCTCTATCTCTCTCTTACATTTCAAGTTTTCTTAATAAAAGAAAAAAAAAAAGACTCTAATGATGCCCTTGGATATTTCCTTTTCAGAAACACTGTAAAGAAACTTCAAGAAAATAAAATGGCACCTAAGTGCCAAACTAAATGGTATGAAGTCTATGAACCAAATAATGTACCTTCTCTCACACAGAATATTTAAACCCTCACTATTCACAACTTATTTAATATTAATGCTAAAAAGTCTAGCTATGAATATCCTGTATTACAGGAGACCAGAAGCACAAAGTAGAAGGAAAGGAGACAGGTGACTAGTGGCAGGTAAGCAAATTATCAGCAAACTTTTTTTTTTTCAGAGAATACAAAAAGTCAGGTTCTTTTTCAGGTGTTTTCATTTTGCTTACAAATATTTTCTTGAAAAAAAAACTGTATTGGTTATCTATGATACATAGTAAATTATCCCAAAATTTAGCAGCTTTAAAATAGCACACATTTATTTTCTTATAGTTTTTGTGGATAAGAAATCCAGACTACAGTTCAGCAGAATCTCTGTTTAAGGGTTTCTCAGAAGGCTGCAATCAAAATTCAACTGAGCAAGGTCTGTTTCCAAGCTCACTTAATGGTGGTTGGGAGGTTCAGTACTTCTCAGTCTGTTGAATTAAGGGATTCAGTTCCTCAGTGATTACTAGACTGAGGCTGTCTTCAGTTCCTTGCCATGTAGACTTCTCTGTATTAGTCAGGGTTCTCCAGAGAAACAGAACACATAGGATTTATATAAATATATAGAGAGAGTTTTATTTTAAGGAATTGGCTCATGCTATTGTGGGGACTGGCAATTCCAAAATCTGCAGGGCAGACTAGCAGACTGAGGACCCAAAGAAAAGTTGATGTTTCAACTCCAGTCTGAAGACTGTCTGCTGGTAGAACTTCTTTTTCTACAGGGACCTCAGTCTTTTCTCGTAAGGTCTTCAATTGATGGAAGGGGCCTACCCACATTATTTGTTTTATCTAATCTCCTTTACTCAAAGTCTACTGATTTAAATGTTAATCACATCCAAAAAGTACATTCAGAGCAACATCTAGACTGATGTTAAACCAAACAGCTGGGCACCATAGCCTAGCCAAGTTGACACATAAAACTGACCACCACAATTGCCAACATAACAGTTTGTTTCATCAAAGCTTGAAAACTAAGAAGTTGGTAAAGAATCTTCTGGAAAATTGGGAATAAAAGTTTTAATAATCGAATCGCAGAAATTTGCCATATTCTATTCGTTAGAAGCAAGTCACTGGGTCCAACCTATACTCGAAAGGAAGAGAATATACAAACCCACGAATATCAGGAGATAGGGATAACAGGAGGCCATCTTAGAAGACTGCCTACCACATTTGCCCAATTAAAAAACTCTTATTTATAAATTTTATGTTAATAGCTTTTCTTTTATTTAAAAATCAATGTTTATTTAAAATTTAGAAAACACAGAAAGCTACCAAAAGCCCACAATTTACAGAAAACACTTTTAATACTCATTATTATTTTTTTTTATTTTTTTTCCAACGTTTATTTATTTTTGGGACAGAAAGAGACAGAGCATGAACAGGGGAGGGGCAGAGAGAGAGAGGGAGACACAGAATCGGAAACAGGCTCCAGACTCTGAGCCATCAGCCCAGAGCCTGACGCGGGGCTCGAACTCCCGGACCGTGAGATCGTGACCTGGCTGAAGTCGGACGCCTAACCGACTGCGCCACCCAGGCGCCCCAATACTCATTATTTTTAAGGGAGTTTGGACTATACTATAAATATGATATTAACCGTAGACTTTATCATAACTGAACAGTAGTTCTTGATCTTTAAGTATAATCTGCTATAGTCAAAAATCCTTAGCATATTAAGCAAGGGCAGGTTAAAGAAGAAATACCAGAAGGACACAAAAATTGAGAGGACATGTGGTCTAGCAGTTTTAAGATTTTTTTTTACTATTATTGTGGTAAAATACACATAAGATTCTATTTGTCATTTAACCATTTGTAAGTGTGAAATCCAGTGGCAGTAAACAAACTCACAACGCTGTTCAACGTTCACTACTATTTATACCCACAACTTTTTCATGATCCAAAACAAAACCTTTGTACCCACCAAATGAGAACTCCTCCTACCATACTTCCCTGTAGCTCCAGGTAACCTCTGTTTTACTTTCTGTCACTATGAATTTGAATACTCTAGGTACTTCATATAAGTAGAATCCTACAGTATTTTTCCCTGTGAGTCTGACTTATTTCACTAACTTATTCCAAGTCCAACCATACTGCATATATATCAAAATTTCATTCTTTTTATGGCTGAATAATATTCCATTGTACATGTATACCACATTTTGTTTATCCATTTGTTGATAGAAACTTGGATTGTTTCCATCTTTTTGCTATTGTAAAGAATGTTGCTATGAAATGGGTATACGAAGATCTGGGTGAGTCCCTGTTTTCAATTCTTTTGTATATGTAGAAATGAAATTGCTGGGTTATATGGTAATTCTATGCTTAGCCTTCTGAGAAACTACAAAACTGCTTCCACAGTATTCCCAGACTTCTGAATTTCAATAAACTAGGAAATACACACACACATGCACACACACACACACACACACACACACACACACACACGAATCAGCATAGAGTTGTTCCTAATTTTGCCAAGTAAAGAAGATATTAAAAATGTATAAATAAAAAAAAATTATCTTCTATTACATATAAAATAAGTGCTATCACCAAAAAACCAAGATAAACATGATCTCAGAATAAAGATTCAGAGTTTAAACCTTATTATTATTTTATACAGATAAATAGATAGATAGATTTTGTTATTTTCTGTTTTTTGGTTCTGTTTAGATTATTTAAAATTTTGTTAGGGCAAGGCATTAGGCTATGAGGTGACACTTCTAAACCATCTGACCTAACTGAACACAACTCATGTTTTAGATTAGAAGCAAAGGCCAGGAGAGGTTAACATTTCTCAGAGATCACATGGCTACTTAGAGATATGGAACTAGAAGTGTAACTTGTTGCAAACTCAGTTGGGTACATCCTCCCCTCATTTCAAGCAAACACTCAGAGATGGGGTGAAAATAATCCAAGTAGTAGTAGTAATAGCAGTAGTAGCAGTAGTATACTCAGAGGCTGCCAAGTGATTAAATCGAAAACTAGAATCTTGAAATGTCCTGTATTTAATCTTCTGAAACCTGGCACTCTTCTTTAAAAGTTTGCCAATATACTAATAAATCTATTCAGTTCTGCTTTTCTTTTGCACGTTCAGTCCCTTCCATCAACATTCTCTGCATGACCTCTAGTCACCCTGGCCAGAAGGTGCTATAATGGCATCCCTCTGTCACTATGTTTGTATCACAGTCCTCTCTACAGCCACAGCCCTGTGCTGCTCTAACTGTGGTCAGTTCTAGCCTTTTAAAATCACCAGCTCTTTCACATCTTTTAATTTGTTCTACAATTCTTCTTGGACCAGAAGCTTTTCCTCAAAGCATCAGAGGTGCTCAAAGCATATAATAATTTATTCCTATATTTTTTCAGAGGATGTATTGTTTTCCCAGTTAAAATTACACAGCTGTGATTAGAATATTCCTAAGCTCCTTGCATTTTAGATTTTAAATGTTTTCCTCTTAAGTCATAAACAGCAGAAGTGTTGGTAACTGTGAAATTATAGTTAAAATCGGCAAGTGCCCACCCCAGGCTGCCTTCAAAATCACCCAGAAAGTTTTCTAAATCAGGTATTCCAAGAATACATGCCAGACATCTTGAATAAGAGCCTCTCTGGGAGTGGCCAGGGAACCTAATTATTATAAAAGATCTCAAAGGATTTTGATACACAAGAAGATACGGGAATCAATAGTCTAACAAAAGTGACCCAAAAAAGGTAAATACAGAAGTCTGCATGAAATGACAGATGTAATTTATTATTAAATTGCTTCTCTTGGCTGTAAATACAATAAAATATCCCCCTGCAATTTCTAGTATATACATAAAATGGATTAAGTTGGTTAATGAATTTATCTGATATGCCACCTTTGCAAAGTTTCCCATTGAGTGATTGATGGCTGAGCAAAACTGAATTCCTGAAGGGAAAATAGTGACTTACACTGGCATCAGAAAATGAGACCTTCGGTTAACTGTTTAAGTCATTTATCAAAAATATTTTATATCATGCAGAGCACTTTACTAGAATACAGATATGCATAAAAGCATAACAAGTGGAGAGGCACAGCTCCCAAGAAAGGGTGGAATATTGGCAACTAATGATATTGGAGAGCCAGCTCAGTAGCTCACGAGACTTTGGTGAGGCAATTCTCCATTGGTCTCTCACATTTCCATGTCTTCTGAGTAGAGGCATTGATAGCTTTTGTTCTTGACTATTTTTTCAAGGATGTTTTTATAGCAAACAGCCTTGGATGGTGAAGAATTGCCCATCTGGGGCAAAAGGCAGTTTTGTTCCTGACCAGAATAAGAAAGAAAGTATCTTTCCCTAGGGCAAAAGTTGGGCAGCTTGGCTTGTTCCACTTCATAATATTAGGGTTTCTTTAAACTCAGGATTTCTCAGCTGTGACACACACCCACTGAGTTTAAAGCATCCCAGTGCATCACCCCTCAGGATTGATGGACAAGAGAACCAATGCAAATATGAAGCTTGAGCCACCTGCTGCTCTGTGAGTTGTAAAGTCCCTTGTCTCTAACCCAAAAATCTGTGTCTTCTGCCAGCATCCATGAAGTTGTGGCAGACTACGTTTTTAACTTGCAATTAGAGTAACATCTCTAACTCTTCACCATTCTTGACAGTTTCCTGCATTTCTAAGTTTTGCTTTCTAACTGATTTCGTATCTCTATGCCCTTCTTGCCATTTCTGGTTTCTGTTGCTGCCTTCCAATAAAGAATTATTAATTTACCTCCAGCCCTCTTCTATGCAGTGTGAGAGCAGAAGCTTCAAATCGAATGACTGAACCACTAAACCAGTTTTTGCCTGAACACAAGCATGTTCCGTAACAGTGGACTCTGCACCAGTAACTCTAAGAAAAACTCTAGTGCTGTCCTTTACTGCATAAAAACAAGATGGTTGCTTGTTCGAGCTCTCTATATGACATTTATGGTTCTCTACTACAGGTAGAGAGCCAAAGGTGCTTCGTGTGGTTTACAGACATTCTCTGTCCCAGATAGTGGTCATTTTAAATGTAAAAGCTCTGACCAGCACTTTACACTGGCAGTACAACCAGGGTGGCTTTTAAAGTGTAAAGGGCATTAGGTAGCTAAGGACTAGGCTGAAGTATTTCAAGCTTAAAATAACTCCACATGGAGCTAAATTGTCATGGCAGCTTTGCCTCACAAGAGATGAAATCCATGACCAGCATTTTCCCTTTAATCTCCACATCATCTCTATGAAAAGCAAAGGAGCAAATATCATTATTTTAATGCTATAGAAACTGATTGACAAAGTAGTAAAGTAATATACCTGCTGTTACATTAATCACTGGCTAAGCTGAAATTTTCTTCAATTGACTTCTCTTTCCAAGCTTTTGAAATGCACTCATTTTAATGCTACAGAAAAAGAATATACTCAGGAACTCCTGAATCTTTAGCCTAGAGATAAGACTTGCAAAACTGACAGGTGGGAATTCTACATGCCATAGAAAAATAAAGACTGTTTTCTCTTCACATGTCTATAGGGCAAATTGTTTTTAAAGCTGGAAGTGGAAAATCCATAAAGAATAGATTGGTCAAAAGTTAATTTTGATTCCTTGGAGGATCATCTAATTAACAGAATAATTCACCATTCAATCAACAAATATTTGCAAAGTGTCTGTAATGAGCCCAGAACTCTTAGATGCTGGGAAATCAGCTGCCCAGTGGAGAGATGATGAAGTTTTCTGCAGAAGTTAGCCAGGTATGCAATGGATGTGCAAAGTACCATCCATAGGAGGAAATAGTAGTTTTCAAAAGTTATAACCCTGAGAATCTAAATAGATGATGGTGTTAGTTTTGAAATGTTGGAGAAATCTGTCTTTACTATTTAGCTTATCAACCTATTCTTATATATTTAAAGTCACATGTATTTAGCTTATCAAGCTAGAGTCTTAAATGTGTATAATACATATTTAGAAACCAATTTTGATGTAGTCACAATACTAATGACAGGAGTATTAACAAATATGTTTTGTTTTTGTACAAAGACAGGTTATCTTATGCTGATAATTAAGAATGTCAAAGATACTAATTACATCATATACTACACATATTTAATGGACCAAGTGGATAAAAGTGTGGATAAAAATGTTATTTTGACAGACTCTTAACATGTTTTTTATATAGGATTGTATAAATATTGTCTTATTTGTCAATAAATGAATCAATTCTACAGCTCTAGGAAGGTACCACATCAACATGTCAAATTATTATTAAATATATGAATTACGATTCAAATTGGATATTATTTATGTATATAGATTATGTTGTGAAGGGGGAAATATCCCTAAAATGGCTTTTATTCCATTCTAAAATATTTTGCCTGAATTAAAAAAAATCCCTCCATGATCTGTCCAAGACTCTTATTCTGTGGGTGAATAATCACTATTCAGAGATACATAAATCCTTGATTCAGGGAGAATCTAGGACTATAGCTCATCCCTGAGAATAACTGTGAGAAAGGTAAGATTTGAAAGCTGACTTACAAGCTTCCTTCTCTTTGCCCATCTCTGGAATTAAAAACCCAAAGGCATGCCATCCCCACCCTACCATCACACACTGTGCCAAGACACACAGGCATGGCATCTGGTCAGTACACTTCATTCTGAACATACCCTTCCTCAGCCTTACTCACATAACATTTGTTACTCCTATAGAGTATAAATCATACCTCATTGCTTTGTCCTGACATAAGACAAGGGAAGTGAGACTTCAAACTCTGGCACAACTCATTCATGGGCTAAAGGCTTCCCCAAAGGATATCAACTCACAGGCACTTATACCTCCATATTTGCTATGGACTAAAATATGTTCCCCCCAAATCTTAATCTTATTGAACCCCTAACCTCTAATGGAAAAGTATTGGGAGATTGGGTCTTTGGAAGATAATTAGCTTTGGATGAAACCATGTGGGGCCCTCACAATGGGATTAATACCATTAGAAGACACCAGGGAGCTTGCTCTCCTCCACCTCTACCTTACACTGTGCAAAGACAAAGGGAAGGCAGACATCTACAAGATAAAAAGAAAGTTCCCACCAGAAAACAATCATGGTAAAAGCTTGATCTTGGACTTCTAGCCTCAAGAACATAGAGAAAATAAATTTCTGTTGTTTTAGCCATCCAGTTTATGGTATTTTGTTATGGCAGCCTGAGCTGACTACTAAGGTGCTACACACCAGCAAAGTGGTGCCAGTCCCAGTGGAGTTGCAGATACATGCCATAAGAAGCAAAAGACCCAGAATCTTGCGGGTATACAAGGAGAAAGTAAAAGATATCCAAGGAGATCCAAGCAGAACTCCAACAGAATCCTCCTATAAGAGTTAAGAGGCAAGAAGAATTAAGCAGAAAGCAAATTATTCTGAGTGATTACACAGAACACCTCATTTATTTATATTTACCTTTCAACATAGGAAGACGGCAGAGTAGCCACTACCTTTATTTTAAAGAAAGAGTGGAGTATGGACCCCACTAGTAAAGTGATCATGGGTATCTAAAATGTAACACAATATGATGATTTCATAGTACACAGTGGTAGCAGACTCTTCATGGTATAGGCATAAACCTACACATCAAGATTTTCTTTTTTTTTTTTTAATTTGTTTTTAACGTTTATTTATTTTTGAGACAGAGAGAGAGACAGAGCATGAACAGGGGAGGGGCAGAGAGAGAGGGAGACACAGAGTCTGAAACAGGCTCCAGGCTCTGAGCTGTCAGCACAGAGCCCGACGCGGGGCTTGAACTCACGGACCGTGAGATCATGACCTGAGCCCAAGTCCGACGCTTAACCGACCAAGCCACCCAGGCGCCCCACACATCAAGATTTTCAAAACTAAGTCGTATCAATACTAGAGTTGGGTAGTTATATATAGATATATATTCCTCTTGATTAAAAGATTCACACCTGTCATCTAAATTTTCTTTCATGAAGAACATAAAAATGACCCTGTGTTGAATACAGTCCATTTTCCTCTCCAAAATTGATTTATACTCTTCTTCACTCTGTACTGGCCTCAAAGGCTGACCTGTATGAAAGTCATCAACAGGCCCCTTTGCCCTTTCTCTTCTAGCTGTTTTTAGACATTAGGAGGCACAGGTAGGCAATTTGAGGGCAGAAGGATATAAGCTGGGATATTTGTCCCTCCAGCTCGCTTTCTGCCAAGTGTTTATGAGCTGGGGGCTGCCCTATAGTGAAGGGCACATTCATCCAAGCCAGCTCTCTCTATACAGCTTCGCATTTGGGTTTAGAAGTAAAGATGGTAAGAACTCTTATTTTCACTCTTTTCGGGGTATTTCAATCTCTTGTTGGTTTCTTTAAACTCTACTGGCACCTCTGCAAATTATCTCAAAATATCAAGTGTATATGTGTGTACCATCTGACTGATAATATGACTATGAATTACTCCACTAATAATCAAAAGACAAGAGTTTCATGAAGTAGACTTATTTGTATCCTATCACTGATATGTAGTACCATTATAATAATCCTAGATAAGCCAAAACAGAAAAAAAAAATCATTATTTTCCATTTTTATTAGATTGGCATTATATATGTTAATATCCCTAATAACTAGAGTTAAACACCATCCCAAAATCATTTCCACTAGAAAAACATTTCTGAGAACCATTGGACAATGATGGCCATCACCAAAAAATGATGATCTCCAAATTTTCCATAACTATTATTTTTATTCACAAAATACACAGTCATCTATGCTGCCAAACCTCATGATATTTATGCCCCTTTATGTCTTCAATATCATTCAAGTTCATTGAATGGTAAAGCACTTACTAGACTGGAATCAGGATCCATGGTCAAAATAATTTTTGAAATATAGGATTAAACAAGTTTATGTAACTTTTTATTACTATTGGACTTCCCAGAGCCCACACTGCTTTGGCCTTTGCCTTGTGCTACATGGCTACGCGGTGCTCTCTAGATATATATGATCACAAAACTTTTCATTGTTTTCATAAAATACCTATTAACATCTCTCTTGCAGAATGAGGATTTGGCAGGACTCCATTGAGAAATAGCACACTTGTGAGTAATGGCTCTCAGTGTACACATCTCAGCCACCCCCTGGGTTGTCAGCAATTTGAGGGTAGAGACTGCCTCTCTGCTATCACCCTACACCCTGCAGTTCCTTCGATATAAAGGAAGTTTCCTTAAGAGTCTCTATCATGGCCTCCACTTATTCATTCTTAGCACTCATCAATCTCTACCATATTATTTGTATGTATTTCTCTTGTCCCACATCCCCTGGCTAGTCTTATGTAAACACCAAGCAGGAAGAAACTTCATCTGTCTTATACTCTGCTATACAGTGCCGGGAATTCTGTAAATATTCAAAAGAATGAATGATTCACACGGAAGACATGGTCAATATTTTGTCAGTTTGGTACAATTCAGCACATGTGTATATGTAGGTTGACTCACTCAAACCACCAGACAGCCTACTAGTCCTGGAGTAGAATTGCTCTGCTTACTGTATGGAAGGTTGCACAATCATATTGACTAAGTTTTGCTTTTTGGCTTTCATTATATTTACAAATATAAATATTTTAATTATGAATTAATCCACTCGACCACATATGATCTTTTTAGACAAAGCAGAGTAGTGAACATTATCTATAAACTGAATACAACTATTGTTACTGTTTCCTTTGTAACGGGTATCATTATATTACTTTATATATTGGTCATGCATGCTTCCCATACACTGGTGACAAGATTGATCAAAGAGATAAAAGATGCTAGATCAAAAGATGAGGCTTAGAAGCAGAAAAAAAAATGTATTAATATTAGCTTTTCTTTTTAATAGCCCTCTGTTGAGTAATTCCTTGTAAAGACATTCACAATAACAATTGGTTATGTTGGATGATGTAGCAGAAATGAAGGATGTTAGGTATACAAGGTGTATAGTATAGCACGCACATTGCAATATTTCATAGCAAATGGCAGTACTGGAGGCAAGGAGGTACTGATTCAATTGAGCTATGTAGTGGGTCTCATATGTTAGCCATCAACGAACAAACCCAAACAAAACAAACTAACAAACCTGCCTGAAAACATGAATTTTAAAATGTGGCCCTGTTACTAAACCAATTAGTCTAATCAAGGCTTTTATTGGTATACTCAAAACAGAGAAGCCCAGGGGTGCCTGGGTGGCTCAGTCGGTTGAGCGTCCGACTTTGGCTCAGGTCATGATCTCGCGGTTTGTGAGTTCAAGCCCCGCGTCGGGCTCTGTGCTGACAGTTCAGAGCCTGGAGCCTGTTTCAGATTCTGTGTCTCCCTCTCTCTCTGACCCTCCCCTGTTCATGCTCTGTCTCCCTCTCTCTGTCAAAAATAAATAAAAATAAAAAAGAGAAGACTGGCCAGTAGATTCCCCATTCAAAAAAATATATATAGATAAGATCTAATCTGATGCTTATCTATAAAAATAGTATAACAGTAGCAAGAGTGGACATCCCTGTTTTGTTCCTGTCCTTAGGGGGAAAGCTCTCAGTTTTTCTGCCTTGAGGATGATATTGGCGTTGGGTCATTCATATATGGCTTTTATGATCTTGAGGTATGCTCCTTCTATCCTCACCTTCTTGAGGGTTTTTATCAAGAAAGGATGCTGTATTTTCTCAAATGCTTTCTCTGCGTCTATTGAGAGGGTCATACGGTTCTTGTCCTTTCTTTTATTGATGTGATGAATCATGTTAATTGTTTGCGGATATTGAACCAGCCCTGCATCCCAGGTATAAATCCCACTTGGTCGTGGTGAATAATTTTTTTAATGTATTGTTGGAGCCGGTTGGCTAATATCGTGTTGAGGATTTTTGCATCCATGTTCATCAGGGAAATTGGTCTATAGTTCTCCTTTTTAGTGGGGTCTCTGGCTGGTTTTGGAATCAAGGTAATGCTGGCTTCATAGAAAGAGTTTGGAAGTTTTCCTTCCATTTCTACTTTTTGGAACACCTTCAAGAGAATAGATGTTAACTCTTTCTTAAATGTTTGGTAGAATTCCCCTGGAAAGCCATCTGGCCCTGGACTCTCGTTTTTTGGCAGATTTTTTTATTACTAATTCGATTTCCTTACTGGTTATGGGTCTGTTCAAATTTTCTATTTCTTCCCGTTTAAGTTTTGGTAGTGTATATGTTTCTAGGAATTTGTCCATTTCTTCCAGATTGCCCATTTTATTGACATATAATAGCTCATAATATTCTCTTATTATTGTTTTTATTTCTGCTGTGTTGATTGTGATCTCTTCTCTTTCATTCTTGATTTTATTTATTTGGGTCCTTTCCTTTTTCTTTTTGATCAAACTGGCTAGTGGTTTATAAATTTTGTTAATTCTTTCAAAGAACCAGCTTCTGGTTTCATTGATCTGTTACACTGTTGGTGGGAATGCAAGCTGGTGCAGCCACTCTGGAAAACAGTACTGAGGTTCCTCAAAAGACTAAAATAGAACTACCCTACAACCCAGCAATTGCACTACTAGGCATTTATCCAAGGGATACTGGTGTGTTGTTTCAAAGGGACACATGCACCCACATGTTTATAGCAGCAATATCACCAATAGCCAAAGTATGGAAAGAGCCCAAATGTCCATCAATGGATGAATGGATAAAGAAGATGTGGTATATATATACAATGGAGTATTACTCGGCAATCAAAAAGAATGAAATCTTGACATTTGCAACTACATGGATGGAACTGGAGGGTATTATGCTAAGTGAAATTAGTCAGTCAGAGAAAGACAAAAATCATATGACTTCACTCATATGAGGACTTTAAGAGACAAAACAGATGAACATAGGGAAGAGAAACAAAAATAATATAAAAACAGGGAGGGGACAAGACAGAAGAGACTCATAAACATGGAGAACAAACTAAGGGCTATGGGAGGGGTCGTGGGAGGGGGGAATGGGCTAAATGGGTAAGGGGCACTAAGGAATCTACTCCTGAAATCATTTTTGCACTATATGCTAAGTAATTTGGATGTAAATTTTAAAAAAATAAATAAATAAAATAAATGTGAATGAAGCGCTGACTTTACTCAATAATAATGTATCAGTATTAGTTTATTAATTGTGACAATATATCAATTATGTACTATGTTAATAATACAAGAAACTGGGTATGTGGTATATGGGAACTCTGAACTATCTTTGCAACTTTTCTATAAATCTAAGACTAAAATAAAAAGTTCATATTTTTAAAAGTTAAAAAAAATAGGTATATACATTACACTTATCACACTATAAGATATATTTCACTCTAAGGGACATACATATGAAAGAAGCTTCTAAGAGAGATTTTTTAAATTCTATCTTGTATCCTTCCTCTTTTGCCTCAGTTTCTAACAATTATTGAAAATGGGATATTTAGGGGCGCCTGGGTGGCTCAGTCGGTTGGGCGTCCGACTTCGGCTCAGGTCATGATCTCGCGGTCCGTGAGTTCGAGCCCCGCGTCGGGCTCTGTGCTGACAGCTCAGAGCCTGGAGCCTGTTTCAGATTCTGTGTCTCCCTCTCTCTCTCTGACCTTCCCCCATTCATGCTCTGTCTCTCTCTCTGTCTCAAAAATGAATAAATGTTAAAAAAATTTTAAAAAATGGGATATTTAATGTTTAATTCTATGAAAGACAGTAAGGAAACCCCCGGATATTGTTTCTATATAAGTACTTCAGTGAAAATTATCAATGTTACTATGTCCAGCATTTCACATAGGTAATGAAATTCTAAGACATTAAATATATCCATTGACCAGGTTGTTTTGTTGTTGTTGTTTGTTTTGTTTTGTTTTGTTTTGTTTTTTAATAATTTTACCAGTTGGGTGGTAATTCTAGGAACATCTCAATGAAGCAGACAGCAGCAGAAAGACTCTGAACAGTGGTGACCTGCTCCTCATGGAATGCCATAAACAAACCAAGGAAGCTCACAGCATCAACTGCCCTTTAAGGGACAGCTGCTCCAAGTTTGGGCTTGAATTCTCTGGTCTCATCAAGCTTGCCAGGCACAGTCCTTAATATCCTTTATACTGTTTGTCCACTTAAAACTGAAGAAGACCACTATTGGCCAGGATTCTTGGCAGGTGTCTCCTGCAATCAATGCTTTGAGAGAAAGGTAAGACCAGGAAAGTGGTGCTTAGGAAGGGAACACCTCATTCTGTTGGCCAGAGAATTAATGAATCAGTAGAGGAGAAGGAGCATATGCAAAATAGAAATGCAACAGATTCTTTCCCTGTAGCTTCCACTTAACTGATTTTTGCCATACTGAATAAAAAGCCAGGCTTAATGTATATCTTCTGCCCTACCTGATCATGCTTTGGACCCTCTAGACTTCTTCTCTCTAAATTAGCTCATCAAAGACAGGTCTGCTTAGTTCTAAAACTATGCTCCAAAATTTGAATCATTCCCACACCACTGAAGTAGACCTCCAACATAATTACATGTTTCTTAAACTTAAAAATCAAGATCATCAATAAATTTGTAGTATTAAAAGGTATAACTTATGCAAAAGGTGTAACTTATGAAAAATAAGATGCCATTATTATTTTCAAAAGCATTGTCACTAAAATGTAAGTGCATACATTATAAAATGTTATAGATTAGTAAGCCTATGTTTGTGTCATAAAGGAACTATTTCATATCTTAATCAATGACTCAACAGCCCATGTGAACTTCACCATGGCTGATGTATATTTTATGAATTCTGTTTGAAAGAGAAATTCTTTGTGTCAGATGTGATCATGTGTCCCTATCCATTTAAAATCCAATTTAATGAGGTTGCCTTCCATATGTATAGTTACTATTTGAATTATCTGTACAAGGTTATAAATTCCAAATAAATTTTGACATTTAAAAATGGATTTCTTGATTATTTAAAGACATTTCAAAATAAAATAAATGCTTTGTAGCTTGCTTCCTTTTCATATCACTGAAACAAATGTGAATTACTTTATAAGGAGAAAAAAAAGTGGGTCAAGTAGCAATAGGCATCATTAGTACTTAGATCAGGATTCCAGATGCCCTGTTTTTTGACAAACTGTAGTTGTTGTCTAGGATTTGGTTATTCTTGACCTCAAATATTTTCTCTACAGACACTTAGAGGCCATGGATTTGAAAGGGCATTGTCCTAAGTGGAGATTCTCTTCCAAGAGCAATATTTTAAAGATTCATGGATAGCTTTGTAAACGGCCGTATTACAAGTTTAGCTTATAGGAAATACAGTAATTCACAAGACACTGATATCATCTCATGATTTTTCTAAAATTAATATGATCCAAGCCCTGATAGAAACCAATAATAATTTGTTGCTTCACTGTAAAAAAAAATGTTTAATATAGTCATCTGCTGGAATCAATATATTTTGATAAATTTTGACTAATTTTATTAAGGATCCGAAAACATTTTAGTCCTATACTAATATAAATACTAAATATACTTTGACATTTATGATCTAAACTACAATTTCACAACCCCTGTACCAGGCTACTATTATTTGTTAATGTAATGTATGTAGGCTCTAAAAATTTACTAAAAAAACTAAAAGCCAATATAAACACAGGCACTTCCTTTCACTCCATAGTTGACAGCCCCTGTTTTTTCATATATTTGGCATTAATAGAATAGATTTCACTTTCTTCAAAAACAAGAGGGTTGTACTTTTCTGGTAGGTAAATGGCTCCCTTAATTTTTGTTGTTTCACTAGAAACCTCAAAGAACTGCAGAAAACCAACTTGCCAACACTTTGTATTGATACAAGAGTTTTTACTGCTCAGCATTAAGCAAAGAAAGAGAGATAGGAAAAGCCTGGCAGAAACAGTCTCCATACAGTTAAAACTTCATTGTTGTCCTTCTCTCCACAATCTTCCAACACAGACCCTTATTATTACCTCCCTCTGTACCATCTGTACACTCTTATGTTATAGCAAGTCTATTCTTTTGTCTTTCTTGCCTATTGTTTCTAAGGGCCCTGTGAGCATTCTTAAAATAATCTTTAGGATGAAAGAGCTTACTGAACACGATCAGAATGATCTCTGATGTTCATAAATGTTAAATATAAAGCAAGAGGACACTCAGCTTTGTTTTTAGCAATAATAATAACTAATATTCACTTGGAGTTTCTTCTGGTCCTGGTGTGCTAAAATTTGTTTTGAACCTCACAAGGATTTAAGAGGTAGAAACGACTGATGCACTCATTTATTCCTCCAAATGAATGAAGTCAAGTATCCCTGACTTAGCAGTTTCATGCTAGGTGCAGCTATGATAACCAAAAGATATATGATCCCTGCCTTTACAGAGCTCATAGAGCACAAGACTTGCACATAGAAAGCAACAGAGTTGTGACTTTAACCTTACATCCTCTCGGGGCCCCTGGGAGGCTTGGTCAGTTAAGCGTCCGACTTCGGCTCAGGTCATGATCTCACAGTCCATGAGTTCGAGCCCCACGTCAGGCTCTGTGCTGACAGCTCAGAGCCTGGAGCCTGTTTCAGATTCTGTGTCTCCCTCTCTCTCTGCCCCTCCCCTGTTCATGCTCTGTCTCTGTCTCAGAAATAAATAAACGTTAAAAAAAAATTAAAAAAAAAAAAAAACTTTACATCCTCTCAACCACTAAGATGTATGGACAACCATTTATTCCATTAGGGAACATACAAAGATGTTCACAGCCCTTTCTAGTTAAATAATTGATCAGATGTTGAGACTTCAAATCAAACATGCTCATTCAAACCCTCCATTGGGTGAGTATGAATTTTGCTCCTCATGGTAACCTTGGGGAAAGCACTTACTCTTGCAGAGACCCAATTTCCCAATTCTAAAATGACCTAGTACGATTAGCTGATCTTTGAGTCCCTTCCAGCTGTAGAATTTTAGATTTCCTGATGGAAATTGGTTCTACATAACAGATGGGCCCAGCAAGATTTTTTAGCTTAAGCAACCTATGAAATATGACCTGTCCATTTACAGCTAAGAATATAGATAAAGCAGAGTAGTTTACCAGGGTAATGGGGTCAGTGAAAAAAGGAGCTCATTCTATGACACAATTTTCTTTTATAGTACAATTCTGCCCTTAATACTAGGCATGCATTTTTATGACCATGGCCCACTACCTTCCCAGGTGATCAGAATCCTCTGCTAATTTAAAGGTAGGGAAAGAGACGAAAAATTAGGAGAGTGGTATAGGGTGTGAAGAAAACAGGTGGGCCAAAGGGCCCATATATTAAACTATAAAATAAACAGAGTAATGTGGGAGTACAGATAATGGATAAAGGGAGAAGTAGAAACTGAAGAAAGTGTCACCAACATAAAAAAGTTTTTCCTTAATTCTTCATAGGATTTCTGGACTGAAGGGCAGGTGGATGATTAGTCACTGTAATGGAAAATGCACAGACTTTGAATTCAGATAAGACCTAGGTTTAGGACCAAGCTATTTAAACTTGAAGTTGTGTTTTAACTTAACCAAGCTTCCATATTCTTATCTAGAAAATGGAAATAATAATATACATTTGAAGTTTAAATATACAACATATAAAAATATGATGACATTCAGAGGCATTCACAAATTAGGTTCCTAGCTGCCTTTAACTTAGAAAACTGCAAATTAGTGAGATTAAATCATCTTCCCCAAATTCCACAGCTAGTTAGTGATAAAGTCAACCCACTGGAAGAAAAAGGGTTTCTTACCTTCCTCCACACTGCACCACTTCTTCATTTCTTTTTCTTCCCAGTGAGAACCCAGAATGTCAAAGGTAACTGCCCTAAACCTTGTACAGACACAGACTTTCTAAATGATGGGATTATTCAGAACTTTATGTACTATTATGGCTCTCTCACATACTTGTATTTCTGTCCCTTACATCTGTTTTGTGTTCTCCATGAAAGCTGAGGAAAGACATGTAGGATCAAATAATATATAATCCAATTCACACTGTGCTGGCACTGCCATTTTTTGGAGATGCTTTATGACATTACTAGAGGTTAAGTGCTTTAATATAACAACCTTATAAGCTTGTTTACATCCATGAATATCAAGCCTGCTCTTATGCAATAAATCCATTATGCAAAGAACATATTCCTATAACACAGTGCTTAGAAACCTCAGCCAAACACAACCCTACCATAGGGATAGAGCAAATGTGTTCATAAGACTAACCTTGACCAAAAGACACTTTTCTGCACTTGAATTTACTACTGTATACCCTCTATACCACAGCCCTGTCCCCTCCAACAAATAAACACAGGGGCCACCAGAAATGAATACCATTAACTCCTAACTTGCAAACTGACAGAAGTTTGATAGTTACATCTATCCTTTCCTTCTCACCTTCTTACCATTAATGTTGTATCTTGACCTAATGCGCATCCTTCCACCCATGGTCTACGTGGCATAGCCCTTTATTGCCTTATGCCCCCAGCTTGGCCATTTATAGCTTCCTTCTCCAGTATGGTCAACTTCCACTATCTTGAAATATTTTCCTTTCCATCACCTTCTATTAGGTCATCACAGTCCATAATTGCTATTGCTGTTGTTTGTAATAATATTAGTAGTGATAGCAGTAGCATATAATGGGTATGATGACTTCCAAACCTCTTTTTCTAGCCCAAATCTTTCTCTTGAGCATAAGTTTGGAACTTTGTTTCCACAGCTACCTTAAATTAATCCAGTTCATTTGTGGGTTTGAGCTCCACACCAGGCTCTGTGCTGACAGCTCAGAGACTGGAGCCTGCTTCTGATTCTGTGTCTCCCTCTCTCTCTGCCCCTCCCTGACCTGTGCTCCCTCTCCCTTTCTCTCTCAAAAATAAACATTAAAAAAATTAATCCAGTTCAGAAATTTACTTGTCTTCTCCCCCTCAATACTTTCATTCTTTTCTTCTTATGCTCCTTAGCTCAGTGAATATTATCCAGTCCATCCCTTTGTGTAACATGTAACCTTTGAATTGCTCTTTACCTTTTTCTTTTATTTTCTATATCCAATTAATCAAATTTTTTGACTGTATTTACTACATGCCCTTGGAATTTATTTCTATTACCCTTTTAGTTCACCGCATGATCATCTATTACCATGGTATCTTCAGCAGTCCTTAATTAGACTCTGTGCCTTCAGTCTTCTTCCTTCTAAAACACATATCTGGTTATGTCACACCCCTACTTAAAATTATCAGTGCTCACAGGTTCAAATCCAAACTACATAATGTGTCCATCTCCCTGTAACTTCTTAGCCTTCTATCTCTTTCTCATTCTTACAATCTTAGTTTAGAAGTCACTTTCTGAAGTCCAATCAGGTTGTCTCTTATAGGCACCTACAGCATTCCAGCCTTTATATTTGTTCTGTGTCATGGTACATGACACTGAAACTGTTAGTTTACTTGTCTACAGTGCTTTTGAGAAAGTAAGATCCAGAATGAGGAAGCTAGTCTATCTTATTTCCCGCCATATTTATCATTTCACTCTGAAACAAGCATAATAAGCTTCTACCACAAAAATTCCTGCTATATTGCCCCATCTCCCAGAGAACCAATTTTGATTATACTGAAACTACCAAGCTATCACTCTACCCATACTCTCCCCTGACTCATTGCTTGCTTTGCCAACACTGTACTCCCTTTACCCATGTCTGGGTCCCCTTGTCATTCTGAACTTATTCTTTCAAACACAAATATTGGCACACAGTTATAAGGCACTGAGATGTGAGAGAAACACACAGGCACTAACTCTCCTCTGAGTTTCCTCTAACACTTCCTCTAACTTTGGCATGTTTTCAGTCCTTAGGGAAGCTCTCCCATTTTATCCAGAAGTACTTTCTCTGGAATTCAATGACCTCTCCTTCATGAAGGATCCTATACTCAAATATTAAGCTTGAACTCTTTTCTGTGTTCTAGGTCTACATCTCCATCCACTTATTGAATATGTTCACTCAGATTTCACCACCACTTCAAATTCAAAATGTCCCAAATAAACCCACGTTTCTCTCTCTCTCTACTATGGTGTTCTGACTCCATGTTTTCTGTATGTAAGAAGCCAGTATGTTCTTTCTCAGTTTTCTTTAATATTTATTTTTTGTTTCCCCACCTGAGAAATTCCCCTCTTTTATAAACATAGTTTACAAAACTATGCCATTATTTTTGGCTTTTCAGTATCTATCAATACCTGTATTAGTTTGCTTAGGGATGTCATTACAAAGTTCCTCAGACTGGGAGGGTTAAACAATGGAAATTTATTTTCTCAAAATTGTGGAGGTTAGAAATCCTATATTAAGGTGTCAGTGGTGTTGATTTCTTTTGAGGCTTCTTTCTCAGCCTTCTCAACATGGCCATGTTTTCCTTGCATCTTCACATGGTCTTCTCTCCCTGCATGTGTGTGTCCTGATCTCTTTTTATAAAGACACCAGTCAAATTGGATTAGGGTCCATTCCCAATGACTTCATTTAACCTTAATTGCCTCATTAAAGGTTCTTTCTTCCAATATTGCCACATTCTGAGGTACTGGAGTTCAGAACTTCAACATATGAATTTTGAGGGGACACAATTCAGTCCATAACAGCACTTTTTGTGTATTTGGGGAATTTCCTACATAATGAATCTTTTCCTACTGCCACTGAAGTCAAATTCTCGGGTTTGTTTCTTTATTTATTTACATTTAAATTCAAGTTAGTTAACATACAATGTTGTCATGGCTTCAGGAGTAGAACCCAGTGACCCATCTCCTACATATAACATGAAGTGCTCATCCCAAAAACTGCCCTCCGCACCGGCCATCACCATCACCCATCCAACCCATCGCCCCCACCACCACCCCTTCAGCAACCCCCCAGTCTGTTCTCTGTATTTAAGAGTCTCTTATGATTTGCCTCCCTATTTTTAGCTTATTTTTCCTTTCCTTCCCCTATGTTCATCCGTTTTGTTTCCTAAATTCCACGCAAGGGAAATCATATGGTATTTGTCTTTCTCTGAGAGTCTATTTAGCATAATACACTCTAGCTCCATCCACATCACTGAAAATGGCAAGACTTAATTCTTTTTTGATGGCTGAATAATATTCCATTGTATATGTGTGTATATACACTTTTTTGGGCTGTTGCCATAGCTTGGCTATTGTTGATAATGCTTCTATAAACTTCAGGGTGCATGTGTCCCTTCAAATCAGTATTTTTGTATCCTTTGGGTAAATACCTAGTAGAGCAATTGCTGGATCATAGGGAGGTTCTATTTTTAACTTTTTGAGGAATCTCCATACTTTTTTCCAGAGTGGCTGCACCAGTTTGCATTCCCACCAACAGTGCAAGAGGGTTCCCCTTTCTCCACATCCTTGCCAACATCTGTTGTCTCTTGTATTGTTAATTTTAGCCCTTCTGACAGATGTCGGGTGGTACCTCATTGTGGTTTTGATTTGTATTTCCCTGATGATGAGTGATGTTGAGCATCTTCTCATGTGCCTGTTAGCCATCTGGACATCTTCTTTGGAAAAATGCCCATTCATGTCTTCTGCCCATTTCTTAATTGGATTATTTGGTTTTTGGGTGTTGAGTTTGGTAAGATCTTTATAGATTTCGAATACTAACCTTTTACCTGATATGTCATTTGCAAATATCTTCTTCCATTCTATCGGTTGCCTTTTAGTTTTGTTGATCATTTCCTTTGCTGTGCAGAAGCTTTTTATCTTGATGATGTCCCAAAATAGTTCATTTTTGCTTATATTTCCCTTGCCTCCGGAGACATGTCAAGTAAGAAGTTGCTGTGGCTGAGGTTAAAGGTGTTGCTGCCTGTTTACTCCTGTAGGATTTTGATGGTTTCCTGTCTCACATTTAGGTCTTCCATCCATTTTGATTTTATTTTTGTGTATGGTGTAAGAAAGTGGTTTAGTTTCATTCTTCTGTATGTCACTATGCAGTTTTCCCAGCACCATTTGTTGAAGAGACTTCTTTTCTCCATTGGATATCCAGACTCTCCTGCATGTGATTTGAGCTCATGGATAACCTGGTGACACAAAGAATGAGGGACTCTGAGCAATACTATCTGAGGAGAATGAGCCAAGGACATCTTGTTTCCAGAGGCAGCAGTATCAAGATTCTAGCATTATGTCTTGTGTCCAGCCATGGTATCAGTTGTGTCTCTGCTAGAAAGGGTCTAGGGTACAACTGGAGGCATAACGTCTGCATAAAAAGCCTCTATAGCTAAGGTTTCTGAACCCCTCAGACAATCTATGAGTTACCTTATGTCCTTCCTATACTTCTTTCATCTAAATTGAGTCTGTCTTTATTTTTTGTTTGCAATTAAGGACTTCACTCAATATCCTGAATTATGGAATGACTCATATGAAACTTTATCCTGATTGAGGTATCATTGCAAAAGACATTGATCAGACCTACAAATTACTAATATTCACTTTACAAAACTATCTTCCTTTTTCCTGCTTTCATCAATTCTCAAAAAGGCAACTATATTGAGGAGGGCACCTGTTGGGATGAGCACTGGGTGTTGTATGAAAACCAATTTGACAATAAATTTTATATTAAAAAAAGGCAACTATAAGCACCCTAATTTGGGCTTTATCAAATGAACCTTTCTTCCAGTCTTTCTGACTCAACCTCATACATTACTAATAAATCCTGCATATAATCACCAGGTGCATTTGTTTCAAAATCTATCTATTGCCTATAGGATAAAGTTTCAATGCCTCTTGTGTGCCATTTAATTCTTCTAAATCTAACTTAAATGTACTCCATCTTTCATTATAAATCTTCTCTCTCTTTCAAATAAATAAAATGGAGCAATCAAAATTTGTTCAGTACTACAACATTTTGAAAAACTTGTTCATAAACATTGCTTCTAACCATACATGTAACAGTGGGTTTATAATCCCAACTTGCATATGAGGAATCTGAGACTTAACAAATTAATTAAATTGTATAGGGCTACACATTATAAATGTATAATTATAAATGATAGGACTATATTTTGAAATCAAGTGTTCCTAGCCTCTTCTTTTACTGTGTGTTTCTACTGTTTCCCATGTATTTTCTAGCCTTTATGCTTTTGCTTACGCTGGGTTATAGCCTGGAGTATTCAACCAATCTCTCTTTTGTCTACCCAAATCTTGTTCATTCTTCACAGCCCAGCCCAAGACCTTCAATTTCAATGAAGTTTCTTGGAAGTCTCCACCTGATTCTTTTTCTGTTTGGAACTATTATGGTATTCACTATCTGTACTCTCTTTTTGATGTTTTAACATATATCATCCCATATTAATCATTTTATATGCATTGCTTTTCTATTTGTGAAAGTCAAATCGTATAGGTATAAAATCGCCATCTTTCTCATGCTCCTAAGTACTGTGCATGCTTCCATGCGCAGAAGGAGTATTGCTGCACAAATTGAATAGTCCACATTCTTAGGCCAGAAAATGAGTATTAAAATCATGTTTTACATTAATTTTTATCTCCAGATGAAAATATTTCAAATGCTTTGAGTGACTAGCTATCTCATTGATAGTAACTTTTTTAAAAAGGGAGGAACTTCTCATATATTTTCATCATTTACTTTTAATTTGTAGGGGCAGTATAGTCTCAAAAGCACCTTTGGTAATCCCAATAGGGTAGGGAACAAACCCTAATTCCATTGATAAAGTAGGCAATTTTGGTTTAACTAAAAAACAAACAAACAAACAACAACAAAAAAAAAAAAAAAACAGCCTGTGATCAAGCAGGGAAAGCAAATATACCACAGTTTACAGCAGATCATTTTTAAACTTTTTGGAAAACAAATGAGATCATCATATTGCCTCTGCATAATCCACTGAAAGCAATGAATTTACACAGGAAATTGAGGTGGGGGTTTTAAAAGGCATTTAAGGTCAAACAAATATTTTCTGTTTCATGCTAATCTGCAGCACACAACCATATAGAAAAAGTCACTCCACTTCTGTAATTAGACAGCATACATCAGAAGACATCAGAAATAAGATGTACAGAGATGTATTTGCAAATGACTATATCAAATTTGCTTTTCTTAATTTAAATGACCATATTAAGTAGTCCAACTACTATTTTCATTTGTGTAGAATTCAAGCTCTATTTTATCTTTTGTGTGGGCATAAACTATGAAAGAATGACTATGGTGACTATAATTGTGTGTTTTTATCTTCAGTAATCTGAGCATCCTCTCCATCACTGAGATAAAATTCTAAATTTTGGTTTTGAAACTATCAGCAAAAATTAAAAATTATTTTAAATTTCTACATAAAGCTGATGAAACTAAATATCTTAATTGCACTGAAGCTTACTTTCTATTTTAACTGTACATTATAGCACCCCTTAAAAAGAGAGTCAACAAATCCATTCTAGCTACCCCAGTGATTGCAGGATTGTTGCCTAGAAATGGAGGCTGGGAAATTTCAACAGATTTTCTCCTTTATTTATAATGTAGCCCATGTTCACTTAAATATTTGTCTGGTGTCTTTCTATGTCTAACTGATGTGAGTAAATTGTCTGTGAGAGAATCAAGTCATACATTCTGGAGAGTCTTTGGCCTACAACCAACCATAGTACAACAGGATGATGATGGAAAAGCAAAAATGACTAAATTAATTATTCCCCAATTAGATTTTTCTACTATATAGATCTAGTTCAGACACGATCATATAGGGATCTAAATAAATGCTCTTAGAGTATTGATCACTCAAGTTATATTTTTCATGCTTATGTTCAGTCACAGGACTGGACTAATATAAGTTGAAAGAGCTGCAAACATATGTGCAGACAACCAGGTTAGGTCATTAGGAACTGCCACTCACAGTTTATGTTGGAGAAAAGTTGAATCAGAATTCTGGCACATTCTCCATCATTCTTTTTTTTTTTTTTTCACATTCTTATTTTTATTTCTCTTATCTTATTTATCAAAATTTATCCACCATTCTTTTTCTTCAAACTGGACATACAAAATCCAGAATCAAACAGAAACAAAACAAGAGAAAAGATAAGGGAGTTAAGGTTTGAAGACATGTATAAAATGTCTAAGTATTCTGTCCACCAGGCGCACCTTAAAGGTCCAGAGTTACATGTAGTAATTTCTCATGTTAGAAAGACTGGGCCCTGTAGCTATTCCCTTATGCAACAAAAATCAATTGAGGGCTACTGTGTGCCAGGCACTGTTCTAGGCATTGAGATTTCAGTGTTGTAGCCATAAACAGCAGATGAGTGGTTACAGCCCAGGAGAAGAAGCATTCCATGAGCAAATTATTTCACAAATTGCCAATCAACAATATTTATGCTAAGTGCTTCAACGGATAAATAAAAAGTTTTACATAGCTATAGACTGATTACATTTAGACAGTAAAAAAAAACTATTTTACAAGCAGGTAATGTTTAAGATGATGTCTGAAAAATAATTGCAATTTAGCTAGAAAGAGGTATGTATTTGTATTTAAGGTCAGTTTATTGTTTTATTTTAAACATGACAGGACCTTAAATACATCTAAAAGCTGTTGGAAAAGAAGTAGTAAACACAAGAGGTTAAAGATAAGAGAAAGAGAAGGGCGTGGTGGGTAGTTTAAGTTTCCTATGGGAAGTGGAGGGACTGACCTTAGGTAGAAGAGACAGCACCTCTGCTAGTTTATGACAAATAGTTTCAGGATTTGAACTCTGATGTAGTATTTTGCTTCACATGTTAATCACTTGATAGGATTTTAAATTATTTTAAAATATCATCTTTCATGCTTTACATACAAGAATCCATCTACCAATACCTATGGATATTGATCCTGATGCAAAATTTTAAATATATTCTCCTTCAAATTATTCTTTCATATCAAACACACTGGCAAAAGTTTATGAAAGTACCAACTAGTTTAAGTTTATTTATTTATTTTTGAGAAAGAAAGCACAAGTGAGGGAGAAGCAGAGAGAGAGGGGAGACAGAGAATCCCAGGCAGGCTCCGCATCGTCAGCATGGAGCCCAATGCAAGGCTGGAACCCAAGAACCATGAGATCATGACCTGAGCTGAAGTTGGAAGCTTAACCAGCTGAGCTACCCAGGCACCCCTAAAGGCACCAATTTTTTTACACATAATAAGTATCCCACTCAGTCTCTCTGCTAATATTACAAGCCTTACCCTTGACTATGGGCTTCTATCATTTGCATGAGCTGCAACTACTCTAATTTCCTCATGTCAACTACTCTTATTTCCCCTTTTTCAGCTTTGAGGTGTAATTGATACATTTTTTAAATGCACACATTTAATGCATACATCTTGATGAGTTTGGACATATGCATACACCCTAACCAGGGGTCTAAACATATACATCACCTCCAAAAATTCCCTTCTGTTCTTTTGTAGGTTTTGTTGTTTTGTTTTGCTTTTAAGAACACTTAACATGTGTTCTCATGAGATCTATCCTCGTAACAGATTTTAAAGTGCCCGGTACCGTATCTACTTTTTTTAGGGGTGTCTTTGTAGCATTTTTTTTTATTTTTGGTTCCCTCTGTTGACATTTACACAGCCATGTTTCATTCATATTTGCACATATAGCTAATCCAACCACCATAAATCAAACTTCTCTCCTTAATACCATTCTAAGAAACACTTTTTGATGCATAGCCCAAGACCCATTTTATTCATAAAGCCTGGGTACTACAGCTCATGCTGCAGTTCCTTCTTGTGAGTTATTTAACACTTCATATTCTGTTCAGAAAACTAAATTTAACTATGAACTGTCTTATGTGGTTCACTATTTCTGTCGTGCAAGCAAATGTCATCTCTAAAATAATTTAATTTGTTCTTCCTTTTTTTTTATAGCTTTGATTTTTTTTCCCAAATGCCTAGCACAATCTGGGGCACAAAATAGATGCTAAATAGATACATTTTGTTTCAACTTTGTGATATTCCACCATTGCTGACGAACTAGTAAAAATCCTGGATGTTATTGCTGCTGCCTAGATATTCAATGAGATTTATGAGTGAAGTTAATAAAACCTCTCAAGGAAATGAGGGCAAATTTTGTTGTGGGGCTAAGTTTCTAAGTTACACAATCATACTGAGGTTGACCCTCACTGGGAAGGTCTTTAGGTTGTCTGCATGTGATTTGAAGTCACATTTAATGCCACTATGGTCGCATCCTCCTCAAGCACAGACTGGATTTATAGATTTGTTTTCATCTTTTATCAGAGCATTGTTTTATATCACACTGCTGAAATGGCAGAATGGTAATGGTTTTCTCTTCTGTATAGTTAATGGAAAATTTTTACTGCTTTTAGATTCCTTATATAACTACATTTTATTCAGGCCTAAGTCCATTTGACTGTCCCTAGTCTGAAAAATGATCTGTAATCTCTTGTGAGTCTTTGTGTGGGAGCATTTCTAGATGACTGACTCAGGATCTTTACAATGATTCCCATAGCATATTAAGTCATAAGAGGTTTGCCAAGAGTTTGAAGTATAGCAGAACAAGAGTTGCTATTGTTCTTTGTTGCATCCTTATCTAAGGTAAGGAATATGTATATAACCAATCTGAACTTACTGCACAATGTATTTCACTTTATTTTAATTTTAAAAAAATGGATCCATACAATATAATCATGTCTAACGCAGCCTGCCACAAATTCAGGAATTCCCCTTAGAAAGTCAGTGATTTCCTATGACAACCGAAGCTACTGTTCAATAATACTTTCAACTGAAGTGTTTTTGTGAAATGGATTAATATCACATAATCATCATTGACAAACCTATATTCTGAACCCATAATATTAGCTTGAACTAAGAATTTTGAAATACCCCTGTTCTTAGTAATTACAGTCTGCTCATGGAATAAAGTCCTTGAAATCTTTGTTTCTATTAGTCCTTCTGCTAAACAAAATGCCATCCAAATGAGAAAAAAAGGGCTTAATGTGGATACAGCACAGCTAGTAGCATCATCTACTAGGATCTTTGAATAACAGAGTAATCCACAGAAAGCACCACAATTTGAGTCCCTGGCTTCCTTTTCGAAACTGATAGTGAGTGTTCCTTGGTATTTACCCAAAGGAGTTGAAAACCCATGTCCACAAAAAAACCTACACACAGATGTTTATAGCAGGTTTACTCATAATTTCCAAAACTTGAAAGCAACCAACCAAGACATCTTTCAGAAAACGAATAGGTAAATAAAGTGTGGCACATGCAAACAATGGAATAGTATTCAGCACTAAAAGGAAGTGAGCTATATGACAACTCATGAAAATACATGGAGGCAACTTAAAAGTATGTCACTAAGTGAAAAAGTAAATCTTCAAAGACTACATACTGTAGGATTCCAACTATATGACATTCTGGAAAAGGCAAAATTATGAAGGCAATAAAAAATCAGTGGTTGCCAGTAGTTAGTGGGGAGAGGGATGTACAGGTGGAGCACAGAGGACTTTTCGGGCAATGGAAACATTTGGTCTGAGAATATAATGGTAGAAATATGTCATTATACATTTTTCCAAATCCATACAATGTACAACACCAAGAATGAACTCTGAAGTAAATTGTGGACTTTGGGTGATAATGACGTGTCAACATACGTTCATCAATTGCAACAAATGTACTGTTCCAGTGGGATGTTAGTAACGGGAGAAGCTATGCATATGTGAGGATAGGGAATATTTGGGAAATCTCTGTGCCTTCCCCTCAATTTTGATAAGAACCAAAAACTCCTCTAAAAAAATAAAATAATTTTTTTTTAAAAAAGTGATTCTGAAATCCTAAGCTGCTTCTCTATTGTATGTGTTAACAAGCTCTCACAAACATGACTCAATTTCTACCTGGCCTTCTTAAACACCTAAGTAAGAAAGATTTACATGATTCCTCCCTAAGCCCTCAAAAAGGAGCTTAATAAAAAAGAAATAACAGTTGTAATTTTCAGAAGGATAAATTTACATAATTTTCAAGGAGATTTTGTTGGAGCTATGAGCACCAATAACCAAAAAGATGCTTTTTATGGAGTCTTACAGTATCAAATTTCAAATTCACTGTTGTGTTTTCTTGTAAAGTATGAAGATAAAATCAACTTTTAAGCCAATTATAAGAAATAAAAATAATTGTTGGGATCAACAACAGAAATAAAAACGTATATTTTTATGTTGGCAAGGATGTGGAGAAACGGAAACCCTCTTGCACTGCTGGTGGGAATGCAAACTGGTGCAGCCACTCTGTTAAACAGTATGGAGATTCCTCAAAAAATTAAAAATAGAACTACCCTATGACCCAGCAATAGCACTGCTAGGAATTTACCCAACGGACACAGAAGAGCTGATGCATAGTGGCACATGGACCCCAATGTTTATAGCAGTGCTTTCAATAATAGCCAAATTATGGCAAGAGCCTAAATGTTCATCAACTGATGAAAGGACAAAAAAGATATGGTTTATATATACAATGGAATATTACTTGGCAATGAGAAAGAATGAAATCCTGTCATTTGCAGCAACATGGATGGAACTGGAGGGTGTTATGCTAAGTGAAATAAGTCAGGCAGAGAAAGACAGATACCATATGTTTTCACTCATATGTGGATCTTGAGAAACTTAACAGAAGGCCATGGGGGTAGGAAAGGAAGAAAAAAGTTACAAACAGAGAGGGAGGGAGGCAAATCATAAGAGAATCTTAAATACAAAGAGCAAACTGAGGGTTGATAGGGAGGTGAGAGAGAGAGGAAAGTGGGTGACGGGCACTGAGGAGGGCACTTGTTGGGATGAGCACTGGGTGTTGTATGGAAGACAATTTAACAATAAATTATATATTTTTAAAAATGTATATTCTTTGATGTTTCTTAAGCTCAATTATAGAAAATTCAGTGAAGAAAAAGAGTATTCATCCTAAGCCAACAAAAAGAAATATTCTAATAAATATAACCAGAATAATATGTCTTATACTGGTCAGCAGCAAAAACGTATTTACTAAGAACTATTATGCTTTTGTTATTTGCAAGTAACTATTCTATGATAATGTTAGTACTTCAAAGAAAAATTTAACAAAGATTCTATAGACCAGAACCATAGTATCACAAAATGTTTTTTTCAAACAACTTCCTGATAAAGTCCTTCTTAAAGAAGGAAAATGTAAAAGAATGCCCTATGTGGCATTTTGTTTTCCTCCCTTAGTAATGACCAATATTATCTCCAAAATCATTTTGGAGCCAGTGTTTTTATAGTGGTAGGTCTATACTTCTATGTGTGTGTTCTATTGATGTGTAGTCTCTGGTGTGAATGGGAATAGTGAAACGGCAGTCCTTGACACTCTGTTTCATTAACCTTGCGGAATGCCATGCCATGCTCAGATGGACTGTTTAAAAACTGCTGTTTGATGATGTTGATGATGATGATAATGATGATGATGATGACAATGGCCACTGGTAGGTTAGTTGGGGACCTTCTGCTGTCCCCTAAATATGATTTCCTCCAGTTGGTCAATAATTTGCCTTGCCCTACTAATGGTAAAGGGCAATTAAAGCATATACTAAGGATTTTAGCACCTTTTTAAAAATATTAGTAATCACAAAGCTGGTAAATTAAATTGTAAGTAAGGCTAGAGAAGCTCACCTAGGCTGGTATTTACCAAAAAAGGAGGGGATTTGTATTCAGGAAATTATTTTTTTAGAAAACAAAGTTAGCATTTTTAATAGAACATTTTTTAAAATATATAAAGTAAAAATGCATCTTTACTCCTCCTCAAGACCTCTCCTCAATTATTTCTCCCCTTTCAGATGCTTTTTCCATAAACAGAGTAATTAGTAATATAAGTATTCCTGCAAACATTTTTTTGCACACTTCTGTACACTTCAATTGCGTGGTTGCTTGTGTAAACTCTAGTTTGTAGTCACATATTTTACTCCATTAGGAGGGGGTGTAGATATTCTTGAGCTATCAGGTTTTTGTTTTTAAATGTTTTGAATTATCTCTAACAATAAAATGGCTTACTAGAGAGACTGACTCTCACATCTTCCTTCTAATCCCTCATCCTACCAAAGACCCTACCAACTCACAGCACCAGTCCCGCTGCTTATACCTGAAATTAGGGAACGAGCCTTCCTGGTTATCAAATACCAACTCTTGTCAGTTTACAATGTTTCTATCAATAAAAGTCTTGCTGCTGGAGCATTCAGTCAAGGCAGTTTGACTCTCAGCACGAAGGAACAGCAATCTATGGGGAGCAATTGAATCATTCATAAAATGCCCAGGCGGCAGCTGAAGGGCCACCTGCTGTTTCACAGCCCCAGGGAGGCTCAATCCAATGCTGGTTCTGAAATAATTTAGAGGCCAGACTGGAACAAGGGCACATCAGCACTTGGCTCATCAGCCAATAGAAATAATTAAAATAAAACTATTAAAGTATTGGGAAAGGCTTTACTTTTCTTCCTTTCAAAGTTGTGTTTTATTAGTGTAGACTGGTTCTGAAGCGTGTGTATGCAAAACTGTCCTTTTTTCTCTGTCTTTATTAGAGATTCCATTTGTTTTACAAGTACAAACCTGAAAGATGGGAGTTTTGTCCTTTGCACCATGTATTGAGGTCTCTGATATTTCATCATCCTTACTTAAAAGGAAATATTGGTTGAATTTTTTCAGTCCATCATCAGAATGTCAGGTGTTTAACACTAAATAAATGGCAATAAGAGGTGACATGAGCCCAACTCTGAGCACCTACACCTGAAATGGACTGATTTGAGTTCCATGACTTGCTGGAGGGTCCAGAGATCTCAGAGGGGTGATATTTGACTTAAGAGTTAGCCATAGATCAGACAGAAAAGAGGAAACATACTAGTGAATACCACATCATGATGTGATGTAGACTTTTTTCATTATTATCAGAAGCAAAAATGTTTGATTTTATTTCCGACATTTTGGAAAACAGGAACAGAATTTATGATTACGCCAAAAAATAAAATGAATATTCCACTGAAAGAAGCTGTGGACTGATCATGCATTTTTACCATAGGGAAAAAAAATCAGTAATGAATTTGTAACTTCAATGAATAATGAAGTAGTTATAAGTTAATAAGTATAGGAAACAAAGATTTAAAGCAATAATGAATGCAAGATTGAATAAAGGTTTAAAAAATAATTCTCAGGTTTTAAAACCTTACAAGAAGCTGAGATATTCAGAATTATGATCACCAAAATCTGGGGAATACTATTTCTACATAGATAATTCTCTCCAGTTTGAGTGAGCTAATTTGAGGAAAATAGCAAAAAATAAAAATGTAAATGCTGAAAGAAAAACAATAAAATAATTTATCAATAAAATTATCCAAAAACGTTAATTTGAGCTACTAACTTTATAAAGGCAAGTCCATAAAGTGATTCATTATCAATAAACCTTAGAATATTAGAATAAAACTGGGAGGTTAGAGACCAATTTCTCCCACACCTGAAGCACTACAAAACATGGAGTTAGCCTTCAAAATAGTAATTTGGGTCTCACTTTCATTCATCCATTCATTCATTCCACATTCACAAATTGCCTAACATGTGCTGGGCACTGCACTGGAAACCGAGAAGATACATGATAAGAATGCAACCCTAGTTCTTCAGGATTGACAATGTGAAGGGAAAATGGTCCTGTAAGTTAATGACTACAGAAATCTGTTAAATCCTACAATAGAGGTAGGCATGTAATAAAGTTCTCTGGTCTTTCTGAAAAGATTAAAAAATGACTAAGCATTCAAAATCTTGAAGGTTGAGTTGGAATCTGCCTAATGAACAAAAGCTGAATAGGGAGAGCTTTCTAAAAAGTGGACACAGTGGGTACAAAGACATGACACCAAGTGAAAAAAAAATTAAAAGTACCATGAATTTCAGAAACTGTACATGGGTCTTAAATGTCAAATGCAGGACATCTGTCTTAACTATATTCTGAAAGAATAAGCAGATCTGGAGGGATTTGCATATCATTCCAAGGTGTTTAGATTTCATGCAAATACAATGAAGAGCCAGGTCAGGGTTTCAGTAAGAAGGTGTGGGATTAGATTTATGTTTTAGAGATTAACCCCTTGGTATGAATGGCTAAATGAAAGTCCGATAGTCAGAGTTTGCTTTAAGAAACTCTCTTGCAATTACTGACTGTGTGCACAAAGCATGGTTTACGATAAAATCTCCTTCAAGACTGGCTTCACGTAGAAATGAAACAACAAATTTACCCACAGTATTATAGACTGCTCGAGATGGATGAGATCTTAAAGACCATATATCCTACCCCAATTATTCTATTACTAATTTATTCTTCTATCAGTTCTCACATATTTACTGAGCATCTACAATGTGCTAGACAAACTCTGTTTTAATGAAACATAAAGCCTACAGTCTCTAGACAATAATAAGACAATCATGAAAATAAATTTTACATTTATAAATAGTGATAGTTGCTGGTAGTAACATGATTCCATGAACAAGTTATTCAGGAACCCCAAATAGATGGTGGACTTGAAAAAGTCTATTTGAGAAAGTGATTATGAATTAAGACCTGAAGAATGATTAAGACATGGTTAGATAAAATGGAAAGAAGAGAAATAATTTGCAGAGTCAATGAGGCAGACAAGATCTTGATATATTCCAAGAAAGCAAGAAGCCAGTATTTTGGGGGATGGGTGAGTAAGCAAAATGGTGGCAAGAAAGGCATTGGAGAGTTTGATGGCAGTGATGAAGGGAACTGTAACAAGGTGAAGAAATACAGTCAAGGAAAATCTGTTGGTGTAAGTTCAAAGCTCAGCCCAGGTCTCCTCATGATTCCTAGTCAAAGTTCTTTCTTTAGAGCCTAGAAACAAGAAGATGGGAAATATATACATATAATTTTCCTATAATTCAGTATCTTTTCATGTCCTCTACTTTGGAAAAAAACCTTGCTTTTAGTATTCTGCATTACATTTTTTTTGGTACATTTTTTTCTTAAAAAGTGTATTACACAATCTGACGGTGAGCTGTAACAACAACTCCATCTACTCTGGCTGGCTATATCATTTCCCAGAGCTTTCTAGTAAGAATTCAAATAAAGAAGCATTGAAGACTATGATCTAAATATCAGAGGCTCATCAGGATTATGAATGGGAAAAAAAAATATGAGTGACTAATAAGTTATTCATGAATTCAAACTACCTAGAATAATTAAAATACCAACTTTCAGCTAATAAGCCATTAACTGCAATTTTACTATTTTTTAATGATCTGATTCACAGTGTTGCAGGAAGTTTCACTTAATATATGTATATGATTATGTAGATCAATGTTTACATTTTTGCATTCTTATAGACATGCAGTGAAAATAAAGTACATAAATAAATTGCTCCCTGGTTACCAGAAAATGTTTATATGTATGAACAATATATGGCTTGTAATAACATAGATAAAGGTTTGGGGGAAATGAATAGGCCAAATGATCCTTATTCCCAATGTTCTTCTTGATTATTTGTTGGGTGTGATAGAATTAATATTCCAAATATCCTTCTCTTGATGATGAATTTCCCAAGCTTCTTTCTTCTCAAATAAGTACAGTATGGTAAAAAGTGGTAAGTTTCTATTATGTGGAGAGAAATGTGTGATTTTTGTTCAGACAGCTTTTTACTCAAGTTACTCAGAGAAGGAATTTATTTTTCACCACTTCAAGCTTGTCATTTATTTAGTCCTCAGTGGGGAATAGTGTCTTTGCTTTGGTGGAACTGAGCAATTTGTAGAGGAAAGGATAAAGTCCCTATAGTAAGTTCTGAGGCCAATCTCTTATAGATCTCTGGCACATGCAATGATTGATTACCTCAAAAAATAAATACAGTCAGTTTGTAATCCTTATGTCTAAGTAAGCTTAATTTTTATATCTGTCATTACCCTTTATCTTCTGAAATGATGTTAATTCTATTACTGAAGAATATAAATTCTGATGGCCAGCACTGTATGCTTTCCAGTACTGATAGCATGTACAAATTTCTTCATGTTTCTGAACTTTGGAGTCGGGGCATTTAATAAAAAGTAAATTAAATTTAGGCACTTTGATTGTATCTTATATCTGTGGTCATAAATATCGCATATTCTATATACCTACGAATAGAATAGAAATATTCTAATGTTGAGCTTTTGAGACATGTTTTCTACTCAACAAATATTTGGAACCCAAATATTGAATATTAAATCAATATTCTTTTCTTCAGATATGGGATAGGGTGGAAGGAAGGAAGGAAGGAAGGAAGGAAGGAAGGAAGGAAGGAAGAAAAGATATATTTTTAGCACCACCACTGACATATACAGATAAGATGGATAGTTGATACCTATATTATATAAGATGAGATATTATATAGCAAGAAAAATAATATTCTAAGCATGGGATACTTGTGGCTACCACATGAATTCAAAAGTGGCTCTATCATTTATCAGTTGTCTCAAGGCTGTTATTTACACACTCGGGGACTCAGTTTACCTATCTTGTAGGATATGTGGATTAATGAACTACTGTGCATATATAAATGCCAGCATCAATAAAAATCCTTTCTCCTCTCTCCTTACTTTACTAGCAAATGAAGAAAGATGAAGAAAAAAGGAGAATGTAATAAAAAGTAAGAAAAAGGTAAGAAAAGGTTTTAGAATCAGAGAAATGGAAAAGAAAGTCAAAGAGAGAAATCAGAATTTAAAAGGAAGGTGTAGCAAAAGAGTTGCACTGTGTGGTAAACAGTGGAATACCACCACAGTTTTCTTAGGAAAAATTTCTCCAAAATGTTTGGATTTCTCCAAATGCATGAATTGTCTTTCCCAGCCACATTGAGGGTAGTTGGACATAGATGTACTCACAGTACAGTAACAACTGGAACAACTCAGAATTTTGGGTCCATTCACATGGATGCTTCATCAAAGAAACTGCTGTTTCTGGTTTCTAGTAACAGATTCATCTGACTCTTGATTTTGGCTCAGGTTATGTTCTCAGGTTTATGGGTTTGAGCCCCATGTTGGGTCTGTGCTGACAGAATGGAGCCTGCTTGGGATTCCTGCTCTCACTCTCTCTCTGCCCCTCCCCTTCTTGTGCAAGCTTCCAGGCCCTCAGTTGCTAGTGAATGCTCTCTCAAAATAAATAAATAAAACTATACACACACACACACACACACACACACACACACACACACACACTTTAAAGAAAAGATTTTAAATCAAAAAAAATTTGTCTCAACAGTTGAATTACAGACAGATGGTGAGAAAAGTATTTGAGGCCTACAAGCTTTCTCAAAACTTTCTAAATCTTATCCTAGAGGCAGCCATTGACTTATTTTCTTCCCATGAGAAATGGTCTGAGAATAGGTGCCTCCATATGTAAGAGTTTTTAGACAAAATTCTTGAAACAAATATAAATATAGTGTCCCATTTTTAATACCTCACTTAATCTTAATTATCATGTCCAAAAATGTAATCGCTCTCATATCTCTGTTCAAAGGCATTCCATTTTCTTTTGAAAAGAAATCTGGTATCTATGGTTTTGTGATGTACTAGGGATTTTGTCCATCCAATTCAAAATTCATTTCCAAATAAGGGAAATAAGACTACTACTTGAAACTTTAAAAAAATCAACACCAAATGGATTAAAACACCTATGTGTAAAGCCACACTAAGTTTTAGAAGTTCTTGGAATTAGCAAAATTTGAGTTATGAGTCAATGAGAAGGTAAGTTATCAGAAACCCAAGCATGTGAGATAAGGATGGATAGATTAGATAGATAGATAGATAGATAGATAGATAAAAACAGTATTGATGGTGTCCACCCAAATTCCTCACTGCCCAAGGACTTGACTCAATTCATCAGTTTATCATGTATATATTTCAGATATGAATGTTCTATGTTAATTTACCAGATGCCATCAACACTCATTGAATAACTAATTCTTTCTGTTCTAATGACTTAGTAATCACCAGCAATTTTGTGATTACAATGTGGCTTCTTAAGATACATGTCTGCAAAGAATGAAAGTATTAGCCACAGGATGTAAGGGTTCAGGATCTTGGCCAGGTTACATATTGTAAATGAAATCAGTTGATATTCTGGTTTTACACATCAACGTGTATGGATTCAGTTAACATGAGAAACAATCATTCTCATTACTCCAGAAAAATAGGTTTTTGACCTACAAAATTGAGAGTTAGATTAAGGTGTAAGTAAATTCATCAGGGCAGAAGCACCCTGAGGTCTCCTCAGGACAGCTGCTCACATTCTGATCCTGGAACACTTCCTTAAAATTCTGCCTCATACAGGCTTAAAGGTGAGAGGATTGGTAGGAAAAGAGTAAAGTCCAAGTAGTCTGACACTAGGGGTAATGTCAACAAGGGAGAGGAAGGGAACTAGAGAAGGAAGATCCTAAGGCAAGGTTTGATATAGTGGAAAGAAAACGGGCTGTGAGTAACCTTGTTCATTGCCCAGTTGTTCTGAGCCTGATCTCTTAACTATAAAGTAAGAATAATAATGTCTAGTTCACAGGCTTGGGGTTTTTTGGAGGGGGGAGGTAAAGGGAGGGAAATTAAATGAAATTTCAGAGCCTGAGGTAGGTGGTTTAATACATAATTTGCTTTTTCCTCTTATCGTAATTCTATTTATGTGTATTCATATTAGAGCAGCCTGCCCTAGTCCTACAGAGAATTTGAAAAAGGGAATTCTAGCCCCCATCTAGTCATTTCCTGCTAAAGTACTTTTTTTGTTCCCATATCTTCCTTCCACCGTGAATGGAGGAAAGCAAAATGGATATAATAATATGTTCTCAGGTGTTGGACCCTCCCTTTATTATTAATGAGTGTTTCATGGAATCAAAGGACCTTTGAAATCTTTTTGTCTAACCTGTCACTCATCTTGATCATCAGGCTTAATCCAGTGATAGTATAGTTGGTTCACCATTTTACAAGTCATTTAAAAATACTCAGCTGGGGGGCGCCTGGGTGGCGCAGTCGGTTGGGTGTCCGACTTCAGCCAGGTCACGATTTCGCGGTCCGTGAGTTCGAGCCCCGCGTCAGGCTCTGGGCTGATGGCTCAGAGCCTGGAGCCTGTTTCCGATTCTGTGTCTCCCTCTCTCTCTGCCCCTCCCCCGTTCATGCTCTGTCTCTCTCTGTCCCAAAAATAAATAAACGTTGAAAAAAAAATTAAAAAAAAAAAAATACTCAGCTGGGAGAGAGCACTGCTTAGCCCCAGACTATGAACGGCTACTTTGGAAATCCAAGCATTTCAGAAAGGACACATCAACCCACACATCCCACTCGTATAGCAAACTCCCACATAGCACTTTACCCAGTTTTCCCAAAGATTCCCAGAAATACAAGCATTGCTAGAGATACTAAAAGGCTTTTGACCTTTTAGTTCTAATCTTTGGTTTCATCAGCCTCTTCCAGGGGGGAAAAAGTATTCTTTAATTCTATACCATTTAATTTTTGGACATCTGTTTTGCAGTTTTAGCTGTATTTATGATAGATCATTTTATTGGTATTACATTTTGTTCTATTACACTGTAACAATTTCACATATAAGGGAAGTGGCATACCAGGTCATAATTTATCAAGGAAAAGGGTAAAAGAAAATGTCAAATAAGAGCAGTAACTGTGTGATGAACTCTACTGTGTAGAGTATAAGTAACTGGAGGAAATCAGGTTTAAAGTTATAATTTAAGTTACAGTCTAGTGACTCTAGCCAGACAAAATTTTAAAACATGTTGTGGCAATAGTGAATACAAATTCAAAAGAGGACTAGCTTCTAAAATTCCTACAAAGAACTATGAGTCAAGCCTTAAAGGGATTTCTATATTAAGGTCCCAGTTATGAAACTATGCTATGTCTCCACGTAGCAGGGTGAACTCTCTCTCATGTGGCTTAACTGGGGAAACAGCTGCATTATTTCATAACAATGATCAGCATTAGTGGACTGCTTACTATATGCCTGGTCCTCTTGTAGGCTCTTTACTACATCAACTCATGTGCTACACAATAGCCAAATGAGGCAGATGTTATTATTTTTGCCATTTTACCATTGTGGATACAAAAGTACAGAATATTAAGTGCCATGCCCAAATATACTCAGCTCAGAAATGGTAAAACTGAAACTTAAATCTAAGAAATTTGACTCTAGAGCTGAATTCCTCACCAAGTTACTCTATTGCTTTTCTTTTAAATATAAGCATTCTTGCTATCACATTATATATATATATATATATATATATATATATATATATATATATATATATAAGTTTCAGATGCTGGGGGAAGATACACTTTCTGTAAAATCGTATGGTAAAAATAACATTGGCTCTGGGGAAAAACAGGGTTGGAGCAGATCACTGAAAAAGTACTATATCCAGAATATCAAAGCCAATGTCAATCCTCATAAAAACACAAATACTTCTAAAATATGCTGTCATTGGCATCTAGTATCACAGTTAGTTCTATGCAACATGAACTCTGGCACTTAGATATTTTCCTTCGAGATATATTTCTTGGTGGGCATTTGTTTTAATAGACAGATGGTCATCAAAATCAAAAATCTTATCCAGACTGGCCTGTTGTTTGTAATCCATTGTTTTAATAAGGGAGGAAACGTCAGCACTATGCCCTTCACATGCACTTGAATTTCACAGCAGCTTAATGTCGTGGTGGGCAAGTTTGCCTTGCACTTAAAGAAGGCACTTTTGTAGAGTTTCTGATTTTTCATAAGGATTTTACACATTGCTAAAACATTTAATTGTGACAGAGCTCAGCCCAATCACTTTAAAAAAATTAACACCATGAAAAAAATCATGTATAAATCAACACCTCTTTCAGATTATACCAACATCACTCCCCTACTTACCAATCACGTAAAGAGTAATCACTGCTTAGAAACACAGATCATAGAAGAATAGACACGATTGTGCCTAGTTGTGATTAATTCATAACTCTACATATAAAAATGGTCAGAGTACTAGAATAGAGTCACATATACTCATAATTAAAACTATCCTGATCATAATGTCCTTCTTTTTTTTTTTCCCAAAAAATATTTATTGAGCACTGACCATGTATGAGGCACTGTACTGAGGACTAGGGATACAGTGTAGCACAAAATGGACCCAAACACCCCTGCCATGGAAAAAAGAATCTCAGTTTTTTCAGAATATATGTACAAATCCTGCTTTGACTCCAAGCTATCATGATTTAACAGGCAAGTGTGAATTTTGTTTTGTTGTACTAATGGATGAACTAACTTCTCATATTCTGGGTTTTGCTCCGAGTCAATGACAGACCTCCCACATCACACATCTACATGTATCTAAAAACACAGAAGACAGATGATCTCAATCTAAATATGCATTCCTCGACCTACTAGTTGGTTTTTTTTTTTTTTAATATTATGGTGAAACACCTCATCCATCTGACATAATATGCAAACACGGTGTTCTGAGTGACTTAATTGTCCTAGAAACTGAAACACATTCCAAATTTGAAAATCCTATTTTGAACAAAGAATGGTAATACACTGCTCTGATTTCTTAAATGAAATGCAGCACCCAAAATGTAACTCTGTTTTGATCAAACTGAGGAACCTAAGTCTATCAATGCCATTCCCAATTTCCTCACTATGCCAGCCTCTGCAAGCTGATTTCAGAGACTGTGAATGCTCATAATAATAGTGTATGGAATGGTGCTCGTGTGGCTCAGTCGCTTGAGCTCAGGTCATGATCTCACGCTTCGTGAGTTCGAGCCCTGCGTCCGGCTCTGTGCTGACAGCTCAGAGCCTGGAGCCTGCTTCGGATTGTGTCTCCTTCCCTCTCTGCCCCCCCCCCAACTCTGTCTCTCGATCTCTTTCAAAAAATAAACAAACATTAAAAAAATAAAAAACAATAATAGTATATGAAATAACTGTCACTTGCTATGGTGGACTTATTACCTGGGCCAGCTCAGGTCTTTCAATACATTGACACCAAGACGGCATTAGACATGCTGAAGGGGTTAGTGGGTCAAGTCACCTCTGAAGGACAAAACAGGGAGGAGCAGAAATAGATGGGAAGAGCTTTCAGGTAGTGAAGCAGGTCTGACACCTGTGGAACAAAATATACAGGGAAGGATTGAGTAGAAAAAGCCTCACACCACAGCATAGGACTGAGAATATCTCAACTAGGCCAAAGGGGAGTTCTTGCCTATTAGAAGAGCCCAGAATTGGAGAAGGCCCCACTCTAGCAATTCTGCCATGCTCAGCCATCAGCTGGTATCAGCCTGGGGAAACAAGAGCTTCCACACGCAGGCTGTCAGTCAACTACACTCCCCAAATGTTCCTCTTGAGCAGTGCTCCTCCATTACCACCATGCCAAATGAATTTTTGGAAGAATTAACTATTCCTCCCTAGGGCTCCGTGAGAACAAAGGGAGAGGTGGAGCACCCATCACTTGGAAAAGTATTTCTAATTCCATTTCTGGGAGGTAGCAGGAACTGGCACAGTTTCAGTAACTCTGTCCATTAACATTAATAGTGTAGCCAGCTCTCCTGTGGGTCCAAAGGCAAAGGAAATCATCCTGTGAGGCAACCAGGTGACACCAACACTAATTGCTACCCGTTCTTATTGGAAAGCGTCACTGTTCTCAAGATGGCAACTACCGCGTATACACTCATTCATCAATCAGACTACAGTCGTTTATTGTCACCAATTACATTCTTACATTTGTGGCATGAAGAAAGTAAAGGAAGCTGCTGGAATCAAATCTGAGTAACACTGATATTTAAAAGATGGACAGCAGCCATCTCACCTTATGTTCCTTACCCGTAATGGTTCCCAGTATGATCTTTCTACCTCCACATTATCCTTCATGACATCATTGTATATGCTCTCAGATTTTATGTGTAAAACAGAACTTGTCATCTTCTATCTGCCCATAGTCAAACTTATTTTTATCATATAATTTCATACAATTATTTCATTAATAACCAGTCCCTCAAGCTAGAAAATTTTGTGCAGACTTCTCTTTGACTACCCAGCCTTCATAACTGTTTTCTCACCAGAGTATTCTGAGCAATGTGTAGATTACACCTGGAAAACTTCCTAATACAATGCCTGGCACAGAGAAATTACTCAATACATCTCAGTTGATTTTCAATAAAAGAGATATATGTTACTATCAGATAAGTACATTAATAATCCAGTTTTTGCAATAAAACACTTTTCTCATTCAATAATCATGAGGTTTACAGTTACAGAGTTAATACTGGATCACTGAAGAACTTTCTCTGACATTCTAGATTAGACCTTAAGCTAAGATGAACTGTAAAATGATTTGGGACTTTGTACCACTTTGTACCAAGTGCATTGACTTCATGGTACAAAGTCTCGTAAAACTCCCTCTATCCACAATTACGATACAAATCCCCCCTAAGTCTTTGGGAACCTTTAGAACTTCTGTATGTATCATACCTTCAAAATAGTTGTCAGGGAAGGCAAAGTGTAAAGTTATAGCAGTGTTCTAGGTAATTCAATTATTGAAGTATGTTATAATTAAAGGTCCAAATGCCCTCTGGGAGCTAAATAATATGCTTCAGACCTTTACCAACACCCTGCAAATGGCTGTCCCAAATTCTCTTCATATTTGGAGGTAACGCATGTTTTCATGATTATCTGTTTCAACAGCCTATTCCTATTGAATTGTGTCCTCAAAAATGTAATTTTTAGTCCTTTCCTTGACTTACACATACACACACTCACTCACACACACACACACACACACACACAACCAAAACATCAATAAACATATTGTGGTGATTTCTGAATTGGCCCACAATGACCCATTATACAACAGCCCCCCCTTTTAAATGTGGCCTGAACCTAGAGACTTGCTTCTGACTGACCAAATACTGAAAAGGTAATGGGATGTGACTTCTGTTGGTAGGTAACAAAAGGCTGTGGTTTTCATCTTTTTAGCAGATTCTCTCTATCGCCTTCTGGGCTTTGATGAAGCAAGCTGCCATACTGGAAAGATCCACATGGCAAAGAACCAAGGGTGGCCTCTAACAGCCCTCAAAGAACTCATGCCCTTCGTCCAACAACTTGGAAGGGCCCAGTCCAGCCTTAGATGAGACTCCAGCCCTGGCCAATACCTTGACTGCAGCCTTGTGATAGACCCTGAAATGAAAGACAAGCTAAATCATGCTCAGATTTCTGGCCATAGAAGCTGTGAGATAATCAATGTATATTATTTTAAGATGCTTATTTTTATGGTAATTTGTTATGCAAAAATAGATAACTGACACACATAAGCTTTCCAGAAGCTCTGACACACATAAGGCTTTGTGTTTACTATACTTTTCTGGTGACGTGGGAAAGCAAAGTAGGAGTTTACATCAAGGGCATGTAAAAAAAAAAATTGCACATTTTTTTAAAAAAAAATTTGTTTTAGAAACTGAATGTTATACTCGGTCCCTCAACAGTCCACATGAGTGTTTTGTTTTTATTCATCAATCTAGCAGCTATTCTTTATCTCCATTTCTCTTAACTCTTCACTCTCAGATTTAATTTCAATTCTTTCCATCTCCTACTACTAGTTTCTTTCCAGGCTTTTTTTTTTAAATATGCAAGCTAATTAGAAGCTCTTCTACAAATGGGAACCCCAAAAACAAGATCCCCCCTTATTTACTTATTCAACAATCATCCATTAAATCCCTAGTAACTGCCAAGGCAGTATTCTCTGCACTGGGTATATAGTGACAAGTTAAAGACTGGGTCCATGCTCACATTGAGCTCATGCTCAGGTTGGCGGTAACAAACATTAAACAGTGCTAGGAAGTGTTGATATTTCTTTTTTTAATCCCAGAAAGTTTCTATCTTTTAAAATAGCATTTGGTTGAGATGCAAAGAATGTCAAGGAGTGAGGGAAGGATACCTTATATAGAAGCTCCACAAGGGAAAGATTATGCACGAATGTTCTGAGGTAGGTCAGAGCTTGGGGTATTCTAAGAACTAAAGGGTGGACAATTGGCTTGAGCAACAGTGAGAAAGAGCAAGTTGTTTAAAATGAGGCTCAGAAGTAAGCAGAATTCAACACAGCCAGGCTTCTGTAACTGAAAATAAGGAGGTTGCATATGTTTCTATGCACAATGGGCAGCCACTGAAGGACTTAAAGAGAGAAAGGCAATATTTAACTTTTTAAAGAATGACTGGATGCTGTGTAAAGAATGGATTGGAAGAGATGTCACTCGGGAGCATATGGACTTGCTAAGGGACAACTAAAATAGGCAATAGAGAGAATTTGGTGTGATAAGTAGGAGAGTGGAGATGGAATTGGGAAAAGACAGGTTCAAAGACACCAGTAAGATCAACTGGTTTGGTGAGGGAGACTGAAAAATCAAAGATAACTCCCAGATTTCGAAACAATCCAGAAGGCAGTAGTGATTACATGCAGCATGTTCTTTGATAGATAGGGACACGGATCTCATCCAAAGAAAATAAGTAAAAGTTCCCAGGAGCACCCCACATTGCTATTTGGTCTTTTTTCTAACTTTTTCATTAAAATGCTTAATATCTTTATTGCATCAAATACTGTGGTGCTACATCATTGCTGCTCTTTGTTCCTATTTTACATAAATAGATGGTAAAAAGAATTGGCTTTAATTATTTACATTATATCTTGTTGCTCTCTCATGTGCAGTGAAGCAATATGACATAATTTGTCAAGAAAAGAGAGTCACAGAAAGGGTCAAGTACCACAGATGTTCCAAAGAGAGCTTTTGCCCAGCACATCACATAGCTGTTATCTGGCACTTTTTATGTGCTAAGGAGTTGACTAACATCACTGCTGAATCTTCAAAAAACTTCTTTCAGGGAAGGTACATTTCACATTTATAGGAAAGGAGAGGTGAAATGACAAATGTCCAAAGAGAGGGAGAAATCGACCTCAAAGCTAGAGAAAGCCCTTGAAGTATCTTAATCTTAATTACATGTTCAGCATTTTGAAGAAGAAATTAAATATAACTAATTGATGCCTGCAAAGTGGTTGGAATTCAGGGAGGGGTTTTGAGAGAATGGAATAGAAGGATGCCATGGGCGGAAACTTCTATTTGGTGGTAATTGTGCACCAGGTCTTGTACTGTGCAACCTTGTTTCTTATTAGCCAACTGTAACATCGTTCAGTTAAAAGTAGAACAGAACTGAACCAGCTTGACAAACAGATGATGCTCTGCTTATTAATCAAGAGGAAAAGCAAGAATTATTCTACTGACGGAGCAGTATGGATGCTTTGAAAGTAGAGCTATGAAGAAATTTCATTGCTGCAACAAAAAAGTAGACTATAAAGGAGCATGTAAGAGTATGTAGGAAATTTGACATCAGAATTCATCCATGCTGAAATACAGAGAAAAGCCTACTTTTCCCTCTGCATCCTGACCACATTGATAATCCAACTTCAGTGAGTATTAGAATTACCCAGAGTGCTTATTAAATATGCCTATTTTACTGTGCTTTGACCAGAGATTGTATTCTGCTAGGTCATGTCTGGGTCAAAACTCAAGATTCTGGGTTTACAGAAACCCTGGGGGGGGGGGATTTCAGTGTAGGGAGAAGTGCTAGGTTGACATTCACCACAATGCCAGGTATGCAGCCCAAGGACTCCAGCTGCTTGCCTAAGGGATGCCTGCCCTCCCTCCTTCCTTCTGTCAGCCGCATCCTCATTGAGTGCATCTGGGTGGATGGGTTCCAAGCCTCACACATAATCACTTAAAAACATCATCCATGTTGCTTCCCTTGTGAAGCATCTCATGAGTTCCTCCAAGCTAAATGAGTTCCTTCATGCTTCCAAAGCTCTTTAATACTTTTATTATAGCATTTATCAAATTACATTATAATTATCTTCTTATGTGAGTCATTCCCCTATCAAACTGTGAGCAACCTGAATATGGCTTGTTCATTTTTGTATCTCTAGCACCCAACATACCCTTTGGCACAAGGAAGGTACTGAATGAAGTGTTTTTGCATGAAAGAATGAAAGCACAAAAGGATAATGAAATTATAGCACACCAGGTCTTGGTTAGTGCTTTACATCACATGGCACCGAGCCAACAAGCAGCTGTGTGGTCTAGCTAGAGGAAAGGATATCTCAGGTTGCGCTGGCTGCCGTAACAAAATACCGTAGATTGGATGCTTAAATGACAGGCATTTATTTCTCATAGTCTGGAGGCTGGAATTCCAAGATCAAGGTGCCTGAAAGGGAAACTTCATTCTGAGGCCTCTGCCCTTGATCTAGGCTGCTGCCATCTCCCAGTGTGCTCACATAACCTCTTCTTTGTGTGTGTTCAGAGAGAAAGACAGTGAGAGTGACAAAGCAAGTTCTTTGGTGTCTCTGCTTATAAGGGAGCTAATCTCATCAGGAGGGCCCCACCCTCGTGATCTCATCTAACCCTAATTACCTCTCAAAGATCCATTTCCAAATATCATCATATTGAGGTTGAGGGCTTCCACACATGAATTTTATGAACACACAGCTTTCTGTCCATAACAAATGGTTATAAACTGACTGTCTGAGCCTCACCTTCTACTTCAAACTTCTTCTCTTAGTATTAAAAACCCTTTGGACTCCCAGATTCTACATCTATCAAGTGACGAGTTACTTTCCCTATCACAGTTACTGTTGAAGAAACACACTGAAAGTGTTCCGAAAGCGGTAAATCATTGTATGTAGTGTGGTTAATACAAGGTACTCTCTAACCTGGAGGCTGCTGCAGTTGGTAAAGAACTCCTTAATTGCTGGTGGTACCACACAGAAACTCAGCAGGACTGGTGATGGCTAAATCTTGCATTTTCTCTCTTTGGCTGCCTGGAAATTTCTGCCATGGTGTAATTTTTATTAATTTATTTGAATAATTTGATAAACATAATTTAATCTGTACAAATAATTGTCATTAGCTTTGTTTGTAGGCAAACTGTTTAATGAGAATGCTGAGGGACATTTTGTGCATTGCATTATCTTTTATTTGTATTTTTTGGCAGTCACAACACATGGTTTGTTCCCTATTGTGGGGCTTACACTGAGCTAAAACCTCATCCGTCACTCCAAGGGTATGCCAAAAGCCACACTCGTTTTGCTTTCTGGAAGGAAATTTATACCACAGTGTCATCATCTGCTTTATGCAGTATAGGAGATGACAAGAAGGACATATATCCCAGAGAGTGAAAGAACAAGGAGGGAAAAGGTTTGGCTCCTCATCACCCTGCATTAGCTTATTAGCCAGGTGAGGAACTTGTCACCTTGGAAAACACCAAAGAGGGTAAGGAGGAGATATCAAGTTAATAAGTTGCAATGAGGTCACCTATGGCAGCCATCATGTTTGGATGCCTTGGTGGAGTGAAGGAGGCAAGGGGAAAAAATGAGGTAGACTTGAGGTGATTACAGGAAGGGGTACTGTGAGAAATTCTCAGTTATTCACGACTGATAAGGTATAGCTGGACACTTCCTTGAAATGTCAGGGACCTTTTCTCCTGCTTTCTCATGACTTCCCTCATGTAATGCTTGCTCTCTTGCAAGCTGATATGCTTTTCCTTTAACCACTCTCTGTTGTAAGTTGTGCATAAAGAAAGAGAAATGATGCGTTGAGGAAAAGTTACACAAAAGTATCTCTAATTTTATCATCTCAGCAAACAGTATATCCAGTAACCTTGCTCTGAAATTTTTCATTCATGATATAACATTTTGAACTCAAATGACATAGGGAAAGCCAGTACAATCAGCAATCTTGTGACTAAAGAATGAAAACATTGATGACCACTGATCCATAGGCCTGGCCACCTGAGGGTGCCACATACACAGATGAAAACAAATGCCCCCCAAGACTTCTAGTTGACTGCTGAATTTGCTATTTTCATTTTTATACAAAGTTATTCCATGATCTATAGTTTTGCTTGCTCTCAAACAAAATGGCAGTGACAGGAATGGGGAAGAAATTGAACAAAAGCTTTTTCAAAGTAAGATCCCATTTTAAATGTTAAGGCAAAAGACATAATAATAGGTTTGGGATTTTTAACTATTTTCATAACTTTCATGTCTACACAAAGCACTGGAAAAGCAAGACATCCTAATTTGGGAAAAATCTATTCCAAATTTAACCTGCCCTTGCTTAGTATTCTACACCTGAGTTTTTTAGGAACAATTAAAAAGTAGAAGGTGGCATTATTATCATTATTAGAACTACTGCCACTTAAAAATAATTTCAGAAATTGTGAGATTATTTCCAAGTCTATCTCCTTTCTTTCCTTCTGCGTCTAGTCTAGAACTTGGACCTGAACATGTCTCAGAATGACTGAGAACTGCAGTTCAGTGCTGGAGTACTCCAAAACCCCTCTGTGAGCTTCTTCCCCTTGTCTCTGCCATCATGAACTCTTCTGCTCTCTCAGGCTCCTGATCTTAGAAACACATCCTCTTCTCTTTAGTTGCTGTCCTGTTGAGCTCTGCCATCTTTGCAATATTGAAATACAGAAAGTTTTATACCTCATCTTTGTTAGAGGAAAAAATTATTGTAACGGTAAGGCAGACTTCATTCAAGGAGATTGTCATGATAGATAAAGGGACTAACGCACAGGAGGTTTTGCAGTAGTGGAGACACCTTCAAATACAAGAAGGAAAAAGGGGAATTTGTAGCTAAGGAAAAGAATGGAGGGGGTCAGTACATGGAAAATTAAGAGGGTAAGATAATTCTTTGCTAAACTAATCAAACAGCATTCTTGCCGAAGAAAGGCTAAAGTAATCTGATACTACCTGGAGGTGGGCAGGTGAGTGGAAGATGAGGAACTCAATCCACTTCCAAGGGTGATCAGATATCGAGGGTGAGATGATTCTGTTTAAACCAACTTGAAAGGATTCTTGCTAAATCTGGATTCTACAAGGATGGAGACAGAAGCTGACGGTCCAGCCTAGTTGAGCAGAGGGCTTCAAGAAGCCTAAGTTTGATCAAGGAGAGAATCTTTGTCAACTTCTAGAATTTAGAGCAGGTACTTAGTAAAACTGCAGGCAGAGGGGCAAAGAAAAGCAGTTTCAATTTCCATATGAGTGTCTGACAAGGAAGAGGTTTCTCACATCATCACCATGATGCCACAAGCTGACTCATGAAAGTGGCGTTGGAAGCATACTGACGAGTCTCCATGTGCCTTTGCTGACCGAATGCCACTTAGGTAGGGGGTGCATTAGACTTGTGCGAGCTGGTAATATCCTGACCACCATCTGATCTATCAACTAACGTAAGTTTTATTTACTATGTGTTTTTACCATACTATTTATTCTCCATGATTTTCTTTATTCTTTAAATCACTCACTCAACAAAAGTACCTAAAGCATCTGTGTCACACATATTTTTAAAATTTAGAAAAATAAGTATTAATGGTCTACACTTCTAGGAAACTCACAGTCTAGTGGGAAAGAAAGACATAAACTAGTCTATCTGGTTCAGAGAAAGTGTATACATAGAGGGTATTATAAAGATGTCATGGAATTACTTTGGGAAACAGCACAGTGTCTTCTAATAGATATGGATAGTAATAGTTTTAAATTTTTTTAATGTTTATTTATTTTTGAGACAGAGGCAGAGCATGAGCAGGGGAGGGGCAGAGAGAGAGAGGGAGAGAGAGGGAGAGAGAGACAGAGAGAGAGAGAAAGAGAGAGAATCCGAAGCAGGTTCCGGGCTCCAAGCTATCAGTACAGAGCCCAACATGGGGCTCAAACTCATGGACCATGAAATCGTGATCTGAGCCAAAGTCAGACGTTTAACTGACTGACCTACCCAGGTGCCCCGGATAGTAACAGTTTTAATTGGGACAAATAAAAATGAGATCAGTATGAGATAGTATTCTATTACTAATACAGAAACAAGTTCATCTGTCTTTTGGAATCATATGACAGATAAATACCCTCATTTATTAAAACCCTACTCTTGAACTAGACATTAAGTTGTTTTGTTTTGTTTTTTAATTTAACTTTAGGCTTTTGGGAAGTATCACCTACATTCTCTAACACAAATGTTTATGCATATTTAACACAATGTTTCTGCATATTTAAACCAATCTCTTAATACTTCTCTAGGTAGACCATCTACATTCATTCCATGATTCCTTTTAGTATGTATTTCTTGAGTACCAATGATATGCCAGATTCCCTGTGGAAAAGCAGAATAAAAGCATGAGCAGGACTTGCCTTAAAAGGAAGAGTGAGGGATGAGATGGGTATGTTATACAGAGTGAAGAGTATACACCAAATCCCAGGAGTCAAATAGATAACATAGTTCAGCTGAAGAACTGCAAGGGTCTCACTACAGGTAGCAAAGGTTGTCAAGGAGTAAGAGTTGAATCCTAAAAGGAACCAAGGGCCAGATGATGAAGCATGTTGCATGTCATGCTAAAAACCAGGACAGCAGATGGGAGGACCTGAGATACACAGAATTGTCTACCACAAACAGCCAAGGGAAAAAGCAAACTAAGATATTGTGAAGATAAAGGGAAATGAAAGGATTTGAGAGATGTCAAGGACAAAGAAAAGATGTATCATGAGGAATTATTTGACTGGAGGGTAGAAGGTATTGGGAAGCAAGCAGGGAAAAGGAAAACAGAAGCCCTGGAATCAGGCCTAGAAAAGATGCAGGATAATGGTGCCATTCTCGGAGATACAATCCATAAGAGGAGTCACTTAGGGGAGGGGAAAGGGAAGATTAGGAATTCAATCTGGGCCATGCTGGGTTCTGAGGCTTCTATAGGACATCGTGTGGATATGGTCACCAAGAAACATGAATATCGAGCTCAATATTACACATAAAACTGAATAAAAGAAATCTCCCAACCAGACATTCACGGTAGAAAGAGAATATGGAGCAGAGTTCCTTAAATACTATCGGAAATGTGTATTGTTTAATTAATCAAAATTACATTTTCCAGAAATTTGTAAACCATAATCCATATATAATAACTGCAGTTTTAGTTGCTCACATCCATTCATTTAGGTTTAGATGCTAGACTTGGAACACTGAACAAAATGTAATCCTATTAAGTCTGTGCTCTCAAACTCAAGATGCACAGAAGTGCCTTGGGAAATGCTACTTCTGGCATAGGAACAGGGAAGGCCTTCCCTTACTTTCACATAAGATGCATTAGACTTTACAGAAACACTCTTAGAACCAGATTAGTTAGCGCTAGAGACTGAATGTTTGTGTACTCTCAAAATTTGTAAATTGAAATTTAACCCCCAATGTGATAGTATTTGAGATGGGGGTTTGGGGAGGTGATTAGGTCATGAAGGTGGAACACTCATGTACTGGATTAGTAATCCAAGAGAAGATCCTCAAGTTTCTGCCATGTGAAGACAGAGCAATATGGCCTTCTATGAACCCAGGAAGTGGTTCTCACCAGATTCCAAACTGCCCACACCTTGATTTTGGACTTTCCACCCTCCAGAACCATGGGTAATATTCTGCCACTTATGAGTCCCTCGGTCTATGATATTTTTTTATAGCAGTTGGAAGAGACTAAGATGGTGAGGTCCAAATTTCAACTTTCACTTCACTTACCAACTGAATAGGACTGGAAAGTCTTTAAACATTCTGTGTCACCTTTTTTTCCCCCTTCATAGAATTGTTTTTGGTTTTGTTTTGTTTTGTATTTCTCATAGGGCTGTTAATGAAGATTAAAACAACTTGGAATAGTCCCTGGCACACAGTAAATGAAATAAAAGTGCCAGCCATTACTGGTGCTACCCAAGTACATTCAAGGGCCAACAAGCCAGAGAAATTAGAGTCTTATTTGTCTGTTAGTTGCTCTTTTTCATCTGTTTTTTTTTTCACTTATGTGGGGACATTGGGAAAGACTGGTTACATTAGCAAAAGTCAAATATAAGTAGTAATCAAACAAGATTATTGATACGTCTGTGTTTATGTCTCCTGACACTTCACATGGCCAACATTAAGTTTCCTTGGTATACAACTGTGGACTCCATGAGAGTTAATAATAGGATACATTCAAAAATATCTGTTAAATGCAAGAATGAATGGCAGGCTCAGCGAACCAGGCATAAAGATCAGAATAGGCACAGCATAGGGTGCCTAGGTGGCTCAGTCAGTTAGGCATACGACTCTTGATTTCAGCTCAGGTCATGATCTCATGGATCGTGGGATTGAGCCCCATGGTGCCAGTTTGGGAATCTCTCTCCCTCTCTAACACTCTCTTCCCCCACTCACACACATGTGCCATCTCTCTCTGTCTCTTTCTCTCAAAACAAACAGTAAAAAAAAAAAAAAAAAAAAAAAAAAAAGAATAGGCTCAGCATCTTCGGCTGGTCCAGGAGTGTAGACCAAGAGCAAAGTTGTAGAAATGAGAACTGGAAATTCCAGGGACAACTGCACTAAAAGAAATTAGGTTCAGGAAAAAAAAAAGAAAAAGGCAGATGAGTAGAGAGCAATATTGTAAAGTTTACACACTTGAGAAAAGTGTTTACAGTCCAAGAAGCAAATTTAACCACAGTGGGTTCCACCTATGACTTAGGAGGTAGCGAGAAAGAGTAAGGGGAAAAAAACATCTCCTGAGAAAAGCACATGAAGAAGAAACTTACCATATATCCTTTGCTGACTTTGTATAATTGCCTGCCAGCAGATGCCAGACTAGTAGACTGTGAATCATAATTGAAACTGAAAAAATTAATTACAAAATTTTGAGCAATTTAATTTCACTAATATTATACCATGAAACATGAAGCATTATTAAAGACTCCTGATAAGGGAATAAAAGAGAAGGAAAATGCTGTATAATCGGTTGATTCATGCTGAAGTCAGGTTCTGTAGCCATACACTAAACATGGAGCCTCTCAATACACCGCAGTTTTCAGTAAAAATCAACATGGCTGTATAACGTGAATGTCTAATCATGAGGGCCACTACTGAAAAATGTGGACACGCATGCTCTGTAAAGCATGCTGATCTGAGACGGATGAACTATATCATTCCAAGCACTCTAGATTTATTGACTTCTTTCAACATACACAGGAGTTGAGCACTTTCCCTTGGTTTGGGTGGTGCTCATCTTCTCTATTCAGTTTCTTCTTTGTTCTCTTCTGCAAATAGTGGTGAAGTGTGATTAATTCTATTCCAAAAGGACCCCTTCAGTTACGGCACAGGTCCAGAATGCAAGTATGGCATTGGCTCTGGAGGATGAGCTTGCATGAGCTAATGCTACCTATATCATTCAAAATGACTGGCCCCCAGTCATGGATGTGGTGGCTCCAATTAACCTGTTCCATAAATACATTTTAGTGAAGTCAGACCAAAGAGATTAATGGATTTCAATTTGGAAATATTATTTGAAATTGACTGGCCCTGGAATAGATTAGAAATACTGCAATTGACCACAAGCACAGAGTCATGAACTAATTATTAAACTGGCAATGTAATAAACGAGAAACTCTTCCTACTTTCCATTTCATCATCTATTGAAAGCCACAGCAGAGGCTTAATAGGCTGTGTGTGTATTAAAAAAAAAGGGAGGAGGCAACAATGTCTTGATATACATATTTTGTAAAAGATTTATGTGCACTACAATCCCACAGTGATCCCAAGATAGAAACGACCTGGAAAGAGTCTTCTTATTTATTTAGAATCTTCTTAGTTATCAGGTTTTGGAAATGCGCTGAGTAGGTACATTGCATATTTGTTTCATAAAGGACACTGAATATTCAAGAAGCGTGACAACTGATATTCAGTTTACTAATGTTCTGTCCATATAACCATGGAATGGTTTGATATGATTAAACAATCTTGTATCTACAAAAATCTGTATTTATGAAACCTAACAACTGTCCTGGTGCATATGAGACAGTCTTAATGAATTACAGTAAATTAAATTGACCAAATATTTCAGCAGATTTAGTCAGAGAGTCCAAAATCAAGTAAAATCACTTTCATGGAGTCCAGTGTTCAACTAGAAAAGGTACTGGTTCTAATCATTTTATGCTAATGTATTTAAAAAGAGTAACTTGTACTTGCCTAACATTTCTGTTCATCTGATCACAACGAGCCCAACCTCAACCACAGTTACATGAGGTCTCTATGAATTCGGAAGGAATTCCCTCTGTGATTTTCACTTGGTGGCAGTCTTAAATAAGAATTATTCTCATTTTATTTTTATTTGACTTCATAAACTCAATTTTTCCCTTCCCAGTCTTAAAATAATTATAGTATTGAATTTTATCTAAAAATTATTGGGAAGGTCATAGAATACCTGGATTTGGCAGCCAACTCATGCTACCTGCAAGTAATTCACTTTGCTATTTACTAATTCGGAATTGGAAAAACTATAGAAACTATTTAACGTTCTGAACCTGTAAGCTATGGAAGGTGTTAATGTGTAAAAGTGCTTGACAGTGGCCTCTTATTGGAAATTTCAATTTGGAGGATTGAAGATCCCTCAAATTAAGAAACGTCCAAAGAAATTAAATCAGTCTGCATTGTACATGCCCCTGAATTCATGCCATGTGATGTAGCTATTAATACAAGAAACTGAAGACACTTTGATAAAATCAAATCACTTCTGCTGTATAAAGCAATGGGAAAATCATAGTGAAAAGTCAAAGAAAAAAAAGCATTCGTACATGCCAATTGTAGCAATCTGTTACAATCTGCTTATAATATTAACCATTCCTAATTTTCAAGTTTATCTAAAGCTGTCATTCTTAACATGTTTTCTTCTGACATATCTGTTAGATTCACAGTATGGGACACTCTCATATAAAATCACATCTACTCTGCACTGTACTACTACCTCTTATCATTGTCTCTAAGCCATTATCAAGAAAAGAATTCATATCTCGCCTTTAGAAGTACATTTAGAAGTACATCTAAAATAGTTCAAATAGCAAAGAGATATATTAAATGCAAAACTCAAAAGAAAAATGCCTGTCAATATTACATTTTAAGTTATCTTTCTATTATGGGTTGAATTGTGTCCCCATCCCCCACAAAAAAAGATATGTTGAGTTCCCAAACCCTATTGCCTCAGAATGTTACCTTATTTGGAAATAGGGTCATTACAAAGATAATCAAGTTAAAATGAAGTGAGTAGAGTGAACCAAATCCAATATGACTGGGACCTCATAAAAAGGGGAAATTGGGGCACAGAAGCAGACATGCACATGAGAGACGCCTATATGAAGGGGCATACAGAGAACACCATGTGAAGACAGGGGATTGGAGGGATACACTGACCAGTCATGGGATGTCAAAGATTGGCAACACAGCATCAGAAGATGGCAAGAGGCAAGGAAGGATTCTCCTACAGGTTTCAGAGGAAGTATAGCTCTAACACCTCAGTTTCAGACTTCTAGTCTCCAGAACTACTGGACAATAAGCATCTCTTGTTCTAACTCCCGGTTGTTGGCATTTTGTTAAAACAGCCCTAGGAAATTCATACACTTTCCATTTTAAAGCTAGGATCCTTAATGTCACTAATTTCCTATAAAGAAGTTTTGTATTTTTAGGGAATTATACCATTTCCTTATAGTAAAATGGTGAGGTAGAGGCAGGGAGAAAAAGAGGCAGAAATATCACAATACCTAAAAATCGTACAAAAACTACAAATTAATTTTGCATTCAAGTATAATAACAGGATGCTACAGATAAACACATCATGAAACAAAGTTATCACAAAGTTCAGACAGACCCAAATTCTAAACTATGATTACCAAAATGTGGTAAAGACTTTAAACTTTAAATTTTCACAAGTTCAAATTACCAAGAGAGATGAAGACCTAGGTCACTCATAGGTAGAGCGAATTTTTTCTCCCTTTTTGAACCATATCACACATATATTAAAAATAGGGAATTCTAATAAATAGACATGTATACAGAATGTTTTGCAGAGACCTAACAAAACTGCCTAAGTGAACTTTATCACTTTTAACAGACCTCTACAAGTAATTTCATAGAGGAGGAGAATTGCCTATTCTTTTCTATCAAAATAAATTTTACATGTTAGCATAACCCTCCTCCCACTTCCTTATAATTTTCATGTTTGTAATAATGGTAAGGATGTTCAAGGAGTCTGCTTGCATGCCAAATGATAAAAACAAAGCTGGTGCGGAAACTATCATACAAGGATTTAATTCAGGCTATCACAAGCCAAGGTCACGCTTGATCCCAGCTCCCAGAGGTGCTAACAGGCAACTTTCAATGGATTCAAATTATGGGCCAAATCATTAAATGAGCTGACTGACTCACTCATTCTTGCTATTAATAAAGAACTCATCTTGGAGATTTTCCGCACGGCTGTATGGATAACCTGAATTTATGTGGACCTCAGCAGTTCAAAGCCTGAATTCATTTTCTTGAAACAAGCAGAATCTGAAGTTTATTAGCATGGAAAAGAGTTCTCTTTTCATTAGATTATTCTGAAGTGCTGTCCATTACATAATATGCCACGCATGTGGAACCTTTAGAATAAAAATTGTGATTGCCACTCAATGGGGAAGTATTTCTAAGATGTGACAGATTTTATAACTGTGAAGAAGGAAATATCTGCCTGTCTGGGTCTCTTAGCCTTTCAAACATGCTCTTTAAATTAAAATTATAGCACATAGAAAACTTCATTACCTGTTTCACTTGCAGATAATTGTTTCTCCTCTTTGAATATGTGCCCTTTTCAGGATAAGTGTTCTGGATTATACAGAGCTGAGCAAGTGGTAAATGGGATTCTTTTCTCTCCTGTTGGCTGTCCCAAGGCAATTACCTATAGTATTATAAATTAGGAACAAGAAACACTGACCTACATATTAATTGTTTTAAGTATTTTTTACTTATGTTTTTAATGAATACAAAGGGCTTAAGTGATTCAAAGTTTCTCCCTGCCAATTTTTATTTAAAAGACACTACAGTAATCAATGGTATGGAATTAAATGGAATCAAATGAAAATGCTAAGTTTAAAAGAAATAATAAAAGATTGGTTCATGGTTCCTAAAATGGTTTAAAAATTGAAAAATGACTCAAAGGTTCATGGTCTTTTCTTATACTCTCATTTACTCATTTTTTTTTTCATTTACTCATTTTCAATCCATGTATTAAGCAATTATTCTTTTGAGTATTAGTCATATCTAAGTCAATGGGGTGCAAAGATAATCAGCTTCCTCCTCAAGTAATTTACTCTTTAATAGTACAAATATAGAGAAATAATTTAATAACTTGTCATAAATATTGTAAAGGACGTATAGAAATGCACACTGGTGGTACCAAAGGATGAGTCTCAGCATTTCAGAGCAAGATGGCAAGAGAAAAGCATTCTAACAATAGGACATAGGTGGTCAGCATCTTGCATGATGAATAAGGCTTCAACATGTTGGCAAAAGTAGGGAGAGACACATCAGTAAAAATGAAATACTGTGTCATACAAAATGGAACTTCAAAGAGCCTGACATGCTAGGAGCATAGGTTGTAAGTAGTTTATCGGGAGAAGAGAAAGATTACCAATAAGGACAGAAGAAATAGATGAAGTCATGGAAAATGGATGCAGAAGAAGGTGTACCTCTTTTTTTTGCCGATATAATGGATCTTATCAAAGGGTTTTATGAGGACTTATCTAATACTACTTTTTTTTTTTTGAAAAATAAGTTTACATAGAGTCAACTGAGTCACTGAGAATCAGGGACATTTCTCCATGTTCCCTTCTTGCCTAAAATCCCATAAAATTACCAAAAAATGTTATTTTAGCTAAATAAATCCGTAAGAAAAATAAAAACAAAAAAACAAAACCAAGTGGTTCTAGTAGATCAGAAATATAAGAACAGAGAAAGAAGAAAAGCATCAAGAGATAATTCTTTGAAGACAGATATATTAGTTTGCTAGGACTCCCACAACCTAACACCACAGGCTGAGTGGCTTAAACAACAGAAATTTATGTTCTCACAGTTATGGAGTATGCAAAGATCAAGACCAAGGTATCAGCAGGTTTGGTTCTCCTGAGATTTCTTTCCTTAGCTTACAGATGGTTGCCTTCTCTCTGTGTCCTACCATGACCTTTTCTCTGAGTGTATGTTCCTGGTGCTTCTTGCAGTCCATGTAAGGACAATACTCATATTGGATTAGAGCACACACTTACACCCTCATTTAACCTTAACTGCCCCTCTGAAAGGTCCTATCTTCAAATATAGTTATATTGTAAGGTACTGGGGTTCAGAACTTCAACATATAAACTTGGGGAAGCACAATTCAGTCCATAAAATGGGACTACTAAGCTCCACTAAGAGTCAGTGAGTATAACAAGTAGAGCTAGAGTTTGTCTGCAGGCAATCAGTTTGCACAGTAAGCCACTAAGAAGCTGCAAAAAAAGCTAATGAAGGAAAAAAGGTGCTAAGATCAAAGAGGTCATGATATGAGGGCTATTCACTCCAAGACTTACAGGGAAGCCCCATTCCCAGAAACCAAGCTTGTAATGATCAAGGAAATAGCAGAATACACACAAAGATCGAATTAATGTACAAAGATATTAAGCCAAATAAATTCTTCCAGAAATCATTGCAAGCAAATGTAGAGATGGAATGTTCCACATCTGTCTAACAGGAGTTCTAGAAAGAACTAGGAAAAAGTATAGGGAGGAAATTGTCAGACCAAGAATTAAAAAAACAAACAAACAAAAATCCCAGAAATGAAAACAAATGGAAGACTTAAGCTAAAAAGGGACACCTGAGTCCTGAAGAAAATGCCGATACACACATCCACAACCAGACACACCATGGTGACATTTTAGAATTCTAAGAATAACCATACATTTCTTAAAAGCATCTAGACATGCATTTATTAAAACCTTCTAGAGAAACAGAAAAAGAATAATCAGATTACATTAGATTGAGGGATGCCAGATAAAATATGGAATGCCCAGTTACTCTATAAATTTCAGATAAACAACAGATAGTTTTTTAGTAGAAGTACATCTTAAATTGCATATTGAATTGGATATACTCATACCTTAAAAAGTACTTTTCATTTATCTGAAATTAATAATTAACTGGGTGCCCTTCATATTTATTCGTTAATCTGTTAACCTTAATTAGATTCCTCACCTACAAGATAACAATGATTGATACTGTCAATGTTCTAAATAACGAATCTCATGCCTAGCCAGTTTATTAAGAAAAGCATATCCTACAAAAACTCCCCAAAAATAATTACTAAAACTTTTTTGCAGCAGAAGAGTTATACATAGTAATATATATATACATATACATATATATATACATTATATACTAATATAGTAATATTAGTAATTTTAGGATAATAATAATTTGAAACTAAAATCACAAAGTTATCAATTAGGGAGGTATATGAAAAGTTTAGGCAGGAAATAAGGGACAAAAGAGTATGCCAAGTTCCTGTCTTATTGATGGGAAGGGCATAAAAGATTCTAAACACTGATAGAAAATATACAAATATACACAGTAAATAATAAAATTATTTTTACAAAAAGATTAATTATATCATAAGTACTATTCTCCCTCACATATGAGTCACACTGGCTACCTTATTGTTTCTGGAATGGCCACACAACCTGCCACAGCAGGACCTAGCCCTTGCTTGCAGTGTTCTAGCCAGACAGTTATACTTTTCAACTCCTTCAGGTCTTTCATAATGTATTACCTCCTCCATGGATCTTCCTGACCCCCTTAAATACAATGACAACACCTACTGGCTCTCCCCATCTTCCCCTTTCCTCAATTTAAATCTTTCCATATCACTTATCATCAGCCAGCATAGTGTATAGTACATAATCGAAGCCCCATGGAGGCTAGCACATAGTAAAGCACTGGGTAAATATTTGTTTAATTGAGTTGATGAAATAAATCAGAATTTAATGAACCACTTAATGGAGTATAGTGGTTAAAGGGTTGAAGGTGATGAGAGAAAAGGATGAGCCCAAACTAACTGGCTAAATAACTAGATACTTTGAGAAGAACCAGGTATTGGAAGAATAATAATAAATTTATTCTCCAGGTGAAGATTTCCAATAAACAGAGGGAGATATAAGTCTAATGAAAATGTGTTTCGCTAGGGGCACCTGAGAGGCTTAGTTGGTTGAGCGTCCAACTTCGGCTCAGGTCATGATCTTGTGGTCCGTGGGTTTGAGCCCTGTGTTGGGCTCTGTGCTGACAGCTCAGAGCCTGGAGCCTGCTTCAGATTCTGTCTCTCCTTCTCTCTCTCTCTGCCCCTCCCCCACTCATGCTCTGTCTCTCTTGGTCTCTCGAAAATGAATAAACGTTAAAAACATCAAAAAAAAAAAAAACAAGAAAGTCTGTTAGGCTAGAAATTTACATTTTGGTGTCAAATATAGGTGAACAGATAGAAATGTAATTGAGATAAGATTGCCAAGTAAGTTTTTGTAGACTAAAAAGAGAGCCAAGTATAGTAACCCTGAAACCAACAGTTGTTACCATTTATGGTAAAGATAATCAAGGATTGGCCATCAAGAATGACTAATCAGAGAGTCAGAAGGACAAGTAAAGATAATGGTGTTATGGTAGACATGAGAGTAAAGTTTCTAGAAGAAAGGAGTATTCGCTGTCAAAGGCTGCCACAAAATCAAGGAAAGAGTGAAATTAGAATTGATTTTGAATATTAAATCATTAGTAATTTTAATACAATTGAGAGACGGCTTGCAAAAATGGCTTTGATCCCCTACCCCTCACTGTATCTGCAACTTTCCCATCCTCCCATGAAGATAGGAAGTCTATTTTCTTACATCTTGAATTTGGCTGGCCTTGTGACTTGTACTAGAAGCAGAACTGCATCCATCCCAGCCATAGGCCTGAGAAGGCCTTCACTTCCACTCATTCTCTTGAAATCCTGTGTACCAGACATGTAACTGACTAATTACATTCAGGAGCCCAGCTAAGACTGGAAGAATCATCCAGATGTTCTATAGATTTGTGAACAATAATAAATGCTTATGATTTTAAGCCACTGAATTCTGGGGTGGGTTTGTTACACAGCAATAACTAACTGATATACGTAGTGAAAGTAGGACTAGATGCTGAAAAAGAATGCAGTGGACTAATGGGATATACATTTGAGGAAGCATCAATAGCAGTTGTAAAATACTCTTGGAAAACTTCTGTGTGAAGGAAAGCTAAAGTCAAAGAATGATTTATATTTAATTAATGAGTCTTGAACTCATGGAGAATAAAAGGTTTTAGATAAAAGAGAAGGATAAAGAGATGAGTAATGAAGAAATGCCTGGGAGGAGATGGGAAGGGATGAAATCTAGAACACAAATGAATTGATTAGCCTTATAAAGCAAAAAAGCGGTCTTCTTTTTCAAGATTAGGGGAATGACAGTAAGGGCTTTAAATGGAAGGGCTTTAAGTGCAAATGAGTTTGTGGGTGAATGGGAGGAGTTAAGGGAGGTCATGGTTGACAGCTTTCATTTGAGAGCCAAGTGGCAAGATCATTGTGTTCAAGAAAGAGCAGTGGTAGAATGGGGGGATGGGGGAGCAAGGATGCTTGCAAACAAGGCTTAAAGCAGGTTCTCTCAAACTTGGCCCTATTGACATTTTGGACTAAATAATATTTTGTTGTGAAAGGCTGTCCTAAAAAACACAAAATGTTTAGCAGCATCCCTGGCCTTCATAAACTCCGTATCAGTAGCATCAGCCCCTGCCCAGTAGTGACAGCTAAAATGTCTCCAGACATTGCCAAATGTGTCCTGAAGGTTAAAAAAAACAAAACAAAACAAAACAAAAAAACCCTTGTTGAGAACTGACTTAAGGGAATGAGAGTGAGCTAATGAAGAAAAACTTGCAAATGTGTGGGGAGTCACAATCAGTTCCTAATTGGTCAACTTAAGTAGATTATGAATGTATCCTACAACATTTCCAAAAATGCCTACCTGATGTCACATGAAAGTGTTGGTACTATCTCCATGGTCAACAAAGATGTTCTTACTAAATTTTCTCCTATGTGTTCAAGAGCTGAACCATCAGTGTTCTAAAGAGAGAATCTTATAGCAAATACTTGGAAAAAAATTCAATCTTCTCCAAAAATAAAGCATATTTTTTTTTTCTGTTTAACCTTCTCCCTTCATTTTACCTGTCAGTTCCCAAAACCTTTGTTCTTTACATGAAATAAAGAATCAAGCTTTTGCATCTCAGGCTTCTTATTAAGATTCTTTTTTGCTCAACCCCAAGAAAGTCCTCCAGAGCAGTACAATCTGGTGTGATTTGTTAGAGGTATAACTGCGGCTTCTGGAGCCTTTTCCAACAGCTTGTATGCAAGGTGACAGGTCTGAATATTAAACAAGAGAAGGGGAGGTGACACACACAATTCTGTAAATTGCACCTTCATTCATAAAAGTACATTACTTAGCTATAATTACTCTGATGCCCATTCATGCAAGTGAGGCATCCAGGAAACAAACTTGATTGGTGAATAAGTGCAAATTAAATGACAGGGACAGAGGTAGACATATGAAAAACTGAGAGGAGACATTCAGTATACTAATTCCCAAGTCTGTATATACATCCATTTACAACTCCTGCCTCGGAATAAATTGTAGAGCAGTAAAAGCTGCTGACTTTCTCTTCTGTTCTGATTTTGAAAGCCTGGGTGGCAGAAGGATGGGAGTTGGTTCCCAGCAGAATTACAGAGCTCAATAGTATAACTGTCAAAATCTCTTTTAAAGGAAGGCGAGTTATCTGCATTATCTGTGTTAGGGAAAGTCTTTTCTTTGTTGATAGTGTCTATTCGAAGAATTGGCATTTAACAAATATGTTAATTAAAGCTCTCTACTACAAGCTATAATGTTTGCCATGCATTTTGTGACAAGTTCTATTGTGTTTTTATGTTAATATTATTCTTCAGTAGATTATATTGTTCCTCATTCAGTCAAATCAAAATGTTGAATCTGGGCATAGCATCTAAGTGAGCGAAAACTAGGGCTTTTTCCTGCCTAACTCATTTGATTCTGATAAGGAAAACTACTAAAAATGGAAAAGTATTTATTTCATCTGAAGCAAGCATGATCTCTGGTTGAGTATCTTTTACCAAGAGAGAAGGGGAAAAAAGAGAGAAGAGAGGAGAAGAAAAGGAAAGAATAAAAAAGAAAAGAGGAAAATATGTACTTGTTTCATTATTCTGGGGTGGAGGCGAGGGGAATGGATCTCTTAGCTACATTCACAGTTTGCAATAACACCCTGAATTGACATTCTAGTCAAGGAGCAATTTCCATTTGTTATGTATATCTATGCATTTTTCATCTAGCATAACACAGGCTCATACAACATAAGATTAAGATAAATTGAGGTCTTTCTCTTTCCTTCTTAATTTACTTCCTTATTCCATATACAAAGAACCTGCCTGAATATGAGAGATTTGACCTAAATTCCATTTTATCAAGAAGGTTGCCTAAAATTTACAATGTGAAAATAAAGGGCGGGGGGGGGGGGATGCATTTGATTTCCCAAAGTTCAAACCTGGGAAATATTAGCATAAGCACTTTGATGATCATGTCAGTAAGTCTAGAGAATTAATCTCTAAAGCAATCAGAATTCAGATCTTCTACAGCTTTATAGATCAGAATGACCTATTTTAATTAATTATTCCAGATACAAAGAGACAGCTGTTTTACATAGAAGATTGGAGCTGTTATCTGTTTTCAGGACTATGTTACCTTGAGTAAATTGCTCTCAAAACCTAACTTCATATGTGATTTTTTTGAGGGATCTTTAAATTGGAGAAAAACTATGTGGCCCTGCTGAGAGACAGCACGGCAACCCGGATAAGAGTCACACTGCCTGGGTTTCAACTCTGGCTCCTTTGCTTATTAGCTGTTTGATATCTGCTGAGTTACTTAACTTCTTTGTGACTCAGTTTGTCATGTATAAAATGTGGACAATCATACTACATTCATAAACAATCCATAAGAGCCCATTATTATTTGCATGGCCATTATTATTGTATATCTATTATTATTTTTAATAAAGTGTGAGAACTTACAGATATATTTCACAAATTAAAACAAAAAAGACATCATAGTGTAGAAACTCAGCATTTTAATTCCTAAAGAAGCGATTATAATTCACCTCATTTTATATTGTTTATCTGTTTCCTTCTAGGTGTTTCATCAGTATGCTCATGTAATAAATAAAATAATAAATTATAATTGTTAATACTTATTAATCGTTTACCATGAGATTTGCACATTTCAAAATGTTTTTTCAGTTGTTATCTTATTGAATTCCCAAAATGAATCCATGGAATTGGTGCTGTTATTGTGTTTTCATTTTATTTTTTTAATGTTTTTCACTTAATTTTGAGAGAGAAGGAGAGAACGTGAGCAGGGGAGGGACAGACAGAGAAGGAGACAGAGGATCCAAAGCAGGCTCTGTGCTGAGAGCAGACAGCCCAATGCAGGGCTTGAACCCGCAAACTGCAAGGTCATGACCTGAGCCAAAGCTGGATGCTTAACCAACTGAGCCACTCAGGGTGCCCCTGTATTTCCATTTTTAAAGATAAGCAAACTGAGGAATGAATAACTTGTCTAAGTTCACACAGTCAATAGGCTGCTGAGTGAGAATTCCAGCCCAGGATGTAGGGACTTATTATCGTGCCTTTAATCAATACCCTGGAGTCCAAGGTTCCCAGCTTAAGAAATGTTACTTATTATTGTTGTTATTTATTAGCCTTATATTTTTAATCAACTAGTTTGACCTGTGGCACAGACGTAAATATTTGCTGAGAATTAGGTGAATAAATGCATGGATGAATGAATGATTAACATATAAGAATTGAATCAAATAAGGAAGTACCTTTTGCTTCATTAAATATGAGGAGGGCTGGATAAAGAATCACTTTCATAGATACTCTAGATATTTTCATAGATATTCTAATCATAAGTTTTTATTTGCTCCCAAAGCCAAAAACTGTTAGTATATTTAATAATGGTGTATTCTTCTTTTAATATGCACCACTTTGCATATTAATTGACTTCCATTGTCCTAAAAGCCACCAACGGGAAGATATTTTTGCCCAAACTTTGAGCACCAGAAATATTTTTAAAAACTTAACTAAGCAAATAGACTAATATTCTAAATGAAAATTGGCATTTAATAACCCCCCTGGATCATTTTTTTAAAACATATTAAAAAGAAAAATCATTATCAAGTCACAAAACATGGTTAAAAAAAAAATCTATGTCTAAGAATGTTGTTTTATCCAGCAGTTTCAGCCATCATTAGCCAAACTGTCTTCATACTTTCTGAAGCTAAACCATGTCTAATGGTATCCTCACTAATAGCAGAAAGACATTTGAGAAAATTCATTTTTTAAAGGATCATTGAGTGCCTTTGCTAGTTAAACCGGAAGCCCACAGTAATCAGGGAGAGGCTTTGCTTGCCTTTTCCTATGGCTTCTTCATTAGCAGTGGTAATAACGACAATAGTTAGTTCATAACTAGTACATTGTTAAGGCGATCCCTGGGGTGCCCTTATACACTCTATTTAATTTTGGCTTCCAGTTTGGTCAGTTTATTTTGCAAGCCAATTGCCTCCCTGCCATTCCCAGCTCTCTAGAGTTTGCCTAACTTATGGAAATCAAGCTGTTTTCTTTCTGCTTCATGCATCAGTGCTAACAACAGCCAAATAGCTGAACACAGAATTCAGTCTTCAGTGCTTAGGCAATGTGAGCATCTGAAAATATACAACTTATTTTTAAAGTCAGAACTCAAGTCTCTTAGTTTAAAAAAGTTAACAGAACAGTCATACCCACTTCTATCCCATACCAATGTACTTGGATCTTTAAACCATGCAGTTGACTTAGTTGCTTTGTTACTAAACAATTGTTTCCATGACTTTCTGAAACCCTTTGATGAAGGAATATGGTTGTTTTTCTTCAGTCCTTCGCAATCCGTCTTATAGGTCCCTTATACACCCCACACCATCGCACATAGCACTTAAATTACTGCTTCGTACACAGTAGGCATCTATAAGCGCTCATTAATTAACAGCAGCTAAACAACAGTGTGTGGCTCATACTACTTAACAAACATGTGGATATTGAGAAAAACGCCTATAACTGTATCATTTTTAACGTTCAAATTTACCACTCACAAACAATGGCACCTGGTAGTCCTATTCTTATGGCTCTTGGACAGTGCAAATTAGTTCACGTTTCCATTGATTTCGTTTCCAGACTAGACACAACAGATTACAGTGCTGCAATTTCTCCAGTAATTTCTTCCCCATGACAATTTTTCATATCTCCCTAAATCTATGCACCTTCCACGTATATCCTTCCAAGTAGGGTTGCTATAAAAAATGAAACGGAAAGAAGAGGTAAATCTTTTGAGTAATTACAGAATAAAATGGAGTATTGTTTTTATCCTTGACTGGTCCAAATTAGTTGCATACATTGATTTATAGCATTGATAACCAATACAAACTCTATTTTATTTCTGCCCAGGGAATGAACACTGGGAAATAAAATAGTCTAATCCCTGCACTACTGCAAGTAATGTCAAAATCTCAGAACAAGTTTTCTACCTAAAACTTTTGAATGATTACAAAATTATTCACAGGGAAATCAAAACCCCTATCCAGACAGTCCAGTGATTTTCTAATATGCTACTATCAAAATGAAAAGAAGTAAATGCTATTTTTCCATTTGTTTTCATAAAGTTTTATAATGCTACTCTCTCCACTTAGAACATTAAAAGTCTAGGTTTCAGACTTTACCTAGGAGACTGTGGAAGCCACAGACTCTTCTGTATTTTTTGAGCAATTTAATTTCCTCCTGTCCTGATTCTATTACAGTAACATAAATTATAGTAAAAATTTAATAAAGTGGACAGTTAAGTGGATTTAATCTATTCTCTTCAGAATAAATAAGATTAACCAGATAAGATGCAGATTTGAAAAGTATTTTAACTGATAAGGTAAATCAGAAATCAAAAACATCCCTGAAACTACACAGTCAGGTAATTAAGGGAAATAATTTTAAGATTAAAATAAAGGGTAACAAGCAATATAGTACTGATTTCTTTCTTTGTAAAATAATTAACCTTTGGAAAGACTTTCTGTCAATGCAGTCTGTCAGAATCAGACACATTCCTGAAAAGCAAATAATAGGAAGCAAATCTTGGTTGTACTCAGTCTCAAGGAAGGTAAGACTTCCCAACTTTTGCTTCCTATTTTTGAAATCTACAGTTTCTCTTTTGTTGGTTATTACTTCTTATTGTTCTACAGATCCATGCAACACATTAAAATCGTCAAAACATTTAACACCCCAGAGAATTTACAGCTGGGTTAATATATAGACAGTAAGAGTCTCCATTATACAATAACAGATTTTAAGTATGGAGAATTAAAAATAAAACAAAATAAAACTCCATGGTTCTTGAGAAATTTTTCAACCCTTCCTTGACCTAGTCTAACAGAGATTGAAATTGATCGCTTTCTGGTTGTTAAATCAGTTGATTCGCACATTTTTTGGAAAACAGTAAATATCCAATAGGTAGTTGATGAATAAAATAGTATAAAGAATAGAATATAGTATAATATACAATACAATAAAAATTCACCTCTCTGGAACAAACCTGGCATGACTTAATTATTCTAAAGCACACATTTTTTTTCATATTTAAGATAAAATTCATCTTCATTAATGGATGTGCTAATCATTTTGCCTACTGTGGTTAAGATTAACTTGGAATTCAAACTAAAATATCATCACTTTTCAGGAAAAACCCTGGGCCAATTTTGAACAACATTATTATTGATAAATAAGTCAGTATTATTATCTCTAACAGTGCATCTCTTTTATGGAAAGGAAACTGATGAACCTACAGTCCTAAAAAGTGTTTGGACTTAGAACCCCAAATACACTGCTCCATGCATTAAAGAGAATAGAGAAAAGATGTGGGAACTGTGGGAATGGTATTTTCAATAGGAGGGACTGTTAGATTCAATGATTACATACAGTTTATAAAAATCAAGACAGCATTCAAAGCTCTTGATAACCAATGAAACTGCCTTCTGAGAGGTCACAAGTTGGGGGGACAGGGACATTTAAAAATTTGGGTTCTTCACTGAGTATTGATTCTGGAACTGGTTAGTCCTTAAACTGAGTTAGTCCTTAAACTGAGTAAACTTCAGTAACTTAGTCCTTAAACTGGTTAGTCCTTAAACTGGTTAGTCCTTAAACTGAGTAAACTTCAGTAACATGAAACAATAGTAAAAATACAGCTGAATGATTCAATTTTCAAATGAGTTGCCAAATGCTTCACAGGAAGAGATACTAGGAAAAGATCTCTTTAGTGTTAAACATTTAAAATTCAATGTAGGGTATTTATTCAACTTGAGTAAAAAAATAACGAAAATGGTTATAAAATGCAAGCCATTCAGCAAGTCATGTTAGTTCTGGAGGAGTTTAGGAAATTGATACACTTATTAATTTACCTAAAATCAAACTGAGTATGTATAGTCATTCTTTTATTGTTTGGTCATACGCAAACTAAAATAGTCTCGTTTATCCATGATGAAATTCTCTGTTTTGTCATTTCATAGTTATCTCTTAATGACTACAAGGGGGAGCAGAACATGTGACCCCAAAATATGAGACTTTGGCATGTGGATTATTTTGAGCTGAATGGAATCAAGGTCTAACAGAATCAGGAAGAATTTTTTTTAACCTCTCCTTTAATTGCCTAAAAGAATTTAAACAAGGAGGCTGCATCAGGAAGACAGCGATTACAAGAAATAACTTTTTACATCAAAAAGTCTTCTCTACAGGGAAGGGAAACATTGGTTTTCCAAATATTTGCTCTTCCCATCATCCTGTGAATTGTCCTCCTTCCCTTTGATGTTTCAGACCCCTACCTCCTTCTCCTCAGCTCAGGATGTCATATACACTTCAAATGTCTCAGTGTCAGGGAGCCTCCTACCATAGGGGTTCCTATATGTACAAAATTAATTCTTTCTCCCGTTAGCCTATGTCAAATTAATTATTAGACCATCCAAACAAACTAGGGGAAGAAAGAAAAAGTTTTCCTCCCCTACCACTAAAATAAACCTGATGAACGGAAAAATTCCTATATCATCTATATGATTTCCAAACAATTCTCACAATTCAAAGGTTTTTTTTAATTTTTTTAATGTTTATTTATTTTTGAGAGAGAGAACGGGCAAGAGGCAGAAAGAGAGAGGGAGACACAGAATCTGAAGCAGGCTCCAGGCTCTGAGCTGTCAGCGCAGAGCCCCACGAGGAGTTCCAACTCACAAACCTTGAGATCATGACCTGAACTGAAGTAGGACGCTTAACTAACTGAGCCACCCAGGCGCCCCTCACAATTTAAAGTTTTAATCACCATTTGAATTTCTACAATATGGCATTTATAGTGAACCACACTTCAGGAATACAAAAAAAAAAAAATTAGTAATTGGCTACCTTGGATTTAGTGCCTTCCAAAGAATGCAATTTTTGAAACATATAACATCTCTAAATTAAATGGGAAATATCCCTGTTATCATTCTTAATTTACAAAGGAAGAAAAGCAACAGGCCCAAAAAACATTCCCCCCCAAGTCGGTATCATTACTGACTTAAGACTCCTGACATTATATAGGACTAATTTATTTTTCATAAAGTCCTGCTAGATATGTCAAAACAGACTGTGAAACCCAGTAAGCAAATGTCCAGACTGGAATCTGAGGTCCGGGACAATTTTTCCTCTGACATCTCCACCTCTGCTGTTGTATAAAGATCAGTACATAGAATCTCCCCAAAGACTTAAAAATATTGAAAACCTCCTTTCTATATTGTTTTAAACACAAACACACTTAGGAATGCTCTGAAAGACCCCCAGCTTCTTCCCCATTCCACACACCCCATGCCCCACATCACAGAAGGATATGGCAGTCTCGGCAGATGAAAGCAACAGGATGTCTTTAACACTGAAGGGAGTTCTTTTTCCATCTGCTTTTAACCAATATCTCCTTAGAGTTTAAAGAGAGAGAGAGGAATGATAAATAATACATTATATACACACATATTTATATATATGTATGTGTGTGTATATATAGATGGAGGTACGTATGCATATATATCATGCAGAAGAGCAGAACACAGTATTATTTTCAAGTGGTCCATGCAAATGGTCTCGTCAGTCAGATAAGATAGACATTTCAGCAGGAGCACAATGAGGACTTGGGATTTGTTCCAGTTTTCCTTCACGGTGGGCAGACAGAGGGTTAAAGAGGATGCAATCTGCTTTACCACTACAGTGATGTTGGAAAGCTGTGGATGCTGAGACCCATATATTTTTCTTTTGATGGACATTCGATGGTCCTGCTTCTTCCTGAGGCGCACTAGGCTGACACACAGTGTTTTATGCACACGATCCCATAGCAATTCTGCCTAGGGTATGAATCTGTTAGGTAACAATGACTCTCAGATTCACAACAAAAGCGTCAGCTTCAAAGACTCCTCAGCAGCCATTTCCTCCAGAAGAAAATCATTTGCAATTTTTTTTTGTATACAGATACTTTAATAACATGCTGCTGAAGTTTTGAAAGAATTTCAATTTATGCAAAATGAAGAAAGGGAAGAAAAAAATAATACAGATAATGATAGTAATATAGACTCACACTCCAAAAAGCCTGTGGTGGCATTGTATTTATTGCAATGTAGACACCTTATCAGTTATCCCTGTAAGGGGTTTAAAAATGGGCTTGGGAGGTTTGAACTAAACTCTGTTAACAGTTAATCAGCCACACTTTAGAACATACTAGCATATTTTTCTAGAGAGAAAGAAAGGAAGAAATTTAAAGTGGAGATTTTCTTTAATGATAGCAGTTTTACTGACCCTGTGTAAAGAGATGTATTGTTAAAGAAATGCAGCGTCTGACCTTTCGTGTTTCAAGACACCCTGGCATAGTGTGGGCCTGCCTGTTATCTTTCGCTTTTGCGTGTCCCCTGTAGGCAAGTCCCTCCTATCGAGAGCCAGATTAAGAGGAATCCTGGAAGGAAGAGGGAGGCAGGAATAAACTGGAACTAAAGATCTTAATATCCATGCAGTGATTAAAATGCAGCCATGCCCAACAAGACCATACTGCTGTTATCAAAGACATTGACAACTTCTTTGCATTCAACTCAATGGTGTATGGGGAAACAGAAACTTTTAAGTTTGGTTGTCTCCAGGAAATATACTCAGATTTCTCAACACACACTGGCAGCATTCACGCATCACCCAGAGCTAACAGTGATCCCGCACTTCACTTGTCCTCTGCCAAATCAAGTAGCGGGCAGCATCCAGGAAAGCAGTGTGCTGCCCAGGTGTACAAGATGACTGGTTAGTTTACTGATTTGTGATGAATCAAAACTTGGCAAATCAAAAAACACTGTACCCCAGAGTGCACACATTTTAAACCACTGCTGTTACTGATCAAATACACTGTTTCACAAACTAGATTGTTTCTTGAATCTTGTTTTCAAAGAAACTAGTAGAGGAAATTTTCTTCCATTTTACCTTTTGCCATTACACTTAAGAAATACCTGACCTAATTGTTCTGTATGAGTTTGGTTTTCTGTGTGTTTTTTCTGTTTTGCTTTGTCTTTTAATTTTTTCTTTGCAGGCTGGGGGAGGGGGAGGTCAGGAGAGGAACATCCATGCCAAATAAAAACAGCACTTCATTGTTATATTTACTTTAAAAGAAAAAAGAATTGGGGGGGGGGGCGGTGCTGGGGCTCAGTTGGTTGAGCATCCGACTTCAGATCAGGTCATGATCTCATGGTTTGTGGGTTCGGACCACACGTCCGGCTCTGTGCTCAGAACCTGGAGCCTACTTCAGACGCTGTGTCTCCCTCTCTCTCTGAGACTCCCCAGCTCAAGCTCGCTCTCATTCTCTCTCTCTCTCTCTCTTTCTCTCTCTCTCTTTCTCTCTCTCTCTCTCTCAAAAATGAATAGATGTAAAAAAATATTTTAAAGAAAAAAGAAAGGAAAGGAAAACACAGATGAGTCAGGAAGGGAGGGGAACTAAGGAGAGGGATGGGTCAACTTCTTACTATATTTGGTTTTCTCTTTGCTAAATTACTAAAGGAATAACCAGCATCACCAGGCTCAACATAGAACTAGTAATTGCAACTGAATATACGTATATGAATAAATAAAATACATTAAAAATATTTATAATAATACATATATATATAAATAAAAGCAAATAAGTATATATATAATAAATATATATATATATTACAAGTATATTTTAGGGGAACCTGGGTGGCTTGGTTGGTTAAGCATCCGAGATCAGGTCATGATCTTGAGTTTGGTGAGTTTGTTGCAGGTCCAGAGCCTGCTTAGGATTCTCTCTTTCTCTGTCCCTCCCCCTTCTCAAAAATAAACTTTTTTTCTTTAAATTCGAGTTAGATAGCAAACAGTATAGTCTTGGCTTCAGGAGTAGAACCCAGTGATTCATCTCCTACAGATGACACTCAGTGCTCATCCCGAAAAGGGCCCTCCTTAATGCCCGTCACCAAAAAGAATACTTACATTTTAAAAGATTTACACTTGAGCTGCACCTCTGTGTTAGCTGAGATTCCTTTCACGTGTCCCTATGCAGACTTACCTCACTAAACCAGCAATAATCTTAGCCACTTACTCAGCCGTTAAAGCATCAGTGAAATGCTTGACAGGGCATCCTGGGGCCATAGAGAAGCAGGGACAGAGGACATCACACAGGATGAGTGTGATGCCCTTAGAATCTAGCATGGTGAGAGATAGGCTGCAGTGTGCTGTCACCAGCACAAAATCCAAAAGGTATAAGCATGTATCACTTAGTATCATAATTTGGTATTAATACAAACATTTAAAAGCCCATCCATGAGAAAGTTTACTTGCTATCTCAATGGCAGAAGCCTTATGTTATGAATCGTCTTTGGCACAATGCTTGTTGGCAGAATCTGCCATACGTGAAACCAGAGGATACAGAAACCGTTGGTGGACCTCCAATTATATCCATCACCACCAATACCCTTGGGGATGGTCCTTTTGACCCTCAGCTTTCCAGCACTCATGATTTCTAACTGTCAATAGAAGCCTCAAAATCCAGTCTTAGAATATTCTCGCTTATGTGAGAACTATTTAAATAGGGGGCAAGTTATTCAAAGGATTGAGCTAAAATGTTCTTAGCTTTTGTTATCCTACCAGGCATGAAATGAAATGACTGTTTTAATGTTTACATTATTTATATTTATCTGGTTTAAAACAAATAAATATAATTCCCATAGGTCAATAGTTCAAACGCCACCACTCTCCCAATACCCAATGAGGGATTGGTTAAGAATGCCTGCTTTTATACAATTCTAGAACTGAATTAAGAAAGATAATACACTGACAAATGCTCAGTGTATTTTATATATAATTAACAACTGAATCTGCAATGTCTTTGAGATATATATTTTATAAAGCATCCTAACAAATAAAAAATTATCTATAGAACTCACATTCTGTCTTCTTTTATCCCTTGTTTTCAAAAAAGAATCCCAGAATCTAAACTAAAAACATTCTTTCTTACTCAAAGCCATTTAGACTATTGGCAAATCTATGTAAAAAGGTCAAAAAAGAAAAAAGCTTTTATCTTCAAAATCAGAAGAGTCATAAAGTGGGATAAATTTCCCTATGTGTTAATTATTTATATCATCCCCATTTCAAAACACATCTGCTCTTTGTTTCCTTTTTGGTTTCTACTTTGCTATTTCCAGTCTGTTGAAAGCTGAGAAATAAGAAAACCCATCTTATTTGTAAATATGGATAATGAGGCCCTAAGTGAAATCCTGAGGGTCTAGTTAGAAGCATAGCCACCAAGCCTCCAGCCCACAGATTTTTCTGGGACATATGTCATAAGCAACTGCTACAACTCAGAGGCCTCTTCCAGCATTCACTGACACTTCAAGTGGTTAATATTGTCAGATAGGTGACTCCACAGTGAGTAAGCAGTTGTGTCTGTGTTTCTTTTTTAACATGTATATTTCCACATTGGAAATGAGCATTCGGCATAAATGCTTCTTAAGCTATGTAGCATTCTTAAAGAAAAAGAAAAGGTCAGTGCTAACCCAACATGATTAAAAAGAAATATTCTATAATGAGAGGTTATATTGCTACTTTACAAAGCATTAGAAAACTGCATTTGGGATATTAAAACAGTTCAGGCATCACCCAGGTGAAAAAGTGTGTAAAAACACAGAGAAGTGCTTCTAAAAAAGGTAGGGTTTTGGCAATGTGAACTCTGAAGAGAGATTAAGTGAACAAATAATGTTTAGCTCCTCAAAACTCACTTATGTAGGTGGAGAAGAATAACTTAATAGAAAATAAATAATCCATCTGAAGGGGAAACATGGAAGAGGGAAAACAATTGGACATGATACTAGGTAGTAACAAAACCAAAAATAATAAACTTAACATCTTTAACAAAAACTGTCAGACGAAGCAATATATCTTAGGGAGTCAATGCAAGGAAGTGATGCAACAATACATCTAATAAGGTCACTCTTTTTTCCCTCTCCGTCAATAATCTTGGAAAATGTTTATCTTGTCCTCCCTCAAGATCAGTTAAATACTGATTTAATGGTTCAGAGGATGGTCCTAGGAACCAAGATATCTAGTGTATCTTCAATTCGCAGTAGTTAAAAACTGCCACTCTCCTAAATTAAAATAATCTGCATGTATTCTTTGAAATTTTCCCCAAGTGTTTTGAAAGCAAAAGTGACAGATTAAATAGAGGAAAAAATAAAGGACACATAGACCAGTGAGCTTGATCACCAACTGAGTGTATTTACTAAATACTCATCACACATCCTGTCTGAAGACAAAATCCGTTAAACATTATTTCGACAACTCTGCCCCTTTTATAAGTCTGACTGTGCAAAGGCCCAAATTTTAGGACCAGCAGAAGTTCCCAATAGGCATGTTACCTATGAATGCCCCCATCAGGAAAGTCACTTATAGTCTTTCCAAATGTTGGGGCTATTACACATTATTTGAGCTAAGCAATCTACATAAATCACAGCTGATGGTGGAATCTGGACCAAGTGCTTTTTTTTTTTTTTGCCTCCTAGAACCATCACTGCAAAGCTTCAATCCACTTAATATTAGGAAGAGAAATCAACAGTGTGTATCCAGATAATGCATAGCTGTGTTTAATAATTTGTTAGATACCTAAAAATATAAAACATATTTCCCATTCTCAAGAAGATTCTAGTGTATACATGAGAGAGAGAAAAAAAAATAATGAGGAGAAAATAGCAATGCTACTTAAATAATACAATAAGAAAATTGCCATCACAATTAAAAAATATACCTTGTTAAAAGTTTCTACTTGGCCTTCAGAATTCAGCTCACATGTTTCTTCCAGGAAGCCCTCCTTCAGTTTCCCTCTCTCCTCTCTTGCCTTAACAGAAGTTGAGTTAAAGACATTTAATCTATTGTTTCGTCACCCCCTCTGCTTACTTCTAACAAAGTACTTATACTTATCGTGGTATTTTAAATTCATGTACACAGTGTTTGTTCCATTAAATCAGAGACTCTGTCATTTTCATAGATAAATTTCGGATAAAAATACAACCTTATGGCTGGCAAGGAAGATGTAACCAATAACGATTCACCTAATTAATAAATGACACATAGTATTTGTTTAATAAGTGTTCCTTAATTTTGTTGAATTTCCAAATGCAAAGATAATAAGTGGTATGATTTCAGAAAAATAGAACATATTAAAAGGGTTGTTGGGGAAGAAATCATCTGAACTTTGTAACCATATCACTTTAACCTTTTTTATTGTTTATCTTGAACATGTGCTATTCAATAGACTTTACTCCAAATGACATTTGGATCTCTCCAAACTCCAATCCATATGCAGAAGGTCTGAATTATTTTCACCATTTTAATAGTACTTTGACTTTTGAATTCAAAAATCATACATGAATAGGTTCCAACTCTATTATGCGAAAACTCATCATTGCATTTAGTTCTCTGACTTAAAATCTCATATGCATATAGTATATAAAAGACATATGAGGATTATTTTTCAGGGAATTGATAATGAAAGCAAAAAGTTCTAATTGATTTTCTAAAACAGAGGACCCAAAATGACCTATTTAGAAGTACTACCTACAGCCACATCAACTACTTAAACTTACCAACTGAAATACTTGAGTCATGCAGAGATCGATAATACAATAAATATTATTTACTCATTCATTGATTAATACAACAATCAACATACACACACTGAGCACTTACTATGTGCCAAGTATCACACTAAGCATTCTGAACACAAGATAAACGTTTTAAAAAAAAAGTACAGTCCAGCCTCCATGAAGTTCACCATCTATCCAGCAGCTAGAAATGGATACTAATCACATAATTACAAAAATAATTATAAAAATGCAGAGTAGTATAAATTATACAAAGGAGATGTGCTAAAAGAACAGAGTCAGTGTCACAGAAGGTTTTCCTGAGAAACTGACAGAACAGCCTACACCCACAGAATAAAGAGTAGCATGTTGGAGCAGAGGGAGGTAAGAAGTACAAGGAAATTTCAGGTAGAGGGAGCAGTACACACAAATATGATCAGTGACAGGAGGAACTGAGAGAATCTGAAGGACTGAAGGACCATTAGTGTGGGAGTTCAGAAAACAAGGGTCCTGTAGATGGAGCTGGAGAGATAAGGGTGAGCCAGCCCCATGGCAGTCTTACAGTTGGCAATTAAGATTTTTGTATTTCTTCTAAGTGCAATGGCTTCTACTAAACTTTTCTAAACAGAGCGTTAACAAGATATGCATTTTGAGTCAATCACTGACTGCAGAGTGGGGAACAGATTGGAGTGAGGGTAGAGTGTCTACGGGAATACCATTTAGGAGGCTTTTGAAGTGACTCAGCCAGAGATTGTGGCAGCCTGAAGCACAGTGTCTGTGGCATGGAAAGAAGAGAAAGACATTTAGGTAGAAATGTCAATAGTACTCAATAACAGATTGAATTGACTTATGGTGAGTGAGTGAGTGAGAACAAAGACTTATGGATAAGTGCTAGCTTTATCTTAACTCCTGTGCCTTAAAGATAAAGGTTATATTTTGGAGGGAAATATCATAACAGTTTTCCAACCCAGTACCCCCAACACGGACTACCTGAACAAACTTTTCTTCTCACATCACACCCACGATCTATTGTGAGAAACAGATAGGTTTTACATCACACACACACACACACACACACACACACCATTGTTGGACAGCCCACATTAACAGATTCTATTTAATATAAACAAAAAGACATTGTATACAGTCAGTTTCATCGAAATAAAATATCAAAATAATCAAGGATTCTTGGCAGATGAACACGAGATCTATCTGACAAAGAAAAGCTGTTGTTTCCCTTTCCTTCCTTCCTACTGGGGATGCTGCTATGAGAATACCTGAGGCCAGAGCCACAAAAGCCTCTTGCAACCATGTGACAGAGGAGGAAAAGCCAACACACTGAGGAATGAAAGAAATCCTGGTTATTGATGTCATTGTTGAGCCATCCCTGAAGCCATAGACCTCGAGGTCACTTGTTATGTGAAATAATTAAGTGTCATTACTTTTTATAGCAATTGTAGCTTCTACCAGACAAGGCACACTTCTGAGGCTAACGTACAAGCAACGTGTGATTCAAATCATCCAAACGGAAAGTAAAATCCATATTGGAAGCAGCTCATGTTATATGCTAAAATTCTAGCTAAGAAACATTTGAAATTCTAGATAAGAAATATTGTCTGTGCTCAATTAAAGTATTTTTATTAGCTTACTTTTATGAAAATATGATTATATAATAAGAATTCCATAAATAATCAACTCTTCAGAGAGTGTCTAGAATGTCTTTGCTAATTTTATAAAGAAAGAATCTTAGATACCATATGGTTTCACTCTTATGTGGACCCTGAGAAACGTAACAGGAACCTATGGGGGAGGGGGAGGAAAAAAGGAAAAAAAAAAAAAAAAGAGGTTAGAGTGGGAGAGAGCCAAAGCATAAGAGACTGTTAAAAACTGAGAACAAACGGAGGGTTGATGGGGGGTGGGAGGGAGGAGAGGGTGGGTGATGGGTATTGAGGAGGGCACCTTTTGGGATGAGCACTGGGTGTTTTATGGAAACCAATTTGGACAATAAATTTCATATATTATAAAAAATAAAAAAAATAATAAAAAAAAATAAAAATAAAAAAAAAAGAAACAGTTTTCTGAAACTTCTCTGACTTAAGAACACACGAGCACTATTCTCTTGTTTAGAGACTCTTACTTTGTGCATATATCTACCATACTGATTTGTGCATCTATTCTTTCATTAAACTGTAAGTCCTTTGAAAGGATAAGAGTTGTATTCTTTATTTTTCTATCCAATGCTATCAGAAATCCTATCAGAAACTATCGATTGAACTTAAAAAAAGAGAAAACATTAGGATTCAAGGCATCTGGATCCTGAATTCAGTTGGCCATGAAGTAGATTTGTGTCTTGGGCAAACCACTTAGTTATTCTGGAGCCAAATTTTCTCATTTAGAACATAGGGGAACCAGTTAACAGCAGAACTGCCTTTCCCAAGAATCTCCAGTGTATAACACACAGTCAGATTCCATCTGAGAAGAGGTGGGAGTGCAGAGCTGTGTTTGTTTACCTGTACCCGCATTCCTACCATCCCATCGCCTTGTTATCTACTCCAGGTATTTCCCCTAAACCCCGCCCTTGCGGGAAAATGAGAATCACTGGGTGTAACAATCTTGAACATACCTTCCAGCTTTTAACAATGAATGAGTATCAGAACAAGGAGGGTGAGCATCTTCAATTAGATTCATTGCAAGATTAAAGTCCCTCCAAAGTGCAGGATGAAATAGTAACTTCATTATAGTACATGAAAACTTAGTGATTGTTAGACCATACTCTGCTCTGCCTTTACACTCCAGTTCAATAAAAATATCAGTTACTTCACAGGCTTTGAGATAAGAAACCCAGACCTCTCTGCATTAAAGATATCCTAATCCATGTATAAAGTTAGAATAACAGATCTTCTGAAATACTAGAGACCTGAGTCCTGAGAAAAATGGACTTAAACATTAAAATTCTGGTCCAATTTAGGCACTCAATTTAGATTTAGGCCTATTCAAGTAGATCTGGTCTGCAAAGCCAAATACCATACCTTTCAAGTGCAATAGTAAAGGAAGAATATAATTTTATTTTGTTTAATAATTGCAGACATGTGCACTTATTTTTTGTTTGTTTGTTTCTAACTCTCAAAGTTTGGTCTAATTATTATTGTTAATTATGGTTCTGCTCAAAAAGAGGGACACTTGAGTGTCAGAGGCCCTAGTGATTTCCATACAGAACATTGCCTCTGAAACCCAAAATCCCAAGCAATTGTAATTACTCTGGCTAATTCTCATGTCAGCAAAGTTATTTAGTAGTCACTGTTCCATTTTCTGGGAAACATTCACCACAGTAACCTAAACCTTTCAGACAGAGCCAGAATTCACCAGAGACCTAAAGCGTTAAGCATTCTAGCTATCACATACACAAAATAAAATGAAAACAAATGAGAAAATAAATGTTACAAATACCTTTAAAAAAAGGTACTCTATCATAAGGCATATGCTACACTGTACTCCCAAAGATGACTATTTATTTCAAAGATGATTTGTTTTTATTTTGTTCTGTTGAAATGCCATCAGCAAACAGGCAAGCAGAATAACTCTAAAACCATTATTTGGCTACCTGGATTTTGTACCCTCTATTGAACAACTTACACAATCTTTACTGTGGTTTTAAGGCTTAGTTGCCCATTCATTAGGTTGACAAACTTGTCAAAAGCCTCCAGGACTATGTCAGTTATGTCAGAAACACTTACAGAAGTCACAGCACATGCCAGGACTCCACTGAGTCCTGTCAACCATTGCCAAAATGACAAGAAACCCTTCTGGGGACAAAGGGCTATACAGAGATATGAGCCCTCCCACTCAGATTCTGTTGACTTGCCAACCCAGTTACTCTGGGTGAAACTCTCGGCAGTTCTGTTTCTGCTGATGGAACACCTTAGTCTTTCTGGATGCGTTATATGATGCATTCCAAGAATCCCTAATTTTTCCTAACATTTTGGCACTCAAGATTAAAGTTGATCAACCATAGTTTTTGATGCAGGGGCTGAATACTTAAACCCATATTTTGACACAGGACGCTCAAAAACAAATGCATGTTTATGAAAATCGGGAAACCAAAAATGGAAATCAAGTACAAATAAACAAGACTGACAAAATGTTCATATATAAGAATTATTTTAACCCCTATAAAGAAAACAGAATTCAAGTAGCTAAAATAACAGAGAGGTACATTAAATATTTTCTCTCATCAAAAAATTTATAACTTAAGGATTGGCAAAAACCAAATAACTGGCAATAAAATAACCTAAAATATTTCCAGTTAGACTCCTGTAAGTGGTTGCTAGAAGTGTTTCTGACATATCTGACCAACACTGTCCTGGAGTTAGAAATATTTAATATAGTTCAAAACGTTTTAAAATTAGAATACTCACATGAATACAACACAGGAAAGACACAGAGCAACCAAGTGACTCAGAGTAATAAAAAGTTGTGAATGGAACTACATACAGGAAAATATGTTCTTCTATGCATTCCCCACATTGGCAAAAGGAGGTCTGAAACCGTAATTCCCAGAAGCCCTTGCCAGCTTGTATTCCAGTTAACTTTGCCAATGAGAGGGGCTTACATGAGATTAGGAGTGAAGAAGCAAGGAACAGTAAGTGTGGGCTCCTTGGGTCCTACTCAAAACAAGGGTTGTACCCATGTCTGTGGCGCGTGTAGATTCATAAGGCTCCGAATAACCCTTCTATCCCTTTTGCTTCTCCTGCCCATCCTTCACTTTGGTAACCAACTCCCCATATTACACCCCAATAGAGTGGTTTCTGTTTCACTGATTTAAAGTGGCTGATAAGATCCTAAAAATTGTCTCATTCATTTCCCATCAAATTAAAAAGGAGAGAAATAAAGTCCTGTCATTCTACTAGCCTCGGGGTGGATAATCATAAAATTTTCTCATGCTCACTGTATCAAATGATTATAGTAAAATTCCCCAAGCATTCTATTAAGTCTCTCGGGAGTAAACATTAGGAGGCTGACCATTTCCAAATAGTTTTATTTATCTGGGAGGAATAGCCTACTTTACACAAAACATACAGAATATGTGGTTACTTCTCGTATCGTGTCTACCATAGAAAATTTAAATATACAAACAATTCCCTTTGGTCACCTAAAAAAAAAGCCAGCTGGGCATAGGATACTCAGATGTTAGGTTTAAAGACAAGCTAAAAATCAATTTGCAGCAATGCAGTGTATTTGAAGACACCTGGGAAATAACACGACTGTAGGAACTTGCTCGAGTGCTGCTATCGAAGATGACTGGTTCAGTTTATCCCTAAAGCTAAAAGACAGAGCCGAAAACAAATGGAAGCTCAGAATGTCAGCAGAAAAGCAAACTTCACATGAAAGTCATGTTGGGAAATAATTAGTTTTACTGGTCATACTTGTCCATTTAGGAGAGCTCATGTATGTTGGTTTGGTTTTGGTTTATTTTTAGGGCTTTTTTTTTTTTTTTCAAAAGAGAAGTAAGATGGCTTGCAAAGGTGCACATTATAGAGAAAAAATAATAAAAATCAAGAATAATTAAGGATCATACAGAGTACAATGAACAGTAGGAAAATAATATGGAGGCAGAACAAAAGATGTATGGTGATATATTTACCAAATAGATATATCAAATTTCACATAAAATTTTCTAGCAGCCAATAATAAGACATAAACAGGGCTGCCTGGGTGGCTCAGCCAGTTAAGTCAGACTTGATTTTGGCCCAGATCAAGGTCTCACGGTTCATGAGACCGAGCCCCACATGGGACTCAACGCTGACAGCCTGGAGCTAGCTTGGGATTCTCTCTTTCTCTCTCTGCCTCTCTCTCTCTCAGAATAAAAAAATAAACTTTAAAAAAGGGGTGGGGGGAGTAAATAAGAAGACATAAACATGATTCATTATAGGTTTTAGATTCTCATTAAAATAGAAAAATATAATAGCTGCAACTATTCTTAATTCTGAGACAAGAATTAATAATATTAGTAATAGTATCACTTATCAAACATTTGTTAATGTCAATGATCAGAGCTGTCCTAAACATATTACATGAATTAACAGATTTGATCTTAACAAAAGTCCTAAATAAGTGGTACTATCACGATCTCCATTTTTACAGAAGGGGAAATTGAATCAAAGTAAAATCAAATGCCAGGCCAAAGGTTTCCAGCTAGGAAATGCAGGAATTGGAATTGGGTTCCCTACAGTCTGGCTCCACAGTCCATCCTTTTAGTCATTATATTTATTAAAAGGCCCAAATAATGAAAAAATATTGTCATATTAAACTTGGATTGGGTCATTTCCTAATGTCACAAGACCCATGGCATCAGGCTAAAACACATACCCAAAAAAATCACTTCTACAAAGTAAAATGATGTTGCCACATATCCAGCTTTTTTTTTTTTTTTCTTGCTTCAATCTAGAGTTAGGCTGTTACTCAAAGGTTGCAAACTCCAATGCCTGCAGGGACCACAGTGATAATCTAAATCAGTGATGTGGGTCAGGAGAAAGCAAAAAGGAAAGAAAAAGGACAGTGACCAAAGAAAGAACTATTTCTTGGTTCCACGAATTTGTTGCCGGGCAGGGATATGTGCCAGTGTGGCCAGATTTTTTTTTTATTATTTCCAGGGAAATCCAGATTTTATGCAAATTTTATATTCCTTGTTAAAATTTGTGTGTGTGTGTGTGTGTGTGTGTGTGTGTGCGCGCACATATATGAGCAGAAGACACATGTCTACAAGCTGGATTTGACTAAGAGGTCTCTAGTTTGTCACCCCTACTATAGCATTGCTCAAGCAGCGGTTCTCAAATTTTATCCACATCAACATCTGAGGGGAGTGGTGGTTATCAGTAACATCCTCATCTTGGAACAAGGACCTTCTAAGGAGAGGACATTAGGACTCTCCCCTTTCATTCTCTCCTCTTCCTCCATTTCCCCACATTCTATTGAGAATCACTGATTCACATAAATGAATTACTACTTTTCTCTCAGGCAATTCTCTATAAGCATTTGTTTTTCTCTGCTAAGCCTCAGAACAATATTGAGGTTGGGAATTTGGAATTATACTCCCTGTTAAGAACCTCAAATATGTAGGATGCAGCTATTTCAGGCTGCCAGGTAAATGCAGAGCTGACGTGGGTTAAGCCTCTCTTCATATTCTTTTGTGAGTTAGAGTTGCCTAACCAACCTCAGAGGCAACCTTTGTTCAGAGGCAAACCAAGGTTTTCTTCACAATATAAGTCTATTCAAATAGCACTGAAAGACAAAGGGGGCAGTGATAGATATGAATGTGAGTTTCTGAGGTTTTATATCATAAATCTGAAAAAAAAAATCAGTCTGAAATTCCCTCTGTATTTATCTTACTTTTCTGAGCTAAGTATTTTCCTAAAACAACCATGTAGCAGTTAGGCTTAAGGAAAACTATAATAAAATTTAAAACAATGACAGGAGTTGGAGGGCATGTAACATTTTTACTACATTCATAATATGCCAACAAAATGCTGAAGGGACTGGAGAGTGGCTAATAGCCATGACATGATGAAAATACAATGTGGTTAAATACCTAGGTATTTATCCAAAGGATACAAAAATGCTGATTCAAAGGGGCACATGCACCCCAATGTTTATAGCAGCGCTATCAACAATAGGCAAATTATGGAAAGAGTCCAAGTGTTCATCAATGGATGAATGGATAAAGAAGATGTGGTATCTGGGGCACCTGGGTGGCTCAGTCAGTTAAGCATCTGACTTTGGCTCAGGTCATGATCTCATGGTTCGTGGGTTCAAGCCCCACATCAGGCTCAGTGCTGACAGCTCAGAGCCTGGAGCCTGCTTTGGATTCTGTGTCTCCCTCTCTCTCTGTCCCTCCCCAGCTCCCACTCTATCTCTCTCTCTCTCAAAAAATAAACATTAAAAAAGATGGTTTTTAGAGAAGATGTGGTATATATATATATATACAATGGAATACTACTCAGCAATAAAAAAAAATGAAATCTTGCCATTTGCAACAACGTGGATGGAACTTGAGCATATGACGCTAAGCAAAATAACTCAGAGAAAGACAATACCAGATGATTTCACTCATATGTGGAATTTAAGACACACAACAGGTGAACATAGGGGAAGGGAAGGAAAAATAAGATAAAAACAGAGAGGGAGGCAAACCAAAAGTGACTCTAAATACAGAGAACTGAGGGTTCCTGGAAGGGAGGTCAGGGGGGGATGGGCTAAATGGGTGATGGGCATCAAGGAGGGCACTTGTTGGGATGAGCACTGGATGTTATATGTAAGTGATGAATCACTGGTTCTACTTCTGAAACCAAGATACATTCTATGTTAACTAAACTGAATTTAAATAAGTTTTTAAAAATATGATGTGGTCAAGATATGCCTCTGCTCTAGGTGTTATCAGTCAGCATCACCATTTCCAATCATAGTTTTGCTAAGTTTCTTCATGTGGAGTTCATGAAAACATACAAAAGATATGCATAATCATCATTGCCATGGCTCTCATGCTACATTGCTTTCTGCTAAGTGCCTAACATGGCATGGATGGAGGAAAACAATCTGGTGAACATCAGAGGGCCATACAATATGGTGTATACAAGCAGAACACTTGAGTCTTCAATAACAGAAATCCTGACCCAGCCATAAATTACAGAAATTCAAATTAACATCTAGACTCAGGTTGTGGAGTTACAAGGGACAACTATATCCCATTCCCTGATCATGTGCAACACTCTACAGCAAAACTACTCTGGTTGTTTTAATACGTGATGATCCCTATAAGAAATAAAGACCTCAGGGCGCCTGGGTGGGTCAGTCGGTTGGGTGTCCGACTTCAGCTCAGGTCATGATCTCACAGTCTGTGAGTTGGAGCCCCGCGTCAGGCTCTGTGCTGACAGCTCGGAGCCTGAAGCCTGCTTCGGATTCTGTGTCTCCCTCACTATCTGCCCATCCCCCCACTCATGCTCTGTCTCTCTCTGTCTCAGAAATAAACAAACATTAAAAAAAATTAAAAAAAAAAAAAGACCTCAACACATGTTGGAGCAGAATGGAAAGAGCAGCTGTCCTCTCAGAGTTCTGCCTTCTTTCATTTTTCTCTTCTCATGGAGAAAAACAAGTGTCCATCACTGCATTATTTATAATTCTAGAAACCTAAAAAAGTAATGCATAAACAATAAGGCAAGGATGAAATACATTATATTACAGCAAATATTATGCAGGCTTTAAATACTATGCTTCCCAAAGGTTTCCAATGATGAGAAAGAAATGCTTATGTCACAACAGTAGGTTGTGATGATAAAACTGATCACACAGAAAGATCCCAATATGCCAACCCAGACATGTAAGAAATGATGGACAGTGATTGCTTCTAGGTGAGGGAGCGAAAGGTGTGCTTTTCATATATATTTTTTGTCTGCTTAATCCAAATGTTCTACAGTAATCATACAACTATTCTTATAATCAGAACCCCCAAATTCAAACTTCTTACAGAACAATTGGCTCCAAAAATATAGTTAATTGATGGACTGAGGTTCTTCCTGCCAAGAAATTCTGCCTCCTACAGTTTGAAAGGGAAAGTACAGTATTACAGGGTAACAATTATCAAAGTCCATTGCCTCTGTCTATATCAGTCTGTTTTAGCCACACACAAAGCACTGTCTATAACAGCCCAGACTACTAACACTAAGTGACCACAAGCACCATAAAAAAAATAGCCTTCATTTCTCACTGGCTGTGTTTCTTCCATTTACTATCAGATAAAGATAACATCTACTCAATTTGTCAAGGCAATTTTGTGATGACAAACTGATGAAGTTAAAGTCATTAGCATTTCTGCAGAAATATTATAAATGTAACTCACATATTTCTTTACTCGCCACCAAAATCAAGGTTATGCTTGAAGTATAAAAAAGATATGAGAGGACTCAGAAGAGAATTGAATTTCTTTTGAATCGATGTTATAGAAATGAATTGTGTCATTTTTAAGTCTTCTCTTCCTATAATATTAAAAAAGAGAAAAATCTTATACTGCAAAAAATATTAGGTTAGCAACTGCAATTATTAGTCATTGATTTTGTGCAAGCACTGTCTATTTCAGAATGCTGCTGTGGGGATAAGATATATTTAAATATTGGGACTAAAGTTGGCTAAGCCTACATTTCTCTGATTAAATAATACATCAATTTCATCCATGTTTTCTACTCTCAGCAACCAGGAAGTGCTGTTCACTAAAACCAGGATGATATAAAAAAAAAATCACCTTTTTAGGTCATCTATGAGGAAAACAAAAGTCATTTAGGGTTAAGAGTAGTTTTATAATTAAGTCCATCTGATGACAAGTCATAAAATAACAGGTGCATATGCTTACCCTATTTAGATTGGCACTGTTAGCTCATTTCACAGAATAAGTAAATGTGGCTCAGAAACTTTAAATACCTTGGTCAGAATCAGACAGGTATCAAGAGTTGCAAATCACCAACAGTGTCCACCCTGGATTAATATCCAAAGAACTTTAGAAAGTGAAGAATCCAATGTTGATTTAATCTGATTTTTCAATTGTGCCTTCAAAACTTTCCCCATCTCTTACTTCTACTTGCCTGTGTGTGTTGTCTTTATTCTCTCTCATCATAAACTGTTTTCTTATGCATAATCCCCACATTGAGAATGTTTACCATATTTTCTCTCTTAAAAAAAATTCCTGTAAAGCTTCTGATTAATCCTTAATAAGAAAGACCCCCCCACCACCACCACCAATCAAATGTGGGCAGTGGATAGATGCTTGTAAGAAAACAGAAGTTCTTGGGGTGCCTGGGTAGCTCAGTCGGGTAAGTGTCTGACTTCGGTTCAGGTCATGATCTCACAGTTTATGAGTTTGAGCCCCGCATCGGGTTCTCTGCTGTCAGCACAGAGCCTGCTTTAGATCCTCGGTCCCCCTCCTTCTCTGCCCCTCCCCCACTTGCACTCTTGCTCTCTCTCAAAAATAAATAAAAACATTAAAAAAAAGAAAATGGAAGTTCCATTGAAACCCATATTGTTTGAGTACAAAAAAAAAAAAAAAAAAAAATAGCTCCTGGAGGAGGGAAAGTCTTCTTGGTATCAAATTAATTGGTATCGATTTAAGTGTGATACACAATTATACATAAATATAATGGAGTAAGGTTTATGACTTAAACTGTATTTTTTAAGGTTACCACTACTCTCTTTACCACCTAATATCAGAGGCTTTCTACCATTATACGGATAGGAATAATATAGAAAGAACAAAAGGGCAAACTTTTGGGTTTTGAGATTATGAGTGGATTTTGGCAAATAGCCAAGATAACAGTCTGGGCACCATGGTTTTTGCCTGGAAGAACTACATGACTGAATAAGAAACAGTTGTTCTTATGAATTCCAATGACTTGGCTTAAAATATCAAGAGCAAAATTCCAGAGCAATCAGAACATAAAATAATGCCATAAGACAAACCATAGAAGAATCATGATGATTTATCCTTGCAGGGAAATAAGAAAAAAAAAAAAAAAAAGATCAACACTGTGTTGCTATGAAAAGAGAAATAACAAGAGTAAATTTTACCAGGGTTTAGATGCTAAGAAGTTTCCAGTAAGTCTTTGGGCCCAGGTAAGTCCTTGGGAGAGAACAGGATGACAGAAGTTGCAATGGAGTACTCGAGAGGCAACAATCCCTGAACAGAAGGGACTGGTACTTGGCTTTCCTAGGTTAAACTGAGAGATGCAAGCCTTAGGAAAGCCAGAGACCTAATATGAATCTCCAGTGGCTGATGCATGAATTCAGGAGAATGTTCCTGAAAGCAGCAGCTACAGAGAATACCTTCCACCAACACAGGTGCAGGGAAATAACTGAGTCCCTTTTTTTTTTTTTAATTTTTTTAATGTTTGTTTATTATTTATTTATTTATTGAGAGAGAAAGAGAGAGAGTCTGAGCACAAACAGGGGTTGGGGGAGGGTAGAGAGAGAGACAGACAGACACAGAATCTGAAGCAAGCTACAGGCTCTGAGCTGTCAGCACAGAGCCTGATGTGGGGTTCCAACCCGCGAAATGCCAGATCATGACCTGAACAAAGTCAGATGCTTAACCGACTGAGCCACTCAGGTGCCCCTATAGCTGAGTCTCTTAAGGTAAATAGAAGAGGCTAGTAAACTATTTCTCAGTCTCAGAGAAGAGAAGAAGGATATTCCATGTAGCTGACTACTGAATGCCAAGGTGGAAGCACTGACCTTCACAGCAGATGTGGCTGGGTTACAAAGGTTATGCCCGTAAGTATGAGGAACAAATTACACCTCAGTGGAGGCCAATAAACACCAAAGGCCATTGTGGACGAGATGTGCACCTCACACCGCACTCCCAATACAAAGAATTAAGTGAATTCTCCCAAATGTAGTTGCTATCAAGGAAAAAGAAATGCATAAAGGGGTAGTAATGGGGGTAAATTCTGAACTGAGAGGATATTTACCCTAAACATGAATGAGTTTAAAATTGGATATGATGAGCCCAAGACCTTAACAGATACTTTGCCAAATATGATATACGGAGGGAAAGAAGCATATGAAATGATAGTCCACATCATATGTCAACAGGGAAATACAAATTAAAACAATGAGATGCCACTGACTCCCTATTAGGATGGCCAAAATCCAGAACACTGACAACACTAAATCCTGGCTAGGACATGGAACTCTCTCATTCATTGCTGGTAAGAATGCAAAATGGTACTGCCACTTTGGAAAGCAGTTTGACAGATTCTTCCAGAATCTTACCATAAGATCTAGCAATCATGCACCTTGTATTTTCCCAAAGAAATTGGAAACTTATGCTCACACAAAAACTTGCACAACAATGTTTATAGCAATTTTATTCATAAATGCCAAAACTCAGAAGCAACCAAATTGGTGAATGAATAAATTGTCTAGTACATCCAGTCAGTGGAATATTATTCAGCACTAAGAGAAATGAGCTATCAATTCATGAAAAGACATGGAGAAACTTAAACGTATGCTGTTAAATGAAGGAAGTTAATCTGTAAAATCTATATACTGTGTGATCTCAACTATATGATATTCTGGAAAAGCAAACTTATGGAGACAGTGAAAAGAACAGTGGTGGTCAAGGGTTAGGGGGAAGGGACGGATGAATACATGCAGCACAGAAGCTACTCTTTATCATACTATAATGGTGGATACATGTCATTATCCATTTGTCCAAAACTACAGAATTACAAAACCAAGAGCGAACTCTAATGTAAACTATAGACTTTGAGAGATGATGATGTGCCAATATAGGTTCATCAGTTATAACCATCCACTACCAACGTGGAGGATGCTGACAACAGGGAAGCTATGCGTGTGTGGAAACGGGCATATGGAAAATCTCTATGCCTCCTGCTCAATTTGCTACGAATCAAACTGCTCTAAAAAAGAAAATGTATTAAAAATATATTTTAAAAACTGGATGTGATGTGGTTACCTTAAAATCGCTAGAATAAGAGGTGCTTGGGTGGCTTAGTTGGTTAAGCATCTGACTTCGGCTCAGGTCACAATCTCACAATTTGTGGGTTCGAGCCCCGCATCAGTCTCTGTGCTAACAGCTCGAAGCCTGGAGCCTGTTTCAGATTCTGTGTCTCTGTCTCTTTCTGCCCCTCCCTGACTCGTGTTCTTTTTCTCTCTCTCTCTCTCAAAAATAAATAAACATTTTTTAAAACAATGGCTAGAATAAAGGTGTTACAACCAAGCAGAAATAAAAGCTCATGAGTTGGGTTGGATTTTAAAGAAATAAGCACATTATATTTTTATATAACCCAGAGTTGTGAATGTATGAATGTAATAACTAATATAAATTTATAATTTATGCATATGTATGCATTTATATATTGTATATGCATATATGCATTTATGTGCATATATAAAAATCAAATATGGGGTATTTGATTTAGAGGACTCAATTAATATAATTTTAATTATGAAAATACTTAAATGGATTAAATTACTTCTTTCTCAACTAAGCATTGCCTATCCATGAAATTTTTTGATTTGTGTCATAATGGGCTGAATAATCTCTCTTTCATTTCTTGAACAAAGGCTGAGATTCAGCATGTTACTGAGGTAATGAGATAGTAAATGCATGACTATATACAATGTACAACACAGCAATGATCAAATGAAAGAAGAAAAGTATTTTGGCAAGCTGGTGATACCAGGTATTTGTTCTGACTGAATTTTTCACTGCACTTGTCAGTAGTGTTGGTACTCTATAAAAAATCTCTAATCAATTCTCTCCTTTACTATTCACACCTAGTTTACTTATTTCTGCCCCATGTTTTGACTGCTCCCCTTAACTGGTTCTTATCCCTCCCTTTCTGTCATCACCCTTCGAAGGGCTCTCTCAAAGACAGCAGTTAGTGATGACTGTAGACCATGCAATAATGTGTAGATTGCACCCTTCTTCCTTTCCAATGAAACCAAATTCACAGTTCATACAGATTTCATATGTTTTTCTCTTGACCAATTAATAATAAAATAATGAAACACATTTACATAACACATTATGCACTTGCAAAATTCTATGCTTAACTGGAAATATAAGGCATTTTTATTTTGCATATTATTTATGCAAACACAGATATTAACATAGTGATAGAAACACACAAAAGTAAAAGGGCAATAATAAAATAAATCAACTCCTAAATACTTTAAAAATTAAAAGAATATGTCAACTAGAATGTCAGAGGGAAATAGCTTGCTAATTTTATAATATAGGACCAATGTGACCCTGATTCCACTATAGTCTGAAACATAAATACTTTATGATAAATCGTTTAAAATAACTGTCCCATACACACTAACCATATTTATATTACGAATTATTACAACAAAAATATGTACCATGTAAGGAAAGTAAAATTCTGATGAGAACTTGATTTCTTTAAACAGTGATTAATACACCAAAAGGTCAGGACTTTTTTTTAAGTCAGAAAAAGAATAACATGCCTATTTGTTTTAATGGTAGCATCTTTACAGTATATATATATTTTTCTAAGTTCAAGCTTCCATATCTGGTCAACAAAAAAGAAGCAAGATATCCAGAAAGAAAAGTGACAGTCATTAAAATTAGAGTTTGAACTTTTTCATTTATGCTCTTTAATGCTCTCCTTTAATTACCTCATAAAGACAGAGAGTCACAAAGAGGAGGCCCAAAATTGGAATGAAAACATCCTAGCTTTATCCTTCTTCCCAGTGACAAAAAACATTCCAGAGAAACTTCTCATCTAACCAATCAGTGCCATTTACCTAAACAGTAGCCCCATCAGCAGGTAAACAGATATATGACTATTCAACGCATACCATGCTGCTTGCTTAATTAAGCGTTACACTTAGAATTCTGGTTGGCTTTTTCCTACTACTATACCAACAGAAGCAGACTTTAAATGGGATATTTTATTTTCACAAATTAATTCCTTACAAACAGTTCCAGCATATTACTTTATTTCTCATTAAAGCTGAAACTTCACTACAATGAAATTGAGGCACCTGAAGCTTTTTTGGTAACAGGTAGGTAAAGAAGGAATAGTATCATTAGAGAATAGAATATCCCCACTTTCTTTAGAGACCAATGTGGTTCCTAAATTTCTATAACTCTTATTTTCAGTAAGTAGAAAGTTAATATTTAAGGACAATGTAATTTTTTTTATTTTGAAAACATATATGCTAGGCAATGCTTTAAATAACTTACAGATACAAATTACTTTAATCTCAATAATAACACAGTGAGATAGATACTATCAAGGTACCATTAAAAGATGAAAATCTGAGGCACCTGGATGGCTCAGTCAAGCATCCAACTCTAGATTTCAGCTCAGGTCACGATCTCACGTATCATGGGATCAAGTCCCGCTGTCAGCACAGAGCTTGCTTAAGATTCTCTCTCTCCCTCTTTCTCTGCTGCTCCCCCGTGCTCGCTTGCTCGCTCTCTTTCTCTCTCTCAAATTAAGCAAATAAAAACTTTAAAGACATTTAAAAGATGAAAATCTGAGGCACAGAGTGGCTAAGTGTCATGACCAAGGACACACAGCTAATAAGTGGCATAGCTAGTGTTCATCTTGCAGTCTGAATCCGGACTCTATGCCATTAAACACTGTATATCATGTAGTTGTGGAATGTGGATGTCTTAATTCTCTGAGAAGCCAAACTATTCAATCAAATCCTATGCTTTAAATTACCTTCATGGCTTTCCACCAGTTAGCAACATAAATTAGTAAAAGGATACATAAAATGTTCCTAGCCCATGTGATCTGTTTTTCTATAACCTTAGTAATTGTCAAAAACAAACAAAAAGTGGAGGAAGGTGAATTCCTACATTAAAAAATGTTATATCCTTATCCCTATATATGACAGCCTTATATGCACAGGATGGTGTTTTTCTTTCTAAATGATAAATTTGCAAGTTTGGGTCTCCATACTCTTCCAACATATGTCTCAGAATCAAGTATCTCAGAGTGAGATTTTGTATATTTGTACAGCTAAACACATTTGATACAAAGATTTCAGAAGCATTTCCATCCTGCTTCTGTTTTATGGAGTGTGGCTTACATTCATCATGCTGACTTCCTTTATTGACAACAATGTCAATAAGAACTGTAACTAGGAAAGTCACTCATGGAACTCCCTTTGCATTAACCAGACTCCAAATTTTCAATTCCTTGAGAGTCTACAATCCTTACCTTTTTCTGCTCTGAGGAATCACCCTGATGTGTTTTTTCTGTTCTCCAAGTCAAATGTCAGCTGCAGTCAACTGCAGACCATGGAGAGGCTGCTCTGTTTGCTTTTGCGGACAGGAGTACTCTTTTTGGAGTCAGAAACTCTGGTCTTAATTCTGTCACATACTGGCTGTGAGGGCTTGAGCCAATCACTCACCTTCTCTGATTTGGGTAATTCTCATCTCTAAGAACAGCACAGGACTGTTGGATAATTAAATACATTTCTGTATGGTATGCAACAATTCAAAGTTAATTGTTGATATCTAGTATTAGTTTTGCTAGGAACTAGAAGAAAAATGATTAATAGCCAAAATGCATAAGCTTCTGAAACAGTTCCTAATTGCCTAATAGGGAAACAATAACGCTTTATATACAGAATAAGTTCTGTTTATGATATGCAACTGGTTACAAATGGCTTTCAACTACCACTATTTTCTCCAAATAAATTTAAGCAATATTCCAAAAGATTTGGACAACTGTTTCATAGAATGTTATAAAAAAGGCCTTCCTTACATTTTGAGATGATTGCATACAAGAAATATTGTAGTGGAAATGTCACGATTACCAACCCAGTTTCTTTAGCTCAGAGATTTAGGGACCAACTAAACTAAATACTTTCTGCAAACCCATGCTATATTTGGTATATTTAAGAGTCACATTCATAAGACCAAATTGTGCTCTTTCACAATGCAAGGGAAGAATTTGGCCTTCATAAACTTTCCATAAATCTGAGGAAGGAGAAATAATTACATTTTTAGGCAATCCAGACATGTTACTTACATGAGCAGGCCAAGAAATTCCATTTGAATGAACTTAGCTGAAAAAAACAGACTCTAACAGAAATGAAAACCCTTTGATGTGTCTCTTGGAAGATCCATTTATAGCACTCCCATATGAAAAAGCCCAGTGTCGAATGGTTTCTGAAGATGAGGGTGCTTTTGGTCACATGCAAAATGAAGGAGCAAGCAAAAGTTTTTGTGATAATCCCTTAGCTCCATTTACTGGGGATTTTGCCCACGTTTTAGAAGACACTTTCTCACCCCTAACTAGCATCTTGTTCCCTGGCCCATCAGTTAGGATTTATTTCTGATAAATTGATTTCTAAAAGGAAAGTCACCTAATATGTCGCCCCTAAAAGATATTTACATTTAAGTAATGGAGACAATGGCCATCCCAGAGCAAGAGAGTCTAAATAGTGAACATTAGTGTCTAGAACATAATGTTGAGCAAAATCATGTATGGTCACCCTCGTTCTCTTAAGACCTGATCTGGGTCTTAAGATCTTGAGATCCTTTTGAGGAGGTCCTACCTACTCCCAATGTCAGGTGTCTTAGAAACATCCAGAAAACAGAACATCAGATACTGGGTTTTTTTTTTTACCAAACTGAAAGCAGGTAAGATCACAGTCATATTTAAACATTACTTCTTTTCCTAGAATAAATTATTGCCAAAAGGAAATATTCAGCTCCTTACCAAAATATATGTTCATGGAGCTAAATAATAGAGACATTACTTTTTATTTAAGTATATCTTGGCTTGGCATTCTGGCCAGAAAATGACTGGATAATAATGAATAACTAAATTTTAATTAGCATATATGTAGGCAACTCCTACTGGCATGTTCTGTGTAAAAATACCTTTATTTTTCTAGAATCTCATTCAATTCTAAAAGTAACATTTTTTAGTGCAAAAAACCATTTTTTTTCTCATCCTCTATGTTGCAATTACATATTTTGGAATTAAAGTTCTTCCCAAATGTCATTGAGACATTTTATTAAGAAGCCTTGTTTTAAGAAAAGCCTCTTTTCCTGGGGGCGCGGGGTGGGGGGGGGGGGACAGGAGGCAGAGGGGAAGTTGAAATGAAACCATTATCCCATACCATAATCTAAAATCCATCACTTTCTGGGGCGCCTGGGTGGCGCAGTCGGTTAAGCGTCCGACTTCAGCCAGGTCACGATCTCGCGGTCCGTGAGTTCGAGCCCCGCGTCGGGCTCTGGGCTGATGGCTCAGAGCCTGGAGCCTGTTTCCGATTCTGTGTCTCCCTCTCTCTCTCTGCCCCTCCCCCGTTCATGCTCTGTCTCTCTCTGTCCCAAAAATAAATAAACGTTGAAAAAAAAAAAAAATTAAAAAAAAAAATAAATAAATAAATAAAATCCATCACTTTCTATTGAATTTTATGCTATTTTATCCTTTATTCCTGTTGCTTTCATTTGCTTTATTTTTGTTGCTGTTGTTTAAAACTATATGGATCCTTGAACAATGCAGGGGATAGGGGTGCTGTTGCCCATGCAGTCAGAAATCTGTGTATAACTTTTGACTTCCCCAAAATTTTACTAATAGCCTGCTGTTGACCAGAAGCCATCACCGATAACCTCACAGTCAATTAAAACATATATCATATGTATTATATATTGTATTCTTTTTTTATTTTTTTTAATGTTTATTTATTTTTGAGAGAGAGAGAGAAAGAGAGACAGAGCATGAGTGGGGGAGGGGCAGAGACAGAGAGGGAGACACAGAATCCAAAGCAGTTTCCAGGCTCCTCGCTGTCAGCACAGAGCCTGACACAGGACTCAAACTCACAGACTGAGATCATGACCTGAGCCGAAGTCAGATGCTTAAGCAACTGAGCCACCCAGACACCCCTAAGTTGTATTCTTATAATAAAGTAAGCTAGAGAAAAGAAAATGTGGTTAAGAAAATCATAAGAAAGAAAATTTACAGTACCCTACTGTATTTATGAAAGAAAAAATCCACATATAAGTGGACCATGCAGTTCAAGTCTGTATTTCTCCAGGGTGAACTGTATTTAATTTACTTTATCATTAACATATGATTAGATAAATGTAGTGACGAAATAAATAGATTGATATGTTTTATGTTCACAAATACACAGTTTTAAAAATACAAGTCTAATTTAATCTGCAAATTCTTTTCTTTTCAGAAACAGTGAATTTCTGAGGAAGAAAGCATGGCAATTTGTAGATAGTTATCACACCAAAAGAGACATCAATTGCAAATGCCATGTTAAGCAAATGAAATACAGTAAATTAAATGAAAGTACTTTCTGTAACACTTTATGCCTCTATCTGTTAATTTTGAAGGAGGCACCATAGTGAGGCTCATTTTAGTATAAAGTCATACTGCAGATGTACTACATGTATTTATTTTTCTTTATGAAAAAAATATATAAAACTTTATAGCTTGCCCCAGTTCTACGTTAGGAATAGCATGAAAAGCTTTTCTTTGTCTAATTGCCCCAACCCCTTAGATGTCTCTTCACATTTCCTCTCCCTTATACTACCCAGTGTTTCAAACCTGTGTCTGAACCCTGAAACCAGGGTCAGCGAAGGAGGTGTCCTTCCTTCTGTCCTTCTTTATGCCTGTAACCCAACTCCTCCAACATCCTCTAAGACATTCTCTCAATTACGCCCTTCTTCACCATCTTCAGTGGCTCCTTCCCCTCAGCCTTTCTATATAAACAAAATGATGAATCTTGTTTCTATCTTAAGAAAAAACTGAAACTTCTCTAATCTCTTTGTCCTCTGGTTATCGACCTGTGCATCTCCTCCTCATCACTGATTTCCTCAGTATCTCCTCCCTTCAGGCGGCTACAGACTAGTTCCACTCAATTCACTCATCGTCCTTTGTCCTCAGTCTGCTAACCCACCACCCTGCTAACAGTGCATAGAACAAGCTTCTAAAGGCCAAATTCAAGGCTCCTTTCATCCTCAAATAACCTGACCTCTCACAGTCTGGGGCACTGCCTAGCAAGCCATTCTTTTCTTTTCTTTTTTTCAAAACACTCTTTCCTGTTTTCTTCCCATTCTCCTTCTGGATTTCTGAGCACTTCTTATAAGTCCCCTGCTAGGCCCCTCTTCATGCCCACCCCACAAATGCTGTTGTTTACCTCAGAAAAAGAGGTCCTTGCTCCTCTTTTTCTTCCCAGAGATTCTCTCCCTAACTCTGCCCCTTCCATTTCTGTGGCGTTCATTTATCCCTCTTCCCATATGCACCTCAGAAAATTTGTTGCTTCCCAAGATGACTTCCCTGGACCTCTTTGTTTCCTCATCTACAAAACAACATTAATAAGAACTACTCATAAAATTGTTAGACGATTAAATTAGGTGGTGCAAGTAAAACACTTAGTATCATGTATGCCCCAATATCAATAATCATTAGCTATTTTTTTTTTTACCTCAAGCTAAAAATCTAACGATCATCCTTGGCTCTTCGCTATCATGGGAATAAGAAAAGTGGTCAATGAATGGAACAGAAAAGAAATCAAGTCCTGACATACGGCTTTTTAATAACTCTTGAAACCTGTCCATTCTTCTCCAGTGCCACTTTGACTGCTTTGTATCAGCAACCCTTCTTCTACACTATTTGTCCATTGTGTCATTTTCTAACATACAAATGTAAACCGTTTTCTCCCTCACTTAATGTTGTTCAGTAGATCCCTTCCATCCACATTAAAAAAAATTAATCTGTAGATGGCAGAGAAGAACTAATTTTGTATTTCCAGTTTCGTCGGACCCACACATGTTTTGTGCTCCATACCAAAAAATAATAATGATAAAAATTGCATCCCTGGAAACATCAACAATGCATCACTTCTCCGGGCCTAGACACTCTGGTGAATCACTCTCTTCTCAAGAGGACTAGGAGTGGCCTGACCTTTATGCCAGGCAAATAAATAGTGGCAGGGGGTTGGTGTTTAAAGATTCAAAAAAGGACCTCAGAGTCCACACAGGCAACACCAAGTCCAACACGAAATCCAGAGTAAGTTGGTGAGGATATTGTATCCTGACAATGATAAAATTCACAAGTGGTGATGGATTCTAGGGTAACTGACAAGAATGTTCATGGACGTTTATAGCTTATCTTTTTTAAGTTAGCTGGCATCTGACATGTGGATAAATTAGGTGGTCTTATAAAAATAGCAGCGTAGCATTCAGTGATACATACATAACTTGCATCTAGGGAAATATTGCTGACCTTTTATACATCTTCTTATCCCTCCCTTTTGTGTGAATACTTCCTTAAATTTTCCCCATTCTTCTAGACAGACTTCATTCTCTCGTAGGTGCTTTATGCTCTGCAAAGTTCTTCTAGTTCTTATCAAGTTGTACATATGATTGTTCATTAGTTTCATATTTATCTTCTCAATTTGACTATGAATTTCAAGTAGCAGACACATAATGTTCATAATAGACATTCCATGAGTCTTTGTTGAAAAGATAAACGAGTAAGTACATAAACAATAGAGTGTTGAGAAAGGTCTTCCATGAACATCTCTTCTGTGGTTAAAAGAATTGAGATGTAAGTGCCTGCCTAGTTTGGGGACTGAATGTCTGACATAAGCCTACCCCCATGGTTTGTTACACCAGCTATGTCTTATGAGTGCCAGCATGCCTTCCTTCTCAGGATAACATAACCAGGACTTCTGAGGTGACCATTCCCTTCATTAAAAATTATAAAGCTTTCCAGTTTCGCCATTATAAATAAAAATGTAAAGAAAATGCATATTGAATTTGAAGTAAATGTCTAAAGTTAACAAACTGTTGTGTGAGTTGTTGTTGTTGTTGTGTATAATTTCTTTTCCCCTCTCACAAATTTATGAACCTCCAAAGAATAGTTAGTTCTTGGTTGCAAAACTGCAATCACTTCTCAGCCTTTCACACATGCTTTGGGTATTCATTTACTGATCTTGATGATATCGTGTGAAACAACTGTGCTAAATTAGACTCAATTCTTCCACAGAACTTCAGCAGGGAATTGTAACGCATCTGCATTATACGATGTTGGGACTGAATTGGGCCATCCTGCAATACCTTTTTTAAAATTATAAGCAACAGGAACAAACTGTTAGGGAAATGTCCTCTCAATTCCCTCAACTATGCACTTAGCAGATTTCCACTATATGGCTTTATGTTCATTAACATTCATGCCATTGTCTGTAACCTCATTTGTTTCAGTGTTTGCTTTGGATTTTCCTTGCTGAAATATTTGCCTTTATTCTTTTTTCTTCCTGATTCCTCTGGAGCTTTGACCATTCCTTTTGGTTCTAGCAGAATATTCTGGGAGGATAATTACTAAAAATTTATTGATAAACACAATAAAGAGATATAAGGCCACTTCTTACTGATTAGGAAAATTTTGTGAAAAATACAACTATCGAACTCAGAGCCCCTCCCCCAAATCTCCCAGTTTTATTTCAAAAGTAGAGAAACAACTTTTAATACCTGCATTCCTATTAGAATTGTTTCCTAATGAAAATTAGTCTTCAGTCTGACTATAATCTGAGTGATTAGTCAGTAGGATGTGGGCTATTAGGGTTTTTTTTTTCCTATTAAAGATGATAGGTTTGCACAGAAGTATCTATAGTGTCTTATTTGGTTCCCTGTGTGATTAAACTGCACAAATTTCTGATAGCTCACACATATTGAATGTGGAGATAAGAGGTAAAAAGTGTTGCCATCTTTCCTTGAGCATATTTGGCTGGCCCACATGTGTATGTTATTTATGCATTTGATTTCAACATTATAATGTTCTAAATAAATGAATAGATATCACAGACCTCCTAAAATGTTTTTAATCAATTTTGATGTTCTGCCTTGTTCATCTTTGTATCTATACAGATTGCCTAACACATAAGAGATGTACAATCATTTTGGTTGAAAGGACAAAGATAGGATGGAGGGAGGGAGAGAGGGAGGGAGGGAGGGAGGGAGGGAGGGAGGAAGGAAGGAAGGAAGGAAGGAAGGAAGGAAGGAAGGAAGGAAGGAAGGAAGGGTTTAGATAAGGGGAGGGGAGGGTGGAAAGAACAATCTCTGGTTTTCCTTCTATTTATTTTCTTACTATTTTTTTTGGCGAATGCTCCACAGATACCTGCATATAAGTAATGTCCCAGATTTCTTCTAGACTTTCCTATATGAAGATAAAGATGCATCAGGAAATTTATCACGGCCATTGCTGCTAGGGCCTTATGCTTTACAGTGTTTCTTGTTACTAGTTAAGAATGTATGCTGCGTTAAATAACACTTGCTAAAGTCTGTATGGTGACAAGGAGAACCTCTTCCTCTACATCAGGGTTTCTTGATAGTCGCCCTATTGACATTTTGAAATAGATCATTCTTTGTTGGTTAGGGGGTTAGGGGAACTTGTCTTGTGCATTGTCAGATGTTTAGCAGCATCCCTAGACTCTACCCTCTAGACACCAATAGTAACTCCCCCAACCAGTCACCATAATCAAAAATGTCACCAGGCATTGCCAGCTGCCACCGAGGGGTTGGGTGAAATTGCCTCCAGTTGAAAACCAATGCCCTGTATATATACTTATCTTGTACAACAACCATATGTCACAGGTTTTCCAGTGGGATAGGAAACCACTCTTTAAATTTCTCCCCCAGGGTCAAGCATAGATTTCTTGAAGCCTACTGAGGAATCACCTTCAAGGCAGGCTCTGTGACAGAACCCATTTCTACCCCTCCCCAACTCCCTGGATTCTTCCACATACATAGCTCTGCTTGATCCTCCTCCTGTCAGTCATCTATCTCCCATGCAGTAACCGCTAATCAGCCAATCACATACAATTTGAATTGAATTTTGAAAATGTCAATAAACAGGAAAAATGTATTAACCAAGTCTTATTATGTCCCTGGTAATCGAGTTATATTCTAGACCTTATTATTGATGACTCTTCGTGACTGGGTTCATAGTATGACTACTTATAAAGGATCATGATGAAATTTTCATGAGGTAGAATAGGAGCATGTGTTGAGGCTCTAAGCTGGGACATCCTGGGTTAGAATCTTAGCTTTGCAACTTACTAGATATTTGTAACTCTGGGCAAATAATTGTTCTTTGCCTCTTCATGGTTATCTGTAAAACGGGCATAATAATAATTCTTGCATGAAAGTGCTATGACATTTAAATAAGAGTCTATCTAGGAAATCACTTAGAAGAAAGTTTAATATATGTTGGCTCTTTTTCTTATACCATGATAATAGTATGTCTTACAGCAGTACCTGCTACACACAAGTAGACATACAACACATTGTGCACACATAAGACAACAAAAGTCAACATATTTTATTGTACTCGTTAAGTTTGTTATTTTTTTTTCAACGTTTATTTATTTTTTTTTGGGGGGGGGGACAGAAAGAGACAGAGCATGAACGGGGGAGGGGCAGAGAGAGAGGGAGACACAGAATCGGAAACAGGCTCCAGGCTCTGAGCCATCAGCCCAGAGCCTGACGCGGGGCTCGAACTCACGGATTGCGAGATCGTGACCTGGCTGAAGTCGGACGCTTAACCGACTGTGCCACCCAGGTGCCCCAAGTTTGTTATTAAATAACATGTCACATTACATATTGCTTGTCTTACACTAGTGAATGCTTACAGTAGCATTCTTGATTTGCTTTAATATCTATGTCAATTAATGAGTACTTAAGCAGCATGTTACTCTTTCCAATTATGTTCTTTGAGTCTGTTTTTAAAAAGAAAATAATTTTTTTGTTATGGTTAGCACTGACTTGAGGCTATATTATCGATGGTCATTTCAGTGGCCTTAATTCTCCTGCTCCATAGCATCTTACCCATGACACATTCCTCCTCATATTCATTCAAATTTTTGAAAAAAAAATATATGCAAAAAACATATATAAGAAATAAGAGAAAGAAGGAATCAATGGTTCTTAATGATTTACAGATTATAACGGGCAAAACAAAGAGGAAGAGAGAATAAGGTAACAGCAACGGTTTCATGATGACTCTAGTTTCCATCCTGTAATGCGTATGAAACAGGAAGTTCAGAATAAGGAAGTATTTTTGGAGGAAAGATGGCAAATCCAATTTAGACCTGTGTAGAGGGAAAGGAGGAGGTGAGTAGGAGCCTGGTGCTATTTTGACCTTGGCTCACAGTAAACACCATTAGCATTCTCTACATGATTTCAAAAGACTTTGAAGAAAATCTACAAAGGAGTCCAAACTTAACTAAAACTTTCAGAAACCCAGAGAAAATATTTGGATATTTTTGTTACGGTACAAATAGGTTCCCTTTAATATTGCTGGATTCCCTAAGGAAAGGTCGTTGAAATTAAAAGGACTAAAGGAATCATTGCTCATGCAAAACCAGAACAGGTTACCATCACCCCCTTTAACTAGTAACTAGTTTCCTTTCTAAATATCACCAACAATTCCTGCTAAAAATCAATAAAACAAATGGTATTTATGGGTTTCAAAGGCAGGTGAGATATTAGTTGCTTCATTTAATAGATGAGGAAAACAAGTCTCTGCTACTTTAAATAATGTATCCCAGGACAGAGGCCTGTAAATGGTAAAGCAGGAAGTAAAAACCAGGGTTTTAAAATTCTACTTCAAGGTTCACCCATATTACTTCCTATCATTAATTTTAGTACTGAATAAACATTTCTGTAAAAAACAAAGAAGTTAACCTCTATGCCCATTACACCAAAGCAGGTCCAATCTCAAGGAGCAGCTTTCTATAGTCAGAAAAGTGTTAAAATATTGCTTTTATCAAAAGCTTTTGTAATAGGATGTTTGACAAACTGCACAAGGGCTTCTTGTCCATCAAAATCACAAAATGTCACTTAGGCAAGAATACTGGATAATATTACAAGTCGTCTAACTTAAGCTGAAAAGAGAAGAAAAGAAAAGGGAGCACACAGCTCTGCCTCCGCTCATAAGCAAAAGCTGTTTTGAGTTTTTATCATAGACTATTCCTAGGAGATAGGTGAGAAAATAAAAGCGACATCATTCTTTTTTCACTGAAAAGAAAACAAAAATCAGAAAATGATAAAGGGATTTACCTAAAATCGCACAGCCTGTTAAGGAACAAATAGAACTCAATTGCTTTTGGCTATCCTTTCCAACAGGTTATGCTACCACCTATTATATAAATGTGAACAATTAAATTGGAGAATGGCTCAAAACCAAATGAAATCTCCTTTAATTTGCTACTCCAGCTATAAAAAGGACTCATGTTGCGGCTTCACTATAATGCGCTCGCCGTGGTACAGAATTTAATACACCAAGTTCATCTTTAGAGTTAACTTCGGCAGCTTGTCCATTAGAATTCTTGCAGAAGCTGCTCATAATACAGATTTGACTCACCATGGAGATTAAGCCAAGAGAACTGCCACAGAGAGAAGCGACAGCTCTTTAAAGAAGCTGGTGATCAACATTCTACTTTTGCTATTGTTCTAAACCTGCATACAGAATTCAAACATTTTGTCATTGCCTATCTAATGATATTATGTAATATCTAATAATGTTGTCATTTACAGAGGTAGTTACATCTGTAAAATGGGATTAATTTTATGACTCTTAAAAACTGAGAACAAACTGAGGGCTGATGAGGGGTGAGACGGAGGGGAGGGTGGGTGATGGGTATTGAAGAGGGGATCTTTTGGGATGAGCACTGGGTGTTGTATGGAAACCAATTTGACAATAAATTTAACATATTTAAATTAAAAAATTAAAAAATTAAAAAAATAAAGTGAAGTGGCCAGTATCTGCAGAAGGTATACATAAAAAAAAAGGGGGGGGATAGTAATAGGATTCTGTCTCACAGTCTTATAAGGATTAAGTGAGCTAATATTTTAAAGCACTTAAAATGGAAGTGTTTGTTGAATTTAAAAAATAAAAGTTTATTTTCATCCATGCTGTCCTTTTGGTGTACCTAACTATAAAATTTGCTTCTCTTCAGACAGACAGTTTTTTACCAACTGAAAAGTAAAAGAAAACACTGGTATAGAAAAGTATTTTTAACAAAGGTCACTTAAGGATCTGATTGTCTGAAAAAGAAAAGCTTTCCTGGGCTGAAGGGATTTTTTTTTTTTTTTTTGACACAAAGGGGGAAGAAACTATTTTCTCTATAAATTTCCAGAAATGTAAAGGGACATAATGAGTAATTAACTAGAATTCCTAATTAAGTGTATACAGAGCAGGCAATGTTTCTTGCTTTACTTTATCATCAAGCAGCATTTCCAAGAAGTGACATCCTCTTACACAAGGGTCTAAAATGCAAATTAATTGTAATTCTGATGGCCTTGAATCTGAGCAGAAAATGAAACAAAAGTGTGAAGTTTCCTTGAATGTCCCTGAGGGTTTAAAGGTGTAGAAGTATTGAATGTATATAAATAGTACAAGGAGGTTGCTGCATCCCATTTTCCTAAATTAGAAATTGACAGGACAAACCCAAGAAGTAGCCCTTGGCACTAGTTGATATTCAGGGTATATGGTGAGTTAAGGAGGCATGACTCAGAGCTGAAAAATTACTAGACCCACTGAATGCATTCAGATAAGAGGAAAAGAATAAAAAGCAGACCTCATGCTTGAAAACTTTGAGATCTCAGTGTCTGAGTCCATTTGGGCTGCTATTACAAAATATCACCGACTGGGTTGCTTATAGAACAACAGAAATTTTATTTCTCACAGTGCTGGAGGCTGGAGTCTGGGATCAGTCGACCACCCTTTTCCCAGTCAAAGATTTCTCACTATGTTCTCCCATGGAGGAAGGGGCCAGGATTCTCTGGGATCCTAATATAAGGACACTAATCCAATTCATGAAAGGGTCTTCTTTCCTGAGCTCAGAACCTCCAAGAGGACCTACCTCCTAATACCTCATCCTTGGGGGCTGGGATTTCAGCATATGCATTTTGAGGGGACACAAACACTCAGAATGTAGGCCTCAGTCTAAAGTAAAATATTTATTTAAACTATGGTACTAATCTTCATTTGAGTTCTAAATGGCTGAACCATGCTACATAAAAATTGTCCTAAATATAAAGGATTATTACCTTAAGGATTATACTACTTTGTGAACAAGAAAAAGAGTAGTTTAAGGAAAGGAACGTAACGAAGACTAAGCTACCCAAACCAAAAAGCAAGTAGAACTCTTTCAATTTATAGTTCTGTTTCATATCTACCTGACAGTTACATTCACCAAAATAGAGATCTGAAAAAACAACTTGAAGGTTACAAATTGAACCTTTCCTAATTTGGTTTGCATCAAGATGTTATGCCTGTGAACCTCACAGATTTAGCATTAAAAGGTCCCAATTATTAGGATACTATTGAAGATGTAGCCCAAACCAATGTCAATGTTGATTTAAGGAACACTGTAAAATACCATTCCACAGAAGAGCCTAAGACACTGCATGACAGTCATTAAAATGCTGTGGAAAATAGTTGAGATGTTGAATTGATACTAACCTGGACCCAAACAATGACTCTCATTTAACTGCTTATAATTTGGGAAACACCTTTGAACATATTTAGCCACAGCTTCCTGACCTACAAAAGGAATGTAATGATATCAACCCATAACCTTAAGGAATAAATAGGATGATTTATATGAAGTATTTATAAGGTAAACATTCAACAAACAGAAGCTATTTTTATTGACCTAAAAAGGGAAAAACGCAGTTTCCATTAATCATGTTAGTCTCATCACAATGTGTATGAAATGATGAAAGCATTTCACCAGTTCCGTTGAAATTAAATAAAAGTGTTCCTCCTCTTTAATTAAAGAGAGATGACATAAAGCCCCAGCTTAGGGATTCCTACTTCCAGATAGCCGTGTTTAATACCCGTAAATACTTCTGGTAGGATTTTCTCTGTTACCATCTCTACTGAATATTACACAGCGATGACTTCACTATAGTGAAGCCGTTTTGAGCTCCTTACCATTTTTATAACAAGGCATTTCTCTTCTTATTACAGTTAGTTTTAAGTTCAAGAAGGAATGATTTGCCGTTGACCTTTTATCACATGAGCTGTCTAGTTAAGGTCAGGTTATCCAGCTTTCTGAAAAGATCAGAAGGCTGGGATGATAGTGTTGAATCAGGGACTTCTCTTTGGCTGAATATTCTCAGTATATATATTGAAAGTACGTCCCATAGGTAAATTAACAGATATACCCAATGGCTAAGTGTCTCAAAGTACAGTTGGCACGATGAAAGAACACTTGTTTCATTTTGGTATTTTGCTGTTTTTGAGTTAACGTGAGTAACTATACTGATTTTTCTATTGGAAACTGAATTAGGGACGTAATTTTTATGTATGATGTTGATCTAATTAGAGAACTGTCTCTTGCAGTTCGACATATAGAGTCCACTGAAGTAGCTTCTAAAACACAACCACACAATTTCTTCAAGACCAATGTGGAGGCTGAAATAAATTTTAAATTGCATATAATTTATCTGACCTAACTCTTTATTGTCATAATCAAATTCTCCATGAACTTGATCTCCAAATTTCCATCTACAGTATCTTATGTATCAAGTGGACAGAAAGCTAAATAAGGGGCAATGAATTAAAGGTATTAGCCTCTGTACCTCTGTACTTCTTTCTAATTAAGAAAGATGTTAATTGAAATTAGAGTGACACAGACCCTGCGCAGAAATCCCCCGAGTATTGTAATTGGTTTGTGGAGCTGTCGCTCCAGGGTCATTCACTGGAGTGATTCCTGGTTGGGTTGGGAGTGATTAAAAATCCTCACCCAGAAAGCAACCTCAAGCTTATGAAACAGGATTGCCAGTGTAAAAGCAAATATATCCACATCCAAATTAGATTTTCTTTAAACATTTACGGAGAAAGTATTTGAGGTCAGATGCTTTTACTAATCCGTTCGCTTCAGTGGTTCTTTCCCCATGCAAGTTCCTTTAACTCAGTTTGATCACACCTAGACCTTTTAATGGCTTCACCTCACCTATAGAATAAAGCAGAATATTTCAAGACTTTGGCACCAGGCTCCAGCTACCTTTCTTATTCCTCCTCTTAGACCCATGGTACATTTCAACCAAACTCTCTTCCCCATATGCACACACCGCTCTGCTTTCCCACCAAATAGGTACATTCACATTGTTAACCTTCACCGGAAAATTCTTCTGCTTTCTTCTTCACTGTGGAATAACAAATGTTTACCAAATCAAACCAAACTTATCCTGTAAGATCCAGCCCAAACACCATGCCCTTCAATAAATCCTCTACTGTTCCTCTTGGCTAAAAATAAGATCATCTCTTTTAACCTCTTCTCTCTCTTTATCTGTATATCCCACTGATTCCTTCCTCTCTACCTAGTAGATGCTACACCCCTTGAAGATGCCAATTATGTCTTATTAATCCCTGCAGCCCAATGTTTATCCTATATTAGGCACCAATTGAATGTTCATGAAATATATCTTGGATTCAAAATAAATTATAAATTAACAAGTATAAATATGTATTTAAATTTTTTTATTTAAGATGCTTTGGGGGACAGTTTGTATAATAGTCTCCTTTTGCATTAATTTGAAAAGAGACTAAACAAGGATAATTGAAAAGAAACAAAATAAAAAGTAGGGTATTAACAAAACATCAACAAAACTAACACTAGAAATGAAAGTTAATGTTTTACATCCACTTTATAATACAAAACATTGTATAAAATACATAATAAATATATGACATAATATAATAAAACTAAATGCCAAATTTAACATACATTTGTCTTGGTGTAATAATACCAAAATATTGATAAAGTAATTCTTTTGTCTTAAGTCTAATTTAAGGCAGTGAATATCAGCTTACTCCAAGCAAGGCTGAGTGTCAGGAATTAAAGTGATGAAAATATATGATGCAATCCTTACCCTCAAGGATTCCATAAACAAAAAACACTCAAACAAACCAACATAAAAAATAAAGTGTACAGATTCCAAGAAGGTGTATAACAAAGATATGAGGGTCTAAAGTTAGGAGAAGAAATATGCTGCCTTAGTCTGCTTGGGCTGCTATAACAAAACAACAGAGATGGGGTGGCTTATTAACAATTAACTTTTATTTCTTGCAGTCCTGGAGGCTGGGAAGCCTAAGATTATGGCACAGGAAGATTCTGTGCCTGGTGAGGCACATTTTCTGGTTCACAGATGTCTGTGCTTTCACTGAGTCCTCACACAGCAAAAGGGGCAAGCTATCTCTCTGGTGTCTCTTTTAATAATGGCACTAATCCTATTAATGAAGGCTCCACCCTCAAGACCTAATCACCTCTCAAAGTCCCCCCCCCTCCAAATACATCACCTTGGTCATTAGGTTTCAACATATAAATGTGTGGAATACACAAACATTCAATCCATTGCAGATGTGCCTTCTTTGGAGAATCTGTGTAACTTACAACAGTTTTGAGGAATAGAAAAATGCATCTAGATAGAGACTGGGGTAGAGAAACCCATGCAAAAGAGAACATAAGCAAAGATACAAAGACATTTTCCAGAATTATTCCAGTTTGCCAGAAATGTAAGATACAAATAGCTAATAACTATAATAATTCCTAACATCTTTTGAACAGTTCCCATATGTTGGATATTATTTTATAAGCACTTAACATGTCTTAAATTCATTTAATTTTTCCAAGAGCTATATGAATGGAGGACTATATTTCCATTTAATAGATGGGAGAAATAAGGCATAATGGATAGAAAGGAGGATTACAACTTAGAAGACGGGTTGAAATCACGTGCCACACTGGGTAAAGAAGGCATCCCCAAATCGTATTCAGAGAGCATTGGAATGTACTAGCTAGAGGAAGATGGAAGGTGGAGAATACACTTGAGGGAAAGGAGTCACCCTTGGAAAAGGCATGAGAGGCATGTGTATGGGTGCAAAGGGATAGGGGTGAGAGATAACCTCAAGAAGCTTGTTGTCTGGCAAACAGAACATGAAAAGCTTGTATGCTAGGCTGAGGACCTTTCTTTTACAAGGAGCTTTTAGGGGTTTAGAACAGTGTAATGAAAGGCAGATTTACATTTTAGATAGGTCACTCTTACAATTATGTGAGAGTGGATCTGAAGAGAATCAGAGAGTTGGAAGAAAGAGCTATAGACAGGAAGCTGTTGGCCTAAATGTTGCAGCAAAAGGTGATGGGACACAGACCTAAAATAGAGACTGTAGGTGAGGAGAGGAGGGAAAATATGGCAGATTATACCATCCAAAAGTGGCTGCCACAATTTCCACCCCACAGCCCCAAGTTCCAATGTGACTTGGAGACTTCTCCCATCAGGAGGTAGAGTCAATATTCTCCTCCCTTTCATTACAGCAGAAGGGACACTACGTGCTCTCTGAGCTTAGGTCATAAAATGTGATGCAGATTCCACCTGGACCCCTAGAGTGTGTGCTCTTGGACCCCAGGTGTCTTCCTGTAAGGAAACCCAAACTAGCCCCATATGGAGAAACCACATGAGAAGTCCATGGAAATACCAGCTGACCACCCATTTGAGGTCCCAGCCATGATGTGCCATCAACTTCCAGACGTGGGAGTTAAGCTGTCTTCTGATGATTCTAAACCCCAGCCTTCAAGTCTTCCCAGTTGAGGCCCAGATACCATCAGTGGAGATTACCTGTCCCTACTATTATTGTTAAGCCCACTGAGTTTGGGGGTGGTTTGGAACAGGAGAAAGCTGATAAATATTAGAAGATAAAATAAAAAAGAGTTGATGGTTCCTAAAAATTATAGCTTGACTGGCTGAAGGCTCTATGGTTGGTAGAGGACCAGGGCCAGGAAAGCAAGGGACTTGGAGTGTCTTCAAGTCCTTGTCAAGTTGAATTCCTAATAAAATGGCACAAAGGAAAAATGAGAAATTTGGTCTCCCCTTAAAATAGAAGAAGCCATTTCCAAAAATACTCATATATTTTCCAATAAATCCCATCCTACCCTAAGCAAGTACCTGGCATGTTCCAAAGTAGCACTGTGGAAATTATCATTTCAAGCAGGTAACACAATTTTGTCCCTAGAGAACTACACTTGAAAATATTTGGAATTTAATTTGGGGCAAGTTAAAGGAAGATTATCTTGTGCTTTGTTTTCTTCATTTTTTATGACTCCTATTTATTATGTAGAAATATATGTCATGTTTCCAAGTAATCTGTCCAAGCTTACTGCAACCAGACTTTTATGATATATGACTCAGTAGCAATATGGCTGGGTACCTGGTAGATTTTAAAAATTTCTTCCTTGGCATAAAAATTTTAAACAAATGAGTCCAACTGCTAAAACTGCTAAAGAAAGAAATACTTTCTAAAATAAGTAACTTCATAAATCTTTATTTATTCTCATTACGTTTGATTTTTTTTTTTTTATTGTTGAGGGGGCCAGTTCTGCTACATGATTTCTCTTCTTTCATCAAAAGGTACCATCTAATTGTTTCTCCTTAGGAAGCTGAGAAAACCAAAGGAATGTTTTCTCCTTGGTGCCCAACTATCTTCATGTCATAGCCAGCACACGACAAGCATTTTACTGAATAAGCACCCAGAATTTTCCCTGCACAATTAATCTAATTCAAACCAAATGTAAAAACAAAAGAAAAAAAAATGGAGGGCAGCTTATCATACAGATCCATGGCACATCATTTACCTCAGACTCTGAGTCTTATGTGTCTTCTCCTCACGTCCCCAAGTAGGGCTTATGTGACTGATTATGAAAGCTGCATTTAGTAATCAGTAATTGCCGCGAATTATTGAGGAACAAAATGGATACATACTTAGTAAGAGCATATTAAACTTGCTCATTCAGTAAGCCTCCTGAGATACATTACTGAACAATAAGAAGGAATTACATTAAAAAAAAATTCTGTTTCTCAGACATGTTAGACGCACAGCATCATCCTCAGCACAGTCTCTCACTTTCAATCTCCCAGACTTCCTCCTTGCCTAAAACTATCTCTTAACAAATTAATCAACATAATTGGGGCGCCTGCGTGGCGCAGTCGGTTAAGCATCCGACTTCAGCCAGGTCACGATCTCGCGGTCCGTGAGTTCGAGCCCCGCGTCGGGCTCTGGGCTGATGGCTCAGAGCCTGGAGCCTGTTTCCGATTCTGTGTCTCCCTCTCTCTCTGCCCCTCCGCCGTTCATGCTCTGTCTCTCTCTGTCCCAAAAATAAATAAACGTTGAAAAAAAAAATTTAAAAAAAAAAATTAATCAACATAACTTAGAGATTAAGTTAATGAGTAACGGTCAAAGACACGTACTCACAAAAATGATTTAACTGGTATGTCCATATAAAAACAGGAAGGTCATTATATACCACAGGTAAAATAAAAACTGTTTAATTATACACATTTTCATGTAGGAAGTCCAATGTATGCATACTCTGTGTGTATCAGGAGCTATCTTCTTCTTCTTCTTCTTTTTTTCTTTTTTTTACTATATGACAAAGGTGTGGGATATTGTAGTTTCCATTTGCCTGCTTATTCAAAACCTTGTGCAGCACTCTTTTTAAAAGTAATTGATGACCAATATTGTATAATGTAACAGGAAACGCTTCTTTGTTGCTAAGCTAAATGGACAATTTAGGGCATACATATTCATAAGGCTTTGGAGTGTTTCCAAATAAATGCTGTATCGTGTAGGAGGAAGAATGGGCTTGCATTAAGCACATTTTGGTAATTGGTAATGCAACCTCCCAGCTCCCCTGGGTGTGCAACTCTTGAGTGATCATCTTCCAAGCCATGATGATTTCACAAGCTCTAATGCACTGGTTTTACATAATTAAATTTTAAAGTAAATTTAATGAAATGCTCAAGAATCTCAGAAAATAGGTGTTATTACTGCAACAGGGTAGCAAAAATGAACTTTCTTATGTTTCTTCTATCTTTTGTCTTATAGCCAAACTCAATGTGTACTTAAAGTAAATATATATATATATATACTCAGTTCCACAGAAAGTGACCTCTTTGGTAAACAAAAGAAAACAAGAAAAGAAAGGAAGAAAGAAATGGCAAAGAAAAATAAAATGTATCAACTTTCTCAAATACAGCTGAAACCATAGTTTACTGTGGGGAAACACAGATGAAACCTACAACTTACTTTGGGGACTTTTAAGTACAAGTAGATTGAATCTGATATTCCTTCTTTCCTTCTGGAGGAGAAAAGAATTAGAAGTCTAGTTTTAAATTCTTATAAATAGCTAGAAGTTCAAGTAGTTTAACCAAACTGTCCTGCTAGTTCAATCAAATTACTGTTAAATAGTAATTTTTTTAGAGAATTTCATATAAAAAGGTTGAGATAAAAAATGCATTTTTATTGCATTCATTCATTCAATACTGTGCTAAGCAAAGGATTACAAAAAATGATTATGACTCTTGGCATTATGATAGCATTCTTTGAAGGAATGCAAATGAATAAACTTTTATTCCTGTCCTTGAAGAGAATTCTTTGATAAGCTTAAACACAGCCAATTGGCCAGTGGTAGTCCTCCAGTGTATGTATATAAACTCTCTGTACTATCCTTTAGTGCAAATATAAATTTTTTTTCAAAATTTTTTTAAAAGTTTATTAAAAAATAAATAATAATGGCATTTATACTGTTTTCATCATATCAGAAGCTATCAAATTATCAATACATAAAGATGATCTGTTCTAATGAGAGTGATGGAAGACATTTACCAGCTCTCCTCATTTATCAGAGATGTTTCCTTCCACAAGGGAAGCAATCTTGAGATAGCAGCAGGACTATATAATGTGCAGTATTTTTGATGACATATATGTTGGAAGGAAGCTTTGCACAAGTAGTTGGGCAAAGCACAGGTCTGGGATCCAGAAGAGGCATCTCTGGGATTTTCACTCCACATTACAGGCTATGTGACTTTTCAAGTAGGTTATCTTATTTGGTTCAGTTCTCTCATTTATAAGTATGGAATATAATATGCTCTATGGAAGGAATACTGGGAAGACTAATCAAAATGTATGTTACTGTCAACTATATAATAGATGCTGGCTATTACTGTAGAGAGAGAGAAGGGGGAAAAGGTGTGCTGCAATACTGCAACATTAGCAACAACATTTTTAATTTTTCAATTCAATGCTGATGGTGCAGGAGTAGATAGTCAACAGTCAAGTAACTAACTAGACACTTCACTTGGGAGTGACATTATGTGAACTATTAATGAATTTTGCAAATGATTACTTACTCATCTAGCATCCTCCCTAATATATCCCTATTTGTCCACAGAATATCATGAGAACAATTATATGTTACATTTTGAAGTACAGATATCTGTCTAATGTCCAAAAAAAGGAAAATGAAGTTTGTTTTATTTTGTACAAACAACAATAGCTTCCAGAGATCAATGTCAGGTTTTTTTAGTTCTTCACAAACTATTTCTACTGATCTGTACTAATACCTTTCTTGAGATGAATGTCAAAAATTGGACAGCTTATGTAAAGGGAACAAAACTTATTTCAATTACTCCTATCATCAACAATAATATCTTGAATATCATCCAAAACAGAAGGACAAAACCCAGTCTACACTTAAGTTAATGTGTAGATGAACCTTCGGTGAATTTGAAGAGAGAATACGGTAGAGAGGCTGGAGCACCAGAAGAAGATCATGTGGCCATGTTGAAACTCATCTCACACACTCACTTTTTCTTTTTCTTTTAAATATAATTTATTGTCAAGTTAGCTTACATACAGTGTATATGGTGTGTTCTTGGTTTTGGGAGTAGATTCCCATGATTCATCCCTTACATACAACACCCAGTGCTCATCCCAACAAGTGCCTTCCTCAATGCCCGTCATTAACTTTCCCCTCTTCCCTGCCCTCCCCATCAATCCTCAATTTGTTCTCTGTATTTAAGAGTCTCTTATGGTTTGCCTCCCTCTCTGTTTGGAACACTGCTCACTTTCTCTAAGTCCCCTGTATGGAAAAATTTTGATCTTTCCCTCTTTAGGCACTTAGTTGACTCTGAGAGCATCATTTCTTCAAGTATCAGCTCCAGGGTTTCATTATCAAAGATGGATTACTTGCAAAGCCAGACTCCACTCTTCCCAGATGCCTCATAACTGTGAGCAACTTATAGGTGGAGACTGTTTCATTTGCTTCTAAAACTCAGGGTCTAGCACTGGCACACAGGCAAAAGATCCATCCCAGCCAATCTATACTGAAACACTGTGAGGCACTGTTAAAATGTCGAGCACTGATTCTTGGCTAATTGGAGAATTATATCCTATCTTCCTAATAGTTGCTTTTGTGGTTTACTCTTCCTCTCAATATTTTCAGTCTCTATTCCTTTTATTCTTACAAACATTATAGATAATCTTGATCCAATACAAAAATATGTAAGATATCTCCCCCCACTAAATAAAGTAGGCATCCATTTACATACTGCACATTGACGATGACAAAGTAAATTTAACTAAAGTAATTCCTTCTCTCCCAAGGTTACTCCATCAATTTATGGTTAATTTCACCAATTTCTATTCATTTTCAAATGGATGCACAATGAAACATCTGGAGGGAAATGTCCAGGCATGTGCAGTTGGGGAACTCCCTTCACATTCCTCAGGAGGCCATGCTTCCTTCACTGAGACTCTTCCAGCCTCGCAAAGAAAATAAAAGAGAGTGGGGGAAACCAGAACCAAGGCAGGCTTTTAAAGAATCTAGTGGGTCATGGTTGGGCTGGCCTTCTTGGAATGACATATTCTTAGTCTGAAAGGGATATGAGCTGTGGGTAATTTGCAAATGAATTCGTCTGCAAATGAATGAATGCATCAAGCACAATGAAAACACTGTGTCTGAGATTATACCATATTGCTCATTGTGTGAAAGGGGCTGTGTGAACAGTTATTATGCTTGTGTTACTTCCTTAATACCCCTTTTTAATGAAAAGAAGAAACCTACATCAGAAGCAGCACTTAAAATTCAGTTTGGAGAGGCTTCTGGCCTCTACTAAGTAGCTTTTCCCCCTAATCTCTTTTCTTCTTTGCTACGTAATGACAAGCTTGAACTAAAAGGAAAGCTAAGTTCTCACACCCAGGCCTGGGGTAAAATGATTAGTTTTAAGGGAGTAACTTCTCTATCTAGATTTTACAAAAGATATTTTATAAGCATGATCGAGAAATACTATTTTAATATTGACATATATTATCCAAAATATACATTTTTTCATTCCAACAAATTACTCCCCTTCTCATAACTATCTTGTTTATGAGCAATTTCACTTCACTTGTAATTTCTTAATTAACTGTATTTCTTTTATTATACAAATCTAATTTGACAACTGTATATCAAAACTAGCCCAAATGAAGCCAACTAAAATAAGACTGAATTTCAATCTATTTTGCACAGTTGGGCGCAGGTGAACTTTATCAATAAAATGGGAGGAAAGCACTATTAGATACCATCATGCCTCTCATTTTCAGAATGCTGAATGTTTGTTTGCTACAGAACCATAGATCTTACCTCAACAGAGGCCTGGATTTCAAACCCTGAGCTTATATCCTGGACCCTAAAGGTATATTTGTTATGACATCTGTGTGTTTCTGTAATTAGATCCACAGTATCTGCAACAAGTACTTTCGCTTTTGAAATGTGTCTTCAGAAGAATAAATAATACATTAAAAATTAAAGTATACAACCATGTAGTGCTATTGTTTTCAAAAAAATTCTTCCAGGAGTCTGGGAAATGGACTTGACCAATTTATCACACTATTCAAATTAATAAGTCCATGGAAAGACTCAATTTCTAGCAAATCCTAAATATTTCAAGGGGTTTGGTGACTTGTAATCAAGGTTCCAGTACCCCCCCAGTATCATTTAGTCCTTCCTTCCTTCCTTCCTTCCTTCCTTCCTTCCTTCCTTCCTTCCTTTCTTCCTTCCTTGATGCTATTGGACAAATGATTATGCAGTATGCTAACCAACATAAAATTGTCTATAGCTTTCACACTTTCCAAATACTGTGACCAGAGAGCATTCGAGAAAGTGCGACTTATGAAAATGCCATCAACATCAATTTATCCAACAGACATTTACATTTCTGTGTCATGGTACAAAATGAACAAAGAAAACTCTTGTAAAAGAAAATTCTATCCAACAGAGACCCAAGTCCTCTGTGTTTCCTTTCCTGTTGACAGGTGTATTTTCAATGATTCAAATAAATTATCTGCAATCCATGTGCCCCAGTTTTGGCATAGGACGTGTCTCTAAAAGTTTGCCAGTTTTCTGTAATTTAAGTGACTTACACAAACATTAATAACAAAAACAGAAAATGCAGGTAAACACAAATCTTTTCTGTATTAATCTCAGTTAAGATTTTCTTTTCCTTCAAATTCAGTTCAAAGAAGACCCCATTTATAAATTTCACCAGCTCCATATGAATGTATAATTCTTACTACACAGAGGGAGAACAACCTAACAAAAATGTGATTTATCTTTGCTAAATTACTACTGTGACATGGCATTACTTTGTCTAAATTAAGCAATTATGACATAATGGCTGAAGAATGCTACAATAAAAAAGTCATCCCTTCCTGCTATTTGGTAAATATAGGAACACTTTTAAATGCACCCAATATACAATGTTCTAAATCTGTCAAGAAAAATAATTGACAAAATTATGAATTAGTTTTAGAAGGATGTAATATACCCTGTAAGAATTAGGAGCTTACAGAGGTAAGCACATGATTAGATAGTTTGCTAGTTTAGCTCAACTGAAAAAAATAATACTTTAAATATTCTTTATGATAAGCAACTTATTAAAAAATAGTGTGTTTTGTACTACATTAATAAAGCATTTCTTGAGATAACCAAATTTTCACTATTTTATTGATGAAAGGAATTATACAAATTTTACTTGAGAAATCAGGGCTCATGTTAAAACAATGTTTTTTTAAAGTAGAAAATATGTGATAAGCTTAAAACAGAGGAGATTGAGAAAACAAGTGAGAAATTCTCAATATAAATGAGATACTGGTTTCTTACTTTTTCTGCCTATAAATCTAATAAAAATGGTATGAAAGGTTAAATTCTCCTGAACACGTAGAAATTATTTTAAAGGTGAGGTAAAGGCTGATGTTTAAGGTAAAATGTGTATCTCTTCCTTCAATGCCTAAACATTCTTTTGCTGACCACTGTGAAATGAAATTAAATGTTTAGAAGCAAACTCTTTCCTAGTTCATAAACACCAAAAAGTTAATTTGCTGTGGATTCTGAAAATTAGAATACATTGTCCTTGTATTTCTAATAGATGTTCTGTTGAATCATCTGAGAATGTGATCACTACATCACCGTTTGATCAACTTTCACTGGGATATCGGACAATCCAATGGAGTTGCTGCAGATTGCACACTGGAGACATGGCGATAGACACATCCTGCACTGAGAGAATTTGGTGTCTCCTCCCTGCTTGGGATTTTAAAGCAATATGAATGTGGGGACTGTCAAGCACCCAGGACAAGATCAAGGAATCCATCTCTACCATCTCTGGCTCTCAGCCAGAGAACAAACCTGGTGTTGGGAGTACATGGGCATCCATTTAGTTTTTAGCTCCTAACTGAAAAATTCCATTGTCATTTGAACTCTTTCTGTGTTAAGTCATATTATGCAGTGATTTATCCTCTTAATTACTTGATACATTTTTTAAAAGCTACCACATCCTAATTTTTCATTCCCTTTTTTGAGTTTTTCTTAACTTTCCTATCCTATTTTTAAAATATCATTCCGATTTAGAGTTTTCTGTTTTATTTTTTCACGTTTATTTATTTATTTTGAGGGGGGAGGAGCAGAGAAAGAGAGAATCCAATAGGCTCCTTGCTGTCAGTGCAGAGATGAACACAGGGCTCAATCCCACAAATTGCGAGATCATGAACTGAGCTAAAATCAAGAGTAGGATGCTTAACTGACTGAGCCACCCAGGTACCCCAAAAGCTTTCTGTTTTAAGGTAATGATAATATTTATTGATGTCTAGTCCTTACTCCAAATCGTGTTTTATTTTCTCTTTAATTTTACTTATTTTATTTAATTTATTTAATTATTATTGATTTATTATTGATTTAATTTTATTTATTCTAAGAATGGCAGAAAGCAGAGAAAAGTGGGGTTCAGCTGTAAGAAGAGTCTCTGACAGAGCTTCTCAGTGTACCAATGAGGAAGAGCCAGGTTTTTGGGTTTTTTTTTCCTAAAGTCTGTGCAGATTCATGCTTCTGTAAATATAAGAAAAAATGAATTTGGAGGAAAAGAAAATTTGTTTTAAAAGCATGCAAAATGCAAGCTTAACCGTATTATCAGATGTAATAGATACAGAATTACTTCTTCAAGTTGTTCTAAAAGGTTCCAGACACTTATTCTAAGTTTCTGGATGTATCTTCTTGTGGTCTGGTGTCAGTCTCCAAACCAGCACCAGTCCTGAGATCTGATTACAGCACATGAGCTTGTACTCTTTCTCTCCAGCTGGCCTTTCCTTAGGAAAGTCTTCCCTCTGCTGAAGGCTAGGTCTCATTTCCCTATTTTATGTTCTCCTAGTTGTCTGTATTTCTCTGTCTCACAAAATACATGAGTAATGTATTGTAGGGCTAGTCTTTTAACTTGTCTGCCTTGCCCATGTTGATACTGTTTACACAGAAGCTAAACATAGATGCATTGACTTTAAAGCTAATGAATATCGGGTTGTGATCCATTTGCTCACCCAGGCCCCTGTGAGTTGTGCAACCGTGGGGGCCGCAGGATGTTCCAGGTGTGGAGGGGAGCAAGACTGCAATCAGTAAGCATTACTGTATAAACATTTTTATGTAGGGTAAATTCCCTACAAGGATCTTAGACAAAAGGGTCCTGAGGCTTTAAGAATATGGTGTGGGGGCACCTGGGTGGCTCGGTTGGTTGAGCGTCCGACTTTGGCTCAGGTCATGATCTCATGGTTTGTGAGTTCAAGCTCCATATCAGGCTCAGAGACTAGAGCCTGCTTCAGATTCTGTGTCTCCCTTTCTCTCTGCCTCTCCCCTGTTCACACTCTGTCTCTCTATCTCAAAAATAAACACTAAAAAAAAAAAAAAAAAAAAAAAAGAATATGGTATGATCTTTTTTCTTCCAAAATAATGACTTTGCCATCAATTTTATATTCGCAATTTTACATTATTTGTCTTAAAATGAGTCACCAAATTATGTAAGTGTCAAGCCCCACAAACTCTCGATCTGCCCTGTGTTGAGCGCTTTATCCCCAACAACCAGCACAGTGCCCTAGAGTAGGAGTAGAGTCCATAAATACCCACTGGCTGAATGGGAAATTAATAAATGATTAACTAACTGGTTTAGAGCTCCTCAGCAAGATTCCTGCATGAAGATCCACCGGGCCCTAATTAGTCTCCTAGAAACTCTTACACTAGACTACTTTCAATAAAGGTATTACTAGTAGAATTCACCTTTAATCCATATGAGGTTCAGGAGGATTTTTAAAGCAGAATTTTTCAAACTGTGGATTGTGACCTCTTAATAGTTTGTAAAAATCAATCTGGTGGTTTCTTGAATCATAATGTATTTATTTTTACAGTGGAACAGAATGGAAAAAACAGGAACAGAATGAAATGAAATAAATAAATAAAGTGGAAGGGAAAATAATGAGAAATACGGGTGAGTATTATTTTCTAAAACTTCTGTGTCAATGTCTCAACCCCATGATTGTTTTTTCTTGGTCCTAGGCCTGGGCTATTGTATGTCTTCTCAATGATCTCTCACCCCTTACCCAGTTTTTCTTCTCATGGGTTCCATATTGATCTTCCCAAAATACAAACCTGATTATGTTACACTCTTGTGTAAAATCTTCAAACTGATTGGGAAGATTGTTTCCAAAGGGCCCAATTTCCAGCAGCAAGGGTAATACAGTAAGAGGAACTCATCTGGCCCAAGCTATCTGGTACCCCAGTTACAAAATAGAAGAAGACACAACAAATGCTTCATTCATTACAGCGCAGAGTGATAGAAACATACAAAGCATAGGCTCAGTATACTCTGTCACCCAGAGTAAGTTCTCTCATGACCTAAGTTGCCCTTAAATAAACTTGCTTAATACAGTCAGGAACCATGGGAGTGAAAATAGTGGGAACATCAAATTTTCTAACAGGATATTTCAAGTGTCAGCAGTTTAATGTTTTCTCTGTTTTATTATAGTCCTTATGAAATCTGACAGGAATAAAGAAAAACTAGCAGAGGAACGGTGAAATCCATTGTGTGCCAATGATCTGACTCTTTCTGAACAGTAAACTATAGGTGTTTAAATAAAACTTCATCTATTTTTACTTTTAATTTTGTTCCTTTGTGAAAGAAAAAGAAAAAATGACCTATTCATTCAAAAACGATTTGATGAATGTCAACTCTATTCTTGTTGCAGTATTAGGTACTAAAAGTTATATGAAATGAATGTCACAACCCCTGCCTGCAGAAATCTCACTTTCAGTCATCAGGATGGTGCCAGTGATTCCTGACTTCAGCCCCCCTCACAAGAAGACCAACTAGCAACAATTCATAGACAAGACACCATTGTGAAAATTCTAGAACCCTGGGGGTGAGGCTGAAGCACCTACCTTGAACCACAGGAATCAAGAAGATCACATTAGAATGGTAAGAGCAACAGCTATACTCTGATCACACCACCCATCCGCAAGGAAATCTTGGTGCTGCTCTGAGAGAGCCTACAATTTTGGGCCTACAATTTCTCCAGCAGGAAAGAGATTCCAAGGTGGACATCTAGTTCCCCGAGTGCCAGAGCACACTTCCTGAGAGACTCACCCACGTCTTACTTTTCAGGGATCACTGGGGGAAATCTGTGGGGCTTGACCCTGGGGATCAGATAGAGATGGAGAAGGGAGAAGGGGTCACAGCAACCAACACTCAGATCTTGGTAGATCTCATTGTTTCTTGTAGCAATGCCTGAGCAGAGATTCTAGCTAGAGGCTCTGCCCATCAACAGAGTCAAGTCAGTGATCCTTTCTGACCAGAGAGTTCAGTTGGCAGTTTTGCCTGACTTGGGTCCCCAGCCAATGAGCCATAGCAGCAGAGCTTGTTCTACAGTCTCTCCCAGGGATAGAAGTAAATTTGAAGGTCCACCCAACGTAAGCATAGCATGCAGCACCTCCTGACCAAGAAGCCTAGACAGAAAATACACCAAACTGTACAGCACAACCAGCAACCGTGCTTGGGCAGACAGCCTAAAGAGCAACCAGGGAAGCTTTACAGCCAAGATGATACCACCCAGCCACAGAGCCCAGCATATACCACTCTCCCTGCAGTTGGGCCCAGTGAATATCCTTCTCTATTGCTGTACCCAACTAAGAACCATCCCAGACAGGGAACAAAGCTAGTTACCACACCCAATCACACAGCATAGCCTCCAACTCTACCCAACAAGGGAGCCTGACAGTGACCCCACTTGACCTCAGAGCACAGTCAGCGGCTCCACTCTTCACAGGATGCAGCTGGGGGCCCCTCCCAACAGAGAAACCAACCAGCAACCCTGCCAAACAGAGGAGCACAGCCAGCAACCTGGTCATGAAGCACAGCCAGGGGTCCTGCCTGACTTGAGGGCACGGCCTGTGGGCCTGCATGAACTCAAAGCACAGTAACCCCTGGTTACTTCAGTAACCAGGAGTGGTTGCAGAGACCAGTGCAGAGTCCTGCCATTAGAAGATTCATGGATAGACCATTCAGACAGAACCAATAAGGCATGAGTGGATTTGAAACAACATTACAGACCAAATGGACCTAAAAGACATACAGAACATTTCACCCAAGAGCAGCAGAATACCCATTCTTCACTAATGTACACAGAATGTTCACCAGAATAGATCATGTTAGGACACAAAACATGTCTCAACAAATTTTGACCATAATGGTATGAAACTAGAAATCAATAAAAGGAGAAAAGTTGGAAAGTTGAAATTAGGCCGCATACTCCTGAACAAGAAATGGGTCAAAAAAGAGATCAAAGGAAAAATCAAAAACATCTTGAGAGAATTACAAATGGAAACACAACTTATCAAAATTTATGGGATACAGCAAAAACAGTTCTAAGAGGAATGTTTATAGCAATAACTACAACTCAATTGCAAAGAATAAAATAAAATAAAAATTTTAAATGGGCAAAGGAGGTGAATAGACATTTTTTCCAAGGAAGATATTCAAAGGGCCAACAAGTGCATTAAAGGTGTCAACATTGCTAATCATCAGGGAAATACAAATCAAAATCACAATGAGATATCACTTCACACCTGTTAACAATGGCTATTATCAAAAAGACAAGATATAAAAAGTACTGGCCAAGATGTGGAGAAAAGGGAATCCTTATATGCTATTGGTGGGAATGTAAATTCATACAACTACTAGAAGGGTCCCCCCAAAAGTAAAAATAGAACTAAAATATGAGCCAGCAATTCCACTTTGGGGAATGTATCTGAAAGAAAGAAAATCACCATCTCATCTCAAAGAGATCTAGACACTCCCATGTTTACTGCAGCATTGTTTACAATATCCAAGACATGGAAACAACCTAAGTGTCCACTGATAAATAAAAAGATAAAAATAATGGAATAGGGGTGCCTGGGTGGCTCAGTCAGTCCAGCATCGGACTTTTGATCTGGGCACAGGTCATGTCTCACGGTTCCTTAGATTGAGTCCCACATCGAACTCTTGGCTAACAGCATGGAGCCTGCTTAGAATTCTGTCTCTCTCTCAAAATAAACAAATAAATAAACACTTTTTTTTAATAATGGAATATTAACTTCCGGGGAAGATGGTGGAGTAGGAGGACTCTAGGCTCACCTCATCCCTTGGACACAATTAGATAATATCCACATCAGTATAAATAACCCAGAAAATCACTCAAAGACTGGCAGAACAGACTCTGCACAGCCAAATGTAGAAAAGAGGCCACATCAAGAGGGTAGGAAGGGCAAAAATGCAGTCAGGAGCCAAACAGGGATGCTGCGGGTACAGAGAAAGGAGAGGATCAGACCCCACACCGGGTACCCCACACGACAGACTTGCCCTGGGAAGACAAATGCTCGTAACATTTGGTTTTCAAAACCAGAGGGGCCTAACTTCCTCTGCAAGTTCTTATGATCAGCAGGACTTAACATCCAGAACTTTACAAATCAGCTGGCTACTCTGGGGGAGCCCAGAGGGCAAGAGGAAACTGAGTCCCCATCCTTAAAAGAGACGGCACAACAAACAGCTCCTGTGGGAGCTACAGCATAGAAGCAGAAGTTTAAAAACTGCCTGGAGTATAATACAGGGAAGATTTGTTTACTCATCTCAGAACATGTGCTGGAAGGGCAGGAATTTTCTCAGGCAACTACAGATCCCATCACCAAGCAAACTACCGTGGACCTTGGTGGCACAGGGGCCCTGCCCCTCTGCTCTCCTGCCTGCTTACCCCTCCAGTCTGGCCAAAGGAGTTTTCTAAAGTGGCTCCAGGTCCCCTCCCATAACAAACAAAGGCAAACCTTGCTAACACTGCATGGCCTTCCCCTGCATTCTCCTGCTGACCCGCCCCCTGCAGGAGTTCATCTAAACCGTGCCACAAGTGTTTCAATGAGAGAATGACAGAAACACACCCACTGCATGTGTCAATCAGTACATCACTGGGGATGTTTGAATATAAATGGAAGTACACTGGTAAGGGAAGAATTCAAACACTTTAATGCATTCAAAAGTGTAGGTACTAAAATAAACAGCATTAATATACTTGATACGAAGATGTACAAAGAGGTTCTCCCTGGTTCTGCCAGAGAGAGCTTGATGTTATGCCCCCTAGGTTACTTGACCTAAGTTTATCAAAATGGTCCCTGCTTTACAAGGCTGATATGAAAAAATAAAGGATACTCTGTTTCCTTTACAAAGTCCTGTCCCTGAAGTTATATTACCGTTCACCACAATGACAGAGAATAGGAAGAAGGCTGTCTCTCCTGCAATTGCATATTCTGTAGCTATGTTCTCTTCCTTTTGCCCCTGGATTACAGAAATCATATGAACAGTTATAATTGCAAGGCGGGTGCTCAACAAATCAGATAGGCTGCTTTTATAAACTAGTTCTCACGATTTGTATCCTAAATAATTATTTGTTTTTTATCATATTCCAAAGGAAAAGGCATTGAGATAATATCATTCTTATCTCCTCCTGAAAGCATACTGGGAACAAAACAAAAAATCCGCTTTTGAGTTTTTTTATGTCTCTTGTTGGAAAATGAGCAATGTTTTAACAAGGAGGATATCTGAAATATTGTATTGATTTTCTTGAAGTTATCCTGTATAAAGTGTCCCAACTTCCAAAGCACAGAATACTTGCTATATTAACCAATTATTCAAAGTCCAACTTGTCACTTCAAGTATATTTTATACCTAGAAATATTAATAAAGATTCATGCTAGAGATAAAAATAAAGTTACTTCCTCAGATTTTACTATAGTGCAAAGGCTCAAATTTTACTGAGTTTGTTAAACTTTATCAAATGTAGAGTATTGGTCTCTTTAGCCTTGTATGATAACTACAATGAAAACTTTATCAACTAATTATTTTGAGGAATGTAGAATCTGTTGGATTTAGGCTCAAGTACCCTTCTGCCCAGAATGTTTTTTTTTCCCTTTACCACATTTAGAGACAAATATCTTAAAATATATTATCTTTACAATATTAAATTAAACTGAATTTAGTAGTCCCTTGGGTAAAACTAAATCCAGTTATGAGAAAACAAAAAAAAAATTGTAGAAAAAAATATTAAAATCCACAGAAGTGCATTCTACACTATCCCAGCTCAAGGGAGTTTGAGGGTGTCTAGACACTTCACCTTATGAGAAACAATTAGAAAAAAGTATCTGATGATGTTCAGAAACTGCAGTTTCTCTAAATATTTAGATTGTCAAATGGAAGAAACAGAAAGAACAAAAAAGAAGTGATGGGTTTCCATTCATTGTAGGAAGATATTACTACCGTCAGAGATACCAAACCTTAAAATTAATTAAGTAGCGAATTTCTTTTCATTTGAAGGGATCAAACACTTGAAAACCAACTTAAAACTGGTTGGCTGGCTCTGTAGGAGAGCCACCTCTTTGCAGACCTTGTGGGGTGCCATTTACATTTTTGTCTATGTGAATAACATTTCATTTCCAACTTTATAAAATCATTTAGAAATCTATGTTTTCAATGTAGAGGAAAGAAACAATGTAGGTCAGAGAAATGCAAATGATGGAGTTAAAAGAGAAAGTAAGTTTTGAAGAGTAAGAGATAACCACATGATGACCTACCAGATGCATGGTATAAAAGAAAAGAGATTAGCCTGATAGAATTCCAAGATTTCAAAATTGAGTAATCACATAAACGGTGGCCTTCTTACAGAGGAGGGATTTGAAACAGGGAATCAGTTTTTGGAAGAAGTCAAAAATAAACAATACTATTTGATGATGGCATGAAGTCCCCAGGGAAATGTAAGTTTTATTATCCCGATAAGACTACAAATTTATTGAAAATCCTGACCCTCTCATGCCTTTTATTCTATCCCCCACTAGTGCTAAAAAGAAGAGTTTTCACAGAAGACAATTCAAAACACACTTACTCAACTGAACTCATCATGTTTTACATCAGGCATTGGTTTAATTCAATGTACGTCTAGCCAGATTCTCAGTGTGTAAATTGTACCATTGGCATGAGAAAGGGAATGGAAACCTGCATTAACTTTTGCAAGCCACTAGGATACCATTCAGAAAATTATAGTTTCGATGGCTGAAATGAGTTAACATCCTGCCAAATAGAAAGAAATGTGTTCTCTCCATGTTGCCAAAAGATTAGCTTAAATGCTTGTGGCAAAGACCACTGAGCCCATTCAATCAGGATTATATTTGACCAAGTTGCAATTTCATCAAAGGATATTATAAACAAGAGCACAAGCAAGATTCCTATTAGATCTAATTAGAGATATGCAGAGAAATGAAACTTCGATTATACAAGAGAAAGAAAAAAAATTTTACAGAATATAAAGCTCGAGCTAAGTGTGTAATAACAGATTCTTCAAATTTTAACCATGGAATTATCTTCATTGTAGATATTTAACAAATACATAAAATATTATCATATTAATTACTGAAGTCAAGTTTGAATTCTAATAGGTACCATGGTATCCAAGAAGTGTTTATTGAATGGACATGATACATTCATTCATCCCACAAATCTGTATTGCACACCATGAAGCTTTGTGAAGCTGAGAAAGATAAAAAACAATCCCATAAATTCATTAATATATATATTTATAAATTGTATGTATATACATACATATGTGTGTGTATATATATATACATATACATATATATGTATGTGTGTGTGTGTGTATATATATATATATATATATATATATATATATATATATATATATATATATTGAAAAGGCTAATAGGGTTAGAAAGAGTTAGTTTGGGGAGCCCAGTGAGTTTAAATCAGGTTTCTGTTCTAGATTAAAGGGTAAGAAAGTAGATTACCATTATATTTTAGCACATAGCACTTTGCTGGACATAGTATTTTGGAACTTTGGACTGAAATTTGAGAAGTAAGAATTAACCAGATAAAGTCCAGAGCCGGGAATGAGTACAGTTGAAGAAACTTCCAAAGCAAAGAAAAATATGAAAGATTTCAAGATGACAAAAAAACGGTGCATTTGAAGAACTTTCAGAGCACCACAGTAATAAGAAGAAAGAGACCAAGGGTTTGAAAAGCAGTAAGAGATGAAGAAGATCACTCATGGCTTTATAACACGTTAAAGATTTTTATCATTATCGTAAGAATAATGGGGAAATGCTTGAATGCTTTTAAGAAGTAAAGAAGCATTATCAGACCTGCTTCTGTAAAAAACCTCACTCTAGTTGTAGGGCAGGAAATATGTGTATTAAAAAGTTAACTTTTTATAAAGTTAATTACATCATTTTATAAAAATTACATCTTTTTACAAAAAGATGTAATTAGGAAGCTATTGCATCCAAGAGACGATGGTAGCTCAGACTGGGGTAGTGGCAGTAGGAGAAAGAGGAATGAATCTCAGACCTACTAAGTAAAATTGATGTATAGTATTTGGTAGACAATATTTTTGACAGTTATGATCAACACAAAAAGCTAGAGCTCAGATTCTAGTTTGGGAAAATGCAATACATACATAAAAATAACATCCCAGTAAATATATGTATGCATAAAAAAAGAAAAATAGCAAATGTAGAGAATAGCATGGGCAGGGGAGCCACTCCTTTAGATAAGGTGCTGAGGGGAAAGCTTCTATGAGGAAGTAATGTTGGAGATGAGAAGTAAATGGAAACTTTCCAGGGATAGACCTGCAAAGATTTAGAGGCAGGATATTTCAGGCAAAAGGAAAAGGAAGTGTAGAGGTCTTCTGATGAAAGTTTTCTTGGTTTACTCAAAGAATGGCAGACAGGCCAGTGCAGCTAGAACACAACAAAGAAGAAGCTGGAATGAGATGTGGTCAGAGGTATAACGTTCACTGCAATAGGAAACATAGGAGGAGGGCTGAGTTTGGGACAGAGGCAATGAATGCATCTTTAGGCATACTGAGTTTAAGGCCCCTTGGAAACATCTAAAAAGAGATTTTTAAGTAGGTACGATACATGCAAAACTGGAGCTAAGAGAAGTCTAAGATCAAAATATTAATTTCAGAGTTTTTATGATACAGATGGTAAACTAAACTAGGTATCAAGAAGATATCCTAGGGAGAATACACAAAAAAACAGAGGGGAGTAAACGATTGATTCTTAAGGAATTTCAATATTAAACTAAACTAGATATGAATAAGAAACCCTAGGGAGAATACACAAAAAACAGAAGGCAGTAAATGACTGATTCTTAAGGAATTTCAATATTAAATGGCCAAATGGGGTGGGGCGGGGGGGGGGGGAGCCTGTAAAGGAAAGGTGTAGCCTGAAAGGTAAAAGAAAGACCCACAAAGCTGAAGTCAATGGAAGTGAGTATTTCAGGGAGACTGGCCAGGATGTCAGTTGCTACTGAGAAGCAAAGTATATCAAAATCGATCTAGAGATGAGGATTTCACTCATGGGCTCAGAGAAAAACAGTTTGCTGAAATAAAGAAAGAAAGGGCCAGACTAGAGTAGACTGAGGAGTGAATGGAAAGTGATGAAATGTTGCCACTTAGGTAGACAAGACTTGTGAGAAGTTTGGATCTGAGTATAAATTTGGAAAAGGTGGTTCCATACAAATTTTAGGATTGTTTTAGCTTTGAGAAGAATGCTGGTGCAATTTTTTTGGAATTGCATTGAACGTGTAGATTGCTTTGGGTAGTACTGACATTTTAATAATATTTATTTTTCCAATCCATGATCATGGAATGTTTTTCCATTTCTTTGTGTCTTCTTCAATTTCCTTCATAAGTTTTCTATAGTTTTCAGCATACAGATCTTTTACATCTTTGGTTAGGTTTATTCCTAGGTATTTTATAGTTCTTGTTGCAATTGTAAAAGGGATCAATTTCTTGATTTCTCTTTCTGTTGCTTCATTATTGGGTATAAAAGTGCAACTGATTTCTGTACATTGATTTTGTATCCTGTCAATTTGCTGAATTCATATATCAGTTCTAGCGGTTTTCTGATAGAGTCTTTCAGGCTTTCCAAGTAGAGTATCATGTCATGTGCGAAAAGTGAAAGTCTGACTTCTTCTTTGTCAATTTTGATGCCTTTTATTTCATTTTGTTGTCTGATTACTGAGGCTAGGACTTCCAACACTATGTTAAACAACAGCGGTGAGAGTGGACATCCCTGTCGTGTTCCTGATCTCAGGGGGAAAGCTAACAGTTTTTCCCCATTGAGGATGATATTAGCTGTGGGTTTTTCATATCTGGCTTTTACAATGTTTAGGTATGTTCCTTCTATCCTGACTTTCTTTTTTTTTTTTTTTTTTTAATTTTTTTTTTTTTTTCAACGTTTATTTATTTTTGGGACAGAGAGAGATAGAGCATGAATGGGGGAGGGGCAGAGAGAGAGGGAGACACAGAATCGGAAACAGGCTCCAGGCTCTGAGCCATCAGCCCAGAGCCCGACGCGGGGCTCGAACTCACGGACCGAGAGATCGTGACCTGGCTGAAGTCGGACGCTTAACCGACTGCGCCACCCAGGCGCCCCTCTATCCTGACTTTCTTGAAGGTTTTTATTAAGAAACGATGATGTATTTTGTCAAATGCTTTTTCTGCATCTGTTGACAGGATCATGTGGTTCTTATCCTTTCTTCTATTGATGTGATGTATCACATTTATTGATTTGTGAATATTGAACCAGACCTGTGGCCCAAGAATGAATCCCACTTGATCACGGTGAATAATTCTTTTTATATGCTATTGAATTCGATTTGCTAGTATCTTGCTGAGAATTTTTGCATTTATGTTCATCAGGGATATTGGCCCATAATTCTCCTTTTTTGTGGGTTCTCTGTCTGGTTTAGGAATCAAGGTAGTGCTGGCTTCATAGAATGAGTCTGGAAACTTTCCTTCCATTTCTATTTTTTGAAACAGCTTGACAAGCATAGGTATTAATTGTTTTAAGTGTCTGGTAGAATTCCCCTGGGAATCCATCTGGCCCAGGACTCTTATTTGTTGGGAGATTTTTGATAACTGATTGAATTTCTTCACTAGTTACAGGTCTGTTCAAATTTTCTATTTCTTCTCATTTTAGTTTTGGTAACATGTGAAGTCTAGGAATTTGTCTGTTTCTTCCAGGTTGTCCAGTTCATTGGTATATAATTTTCCATAGTATTCTCTGATAATTGTTTGTATTTCTGATGGGTTGCTTGTGATAAGTCCAATTTCATTCATGATTTTATCTATTTGGCTCCTCTCTTTTCTTTTTGAGAAGTCTGGCCAGGGGGTCTATCAATTTTGTTTATTTTTTTCAAAAAACCAGCTCGTAGTTTCATTGATCTGTTCTACTATTTTTTTGGATTCTATATTGCTTATTTATGCTCTAATCTTTATTTTATTTCTCTTCTTCTGCTGGCCTTGTAGTTTCTTTGCTGCTCTGCTTCTAGTTCCTTTAGGTGTACTGTTAGATATTATATTTGGGATTTTTATTTTTTCTTGAGATAGACCTGGATTGCAATGTATTTTCCTCTTAGGATTGCCTTTGTTGCATCCCAAAGGGTTTGGACTGTCGTGTTTTCATTTTCATTTGTTTCCATATATTTTTAAATTTCTTCTTTAATTGCCTGGTTGACCCATTCATTCTTTAGTAGGATGTTCTTTAACTTCCATGCATTTGGAGGTTTTCTAAACTTTTTCCTACGGATGATTTCAAGTTTCATAGCATTGTGATCTGAAAATGTGCATGGTATGATCTCAATTCTTTTATATTTATTGAGGGCTGTTTTGTGACCCAGTATATGATCTAAATGGAGAATGTTCCAAGTACACTTGAGAAGAATGTGTATTCTGCTGCTTTGAGATGAAAAGTTCTGAATATATCTGTCAAGTCCATCTGGTCCAGTGTATCATTCAGGGCCATTGTTTCTTTAATGATTTTCTGCCTAGATGATCTGTCCATTGTTGTAAGTGGAGTATTAAAGTCCCCTGCAATTACCGCATTCTAGACCCTGAATAGCCAAAATAATGTTGAACCAAAGCAAGAGGCATCACAGTCCCAGACTTTAGCCTCTACTACAAAGCTGTAATCATCAAGACAGTATGATATTGGCACAAAAACAGACATAGAGACTAATGGAATAGAATACAGAACCCAGAATTCGACCCACAAATGTATGGCCAACTAATCTTTGACAAAGCAGGAAAGAGTATCCAATGGAAAAAAGTCTCTTTAGCAAATGGTGCTGGGAGAATTGGACAGCAACATGCAGAAGAATGAAACTAGACCACCTTCTTACACCATGCCAAAAATAAAGTCAAAATGGATGAAAGACCTAAATGTGAGACAGGAAACCATCAAAACTCTAGAGGAGAAAACAGGCAACAACCTCTTTGACCTCAGCCACAGCAACTTCTTGCTCGATGTGTCTCCAAAGGCAAGGGAATTAAAAGCAAAAATGGGGGCGCCTGGGTGGCGCAGTCGGTTAAGCGTCCGACTTCAGCCAGGTCACGATCTCGCAGTCCGTGAGTTCGAGCCCCGCGTCGGGCTCTGGGCTGATGGCTCAGAGCCTGGAGCCTGTTTCCGATTCTGTGTCTCCCTCTCTCTCTGCCCCTCCCCCGTTCATGCTCTGTCTCTCTCTGTCCCAAAAATAAATAAACGTTGAAAAAAAAAATTTAAAAAAAAAATAAATAAAAGCAAAAATGAACTATTGGGACCTCATCAAGATAAAAAGCTTCTGCACTGCAACAGAAACAGTCAACAAAACTAAAGGGCAACCAACAGAATGGGAAAAGATATTTGCAAATGACACATTGGATAAAGGGTTAGTCTCCAAAACCTACAAAGAACTAACCAGGGCACCTGGGTGGCTCGGTCAGTTAAGAATCCAACTTTGCTCAGGTCATGATCTCGCAGTTTGTGAGTTTAAGCCCCACTTCAGGTTCTGTGCTGACAGCTTGGAGCCTGGAGCCTGCTTCGGATTCTGTGTCTCCTTCTCTCTCTGCCCCTCCCCCACTTATGCTCTGTCTCTCTATCAAAAATAAATAAACGTAAAAAAAAAAGAACTTATCAAGCCCAACACCTGAAAAATAAATAATCCAGTGAAGAAATGGGCAGAAGACATGAATAGACACTTTTCCAAAGAAGACAACCAGATGGCCAATAGACACATGAAAAGATGCTCAACGTCACTCATCATCAGGGAAATGCAAATCAAAACCACACTGAGATACCACCTCACACTGGTCAGAGTGCCTAAAATTAACAACTCAGGAAACAACAGATGCTGGCACAGATGTGGAGAAACAGGAACCCTCTTGCAGTGTTGGTGGGAATGCAAACTGGTGTAGCTGCTCTGGAAAACAGTGTGGTGGTTCCTCAAAAAGTTAAAAATAAAACTACCCTGTGACCCAGCAATAGCACTACTAGGAATTTATCCAAAGGATACAGAAGGGTTGATTCATAGGGACACATATACCCCAATGTTTATAGCAGCACTTTCAACAATAGCCAAATCATGGAAAGAGCCTAAATGTCCATCAACTGATGAATGGATAAAGAAGATGTGGTTTATATATACAATGGAATACTACTTGGCAATGAGAAAGAATGAAATCATACCATTTGCAGCAATGTCGATAGAACTAGAGGGCATTATGCTAAGTGAAATAAGTCAGTCAGAGAAAGACAGATATCACATGTTTTCGCTCACATGTGGAACTTGAGAAACTTAACAGAAGACCATAGGGGAAGAGAAGGGAAAAAATAGTTACAGAGAGGGAGGGAGGCAAACCATAAGAGACTCTGAAATACAGAGAACAAACTGAGAGTGGATGGGGATGTGGGAGAGAGGGAGAATTGAGTGATGGGCATTGAGGAGGGCACTTGTTGGAATGAGCACTGGGTGTTGCATATAAGCAATGAATCATGGGAACCTACCCCCAAAACCAAGAGCACACTGTACACACTGAATGTTAGCCAATTTGACAACAAATTAGATTAAAAAAATAAATTAAAAAATTGGAAAAGCTGGAAGCTAGGTGAGAAATTGATTGAGACAGGTGTTTTCGTTTGATTTGGTTTAGTGTTTTATTTTATCTGTGAAGAGAAAGATATTTAAACATGTTTCAACACTGAGAAGCATCAGAATATATAGCTAGAGAAGTTAAGGCAAAGGTCTTGTTAATATCGAGTGTAGATCTATTTTCCCACTCTTCTCATTAATTGTTTCAACAATTGCTCATACTAAGTATATACAAAATCTAGGGGAAAAATATTTTGTATATCCCAAATTCCTATTGTTTTCATCATTTTCAAAATATAATTATCTTTATCTTTTTTAAATGCTCTAACAAAAATAGGTGGGAATTGTTTGCATTTAATATGTACTATAATTTCATATATATGTCCTGCTTCCTAGATTTCCTAGATTTGGCTTTTCTTTACTAATTAATTTCGTCATAACATGTCACATTGTGTATTCATCTTATATGGTGATATTTTATTTAAAGTTGTATTCATTTCACTTTTTCTTTCCATTTAAACAACTATAAATTATAGGGAAAAAAATACAGGGAAAATAATTCTAAAAGTTTTTCAGCCAGCAGTTTTCAACAAAGAAATTTAACTAAAAAAGAACTCAATCCATAGATATATTCACTACATTGTCATAATGATTTTATGGTTAATATGACTAAAAATGAATGAATAAGAAAATCAGTGAGAAAGAAAATCTCATCCACTTGGCTCTCAACATTAAATGTTGTAGTCCGAGAAAAGAGACAATATTCAAATACTTAATATATGATGTTCAAATACCTAAGCCATCATTACAAAAAAACAGAAGGTACGACATGTATGTTATTCACATATAGTAAGTATATGACTTAGTATAAGCATTAATGATTTTTTTTTTAATTTTCTCTCTTACTAGGACACAATGCAAAGTACGATGGAAAATATGTATGATGTAAATTATTTTAAAATTTGACTGACAAGATAAGGAGTTTGAATTTAAGACTGTATCACAGTAAAAAAAACAAACAAACAAAAAACAAAAAAACAAAAAACGAAAAACCCTGAAATGTTTAACCAGCAAATGAAGGTGCATGATAAGGTATGAGGTTGGTTAGCATCATTAAAGATTAATTCACTGTTCAATCATTCATTTAAGAAATATTTATTGAGTGTCTCCTACATATCAGACAAGGTTTAAATGGTGAATCATAAAAAAAAAAAAAAAAAATAGTGAATCATGGGCCAAATGCCTGAAATACCACTATAGCAAATCATTAAAGTCAAGTCAATTCTCTGAATTCTGATTTCTCTATCTGAAAAGGAATGCTGTGTTTCTGGTAAACATTCTATGAGATTGTGGGATTTAGCAGAGGTGGAGCCATCAGGGATTAAACACCGTGCACTCAAAAATAAGGGAATTAGTAAGGCACTGAAGATTCAAGAAGCAAATATATGACAAAAGGAAAGATTACGTTTGTCAAAGAAACTTGTCCGAGATTCTCAGTGATTAGGAATATGTACTCATAAACTCACACATAGCTATTGCTTTACTTATGAGAGCCAGATCTGACCAATGTGGAATTTTGTTCATGTATTTTCCCACTGATTAGCCAAAGTGGATGCTAGAAGTGGATAACTGAACAGAGCAGAATAGTAACTGCCAAGAGTCATAGCTTGTGTGCCTCACATTCTAACAACTAAAATAATCAAGTTATGATAAAATTGATAGAAAGGGATAAACGTCAGATGCACTGAACCAAAAGGTTATTGAGCAACTCTGCCTACTGAGACTACCATGTGGGTAATGTTTGGCCTCGAGGCCAGAGCAAACCCCAGAAGGTTTAGTGTCTAGTGCCAGGAAGTATAAGGAGAATTTACCCCTTTCAGGTCTAAAAATTTCCCTGAAATGTAACTAAGATATGTCTAAATTTGAAATAATATAGTTAGGCTTAGAGATAGAATCTAAGTAATTTTTAAACTGTGTGGAAATATACAATCAGGGAGAAAATTAACCAGGGCCCTGAAATAACCCACACATAAAATATACTTCAGTTCTGGAGGGACATAATCTTCCAAGTCTGAATCTAGGCATATACACAAAGAGCAATATAGAGAGATGATTTATCATTATATGCCACAGTGAAAATTTTCATGGCTTCAAAGTATTTTATGAATATTTCTGAAGGATTGAACTGCTTGTCATAGTGTTGACATGAAGTCATTCAAATATTCTTCTGTTGTAATGAATACTGGCAAAAGTTAAGCACAAAACAATGAACTGACAGCACTGATATTTCTCCATACACTTTCTGTTAATCATTATTCACCAGGTATATATATTTTTTTATAACTCAACAGTCAAAAAAAAAAAAAAAAGCAAGCACACCCACAGTCACTGATGATTAATGACAAGTTCAGATATGTGTAAGGCTAGAGAACAAATGATTAACCACTTCATCATTGCCCCACTGATTTCAAGAACTATGTCAGTGTGCAGGATTCTCTGAAAACAAATAGACTTACATATCATCAACTGGTTTCAGACAAGTTGTGGTCCTAATTATTGATTTTTAAAAGGTATTAGCTCTAACAAGTGACCTCAGAGGGCTCAGTTACCATGAACTACACCCGAATTCCCAAAGTGACCAGAATCAGGGAAATGTCTAAACTTTAGGTAACCTCCAGAGAGAAGAGTTAATCCTAAAAAATCTATATAAAGTGCCTGACCTCAGACAATGATTCTTGTTTATACTATAAGTAGTGCAGACATGACAGCTTATCACATATAAGCAAAAAAGAAAATGGAACTTATTTTAAATGTAGTGAGGTCTAAGGCGAAAAAACACACTTTATGTTTACAGGATTCTAAGAGTTCGATTGTACTCTATAAGAAGTTTATCATTCTTTACACATTCAATAAGTATTTGCCTTTGAAACAATCCCATATGTTTGTGATACCTTCACACATGATGCTTTGTTGCTTATGCTATATATTTTGTTTTCAACTGATTGCCCATTCTTTGGTGTTTGCACTGAGCATTAAGACAAATTTAAAAGATAACTGCTATAGGCACAAAACCTACCCATTTTCATAATAGCTATTAAAACTGTACCAAAAACTTATACTTAATCATATTCTTTGACTAAGATCCTAATCTAGACTTTTTTTATTTTTAATTTACATTCAAGTTAGTTAGCATTTAGTGCAATAATTTTTTTTTATTTTTTTATTTTTAATTTACATTCAAGTTAGTTAGCATATAGCGCAATAATGATTGCAGGAGTAGATTCCCGTGATTCATCCCCTCTGTATAACACCCAATGCTCAGCCCAACAAGTGTCTTCCTTAATGCCCCTTAATCATTTAGCCCATCCTCCCACCCACAACCCCTCAGCAACCCTCAGTTTGTTCTCTGTATTTAAGAGTCTCTTATGCTTTGTCCCCCTCCTTGTTTTTATATTATTTTTGCTTCCCCTCCCTTATGTTCACCTATTTCATATCTTAAATTCCTCATATGAGTGAAATCATATATTTGTCTTTCTCTGACTAATTTAGCTTAGCATAATACCCTCTAGTTCCATCCACATTGTTGCAAATGACAAGATTTCATGCTTTTTCATTGCCAAGTAACACTCCATTGTCTAGATATACCACATCTTCTTCATCTATTCATCTGTCGATGGACATTTGGGCTCTTTTGATACTTTGGCTATTGTCGATAGTGCTGCCATAAACATTGGGGTGCATGTACCCCTTCAGAACAGCACAAAAACACTCTAAATTTCAAAGTGACTAAAGGTTCTTCTGGTTTAAGATATGGCTAGACATTTGTAAAACCCTTGCCTCGAATATATAACATTTACAACTTTTTAAACTTTCTTCAAGGCTCTTTCTGTCCAAAAAGTCAGATTTTATACATCTTTTAGTTGTTTTTAAAGTTTAAAGCCCTTCATCTTGCAAATATTTCATCCTAACAGGCTGCCATCCGCCAAGATTGGATGATTTTATAGAACTTAACACAAAATACTCGTGAAATTCTTGAGATTAACAATGATTGCTTCAGACAGCAGACAGAGTTAAGAGGTATAAGAAGTAATTTTGTTTATGTTTTTATTTCTGTATGTACTGTCCCCTGGGAGCTCTGGCAGATGAACGATCTTATGGAAATATAGTTTATTAATAACAATTTGTTTCATAACTGTTTACAGAAAAAAGAAAAAAGAAAGGATCCGTGAAAAGCCATAAAATTCCCTGAGACGGTGACTCACTGATGGTGTCAAGTATTCACAAGAATAAAAGGATAGCTTTTATCCTTGTTCTGACCAAGGATAATCATTGGTAACTCAGTGCCAGGTTGACAGTTTCTTCAGAGTAGACTACATAATATTCTGTAGTTTACTAAATTTCTGCCCCACCCAACAATCGCAGATTACCCCAAACCCTTATCTCCTAAATACCTTACTGCCCCTCTAACCCTTACTCATATAATTCCTTTGAAAAAAAAAAAAGACAATCTGATACAGGGGTGACTTAAAAATAGTAATCTGAGGGGCGCCTGGATGGCTCAGTCTGTTAAGTGTCCAACTTCAGCTCAAGTCATGATCTTACAGTTTGTGAGTTCAAGCCCCACATTGGACTCTGGGCTGAGAGCTCGGAGTCTGGAGCCTGCTTTGGATTCTGTGTCTCCCTCTCTCTCTCTGCCCCTCCCCAACTCGCTCGCGCATGTGCTCTCTCTCTCTCTCTCTCAAAAATAATAAAATAAACATTAAAAATGTTTTAAAAATAGTAATCTGAATTTCAGTAACATATTTATTTGAGTAAGTCATGCAAGAACCAGGAAGTATTTTTACTGTATCAGAAATAAGTCAGGACTTTGTTGATGTAGAAAATCCAGACTAAGAAGGATGTGATGAAGTTCTTATCAGTCCATAGATGAATGGCAAAAACGTGAGAAAAAGAATTTTCCTTTAAGAAAAATATAGGAGAATTGTGACTGTTTAGCTGAAAGAAGAAAATGTTAATAATTTGCAAAATTTAACTATAGAAATCATTTTCTATAGAAGGGGCATTGCTGATTATTTTTTTTCTTAAATATATAGTATTAAATTAGAGACATGGTACCCAACCCTGAGTGCACCTCAGATTTCCTAGGGAGATTTAAAAAACACTAATGACTAAAGCCAATTTCTAAAGACTTAGTCTATGGAGGTGAGGGGTGCCCTGACACGTGTAGCTTGAAAGAGTTCTCTAGATGTTTCCAATATGTAGCTAGGGTTGACAACCAATGTAGAAAACATTTACGTAGTCAAAAACATCTGAGATTTTGGTGAGGGGCCAGATTAACGAAGACATTTTACGCCAGTTTTTCTCAAACCAGGGCATCTATCAGCATCAAGATCTTTTGAAGAGCTGTTTTGAAATTTGCAGGATAGGCCTACTTTTCCCATGCTTTTGATCCAAACCCACAACATTAACATTCCAAAAGTTAGTTGGGTTCCTCTGAGCCCTCTTCATGACTAGGCCCTGACATTGGCCCTGGCTGGGCCTGCACAGCCCAGTTTTAGCAAGCATCCTTTTAAGCCAGTTTAAAGAGAGTCCCTCATGCCCCCTATCTGATCATTCTTGATATCTATCAAATTCCTCATCATCTACCATCTCACACCTGCTATCTCATCACCCTGGACTGCCTTCAGCAACTGTTAGGTCACTTTAGCAAGAATTTCCCTACCCTTGATGTATCCTCTTGATAATTTTCCATCCACCAACCCCCACACCCACCACTTCTTAGCTAAATAACCCCACTCGTTCTTGTATTTGGAGTTGAGTTTCATCTCTCTCTCCCCTACTGCAATAGTCTTAACACCAATGGAGATAATTGAATAGGTGTCAAGAATTTAATAAGCATCAGAATGATTTTTTTTCTTTGCCATATGACCTTATTAGGCAATGAAATTGGTAAACTTCCACTTCCTATGCCCAAACTGGGAACCACTCCAGTAGGCCACCCAGGTGAAACTGCTCTAAAATGTGGTACCTCTCAAGTATTATGAACTTCAACTACATCAGTGTCCCAAGGGAACAGTGTAGTAGAAAACTGCATGTATAAAGAAAGGATATGTGTGTTTTTTCCCCAAAAATGATAATATGAATAAATGTGGCCCAGTAGTAAATATTATAGGAATAAAATACCTTTGGGATAACAGAAATGCAGAACTGTAAAAACGTATAAAGGGTTTGATTGAAGGCTTTGGTAGTAACACAGTATGTATTAATGAGAGAGAGAAAAAGAGAGGCAGCAAGATAAGAAAAAAAAAATACAAGCCAGCACTTTCAAGAGAGTATGATTTCAGAAAGGGAAAGGAATATCAAAATTCAGTTCCAAATCTGGAATGGGATCTGTGGAGAGGAGCCATGAATCAGGATCTGCAAGTACTAACATCTTTAATGAAAGTGGATTACCTTACTTTAAACTCATTAATGACCTTGAAATTTAAGATGCATCCAAGCTGCAGCTAATAAATATATTCACCTCTGTAGTAGACATTAGCTAGTATTTAGCTTTCCATATGATGCACACTTATAATACTTGGAAATCACTTTGTAATATTTTTCACATAAAATTCTATAAAAATAACATTAAAACACATCATATATATATATGTATAAATACACATATATATGCATATATATATATATATGCATATATATATATATACACACACACACATATATATATATTTAATTTTCAGGAATAAAACAGAGAAGGTAACTTTCTGTCCTTACAAAATCAATGTGCATGGAAGCTGGAGACCTACCCAGATAACCTTGCAAAACCTCTTCCATTTCTAAACCCATCTTTAGTTCATCAGCAAGTTTATGAAGCATCTATATTTAGATTTATTTTATACATGGGAAAATAGAGAAAGTAATGGTAAATGGACTTCCCAAGGTGTTAGAGAGGATGTCTATCTGAGTTAAAATTATAATTTACAGTCCTTTAATTGCCCAACTAATTACCCAGCCTGCTGTTAAAAGCACTAAGTTATACTTTATGAATAGAAAGTCTGATGCACATTTCCTCTGATATCAAGAGAATTACATCAAATAGAAGGCCTGCTCTACTTTGTATGGATATTTAGAATTAAACGTTGCATCAATTACATGTGGTTTTGAGAAATGTGCTGCCCACAATAGGTAAGATAACTTGTACGGGACTAAAGGGCATAGTCATGAAATCTTTGATCTTTGGCTTTTCTGTGCCTTTCAAATTCTCTTTAGGATGCATTAAACATACAGAATACACTTGGAGCAAAGTAAACCAAAAGCCTCAAACACCAAAACACATGGTTATTACCTGCACTTTTTGGAAAGAGTGGACAGAGCACTCTTTTTATTAAACAGGTGTTAATTTGAAATTTTAAAAGCACACTTAAAACATGCATTCAAGAAATATGAACTGAGTGCTTCCTCCATGCCAGGCACCTGATGGGAATGTGCAAGAAGGCAACTGTGAGATGAGAAGTGACTCAGTCTGACTTGTGTTCAACAAAGATTACTCTGCTTGCCAACTTGTGAATAGATTACATAGAGATTATGAACTGAATTGTGTCCCTCTGAAAATCACATGACAAAGTCCTAACTCCTTGAAGGAACAAAGAATTTGCCATCCCAAATGTCCTTCTTTGGTATATTGATTACTTGGGGCTAATTATTTTTAAGAAACAGTAGACACAAAAGAGTTATCCAAGTAGGAGGTATCCTTTTTGTATGAGAAACTTACATTTTAATTTATTAGGGAAATTTCCATTTGTAAGATTGTCTTCCTCTCTGTACCAAGAAGAAAAGGAAGGAAGATTAAATCTCTAGAAATTCTTATCAATAAAGAAGGCATCATAATAACCACTCTCCTTTGTTACTTGTTAATTGTGTTTTCCTGGTAAATTCCCATCACTGGCCCCACCCCCACCCCCAACATGTTTTGTCTTTGGCTGCTGATGGCATTTAAGGTGATGCCTTGAGCAATTTCAGGGGTTATTCAGTTTTCTTGGGCATCATCCATATATATATGAAGTATACATGGTATTAAACTTGTTTGTTTTTCTCTCACTACTCTGTTTTATGATTGGGGTCGGGGGTTCTCAGACAAGAACCTACAAGGTAAAGGGAAATTTTTTTCTTCCCTATACCAGAAAGTATACCTCAGAACATGACTGTATTTGAAGACAGAATCTTTAAAGAGGTAATTAAGGTAAAATGAGGTCATATGGGTGGGCCTTAATCCAATGACTGGTGTCCTTATTAGAAGAGGAGATTGGGACATAGAAAACATAGAGGATATACCAGGTGAAGACCTAGGGAAAAGAAGGAGCATCTGCAAGCCAAGGAGAGTGGCTCATTATACACCAACCCTGCCAAAACCATGACCTTGGATTTCTGCCTCTAGAACTGTGAAAAAATAAATTTCTTTTGTTTAAGCCACCCAGTCTATGGTACTTTGTTATGCGAGCCCTAAACTAATTGAGGGAGCAACCCGGTGAAGACACAAAAAAGGTGAAACTGTCCAGATACCTTTGTAATTATTCTAAAACTGAAAGGGTAAATTTGAATTCAGAAAATGGCTTTCTTTCCATCATTTTCTTTATTTAAAATTTTCTAAATGAAATAATGATTATACTAGAGAGATGCAGCATACTGTCTAAATATACAAAAGAATAGCAAAGGACTTTACCAAGGTTATTTTCTTGCTTTTGATGTAATTTGTTCATAGGATTAAATTTTTCTATATAATAAATGTTATGTAAATATTTTGAGTAAAAATTTTAAACCAGGAGAAGAAAACGAATGGACACGAAAGGCTCCGGGACACAGGACTGTAAAGAGCTTCAAAGAAAAGTTTAGAAAGGTAATTTCTGAGCAAGCCTCTAAAGCGTCATGCCCCAAACACTGTGTGTACAGTTGTAGCCGTGGCAGTTTTAGGCTATCATCATTCTCATTTTGCTGCTTCCAAACTACCCTACATCTAGGCCATGTAGGTTTTTTAATTTACAAGGTCAGTGGAATACTGCAAAGAATAACTATCCCAGCAGTTAACATGGCTAACAATTTTGTCTCTCACATTGCTTTTGGCTTAGCTTTTATCAATGATCTTCTGAATTAAAAGTTTAACATTTGGGGTTAAGAGGGGCAGGATTGGGAAGTTGGGCCCAGAATGATTCGTCTCTTTGAAGAACCAAAACCTCAAAATTTGTATCTCCTTTCACTATTTACATTCCTCCCAAATCAACTAAGACTAAAATGGTGGGGGGAGCGGGGGAGAGATCTCCCACACAGCTGGTTATATATTGATAAATAAATCCAATTTTTCTCACATGCTGGAATGTGACCACTGGGGATCTTCCCAGTAAAACATTAACCAACTCTGTCCTTATTGAAACAAGGCAATGAATAACAAGGGAGGACTTTAGCTCTAATCTGAAGCCATAAAACAAAGTGTATGAGGCATGATAATTCAACAGGAAGGAGATTACTGACCCTTCCTAGACTGGCAGCTCTTTAAATTAAGATGGCTCCTAAGAGAAAAGGTGAGGTTTTTACAGGTCAGGCAGCAGGCTGTCTTGTTAAAATTAAAGTTGAATATTAGTCCACTGAGTTTATAAGGAAAACGAAGCAAATATAAATAAGGAAGAATAGAATTCTCAGAGTAGTGCAGTGGAGTATTATAAAATCAGACAGACTTATGTATGAAACTGAGCTCTATCAATTGTCAGACTATGGAAAGTTAATATTTTTGAGCCTTTGCTCTCTCTTACAAAATGGGATAATAATATCCAACTCCCAGAGGGATTGTGAAGACAAAATAATACCATATGTAAAGCATTTAGTATAATGCTTGGCACACAGAAGATACAGTAAATATTACAGTTTTATTTTTTTCCTTTATGCCTTTACCATGAATCTAGAGCATTGTCTGCTATCAACCAATACTAATTGAAGAATATGAAAGCCAGACTCACTTTTAAGTTTGTCAAGGTGTTCTCCAAGCTCTGCCTTAGGAGGCCAGAGTGACCTGGCAAAGACTTCTAATACACTTTCTTCTTCTAACTTCACCTTCATCACTGTTTCTCTTTCCTATTTGCTATTCCTAGAGTAGGAGATCTGGACCATTCTAGTGGCTGGGTCAGAAAATATGAAAGAAAAAAGAAATATTGGTGGTAATACTTGAAACACTGATATTAATTTCCTATGAAATATGCCTAATGGTCAACTGAACAAAATGAAATACAAACTGAGTGAAAAATACTTGTAATTTATATAGTTTCCTTCTACTTCAAGAAGGAGCAGTGAAGCCTGGGTCTATCTTGTCAGTTGAGACAGAAAAATGAACACTGGGGGTTATATCACATGCCCCCCCCCACCAAGTACATCTGGACCAGCCAAGGAACCCACGGGCCCAGGGTTATATCACATGCCCCCCCCCCCACCAAGTACATCTGGACCAGCCAAGGAACCCACGGGCCCAGGCTCAAGGGATGGGAATGCTTATCATTCAAAGGACCTGTAGAACAAGCAGTTAATCAGCACTGATAAAACCTCTGACATACAGAACAAAGACATTTCTCAGATTACAAGTCTCTTGAGATGGAATAGATCTCTAGGGAACCAAACGAAGTGGCACCAGAAGTTATCAGGTAACACCTGCTAACATTACCTCATGGGCCTCCAATCAATGGCATTCACCTTCTCAGGAGACCCCTGCCCCAAATTTTGCCTTTGAAAACCCTCACTTGCAATTCATTGCAGAGTTCAGGACTTTTGAGCATTAGCTTCCCATTCTACTGGATGGTGCCACAATAGTAAATAGCCTATCTTTCTTCACTGCAAAGGCTTGGTATCAGTTTTTACTGGCTGGCTATATATTGGGTGGATGAACTCTCATTTGGTTTCATTAGAGCACCTGTCCGGAAAAATTCTAAGGGAGAATTTTATATGTTAGTCGCCAGGCCCCACTACTGAGCATTATAGACTTTTGGTTTTCAGAAATTATTTCAAATGGGATTTTTTTTATGTTTATTTATTTTTTGAGATAGAAAGAGAGAGACAGAGCACAAGCAGGGGAGGCAGAGAGAGACAGGGAGATGCAGAATCCGAAGCAGGCTTCAGGCTGTGAGCTGTCAGCACAGACCCCAATGTGGGGCTTGAACCCATGAACCATGAGATCATGACTTGAGCCAAAGTCAGATGTTTAACCGAGGCACCCAAGAGCTCCTCAGATGGAATTTAAATGAAGATCCACAGGAATAAAGTTAATTAAAAGCATAGATGTACTCCTGAATTTCAGGGAAACTGCATCTTGACTTAGACAAAGCATTCAACATAAGCTCAAAGAACAAATACTGACATGTTGAAAAATGCCATTTCCAAAATGAAAAATGGCTTGGAAGAGAATAAATACTAGTAAGAATCTAAAATTCCACCTACTTTTAGATCTTGTAAGAGATAAATTAAATCTTACCACTAGATTAGGAACAAAGAAGAAAAGCCTAAGAGACAGAAAAGTACAAATAAGGGCCTCCTGTAGCTGAAAGCAAAACACATGGAAATAAAAATGATGAAAAGGGGTGAGTTAGGTAGAAAAAAATCCACTGGGTGATTTGGAACTGGGGCTGGCAACAAAGGCATGGGAGACTTTTTGAAGCTTGCAGCAGCATGGTCACTATTCCAAGAGAAGAAACTATTACTGAGAATGAGAAGGGGACATCATCTCAGGAAGTGGCTATGGCAATTCCAGGGGTACGAGCATGAAGATCAACAAGAATCCTGATATTCCATCATCTCTTGGCAATAGGGGGACAGAAGCATGATACCCCCTCACACACACACACCACCCATAGAAACAGCAGGATAGTGCCCAAAGATGTCATGGCCATTGTTCTACATGGAGTAGACTTCTAGGGATGGCTACATAATTTGCAGGGCCTAGTACAAAATGAAAATCTATGGTTCTTGCTGCAAACAGGGAAGTCAATCTTTCCTTTCCAAAGGCCTACAGCCCTACCCCACAGCAGGCAGGTGTACTCTAACATATTGTAATGCCCATCTTGTGTTCTGCTTGGTGCTTGGATAGGCAATGGGAAACACTCTTAGTTTGGGCTTCTATAGCAAATTACCACAGACTAAGTGGCTTAAACATGTCTTTCTCTTTTTTTCTTAACATAATTTATTGTCAAATTGGTTTCCATACAATACCCAGTGCTCATCCCAACAAGTGCCCTCCTCAATGCCCATCACCCACTTTCTCCTCTCCCCCACCCCCATCAACCCTCAGTTTGTTCTCTGTATTTAAGAGTCTCTTATGGTTTGCCTCCCTCCCTCTCTGTTTATAACTTTTTTCCCCTTCCCCTTCCCCTTCCCCATGGTCTTCTGTTCAGTTTCTTAAGACCCACACCTGAGTGAAAACATATGGTATCTGTCTTTCTCTGACTGACTTATTTTACTTAGCGTAATACCCTCCAGTTCCATCCATGTTGCTGCAAATGACAGGATTTCATTCTTTCTCATTGCCAAGTAGTATTCCATTATATATATAAATCACATCTTTTTTTAATATAATTTATTGTCAAATTGGTTTCCATACAATACCCAATGCTCATCCCAACAAGTGCCTTTATCCATTCATTAAACATTTATTTCTCAGAGTTCTAGAGGCTAGAAGTCTGAGATCAGGGAGTCAGCATGGTCAAGTTCCTGGTGAGTTCTCTCTTTCTGGTTTACAGAGGGCTGTCTTCTTGCTACATCCTCACAAAGTAGAAGAAGAACTAGGTAGCTCTCTCGGCGCTGTTTATAGGAACACTAATCCCATTCATAAAGGCTCTACTCTCATGACTTAAATCCATCCCAAAGCCCTACCTTTAAACACCATCACATTAGGGTTTGAACGTAAGAATTTTGACATAGGAATTTTTATTTTTTTAATATGAAATTTATTGTCAAATTGGTTTCCATACAACACCCAGTGCTCATCCCAACAGGTACCCTCCTTAATGCCCATCACCCCTCCCCATCCCCCATCAACCCTCAGTTTATTCTCAGTTTTTAAGAGTTTCTTATGGTTTGGCTCCCTCCCTCTCTAGCTTTTTTTTTTCCTTGCCCTCTCTCATGGTCTTCTGTTAAGTTTCTCAGGATCCACATAAGAGTGAAAACATACGGTACCTGTCTTTCTCTGTAGGACTTATTTCACTTAACATAACACTCTCCAGTTCCATCCACATTGCTACAAAAGGCCATTTTTCATTCTTTCTCATTGCCAAGTAGTATTCCATTGTGTACATAAACCACAATTTCTTTATCCATTCATCAGTTGATGGAAATTTAGGCTCCTTCCATAATTTGGCTATTGTTGAAAGTGCTGCTATAAACATTGGGGTACAAGTGCCCCTGTCCATCCGCACTCCTGTATCCCTTGGGTAAATTCCTAGCAGTGCTATTGCTGGGTCATAGGGTAGATCTATTTTCAATTTTTTCAGGAACTTCCACACTGTTTTCCAGAGTGGCTGCACCAGTTTGCATTCCCACCAACAGTGCAAGACATCCAGATGGCCAACAGGCACATGAAGGGATGCTCAACGTCACTCCTCATCAGGGAAATACAAATCAAAACTACACTGAGATACCACCTCACACCAGTCAGAGTGGCTAACATGAACAAATCAGGAGACTATAGATGCTGGAGAGGATGTGGAGAAATGGGGCATAGGAATTTTTAGAAGCTTCAACTAACATTCTTTCCATTGCAGGCCCCTTGTTAAGTTGCCTGAAGACTGTGCCATTGTACTGCCAGCTTGGAAAAGAGATGGTCACAGCCCTATCTCACCCTGAGACACCATGAGGTATCTGACTAACCCCTACCTTCCCTGTGCCAATGCCCAAGTCCTCCTAAATCAGGACAGTGGCAGCATGTACAAACCTCCCACCAATGTGACCAGAAGGGTTACAGTCTTGGCAAGGTGGGGATGGGTCAATCAGAACCCAGAGCACCAACTGGCTGATACCAGGAGGCTGAGAACCAATATTAGAGAAGTAGGCAGGGAGAGGGGGGTAGACCAAACCTGAGCCAAGGCTCCAAGGTTCAGAGTCCCCAGCACATATTCTAGCATTGTATTGGACTCTCTTACAAAATACAAATTCAGAAATAAAATGATTAAGAATTTAAAGACTGCAACCACAGAGCATTAAATCCTAAGCAAGGAATGCTATTGAGCATGGGGCTCAGAGCAACTACACTGGTCACAAGCCATGAAGCCCACTCTGCCTGTTACTTTTCCTTGGTGCAAGAGCTAGATGTTCGATCATAATCCATTTTGTTTCCAACTCCTCCCAACCTAGAGTTATCGTTTCAATCTCCAGCCCTCCTTGCCTTCAACCTTTGTCATTCCCTAATAATGCTGCTTCTTACCCTACGCCTTGATCCCTTTCAACTGTTTAAGAAAAATCTGAAACATCTCTAAAATTTTTAAAAGAGAGAACTCTTTGATACTATGTCAAAGAACACGGGACTTTTTCTTTTCAAAATGAGTTATTTTTATCACTGTTATCATTATAAAATCTTATAGTTACGTAGTAAAATACATTTCAAGAAACACAGAAAGACAGAAAAGTAAAAATCCCTCAAATTCTGTATCCTTAGAATCGCTTCAAAGAGTGAATCACTAGTAGAATTAATTCTTTTTAGTTCTGCTGGTGGTTATTAATGGAGCTTTAAATAAAATACTTATACCTTAAATTCCTGCTTTGTCAACAGTAACAAGACTCCCAACTCCCTTTAAACATTCTTCCAGTCTTACTGTGCTATCATTCTGTCTCATATATCTACTCATCCTCTTTACTTTTTCTTTTTCTCCTACATACTTCTGGGCAATTTTTCTGAATATTGGGTACTGTGTATAATTTTCTGGGTTTTTACATGTTCAAAATATGAATTTTTAGATAATATTTAATGGAAAGCTTGAATTATCATTGAGAATTACAAATTGACTGTCATCTTGGTATAATTTTCAAGTCACTGCATCAAAGTATCCAGAGTTGCTAAGATTATTGCTCTTTCCTATTATAAATGAATTATCTTCATGTCTCCAGAAGCTTTTAAGAATTTTTTCTCTTAGAATTTTTAAATTGAAACAAGATATTTCTATACTTTCTCTTCTTTTTTCATTAATTTCTCTTAGTATTCAGTTCACCTTCAAGATCTCCTGAGACCTGAACTTTCTACAACTTCAGGAAATTTCTCTTATTAACTTTTGCAATTATTTCCTCTTCTTACAGAACTTCTGTTAAGACTTGCTCTGTACTTTTATATTTATCATCTCAAAATTTTATCCTACATTCTGAGAGATTTTGTCAACTTTGTCTTCCATATACCAATTTTCCTTTCAGCCATGTTCATTCTATTATTCATCCTCTTCACTAAATTTTGCACTTTAACATTCATATCATTAAATTACCCACAGTGTTTCCTATTTTATGTTTCCCTATTCTTTTGGCAAGTGGTATTTTCTAAAATTTCTTTGAGATTAACAATTAGCATTTTTTTTAACTTCGTGTGGGATATTATCTCTATTTTCTTTGAGATCATTTGTTATAGTTTTCATCTTTGTGCCTCTCTTCATGCTATTTGTTTTCCTTATTAGGCTGGTGCTCCCAATGCTTGTGCATTTATGAACCTCTGATTGAGTTAAATAGTTGGCAGAATTGCCTCTATATTTACAGAAGTTCTTCCCTCTTCCCCCACCCTAACTTCTTTAAAATAAGGCTTGGTTACATGTTCCATGGAAGTGAGTAGTGTGTGTACAAAAGCAGGCTTGGTGGGGAAATGGGGGCCATGAATCAGGGGAAGAATTTCCACAACTGTGGGTACAATAGCTCAAAATTCAACAACAGCTCGGTTTCCGTATACTGGCTGTGTGTGTGTGTGTACGTATGTGTGTGTGTGTACGTGCACACACACATGCGTGTGTGTGTGTGTGTGTGTGTGTGTGTGTGTGTGTGTGTGTGTGTGTAAAAGACGTGGAGGTGTATGTTCATGTGTGTCAAATGGTAAAGTTTCAGAGTTAACCTGAAGCTCCACCAGGCTTCTCTCTCAGGTCCCCACATTAGGAGTTCATGCCAAGTAGATGTGCACATCTTTAGAGAAGCCAGCAAAGTTATGAATGGTAGATTCCTTGAACATGAAGAAGAAACAGCTATTTCCAAAGCAGCTGCTAATTAGTTTCCCTGATAATTGTCCTTAGCCAGGCCTTCTTGTACATGCTACTTTTTTATAGCAGAGCTCAGTTCTTAGAGCCTCTCTAACCTCTTCTAGGAAAAATAATATTTGTGCTTGATCCCATTGGCTATCATCTTCTCACTTCTAAATTTTCCAATCATTCCAATTCCACTCAGGTTTTTATCTTCATGGAATTCTTCAAAATGAGATATTGTTTTCCAATGTAGTATTGATTTTTATTCTTTTTTTTAATGTTTATTTATTTCTGAGACAGAGAGAGACAGAGCATGAGTGGGGGAGGGGCAGAGAGAGAGAGGGACACCGAATCTGAAGCAGGCTCCAGGCTCTGAGCTATCAGCACAGAGCCTGATGCGGGGCTCGAACTCACAGACTGTGAGATCATGACCTGAGCCGAAGCCGGATGCTCAACCGACTGAGCCACCCAGGCTCTCCGATTTTTATTCTTTCAAAAATATAATTTCTATCATTACAATGAGATCTTTGGCAGGAGGAAGATGGATAGACATGCTCAAGTCATAGTCTTGAACCTCCAACTGCTTGGTTAATTTTACTGTTAACTGGCATAACACTTGGCCTTAAATTAGTGCCCATTTAACATTTGAGTACTGTAATTGTTACAAAATCCCTATCAAAATCATCTCCATTTTAGTAGGGAATGGGATCCAGTTATGGCTATTACTGAAATAGATTTATCATGTTGAAAAAAAAAAATATTAAAGTAAGTATAGAGAGACTCAAAGAACAATTAAAATGTCTCATTTTAGGGGCACCTGGGTGGCTCAGTCAGTTAAGTGTCTGACTTCACCTCAGGTCATGATCTTGCAGTCCGTAGGTTCAAGCGTCAGGCTCTGTGCTGACAGCTCAGAGCCTCGAGCCTGCTTCAGATTCTGTGTCTCCCTCTCTCTCTCTGCCCCTCCCCTACTTCCTGCCTCCCTCCCTCTCTCTCTCTCTCTATCTCTCTCTCTCAAAAACAAACATTAAAAAAAAGATGTCTCATTTTAGAAACAGGCAAGGATGAAATGTGATCAATGAAAGACAATGACACAAGTTAAACTGATCTGGAGGAGAAAATAAACTATATTTTTCCTAAAGATAAAAACATTACAATAAAGTAATTACTGCAAGAGATCGGAGATACTAACTCTAGATAGAGAGAGAGCTAAACAGAGAGGGTGGATTAAAAATAAATTATGGGGTGGTGGTGGCTAGAACTCTGTGTATGTGAGGGTACATTAATATCTGATTACTGTTCAAAATGCCAGATACTGGTATAAAGCAGCTACAATTAGACATAGCCTTATTAATTAACAGCTTACATTTTCAAGGTGCCTCATTACTATAATCACAACAGATCAGAAAAAAAAATCTTCTCACATCTTACTATGAATCAGCATTAGAAAAAGAGATTTGAAACCTCTGTTCTTATTTAGTAACTGAACCATTTTGATCTCATATTACTTGAATATGTTCCCTAAAAAGAAAGAACCAATATATTTATACTTTAGGCATGGAGTTTCTATTAATTTTGAATATGGTCCACAAAATATAATTTAGCACCATAGTTTCTAATAAAAGGATGAATATAATCTATGTAAAAGAACATAAATTAATAGCTAACATGTTAAAAATCAGCAAAATTCTTAAAAGCCTATCTGTCAAATGTTGTACCATTCACAGAGTTATTATAAATCAATGAAATGACTAATATCAAGCTGTTAACTTAAGGAAGTTAATACCTTCTATTACACCATCATGGAAATTGGGTCAGCCAAGTACATGTGAATAGAGAAGATTAGGGTTTTCATTTTTTTTTTTTTTTTTTAATTTAGAACTCTTCAGAGTTTAGTTTTTGGAGTTGTTCTGGGGTTTGTGTTTTTTTGTTTTGGTCAAAAAACATAACATCCTAGTTTTAAAAAGTTTTTAAATAGGGAGTATTCCTTAACAATGAGTGGAAAGTCTGGGCAACATGGGATTTCCAACAAGAGATAATATTGTTGGTAGAGAATGAACCAAATAGTATTTCTAAGTACCTTCTAGCCAAGAAAATTTGATCTCATTGTTTTGTTTAAATTGCTAAAGCCATACTTTCATCTTCCTTTGGTCATGTTCCCAGAAAATTATGATGTATTTAAGAAAATAAATAATTTGTATCTGTTGTTTCAGAGGAGTGAGGAAATGACAAAATTACTCTTTTCTCTAGGTCAACACGTGCTCTGTGAAAATAGGATAAACAGAAGATGACCTGAACAAAATTGGAGGATGGCCAATGGAAAAAGAAAAAAAAAGTCTTCTCTTTGATATATCTGAATACATATTAAACAGGAAAAAATTACCAAAAACACTCACTCTGCTTTGCCAATATCATGTTTCATGAGAAAGAAATGAATTCTTCAATGATGAAAATGATTGTCTTTCCCACACCTAAAACATGGAAGTCTCTAAGATATTCAAGACTTTCAGAAAACTCATTCTAATCTATACTGAAAAATTCCTTCCATAACCTACAATCACACATTTTTAATTGTGTTGGTATCTGAGAAAGAACAATTAGATAAAATTTGTCATGTTTGGAAGATTGGTATAGAATAATTTTAGACTTGCATTGATCTAAACTCCATCATGATAGTATAATTTAAGTTTGTGTGTGGGTATTTTCAGCTCATCCCATGCCGTATGTATGGTTAAAATAGTTACAGTTGAGGTGCCTAGGTGGCTCAGTCAAACATCTGACTCTTGATTTTGGCTCAGGTTATGATCCCAGGATTATGGGATCAAGCCCCACGTGGAGCCCCAAGTCAGTCTCAGGGCCTGCTTAAGATTCTCTCTCTCCCTCTCCCTCTGCTCCTCCCCTGCTCTCTTTCTCCCTCTCAAAAAAAAAAAAAAAAAAAAAAAAAAAACTAGTTATAGTTGTTTTTCTGGTAGTTGTTTATTTCCTTCAATATGGTAAAATAGAAATTATGTTTTCAATGATATAAGTTGAATTATTTTAAAAGGTTCTGGTCAGTAATAAGAATTATTTTCTTTGTCCTATATAATAGCTACTATAATTTGTTTCAGATGAACTTTCATGTGCTATAGGAGAGGGGAAAATTCAATTAACAGTAGATAGTCCAAATTATCCACATATACCCACCATCAAGAACATTAAGACAGAGTCTAGATGTATATGTAGAATCTTAAAACAAAGAAATAAACTCATAGATACAGAAAACAGATTGGTGGGTGCCAGAGGTGGGGATGTAGGGGGTGACCGAAATGGGTGAAGGTAGTCAAAAGGTACAAAATTCTAGTTATAAAATAAATAAGTCCTGAGGATGTAATATACAGCCTGGTGACTATAGTTAATAGTAGGTTATTGCATTTTTGAAAGTTGCTAAGAGAATAGATCTTAAAATTCTCATCACAAGAAAACAAATCTGTAGCTATATGTGGTGATGGATATTAACTAGACTTATTGTGGTGATCGTTTTGCAATATATACAAATATCAAATCACTATGTTGTATACCTAAACCTAATACAATGTCATATGTCAATTACATCTCAATAAAAAAAGAGCTTGATGATATCTCAGAATTTAATCTGTTTATTTTACATATGAGAAAACTGAGGACCAGAGATTTTAGAAATGCAGTTTAAGGTGGGGCTCCTGGGTGGTTCAGTCAGTTAAGTGTCTGACCCTTGGTTTCAGCTCAGGTCATGATCTCACATCTTCATGGGTTCCAGCCCTGCATCGCACTCTACACTGGCAGCGTGGAGCCTGCTTGGGATTCTTTTTTTTTTTTTTTTTTTATCTTTCTCTTTCCCTCTCTCTCTCTCTCTCTCTCTCTCTCTCACTCCTCTGCTCCTCCCCCACTCATGCTGTCTCTGTCTCTCTCAAAATAAATAAGCAAAAAATAAAAAGAAAGAAAGAAAGAAAGAAAGAAAGAAAGAAAGAAAGAAAGAAAGAAAGAAAGAAAGAAAGAAATGAGTTTAAGGGGCGCCTGGGTGGCTCAGTCAGTTAAGCATCTGACTTTGATTTCAGCTCAGGTTATGACCTCCCAGTTTGTGGGTTTGAGCGCCTTACTGGGCTCTCTGCCCAGGGCTCTGTGCCAACTGCGTGAAGCCTGCTTGGGATCTTCTGTCTCCCTATCTCTGCCTTTCCTCTGCTCATGTTCGTGTTCTCTCTCTCTCTCTTTCAAATAAATACGCATTTAAAAAAATAAATGCAATTTAATATCACACAGCTATTTTATTTAGTTCTACAGCTGACATTAAAACTCAGGACTCTTGGGGCGCCTGGGTGGCTCAGTCGGTTAAGCATCTGACTTCAGCTCAGGTCATGATCTCGCAGTCCGTGAGTTTGGTCCCCGCGTCAGGCTCTGTGCTGACAGCTCAGAGCCTGGAGCCTGCTTCAGATTCTGTGTCCCCCTCTCTCGCTGCCCCTCTCCCACTTATGCTCTGTCTCTCTCTCTCTCAAAAATGAATAAATGTTAAAAATATTTTTTTAACTCAGGGCTCTGACTTTGGGTTTGTTAACCTTTCTACAATATCATACTGCATCCTCTTAATTAACAAAGATTTAAAAATATCTATTAAAGGAGATGGGAAAAGAAATTCAAAGTAACTAAGAACTTCTAAGAGGTAGATTAGCTTTGAAAAAAATGTTTTCCTCTATATTTCTTATGAAATCATGTTTTAGATTTTAAGTTGGGTAATTATGTTTCTATCTGTAAAGGATCATGATCAGTTTGCTAGATACATGCCAAGTCCTGAAAGTCAGATTCCTTTGTTTTTGTTCACAGAATAGCTGTTCACATTCTATTTTTTGTCGTGTAACCCACTTTCCAAAGGATGTTACTGCCATAAATAGATCAATGAACCCATCGTAATAAATCATTACCAGGTTTCGAAAAATAAATCCCAAAAAGACTATAGATAGAATGTCATTCTTAAAGAACTAGACATAAGAGCAGCAGGTAAAAGACAAGCCCTTTCTGGGGACATTAAAGTGTCACTGCCACTGGCAGAGCTACTAGTTGATAGGTGACAACACATCTTTAAGATAAAGTAAGATTCTGATGGAAACTTGAAATATTACCAGAGTCCAAATAAGTCATTCAGTTACAGTCACAGGGAGCTTACCAGGATTCTGGGCAAAGGAAGTTCTTTGGATAGACAATAGGGATCTGAAAGCTCACAGATAGGGAGCTCAGAGTGAAAAGGAGTAAGGATTACAATATAACATGTGACACCTAGCACACTGGCTTTCCTTTCTAGAACCCCTTTTAAATTTCATATTTGAGGATCCTTGTTTCAGTTATTTACTCTCTGCCATGGGATTTTGAAGAACAGGGCTCTAATAAGTAAATAAATAATGCAGTGATTCCAATAAAGACAAAGTTCAGCATGGAGAATAGGAAGCCACAGATTCACTGTAGGAAACGCTAAGAGGGTCAGAGACCCTTTCTAGATCAGAAAGTCTATTAGTTCAACTTCTGAAGCTAAAGGAAGATTTTTATGAAATCTAGCAGAATTTAAACCATGAAGAAAAAGGAGAATAATGGTAATAAAGGTTTTTATTAGTTTGCCCTTACTGAAAACTCCCTAGAAAAATCTACCAGAATTTAAAACACAAAAAAGGAGAATAATGGCAATAAAGGTATAATTAGTTTGCCCTTACTGAAAAATCAGTGAGTAAAGACACAACAAAAATACAAAGATGGACTGCATTCAGTTAAGTCTGTGTAAGAAAGAATATGGCAAATAAGGTATCATAGAGAATTCAGTCTTGAAATAAGAATTTTTTATCATGTACTTATGATCTGATAAAAGTATAATTTGTAACCATCCGCCCAGTTTTCTTTGTTTTAATTTTAGCCATTTATTTATGATAGAAATAAGCATTGAGGAAGAATCTCAAAAAGTATCTCTGTTCTTCAGGTTTAATTCGAGCAGAGAACAGTGACTTTAAAGCCCCACACACATGTCTTTAATATGTAAGTCAATAGAACTAAAATCAAAATTGCTTTAAATACCTATCTGAACTGTCTGAAATGTTTAGCCAAAAATGTAAATTAAGTCCATTTAATATCACCATTCTTTGAACTATCTTGAGTCATAATAACCAAATAGAAAAGTATTTGCAAATTAACAATAATCACAGGAAAATAAAGGATCTTAAAAGATCATTTTCCCTGAAATAAATTTACTTAACAATATTAAAGAAATAGGAAGGAGAGGCTTCCAACATATATACACAGTAACTTATGTTACATAAGAGCATATCTAAAATAGTGTTGAATAATATAAAAATAAAACAAACACAAGAAATCACTTTTAGAAACAATAAAAGTAGATGTAAAACAGAAAAAATATATATAAAATCAACAGTATGAGGAAAACGAGCCAAGAATTAGGAGAAGCAAAGTGAATGGAAAGAAAAATGAGGAGGAAGATACCAGGCATGGAGAAGACAGCAGAGATGCAAATTGAAAATAGTATACTTCCTTGGAGAAGTCACAAGAGTAAACAATTCAGAAGTAATAGTCAAAGATAGAGACAGAAACATTCCAGATCAGAACAAAATTTTAAAACCTGAAGTTTTGCCTACGCATTTTCAAAAACATGTTAACAACAAGAAATAGCACAACAAAAACTCAACTTTCAAGGATAAATAAGTAATCCAAGAAGCATCCTAGAAGGAAAAATAATTAAAATAATGTCAGCTTCAACCTTCTCCTCTGTAAAACAAATTCCTGGATGTAATCATATGTTTAAAAACCTTCATTTTTCAAAACGAGTATTTCAGTGAATAATATTAGGCTAGCTAAACTACCCTTTATATCAAAAAGATAACTGAAATTTATTCTAAAATCTGAAAGATTCAGAATATTTATCACTCTATTATTTTTCTGTAGAAATCATATTTTTTAGTTTAACTATGTCCCATGCAATATTTGAGATACACTTATATAAAATTCATTGTTTATCTGAAATTCAAATTTGACTGAGTGCCCTATATTTAATCTGGCAACCCATATTATGCATAAGTAAACTGGACTAGAAAAAAAAGGAAACAAATTGCTTAGAGAATTCTCAAAATAGTTATTAATTTATTCTGCTATGTAGAAACTACCACAATGGGGTCACCATGCTGGTACCAAGTAGAAACTTCCTCTTAAATAATTCTAAAACATCTAGATCCTTTGAATGGTTCTATTCTCCCTGAAACTTCTGAGCATTTAGGGTTTCCCCAACACATCCAGGAAATTATTAAAACACATGAGAGAACTTTACCCTAAATCATAGTTCAGCTATTTGGAGCTGACTCCAAATGTTCAGAATTTGTTTTACACCCTATGGGACTCTTGAGCTACATCACTGCTTCATTTCAAACAAAATTCCTGACAAAATCTACTTCTTCAGCACATAAGTTACTTTATTCAAGCAGTCCAAAGTAGAGCCTATATCCTCTTCTTTCCAAGCTGAATATTCCTAACGTCTTTTCTTTTTAATTGAAGTTAGTTAACATACAGTGTACTCTTGGTTTCAGGAGTAGAACCCAGTGATTCATCTCTTACACATGACACCCAGTACTTATCCCCAAAAGTGCACTCCATAATGTCCATCACCCATTTAGCCCATTCCCCCCACCCACCTCCCCTCCAGCAGCCCTCAGTTTGTTCTATGTATTTAAGAATCTCTTGTGGTTGGCCTCCCTCTCTGCTTTTATCTCATTTTTCCTTCCCTTCCCCTATGTTCATCTGTTGTGTTTCTCAAATTTCACATAGGAGTGAAATCATACGATATCTGTCTTTTGACTTGCTTCGCTTAGCATAATAAACCCTAGCTCCATCCACGTTGTTGCAAATGGCAAGATTTCATTCTTTTTCATCACCAAGTAGTATTCCGTTTTATATATATATATACACACACACACATATACATACATATATGTATATGTGTATGTATGTATATATATATATATATATATGTATATATATATATATATTTATATATATATGCCACATATTCTTTGTCCATTCATCAGTTGGGCAGACATTTGGTCTCTTTCCATAATATGCCTATTGTTGACAGCACTGCTAATAAACATTTGGGGTGCATGTGTCCCTTCGAATCCACTTTTGTATCTTTTGGAAAAATATCTAGCAGGGCAATTGCTGGGTCAGAGGGTAGTTCTATTTTTAATTTTTGGAGGAACCTCTATACTGTTTTCCACAGTGACTCCACAAGTTTGCATCCTACCAACAGTGCAAGAGGGTTCCCTTTTCTCCCCATAGCCATTTTGGCAGATGTGAAGTGGTATCTCATTGTGGTTTTGATTTGTATTTCCCTGATGATGAATGATGTTGAGAATCTTTTCATGGGTCTGCTGGCCTTCTGGATGTCTTCTTTGGAAAAATGTCTATTCAGGTCTTCTGCCCATCTCTTCACTGAGTTGTTTTTGGGTGTTGAATTTGCTAAGCTCTTTATAGATTTTGGGTACTAACCCTTTATCCCATATGTCATTTGCAAATACCTTCTCCCATTCTGTTGGTTGCCTTGTAATGCCTAGATTCCAACTGAACTGGGTCTGCATCACTAGGTTATAACCCCTTCCTCAAGGGACTGAAGTTTTTGGCATCTTTTTCTGTTTCCTCATAACTCCTCTCCCCAAGATAGAACTCATTTTGTTCCTAGCAGGCACTGCAGCACATTATCCCCACTGAGTGGAACAAGTGCCAAACTACAGAAATAAATAAATAAGAACTCCAACCAAAAACTGCTACAAACCCCACTATCTAGTCCGTATCATAACAAAACAGCATCAAGTATCATGGCAGCTCTGATTATTCATTAAATTAACAAATTAAACCAAAACCAAAACCAAATTCCAGGAATTTTATTTAATTAACATAAAATTAGTTTTAGCATTCATGTTTTACTATAACAGGAGAAATACAGCTCCAATATTACTGATTATTTGTCTTTTGTTCTAAGATTATATTAAAAATATACTTTTCAGCTTTTTCAATTTACAAGTATAATTTAACAAGATTCAAAAACATCAAGAAAATCAAATGCTTTCTATAATACTGTACACTGTTAATTGATTAGAAAATAATAATCCAGAAACTCTCTAAAATTTTGAAGTTTTTTTTTTTTTTTTTTTAAAGAATACCAAGCAGCCTTGGTCTTTTTTTTTTTCAACGTTTATTCATTTTTGGGACAGAGAGAGACAGAGCATGAACGGGGGAGGGGCAGAGAGAGAGGGAGACACAGAATCTCGGAAACAGGCTCCAGGCTCTGAGCCATCAGCCCAGAGCCTGATGTGGGGCTCGAACTCGCGGACCGCGAGATCGTGACCTGGCTGAAGTCGGACGCTTAACCGACTGCGCCACCCAGGCACCCCTAAAATTTTGAAGTTTAATTCACTCGACTTATCTTGATCACCTGTCCTATACATAGGACTATGCTATGATCTTTGGAGGGATCAAACACATGGCATTGTAATATAATCTTCCTTTGAATTATAATTATCAAAAGAAGAATGTATTATGGTATGAATAAAAAAATATCAAAATGTAAAATACCTTCAACGACAGTGCAACATTTTGTAAAATTTTAAACTCTGGCTCTGAATATTTCCTACACGTGAACTTTAAAAAAAAATGTTAAGAAAAATTAATTAAGGGTAGAATTAAGAATTCAGCAATGCAGTTGCATCCTGCCATGATTTTCCGAACTGAGTTCTTCCTAATCCTACATCTGCTTTTCTTCTTGCTCCTTTTGCATAACCAAGTTTGCTCAAGCCATAATTACTACAGAGTTCGCCACACAGCTGTTGTATCTGTGTGTGCCATTTTTCACAACATCTCTCACTTTTTAATAGCTGAAGAGTTTATCTTCAAATGTCTACATTTTCAATTCTGTTCTGTCAGGTTCAATTAACTACTGCTGGTAACAATATCGGATCTCATGACCTGGTTGTTTCTCTATCTCCTAAATGACTGCCAAATGGAATAAACACACATAATCAGAAAATAAAGACTAGAGAAGCTATTGGAACAAAGGATAAATTAATGGATGATCTACTACCAAACAGGGTAAGAAAAGCATCAGCATGCAGAGAATGCAATAATCTCTTCTATGGCTCCAGTGCCCTTTATGTGCCCATATAGACCTCCAACATTTTCATGTGCAGGAAGGTACTTTGAGTCTTTTCTTTAAATAGGGTGATTTTTTTTGTTTGTTTCTATCATAGTCTCTTCTACCCTGTACTAAGCACTGAGAGGTCTACAGAAAATGTTTAAATTGAAAAGCCTTCCAGAGAAAAAAGACTATTGTGAACTAAGTAATTTCATTCTTTGATTTCTAGAAAAGTTTTAATTTCAAGGACAAATGAAAATGTGCGTATTGTGTTTCATGGTGTGATAAAAAAAACATTTGTCCATGCCCTTCAAAAATATATGTTTCCTAATGCAAAAATGAAAAGGTTTTTTTTTAATAAGTCACTTTTATCGCACCATCTCACTGTGCTCAAACCACACATTAGTTGGTCCTTGTGTAAGTATTCATAGCCAGAAACTCACCTGTCAAGGTTAATATCCTAAATCACTTAAACTGTGAGTAAAACTCTGGCTAAACCTTACTGTGAAGCAGGAAAATATAATAATGCAATAAAAACTTCATACCTAGCTATAAAATTGCTTTTTAATTAATGTAAATAATCAAACGTAACTGAGACCCAAGCTCCCTCCTCTCACTCAACATTAGGATTTTTATCTAACTTACAGTATAACTGTTTCAGTTACTCATTTCAAAATGCTGCTGGACTTGGACGTAGACAGTTTTCACAGTGAGAAAAATTCTAAGCTCCACTGACCATATTTCAAAGCAATAAAGGCCATGGGGGAAGGGAAGGGGAAAAAAATATTTCAAACAGAGGGGGAGGCAAACCATAAGAGACACTAAATACAGAGAACAAACTGAGGGTTGATGGGGGGCGAGGGAGAGGAGAAATGGGTGATGGGCTTTGAGGAGGGCACTTGTTGGGATACGCACTGGGTGTTGTATTTAAGCGATGAATCATGGGAATCTACTCCCGAAGCCAAGAGCACACTGCATATGCTGTATGGTAGCTAACTTGACAATAAATCACATTAAAAAACAAACAAACAAAAACCCTTCTTTGAAATAGCAACTTCTATTCTTAAATTTCATACCATTCATATAAAGAATCATTTAATTTACAGATACATTGATGACATACCCACTTAAAGAGATCAACAACTTTGGTAAAAAGCAAACAAAAACAAATGGTTTGCAAATTTAGAAAATTCTTTTGATGAGAGAACATGGACATCACAGATAGCATAGCACAGATATAGGTTCTGGTGTCCAAGTTGACACAAAACATTATTTGATGAGGATTTTTATAAAACATCAACAAATGCAAAATTTTCTACACAGGCTTTATATGTATTCGAGTAAAACCCAAGTGGTTTTCAAAGAGGTAAATTCAGGACGCTCAATCAATGAGACAATTCAGTTTTGTAAAAATTTGAGCTTTAATTTTTTTAAAAGGATGGAGCATTGCAAAGTTCACAAGGAGCAACTGGTATTTGAAGCCCTGGACCTCTTTGAAAAGTCTCCCCAGGAGCAGGGCAGATAGACGCCTGCCAGTACCAGTTAGAGATACCATCCTACTGTGATGTTAATAAGATGAAGAATGCTAGTACAAAAGGCCACAGTAATTATAGAGGGAGGTAAATACTTTTTTTTTTTTATTTCATGGACTGTCTCTCCATGTAGCCTGCACTTTAAGGCAAGAGCTTTTGTTACACTAAATGTACATGTTAATTAAACACTTTTTAAGAATTTTGTCCTCCACTAATAGGTCATGACAGGGACAAACCACTGTCAATTGTATGAGATATTTTAAAATGCCTGACCTCTAAACCTCCTGATTTTTTTCACTGTCTTTCAAAAAAGTTGTTTGGCCACCAATCTTTCAAATACCTGTCATAAATGCAAAAGGCAATTGGCTATGAGAAACAGCATGCAGATTAAAGGGATACTAGACTAACTTGATCATTTTATGTGCACCTGGAAGTAAAATAAGGAATACGGAAATAGAATATAGCCATGGAATTTCTACAGAAATTATTTGCCTCTTACATTGATTCTTTTCTGCGGGAAGTTTATATCAGAAAAGAGATAGAGACAACCCTGGCAATCAGCCAAATGTGAAATTCTGTATTTAGTCATTCTAAATTATCACAATAATCACATGATTAGTTAGCTTAATATGGTTTCCTGAATATATAACTGAAAAGGAAAGAATTGAATTCTGATGTGCTGAATCCAAGAATGTCTGAAATTCTAAAATGAAGTTCTTGTGCAGAATCTTGGCATGCATGTATTCCCTAAATGTATCAAGTGAAAAGTATGGGGATTGTTAGGAAGTAGGGATTTTTTGAAAAAGGAACAAGCATATATTTAGATCCCTAGTTGCTTTAACTAATTGGTGTGGAGTGAAGTAGATTAGTGGCCCTAATGCAGACAGTGCAAAGCCTGACAACATGGGAGCACATAGGTTATGATCTGATGCTATATAATAGTAGCTGTGTCCTAGATGCACATTCTGGAAAGATATTAGATATAAAACAAGCATGTGTCCCTGACCTTAAGAAGAATCACTTCCAGGACACTGTTTCAGCCCTCTGTATATATATGATTCACTTAATATTGCCTGCTTCACAGAGCTTAAAAATAGGATTTTATTCTTTCAATAATAGAGAAAGGTTGAGCCACAGAGATGTAACCTGCTACAAATAATAAGTGAAAACAAGTGCTAAATATGCCATAGACTCTCTGGCACAATTCTTCAGGAATGTGATTTACAATTGCTTCATAGAGTCAAGCTCACAGGAGAAAAAAAGGGTGGGGTTACACACAGGGAGAAGAGCTCAAAGGGAACACCATTCTTGTGGCAAGTTTATTTCCCTCTTGTTCCAAGGAAAGCACAACTAGAATATGCAGACATAAAGAATATCCTTAAAATAAAAAAATTTAGAATTGAAAAAGAAAGCAGCAGTCACCTAATCCAATCCCTCACCATGAGCTGAAAATGACCCTAAAACATCCAGGACTTTATAGCACTTACCACTTCCGGTGATGAAGAGCTCTCTGCCATCAACAGGCCCATACCATTTTTGGACTTTAACTATGAAAAAGTATAACCTTTTGCAGAACAAATATCTACATCCCTGTGGCTTTTCTCCATTGGTGTATTCCTTGGACTTCATCCAAATTGCTGATGAAAGTTTTGAAAAGGGCAGGGTCAGCGGCCTCCCTCCAGATATGCAATGATCATTTGGTCAACATTCTCGTTGCTTAATCACCTGAGGCTCACCTAATGTTACTGTCCTCTGTGTGAGAGCAGCTCCCTGAAATTCCTGAGCTTCAGGGTAACAACCCTTTCAAACTCAAAAGAGGGATTTGGCAAGACCCATCTAAGCAATTTCACTTTGGCTGTGAGTTATTAGCACTTTCTCTTTTAAGTACCAGTAGACCATCTTTCTAGAATTTGGCTGGGGATAAAGGAAGGGTGCCAAAACTGATTTCATACACTTCTCAATGTACTTAGGGCTAACCCTGGGCCTCCTGAAAGAAAGAAAGAAAGAAAGAAAGAAAGAAAGAAAGAAAGAAAGAAAGATCAAATCTCAGCATTCTTAAAAAGTTATAATTATGGCACAGCTTGAACATTTGAGAGGAAAAACTAATTTGATGCTCAGCATTTCCACATGGGAAAAATCTCTCAGGAGATTTTTAAGATGTCTTAAAACAATTACCACCACCACAACAACAACAACAAAATCCTTCAGTGTGCTGAATGACCAAGGTTTTAAGATACTGGTTTAGACCTATCTACACAGAATATACATATCAACTGCTTTTGTTCTTCAAGCTCTTCCCTTAGCCTCAGCATGTCTAGTCCCGTTGTCGTCCAAACTTTACTGACTTCTCTTTGTTGGTCTCTTACTATCTTCTCTTCTTACAACTATTCATTATTATTGGGGGGTTACACATTTTCTCTACATTCTTTCCTTCAAAGATGTCTTCCTATAGCTTTGAAAGCACAAAAAAGCCAGTAACTCCCAAAATCTGTATTTCCAGCCCTGACTATCCCTTCAGAGCCCTAGACTCAAGAGTCTAAAATCCCATGCTATTAAAATAAAATAAAATAAAATAAAATAAAATAAAATAAAAGTCCCAGGCTATCTAATCCCTCCTTTGGGACCATGCTGGTCATCATGTTGGTCTCTTTAGAGAAGGCTCTTTGCTCCTTTCTTGCTAACATAATTTAACTCACTCTTCATAGGCAGCATAAATATGTCCATTCACACATTCACATTTTTAAATTCTTACCTCACTGCACTGTATCTACTATATGGATGCTTTTCTCATCCCCAAACCATAAACTTCTTGAGGGCAAGAGCTGAACCATATTCATCTTTATTTTTCTAGGACTTATATTAATGAATGAATTGTACTACGGGCTAAATAAAATATTAGTTGAATGAAATAGAATATGAAATGAGTTTCTCACGAAGCAGTCAAGGAGCTGGTGCTTACAACTCAATCACTGAAAAGCAAGTGCTTTTTCATAAGAGTATTTGGTGTGCATGCCTACAAAGCATGCATGGTTTATTCCATCAATGGCCTGTGCTTAATGCTCCCTAGGTCCCCTGAGGCATGGTAATCTGTAAGAGCACTGCACCAAAGTTAAAATTCTAGCAAGCGCACACAGATAATGGCATTTACAGCTAGACCTTCCCTTTTCTTTTAAATAATCCAACTACCACATTCTCACAGTGAAACAGAATATTTGTCAAGGTTCATATGATCTCTTGTGATAATCTGCAAGCTATGAAATGCAGCCACCTCTAAATAAACAAATTGTTGCACAACATCTCAAAGTAAAACTGAGAACCAGTATCTTTAATGCAAGTTAACATTGAAAATCTTATGCCCTGCAATAGTTTTGTTTTCTAAATTCCCCAGACTAAATGCTTCCAGTGTTTATTTAGTGGATGGATATCACTGGATGTTAGTGATAGTGTTACAGTGAGAAACATGATAGCTCACAGAAGACTCCATGTCCTGAAGGAGCCACAGTGAAATGTGTGATGAGCAGTGTTGCAGGACAAGCTATTAAGGGTGGACACTAAAATGATAAATGGAGGAGACTTTCCATGACAAAGAATGGAAAGAGATTTGTGGCAAGATGAAGAGTACGAAAACAAAGGAAACCCACAGGGTATCCTAGGAGAGAATATCATATGCAATATGGGGCATATCATGTACAATAATGGGACACACATTGAGGTAAAAAAGAAAAGAAGATGAAGGCAGTTAGGAAGCAAGAACAATGGTGCTGTGGTTATGTGCTGGGCGTAGACTGGATGCACGACACACAGGCTCCAGTTTTTAAATGAAAGTATTTATTTTGAGCATAGCCACTTCCCCTCTAATAAAATCTTGTTACGGACCGAATGTTTGTGTTTCCTCAAAATTCATATGCTAAAGTCCCAGTCCCCGTTGTGAAGGCATTCAGTGGTGGGGTCTTTTTGAGGTGTTTATACTTAATGAGGTTATGAGGGTGGACCTTCATGATGGGATTTATGCCCTTATAAGAAGAGGAAGAGACAAGAGCTCTCGCTCTCTCTCCCCTCAACCGTGGGGACACAGAAAGAAGGTGGCCATCTGCAAGGCAAGAAAAGGGCTCTTACCAAGAACTCAATCATGCTGACACCTGACCTTGGATATCCCAGCCTCTAGGACTGTGACAAAAAAAAGGTCTGTCATTTAAGCCACCTAATCTATATTTTGTTACCGCAGTCCGAACAGACTAAAACAAATCTTATGTTTCCCCCTGTTTGAAAAGCACGCTGCTATAGAAGAAAGAAGCCAAGCAGTGTTTCTCTGTATTGCCCACTCCCAACAGAGAGATGCCCAAACTGATATCTGGGTCATATCGCTTCTTTTCTTTCCTTTAAATTATACATATTTGTATACTATGAAAGGTAAATATGTATACGGGGCAGAGGATGAACAAGGTTATGTATGAGTCAAATATATTCATTAGGAAAAAAAAAAGTTTACCATGTAGAATCAACAATATTAGATGGGACAGCAAAATGAACATGTATCTACCTATATAATAAGAGGAAGTATTTCCTTTTTCTCCATTCCTTTTGGCACTTAAGT